>NW_023425344.1:138636779-139253551 GCF_014108415.1 Molossus molossus
GACATTGGTTAATAGGTTTCAAGTATACATTTCTATGACACATGATCTATATATTGCATTATGTGTCCACCACCCAAAGTCAAATGATTGTCAGTCACCAAATATTTGTCCCCTTTACCCCCACACACTACACCCCCTTCTCTCTGGTAGGTACTATACTGTTTATTTATTTTCTTGTGCTATCGAAGTGGCAAGAACCTGCAGTACAACATTCATGACTGGTGAAAGTGGGTATTTGTGCCCTGCTTTCAATCTTAGAAGAAAAATGTTGAATCAGTATATTATCTACTTTGGTGAGCATTTTATGTATGCATGAAATAATTTGTAGTTTACAACTTTGAGTATAATGATCTAAAATATCAATTAGTTTAATTTGCTTGATGGTATAGTCCAGGTCTTCTGAAACTGGTAATTTCCTTGGTAGATAGTCTCCTATTATTCCTAGATGGTAAAACCTTTCATTATAATTATAGGATAGTATATTTCTCCTGATACTTTTATTTGTGGATTTTGAAGCTCTGTTATTAGAGACACATATTTAGAACTGTTAGGCCTTTCCTGTAAATTCCTCTTTTATTATTAAATCTCCCTCTATAGCACTTTCAATTTTTGTATATGTTGAAGTGCATTTTGTTTGATAATAGTGCAGCCATGTCAGCTCTCTTGTCTGTTGTTTGCATGTCTTTGTATTTTTCCATCCTTTCCCTGTTATCTTTTGTCTTTGTAGTAACATAACACACGTTTCTTGTAGATAGCAGTGTGCATCTTGTAGATAGCTTGCTTTTTTTTTTTTTTTTAACCAGTCCTATTTTTCCTTTATAACTAACTGGACTGTTAAGTTCATTTACATTTTATATAATTATTGATATAATTGGGTTAAAGTCTAACATTTGCTTTTTTTTCTTGTCTTTCAATATTTTTGTTAATGATAATGTTGTTCATCTATTGCTCTTTTCCTTTGACATTTTGAGTAAATTCAAATATATTTTCATTCTTTTGATGCACCACAGTTTTTTAGAAGTTTTTGTAGGGTTAAATCTACATAATTTTAACTTATTGATTCTATTTAGACTTAATATTGATTCTATTTAGAGTTAATATTAAAGTCAGGATTGTATCATTTTTTTTTTTTTTTTATCCTCACCCGAGGGTATTTTTCCATTTTTCGTACAGATAGAGTGGGAGGGAGAGAGAGAGAGAAACATCGATGTGAAAGGGACACATCGAGTGGCTGCCACCCGCACGACCAACCAGGGCCGGGGACAAACTGCAACTGAAGTACGTGCCCTTAGCGGGAACCGAACCCGGGTCTCTCCGGACCGCAGGCCGACGCTCTAACCACTGAGCCAAACCGGCCAGGGCAGGATTGTATCATTTAATACATCTCACTTCACACTTCATGATTCTCTTTATTCTTTATTCACTTCCCACAACAATTTAGTACAAATTAATTCCACTATTTGTGCTATTGTGACATCTTAGTTCTAAATAGTTATAAGCCCTAACTTATAATGTTATTTATCAGTTTTGCTAAAAACTGAAGATTGGCAGACTTTCCCTTACTGGGCTAATTAGTAAATATTTTAGGTTTATGAGTTATATGTTGTTACAACCACTCACCTTTCCTGTTGTAGACAATACATAAACAAGTGGGAATACTATATACTAATTAACCTTTATTTACAAAAACAGTTCATTTTTGTCACCAAGCTGTTATTTGTTGACCATTGCCTGTATGGTTGTTTATCGGGGAAAACACAAGAAAAACAGAAACATAGTCTTTTATCTTTATCCACTTTTTTTACTGGATCTGATCAGCTTCATTTTATTTTTTTCCCCTAGCTTTATTGAGGAAAATCAGTATACAAAGACTGCTTATAATATATGCAAATGTAAGTTTGGACATATGTATACCTCATGTTACCATCTCCACAATCAAGGTAAAAAACACACCACTGCCTGCGAAAGTTTCCTTGCGTTCATGTGTATATGAGAGTGTGTGTCAAGAGCCCAAATATAAACTGTACATTTATTTCTAGGTCAAGTGATCTTTGTCAAGGGTGCCAAGAATACTCAATGAGGAAAGAATAGTCTCTTCAATAGATGGTTTTGAGAAAACTAGATATACACATCTGAAAGAATAAAATTAGACCTTGTCTTTAACTATACAGAAAAAATGAACTCAAATGGATTAAAGATTTGAGCGCTATGAGCTGAAACCATAAATTCCTGTGAGAAAACATAGGAGAAAAGATCCTCTGTTTCTTCTCTTACATCCTGGTTTCCACTGATAACTGTTCCCTTTAGTATGAAGAATATCCCTTGGCATATTCTGGGGTGCACTTTTGCTGACTCCTAATTCCCATGGTTTCATTTTATCAGAAAAATATATTCATTTGACCCTATTTTTAGTGTATAATTTCACTGTACAAAATTAGAAACTGACAGTATTTTAAAGATGTTGAAAGATTTAAACATGTGGTTCCATTATTTTCTAGCTAACTTTGTTGCTAAAGAGGGGGTAATTGTCATGCATATAATCAGAATATAATTTAATCCTGGCTGTTTTGAAAATTTCTGTCTTTGGCTTTCCATGGTTGGATTGTGATTTGCCGAGGTACACTTTTCTTTCTCTTGTTCTTGCTTTGTGTACCATGTTATGCTTGGATACATGGGTTTGAAACTGTTGTTGTCTCATTCTAATTCTTTTTCCCTAGAACTTCAGTTACGCTTATTTTAGATCATTTTATAGCTACACCCAGGTTTTTGGGTGTCTTCATTGATCAAATTCTCAATGATTTACAAGTCTAAGTACATATAACAATGTATACATACTTTCTGGAACTTGTAAACATTCTCCCATAGAAAACCATGATAAATGGTGTTTGGGTTCCTACCATCATTCACAAAGTTTACTTAAATCACACACACAAAAAAAACTATGCTTAACTTTTCCATAACAACATCACCGAATAAAATAAATGAAAATTTTGTAGCAGTATAGTTAATGTTTCTAACATGGACAATGTACCAGTAGCTAGGCTGGTCACTCTTCCCAAAATACTTGTGCTTACTTTTCCTTTTTCCTTTACAGGAAAGTATTCTCAAACCCCCTATGACTTCTCAGTGAACACAGCCCCACTCGCATCTCTCCACACTCCCACACACATCACCCATGCATGATTTAAATAGAGAAAATAGGTCTGAACTTTTGAGCTTTTCAGAAGGTAAAACAAATAGAGGTGAGGGCTCCTATTGCCTTGAAGTTCAATCATATACATTTTGATGTGTAGTAAGATCAAGTCCACTTTTGGGTGATATTACAACATTCATGATAAGTGGAAGGGTCATCTTGAATTTGGTAAAACAGTAGTAACATTAAATATTTAAAAATGTCTTAGGTAATTTAGTTCTCAGGTAGTAAACAGAACTGTTTTCAAATATTTGTTTTGTAAATAAAAATATTACATTAAAATGTATCCTTGCACATATTATATTCATGCTCTTTTTTTTTTTTTATCCTCACCCGAGGACATTTTTCAATATTTTGTTCAGATAGAGTGGGAGGGAGAGAGAGAGAAACACTGACGTGACACATCGAGTGGTCGCCACCCACACGACTGAACCAGGGCTGGGGACAAACTGCAACCGAGGCATGTACCCTTAGCGAGAACCGAACCCAGGTCTCTCCAGACCGCAGGCTCACGTTCTAACCGCTGAGCCAAACCAGCCAGGGCTCTTTCTGGGTTTTTTTTTTTTGGTATGTGCCCCAGCAGGAACTGAACCCTGGACTCTCTGGTATGCAGGCCAACCCTCCAACCGCTGAGCCAAACCAGCCAGGGCCATGCTCTTTTATATAGCTTCAAAGGGCTTTGAACTGTAGGAAATTCATAAAGATTGATTTTGATATGTTTTAGTAGAAGTAATAGCTTTTCAATGTTTCTTCTAGTCTCTGTTTTTATAAACTCATTTTTTTTTTTATCCTCACCCGAGGACATTTTTCCATTTTTTGTTCAGGTAGAGTGGGAGAGAGAGAGAGAAACAGAGAGAGAGAAACATCGATGTGAAGGGACACATCGAGTGGTTGCCACCCACACAACCGACCAGGGCCGGGGACAAACTGCAACCGAGGTACGTGCCCTTAGCGGGAACCGAACCCGGGTCTCTCAGGACCGCAGGCCGACGCTCTAACCGCTGAGCCAAACCGGCCAGGGCTATAAACTCATTTTTTTGAACATATTTTCCTGGACTATATTGTGTTAGAGTTCAATCATTTCCCTTTCTGTTGTACAAAATATTTTAGATTGTATTTGAAGATATTCAAACAATGAGGTTGACCTAAAGATTAAAACGTAAAAACGATACTGAAAACAAATTAATACATTCCTTTCTGTAGCTATCAAAATGTACTTATTGCACCTCATAGATCTGACATGGGGAAACAGAGCTAGTTTTGCTTTGGTCTCAGCTTGTCTTCCAGATTAAAAAAAAAAAAAATAGAATTTGGACACAAAAAAGAGAGCAAATAAAAATCTTACAGAGTCAGCATAATCTAAACTAGCTTAAAGTTAGAAAGCAATGTCACCAAAGAAAATTAGAATGTGTATATGCCCCCAAAAGTTGAGAAAAGGGATGTAATTAATTTTATGGGGTAGTTTTATTTGGCAGATTAAAAAAGAAAGGAAGTACACTGCTGGTTGTGATGCAGACTGGTGCAGCCACTATGGAAAACAATATGGTGTTACCTCAAAAAATTAAAAATTGAACTGCCAGTTGACCCAGTGATCCCACTTCTAGGAATATACCCTAAGAAGCCTGAAATACCAATCAGAAAGAATATATGTACCCCCATGTTCATAGCAACACTATGTACAATAGCTAAGATCTGGAAATAGCCCAAATGTCCATCAGTAGACGAATGGATAAAAAAGTGGTGGTACGTATACACAATGAAGTACTATCCAGCTGTAAGAAAGAAAGATCTCTTATCCTTTGAGACGACATGGAGGGACCTGGAAAGTATTATCCTAAGCGAAACAAGCCAAGCAGAGAAAGACAAATATCACATGATCTCACTTATTTGTGGAACATAATGAACATAATAGTCTGAGGAACGGGATAGTTCCAGAGACGTGGAAGTGGGGTACAGACTGACAATCCCCAGAAGAGGGGGTGGTGGGGGAGAGTAAACCACAGAACTTTTATATGCATGTATGTATGAACAATGGACATAGACAACAAAGCTGGGGACAGGGTGGGGAGGGAGGGGGAGAGGGGAATCAGTGGGGGAAAAAGGAGAAACATCTGTAACAAAAATTAATTAATTAATTAATTAATTAAATAAAAATAAATAAATAAAAAAGAAAGGAAGGTGCTCCCTCTGTAACGATATGTAAAAAACAACTGTCTTTGTGATTCTTATTGCTTTGAGACAATAGTATATAAACATGGAATGAAATTACATCATGTCACTTAAATTCCCCTATAGAGTAATAGACTACATTCTCTTTCCCTTTTAAATAATCCTAGGGGTAGGGACCTGTGAGTGGACAGGGTCCTAGAGGAGCGGGTCCTGGGACTCCAGCAGAATATGGTAGAGGGAGAGGAGAGTATGAAGGCCCCCCCCAAAAAAAAACCCGATTTTAGATGTGATATCTAGGCTTTCATTCCAGTTTGATTTTGTCTTTTCTTGTTTAGATATCAATCTTTTAAATTCTTGCATTTTAGTAAGAAAGTTACCTTTTAATGGATGATAGCAGTTTATTGACCTAATATTTGTAAATGGTCTGTTTGGGCAGGAAAAATTATGTAATGCAGTGCTTTGAAACAGAAATTTTTTTCCTTTATATTTCCTTTTTTTAAAACTGTATAATGTCCCTCAAGTTATGGCAGTGTACCTTGTGCCACTGAATTTCCAAAGTGTACAATTTTTTTTTACTGTGATTCCAATAAATAGATAAAATAGTTATAATATTGATCTTCAACTTTGCCATTCATGCTTCTATGCACATTAGGCCAGGTATTTCACTTTGAAAGCATGAGAGTGTCCAGACCTTCCAATGGCATGTGCCATTTCTGGGAAATGTGTTTGCAGGCTTAATTGCTTTCTACAGATAAGTACCCCTTTGTTTTTTAAAAAAGAAATGCATACTGAAGTAGATTTATGATTTGATTTGTTTGACATTATAGGAAGCAAGCAGTGCTAAGTACTATAAAATGGTTATATAAGTAAAGCTGACCTGTAGTCTTCATTCAGGAATGTGATTTAAGATTATGGAATGAGTGTAAGACTCTTGGTAGGGGAAGAAAGTGGGTATGACTAAATGGATCTTTTATGGCCCTATGATCTATCCTTTCCTTGTAAGTTTCTGAAAAAAAGTGGAAAGATCATTTTGTTGCATTCCTCCATTTTTGTTTTTAAAAGAATAAGTCCCAAGCCCTACAAATGGCTTGTATTGAACTTTCACATTTGAATTAAAGATTGTTAAACATGAAACATAAATAAACAAACAAACAAACAAACAAACACACATTCCTAAGGATAAAAATGAGCAGGTATATCACCATGTAAGTAATATTGTCCTAGGTACTTTAGGTTTTGTTTTAATAGTTCACTTTAAGAATCAAAGTAGAGAATGACTGGAAGATGGCGGTGGATGAGATGGATCCTTCTCCCATCTCCTCCCAGAATCTTACTGGAATTAAAATTAAGTTGGGGAATATTCACCCTGAGATACAAGCTGAAAACAGGCTGGAAAAAAAAAGTTTTAAATAAGCAACAGCAGCAGAAACCACCTGGAGACTGGTAGGAAGGGCAGAGTCACAAGACGCATTGCCCCCGCTTCCAGGAGGAGTGGGCCAAGGGTGAGGAGAGCTCCCCCGAGGGGAGAGAGGACTAGACGCCAGGCAGGCACCCCAGCCCATGCAGCCAGAGCCAGGAACAGCTGTCCACACAGAAACCTGTGGCTGGGCTTTTATCAGCCAGGGAGCTGAGTCACCCAGAGACACAGCCACATTGCTTAAAGGGCTAGCACATAGGATTTTTATTCCCAGACACTCACCTAGGTTTCGGTGGAGGTAGAGCAGTGCAGCCTGGAGTTGCCTGAGGAGAGACAGAGGTGGAAGGAACTGGGGAAATTCTTGGTGGGGGTGGCTGCCAGGATACCTGTGCTGAGTATTTCCCCTGCCCTTTATCATAGTTACCAATTCTCCCGAAAGGTACAAGCCCCTCCAAACAGCAGAAGCCTGGGAAAAGGCAAATACCTGGCCCTCTAGTATAGCTTGCCACACCCTAAATAATTCTGTTGTACCCACACTCTGGAATCCAGAACGTCCCCTCTGTATCTCTACCCCTGCTGAGGAGATATCAGTCTCAGAGTGTACTAGTGTTTGGCTTTTCAGTGGGGACATTTCTCCCACATTCCTGGGCACCTGTCTGGTGTTTCCCTCTTACAGGACAGCTGATAGAAATTCTTGGATTCTGTCAGACCCTACTGACCAGCTAAGAAGGACTCTGCCTGGCCCAGGTTAGGGAAATAGTTTTTGAAATCACCCATCTTCCCTGAAAGTTTACTGACCCACTTTAGGGCCAGGAGCTGCTACAAAAATGGCTTAAGAGCTCAGCTGGCCCCTCCCATGGACAGCCAAGCCCAGTGGAGGCAGCAACAAGCTGTGGATGGCTTAAAGCTTGGAACAGGATGCCGAGAGCCAAACATGGAGAGCTTCAACTTTGGCGAGCACAAGGGTACCTCTAGGGAAGCCACGAATCAGTGTACAAAACAGTTAGCTTCAGACAACATAAGAGCATGATCCAAAGGGGACTTCTAGCAGGCAAGCATTGAAATCTGCCAAGACAAAGTCAACTGTTGTTTTTTTTAGAGTTTTTTTTTTATTGCTTTGGTATTATTATTATTGTTGTTATTATTTTTCTCTTTTCTCTCTTGTTTCTTTAATATCTCTTATTTGCCTCTTTCCTTTACTTAGTTTAGTCTTCTTTCTTTTCTTGCATTCATTTTATCTTTCTCTTCATAATTTATATATATATATCATTTATAAAGATTACCTTTATCTTTTCATAATTTGTTTCTTTTTCCTCTTTTTCTGTTTTACCATTTTCCTTTTCCTACTCATTATTCTTACTTTTTTTCTCTCCATTCTTTTCTTTCAGAATATTTTTCTTACTTTTTTCTCTTCTAGTATTACTTTTATTTTTTATTATTATTTTTCTTTTTTTTCTTTTTAATTTATCATTCTTGTTCTCTTTTCTTTTTCCCAATTTCTCTTTTTTATGGTTGTTTTTGGTGTTGTTGTCATGTTCTGTTGTAAGTTTATGTTTGTTTCCTATTTTTTTGGTTTTGTTTTATTTGTCCTGTAAGCATCTATATAACAGCTAGCATGGCGTGGTCAAGGTTGAGCCTCATAGTTATCCAGCCTCAGAGGGGATCCCAACCATGAATGTGACAACAATCAAGACCCAGTTATAACCAGAGAGCCCAAATAACCAACAACAGTGTCACTCCTAGAGCATCCAGCTCAGGAGTTCAAGGAGACTTCACCACTGGGTCCCACAGAACATTTACTACAAAAGGCTATCCCATGAAGATGGGGAGTCATACCAGTTATAGCTAATTCATAGAAACAAACAAAAACAGACAACTAAAATGGGGAGATAAAGAAACAACTCTCAAATGAATGAAAAGGAAGAATCTCAAGAAAATGTCCTAAATAAGAATAAGGTAAGCATTTTACCAGACATAGAGTTCACTCTAAGGTTATAAGGATGTTCAAGGAACGTAGGGAGAACAATAAGGAACTTAATGGGAACTTACATGGAACTCAGTGGGGAGTACATCAACATGAAAATGACAGAGAGAAGATGAATGAGAACAAGTCAGAAATGAAGAAATGAAGAATACTGTATCTGACATCAAGAATGCACTGGAGGAAACTAAAAGCAGGCTCAAATAAGCAGAGAATCAAATTAGCAATTTGCAAGACAAAGTAGAAAAAAAAAACTCAACTAGAGCAACAACAATAAAAACAAACAAACAAATAATAATAATAATAATAAAAAACTTAAAAAGCATGAGGAGAGTTTAAGGGAATTTTGGGACAATATGAAACAGCACAACATCTGCATCACAGGGATACCATAGGGAGAAGAAAGTGAGCAAAGTATAAAGAACATGTTTGAAGAAATAAAAGAATAACAGAAAACACCCCTAACCTGGTGAAAGAAAAATTCACACAAGAAATACAGAGAGTTCAAATCAAATTAACACAAAGAGACTGACACAAACACACATAATTAAGTGGCAAACATTAAAGATAAAGATAGAATCTTAAAGGCAGCAAGAAACAGACAGTTATGAACAAGGGAGCTCCCATAAGGCTTTCACCTGATTTCTCAACAGAAACACTATAGGCCACAATGGAATTGTATGGAGTGATAAAATAAGGAAAGGTAAGGATATGAAACCAAGACTGTTCTATCCAGCAAGGCATTCAAAATTAAAGGTGAAATAAAGAACTTCTCAGACCAAAAAAAAAAAAAGGCATAAGGAGTTTATTATCACCCTCCCATTGTAATAATTGTTGAAAGGACTGATATAAGAAGAAGAAATATATAAAGATAGAAACATAAGTATAAAGAATAAAAATGACAATAAATAAGTACCTTTTAATACATGTGAATGATTAAATTTTTCAATAAAAAGACACAGGGTCACTGAATGGTAAGAAAATCTACCTATATATATGCAATCTACAAGAGACCCACCTCAGAACAAAGACCCACACAGGATGAAAGTGACAGGATGGAAAAATATTTTCCAAACAAATAGAAATGAAAAAATAAAAAAGCAGGTTTAACAATACTTATATCTCACAAAATAGACTTTAAAACAAAGGCCATAACAAGAGACAAAGTGGGTCATTATATAATACTAAATGGATCATTACAACAAGAGTATAAAAACTTGGTAAACCCATGTGCACCAAAAATTGGAGCACTTAAATATATTTAATAACTCTTGGAAGACTTAAAGGGAGAGATAAAATAGATAGCAATGCAGTCATAGGAAGAAACTAAATACCCCACTGACATCACATGATAAATCTTCCAAATAAGAAATCAACAAGGATAAAGTAATCTTAAATGGCACACTAGATCAGATGGATTTATTTAATTGATATTTACAGGTCATTTCATCCCAAAGCTGCCAATTATAAATTCTTCTCAAGTGCACATGAAACATTATCACAGAAGTACCACATATTAGGATAAAAAACAAATATGTGTAAGTTCAAAAGACTGAAATAATATTAAGGATCTTCTCAGATCACAAAGGCATAAAAATAGAAATAAACTACAGTAAAAAGTTTCAAACACATGGAGGATAATAGTAGATTATTAAACAATGAAAGGGTTACCAATGAGATCAAGGAAGAAATAAAAAATCTCCTTGAAATAAACTAAAATGAACACACAACACAAAATATATGGGATACAGTGAAAGCAGTTCTGAGAGGGAACTTTATAGCAATATAGGCCTACCTCAAGAAACAAGAAAAAGCTCAAATAAATGACCTAAACCTTCAACTAAGAGAATCAGAAAGAGAACAACAACAACAAAAAAAGCCCAGAGGAAGCAGAAAGAAGGAAATACTAAAGATCTTAGGGGAAATAAATGACATAGAAACTAAAACAAACAAACAAAACAAAACAAAGGATCAATGAAAGCAAAAGCTGGTTCTTCAGGTTCTTCAAAAACAAACAAGATTGATGAACTTTTAGCCAGATTCATCAAAATACTAGCAAATCGAATCCAGCAATACAGCAAAAAATATTATACACCATGACCAAGTGGGATTTATTCCAGAGACGTAAGGTTAGTGCAATATTAACAATTCAATAAATGTGATACACCACATAAAAAAAAATGGATAAAAATCATGTGATCATATCAATAGATACAGAAAAAGTATTTGACAAAACTCAGCACCATTTTTTATTAAAAATCTCAGAAAAATAGGAATGCAGGGAATGTACTTCAACAAAGTAAAGGTCATATATGACAAAACTATGGCCAATATCATACTTAACGAGCAAAAATTGAAAGTAGTTCCTTGAAGATCAGGAACAACACAGGGTTGTCTGCTTCACCACTCTTATTCAATATAGTACTGGAAGTTTTAGCCACAGCAATTAGACAAGAAGAAAAAAATCAAAGGCATTGAAATTAGAAAGGAGGAAGTAAAACTGTCATTATTCAAAGATGACATGATGTTGTACACAGAAAACCCTAAAGACTCCACCAAAAAACTACTAGATTTAATAAATAAATTCAACAAAGTAGCAGTATACAAAATTAACACACAGAAATTGAAGGCATTTTATACAACAATAATTAATTAACAGAAAAATAAACTTAAAAATCCCATTTACTATTACAACAACAACAAAAAAAAGATAATTAGGAATCAACTAAACCAGGGAGAGAGAATAACTGCACTCAGAAAACTTTGGTACATTGAAAAAAGAAATAGAGGAAGCTACAAACAAGTGGAAGCATATAGTGTGTTAATGGATATGAAGAATTAACATCATTAAAATGTCCATACTACCCAAAGCAATTTGTAGATTCAATGCAATCCCTATTAAAATGCTATCAGCATATTTCACAGATCTAGAACAAATATTCCAAAAATTTATATGAAACCAAAAAAGACCCTGAATAGCTGCAGCAATCTTGAGAAAGAAGAACAAAGTTGAGGGATTACAATACCAGATATAAAACTATATTACAAAGCTATTGTAATAAAAACAACCTGGTATTGGCACAAGAACAGGCATATAGATCAATGGAACAAAACAGAGAACCCAGAAATTGGTCAATGCCATTATGGTTAATTAATATTTGACAGAGGAGACAAGCGCATAGAGTGGGGTAATGACATTATTTATTTTCAATAAATGATGTAAGGAAAATAGGACAGGTACATGCAAAAAAAAAAAGAAAGAAAGAAAAAGAAACTAGACCAATTTACACCATACACAAGAATAAACTTGTGTGTAAATGGATGAAAGACTTAAATACATGTTGTGAAACCATTAAAATCCCAGGAAAAAACAGAGGCAGTAAAATCTCAGACATCTTACATAGCAGAATTTTCACTGATACATATCCTAGTGCAAGAGAATTAAAGGAAAAAATAAACAGATGGGACTACATCAAACTAAAATGTTTCTGTACAACCAAAGAAACCATCCTCAAAAAGAAAAGGAAACCCACTCTATGGGAGAACATATTCACCAATGATACAGCTGATAAGGGGTTAATTTCCAAAATATATAAAAAACCCATGCAACTCAACAAATCGAAGACAAGTCAATTTAAAAAATGGACACAGAATCTGAATAGACACTTCTCCAAAGAGGACATACAGATGACCAAGAGATATGAAAAAATGTTGAACATCACTAATCATCAGAAAAATGCAAATTAAAACTATGAGGTATCACCTTACATCTGCCAGAATGGCTACCATTAATAAATCAACAAACAATATGGGACATTCTATATTTATCTAACAAACAGTTCATTTCAGGAAGCAAAAAAATGTCTCAAAGCAATTAATTGCCAAATATTTCTCATATATGATCTTATTAATAAGAATCTATATTATCAATGAAAATATTTTAGTGAACTCTGAAAAAATTTAGATCATAATTATTACAACTGCTTTTTAGATTATATACAATGTTCAGTTTCTTCTTTTACTAGCATAAACAGTCCAACAATTATAAATTAATTTAACTAGAACAAAATGGTAATACAAAGGAGTGAATTCTTTTAGTGTATGCCTCAACCCTACCTCAAAAACAACACAAATTTACCTTTGCCAGCTGGCTCAGTTGGTTGGAGTGTCAGCCTGTACACCAAACAAATGTTATATGTTCACTTCCTGTCAGGGCACTTACCTAGGTTTGCAGGTTCCATCCCCGGTCAGGATGTATACAGGAGGCAAACAATAAATGTTTCTCTCTCATATCCATGTTTCTCTCTCTCTTTCTCTCTCTCTCTCTCTCCCCCTTCCTCTCTCTTTAAAATCAATAAAAACATATCTTTGGGTAAGGATTAAAAAACTAACAAACAAACAAACAAACAAAAATCCCACAAATTTATTCTAGCATATAGATTGCGAAAATAATTTAAATAAGTACCTGAGATTTAACACAGACTTGTTATTTCTTTTAATACATTTAAAGATAATAATAAAAAGTATTAATATTTCTCTCTCATTATACACAATACAACTTTACTACTTTCCCTTTGAATATTTGTAAATTTACAGTAAGCCAAAAACAAAAGAGAGATTCACCACACATAAAGAGGTAATAAAGAAAGAAAAAAAATTAAAAAGAAATCACTCTTTCTACTATTAAGAAATCAAAGCAGGTATTGGTACTCAAGGGATTTTAGACTAACAGAATAAAATATGTATTAATTAACATATGTAATTTGATCTAAATAAAGCTGGTTAACTAACCTCATTACTAACTATACCTGAATTCACATAAACTTCCAATTTATTTTATTTTATTTTATGTTATTTTTTCCTCCAATTTTTATTAATTGATTAATTAATTAATTAATTTATTTTTTGATATTTTGTTCAGATAGAGTGGGAGGGAGAGAGAGAGAGAAACATCGACTGAAAGGGACACATGGAGCGGTTGCCACCCGCACGACCCAGCCAGGGCCGGGGACAAAACCGAGGCACATGCCCTTAGCGGGAACCAAGCCCGGGCCTTTCTGGACCGCAGACCGATGCTCTAACCGCTGAGCTTTTGTTACATGTTTCTCCTTTCCCCCCCTAGAGCCCCTTCTCCCCATCTCGCCCCCTACCCTCAACCCCCACCCCCCTAGCATTGTTGTCTATGTCCATTGGTTATGCATATATGCATACAAGTTTTATAGACATGTAAACAAACTATATTAACTACTAAAATAGATTTGCCTTGAAAACAAATGAATAGTGTTGTAACTAAAATAGTTGAGTTGCTCATAGTGTGCTCCATAAATTTGCAAAATGTTTTCATTCTTATATTGGCAGAAGCCTAAAGTCCCTTGATGTAAAATATATGTATTTATATGAGCAAAATATTTGTAATCGTACCTGTAACAAGAAAGCTGCATCTCCCAGCTCCAGCTTCATTTATGATGCTACAGTTATAAACCCCATAGTTTTCATTGGAAAGACTCTTCACCGGGTACTCTGTGTATTCTTGAGAGTCAAACTGACCCGTCCGTAATAATTTGTTGCCCAAGCGCCACTCATAGGTCAGAACCCGTATGGGATAGGCCCTCAGAACCCGGCAGCTCATGGTGACACTTCGTTCTTGTCCTTGCCGGATTTCCAAAAATGCTGGTTCCACAGCAGGAGGATCTGCAGGAAAGAGATGTTAAACAGGTAAAATATGTATGTTGCAATAAGCAATGGCTGTTCGGATTGTGAGGAGCTATTTTTACATCCAGCAACAGGGAAGGAGTATCAGCAGTGGGAGGCGTCATATTCAGGCCCAGGAGTTTCAGCTGGGGGTGGGGAACTATTTACTGAGTGTGGGCAGTGAAGGATACTCTTGGCTTTAAAAAAGCATTCGCAGGTGAAACTAGGAGTTTAGTATTTTTTTCTAGCTGCTTCCCAGAAAAGATTGTCATGATTGTTTGGTTTATACTGTCAACAATCATCTTATATTCTATGTATGAAATGCAGAGTCACGAAACTAGCATGAAACCTTGAAGCTGATAAAGACATTGGTGAATTCTAAGTATTTCCATGTGAGGCTCAGTCCTCGGGCTTTGGGTACCCATTATTTAATAAAACAGTTAACACAAGTATATAAATTTCTTTTCTTTGAAAAAAATTTTTTTTTCCTTTATTGATTTTAGAGGGATAGAGGAAGTAAGAGGGAGAGAGATAGAAACATCCATGAGAGAGATCATCCATTGGCCACCTCCTGCATGTCCCCCACTAGGCATTTGGCCCACAACGTGGGCATGTGCCCTAACTGGGAATCCAACCAGTGACCTCTTGGTGCATGGTTTAACACTCAACCACTGAGCCACACCGGCTGACTATAAATTTATTTTCTAAATTATTTGGTCAGAACTGATTTGACTGCCAGTTATAGTATCATGTGTAAAACTTAAGCAAACTTCAAACATTATACTACAGGTGGATGTGTATCCAATAGGTTCATTTATTTGTCTCAATTGTAATTTTATTTCTATATAATTAAAACTTGCTATACTTGTTACCTAATCTATTTGTTTTTGATAGAAAGATTTCTAAAAGGTGTTACATACTTCTCTCATTACTTAGAGTAGTCAAAATATAGTCCTTTTCTTAATGACTCCAAATGGTCATAATTAATGACAATTATTTCCTGGATGCTAATGATGGGCTTCATTTAATCAAGGAAATTGTATGAGTCCCTCATACACAATTATGGCGTTGATTGGATATTTATGGCAACCTCTTGAGTTGTGCAGTACAGAAATTATACAGCTCTACCTGGTTTCCCTTCCATCAAGATGCTAAGAGGTTTTAGGACTAGCATACCAAATGTGCCCCATCCGATATTCTTTTTGTGTTATTCCATATACTTCTATACTGTTGCCCTTCTCGCTGCCAATCTGGTAACTAACACTTCTTGATTCTTTCAACAAATACATTCTAATCCTAGTTAGTCATGAATTTAATATTTTTAACTCTTCCTATATAACTGCTAAGAATTTTTAAAATTATTAGAAAAAATACCTATCTGCCTCTAAGTTTATGGTTTAATACAACAGGCAGACTTATAAACAGCTAATTTGCAAAACTGAAGTACAATAAACTATTCCAAGGTTGAAACTAAAGAAGTGAGTAACACTTAGGAGGACTGACCTGGCAAAGCATCTCAAGGAAGGTGATACTGGAGCAGTGTCTTCCAGCATATACAGAAAGTGATCAGGTCAATAAGCAAGAGAAGACATTCCAGGTAGGGGGATTAGTACATGCAATGGTAGAGAAGATACAGAGAGGGGGTGGTATCCAGAGAAATATAAATGAGTTAGCATAGGTGGCGCATAAAGGCGTGTCAAGGCTTCAAAGGAAATAAGATGGAAAGAAGGGCAGAGACTCTATTCAAGGATCCTCAAATGTCATGTTAGAAAATTAGGATGTTATCCTATTGGTATTGAAGGCCTTTAAAGACATTTTAATGTTATACGATTAAACCAATCTTTTAGAAAGAATTGTGTTGCAGATAAGAGGAGCATGAATCTCAAAGGGAAGAGTTTAGTTATAGAGAAAACAGCAATGCCATCAGTAACATTCTTAACTAAGGCAATATCAGTGGGACCACAAATGATGGCTTGTTCTGTGTGTCCTTCAAAGGAGTATTCTGCAGTTCAGAGTTGAGATGTGGATATATCCCATCAAGTTTGATAGCTGAGTTGTCCAAATCACCTATATAATTGTTTATTGGTTGTTTGGGGGTTTTGTCTACTTATTCTATTTGGATTAATTTAGAAGAGCAGTAGTTTTTTTGAAAATTCTTTCTTGTAGTTCTGTCTTCTGTTTGCTTTATATGTATGAGTCTATGCTATTAAGTACATATACATTTAAAATTGCTTTATGTTTCTTTTTTTTTTTTTTTTTACCCGGAACCTCGACTTTATTTATTTATTTTTTTTATCCTCACCCGAGAACATTTTTCCATTTTTTGTTCAGATAGAGCGGGAGGGAGAGAGAGGAAGAGAGTGAGAGAGAAACATCGACGTGAAGGGACACATCGAGTGGCTGCCACCCGCACGACCAACCAGGGCCGGAACAAACTGCAACCGAGGTACGTGCCCTTAGCGGGAACCGAATCCGGGTCTCTCTGGACCGCAGGCCGACGCTCTAACCGCTGAGCCAAACCGGCCAGGGCTAAAATTGCTTTATGATATTAAAAAATTGAAGCTTTTATGATTATAATCTCCTTTATTTCTGTTATTTTCTATTTAAGCTCAATTTTGCCTCATATTAATGTAGTAACCCAGGCATTCATTTAGTTATTGAATGTTAAGTCTTTTCCTTTTTTTTTTTTTTGCTTTCAGTATCCTTGTATTTTACAAGCATTTCTTTTTAACAGCATATGGTTATATTTTATTTTTGCAGGAATGTCTTATGGTCTTTTTATTTTACTCAGAACACTTAGCACTTTATTCATTACATTTACGATAGCTACTGGTATTATTTGGGTACAAATGTACCATCTTATTTTAGGCTTTCTATTTGTTTTGTGTTATTATTTTCTTTGATTTTTTTTTTTAATCCTCACCCAAGGATATTTTTCTATTTATCTACAGATAGAGTGGGAGGGAGGAAGAGAGAGGGAGAGAGAAAGAGAAATATTGACATGAGAGGGACACATTGTCTAGTTGCCTCCTGCACAAGCCCGACCAGAGCCAAGGATGAACCACAACCGAGGTATGTGCCCTTGGCCAGAATCAAACCTGGGATTCATTGGTCTGTGGGCTGATGCTCTAATCACTGAGCGAAACCAGCCAGGGCTCATTGTCTTCTTTTATATTGATGGATTACATTTTATTCCAACCTTTTCCCTGCTACTGTTAGAAATTTAATTACTCTATTTATGTTATTTTATTGATTATCCAAAAGCATGCAACATACATTTTAAGTTATCTAAAAATATTTTAATACCTCTACAATTCTCCTAGGCAAAATAAGAATCTTAGAACACTTTGCTCCTTTTCTTCCCATTCCAACATTTGTTACTGAGCCATGAATTTAATTCTCTCTTGCTTTATTAAAAACTATTGGACATTACTATAATTTTATACCTGCACTTTTATTTAGAACTACTGGGATATATACAAGCTTATTTGCCCTTAATTTCTTCTTTGATTATTCCTTCAAAATCTGTGATTACTTCTTTTGCCTAAAGCATATAATTCAGACTTATCTTTAGTGAACTTTCTAATCTTGATTTTCTAAAAAAAATTTTAACCTCATTTGTAAAGGATATTTTTCTTGTACAATGGATTATAGGTTCTTTTCTTTCAGCACATCAGTATATTATTCCACTGTTTTCAGATGATTGTTTCTGTTATAGGAGTAAGCTCAAAGTTTCACTTTAAAGTGTATGTCCTTTTTCCACCAGCTACTTTTAAAATCTCTTTGTCTATGATACTCTACGGTTTTATTATGTTTTCAGGTATGGGGATTTATTCTACTTATATTTTGATATTTTTCTGGGATGTTTTTTTTTTTTTTTTTTTTGGTACTTGCCCCTAGTGGGAACTGAACCCGGGACTCTCTGGTCCACAGGTCGACGCTCCAACCAATGAGCTGAACTGGCCATGGCTTTTCTGGGCTTCTTAAATCTGTTGATTTAAATTGGGTGTTTCATCTAGGTGATTTTTGAAAACTTCTCATCATTAACTCTTCAAATAATATGTGTTCTTTTCTTTTTATCCTCATTTGAGGATATTATTCATTGTCTTCTATGTCTCTTAACCTCTCTTCTAAATTTTCAATGTTTTAGAGTTTCTGCATTACATTATAAATTTTTCTGAGCTAATTCAGTTCATCAGTTCTTTATTTAACATATGCTTAATAGGCTAAACTCATTTATTGTGTTTTTAGTTAAAATAATGTAATTTTCACTTATAAATATTTTGTATAGATCTTTTGTATACCTGTTTTGCCACTTTTTAAAAAATACTTTCCCCTTACAAGCAAATATAGTAATGCTTCTCTTTTATTTCTTTAAACAAAGTAATTATTTTATACCAGCTGGTATTTCCAATTACAGTTTTAAGGATGTTTTTCTCTCAGAGTAACTTGTTTCTTTATATTTTTGTTAGTTTTAATTGTATGATACTCATTGCTCTTTAAAAAATATTTATGGACTACTTTGAAGCCTTAGATGATGGTTTCATCCTCTAGAAAGGTTTGTGTCCACAGGCAACAACTGGCATGAATGTCTAGAATTTCATTAATCTAAGTTCATAGCTTAAGATTTTGCTTTACTTGCCTAAGTGACAAGAATTTGAGTTATAAAAGTCGAGCTTCCCACATCACCCCTACCATGCTCACTTCAAAGGCAATGTTCTTTGCACTTATTTGGGAGTATAAATGGGAATAGGTTTACTTTTGCTTTTCTCTTACCTTATGGATATAGTCCTTTGAGTTCCAACTTCTTAGGGGAAGGGTTTGGGGTTTTGTACCCCTTGCCAGGAGATGCCCTCAAAACTGAAGCTCAAATTTGCCTATGTCAGCAAATGCCCTGGGGGCAAAAGTAGCCTCCTTGTACTGCTTTTGCATAAATTTGGCCTGGTAGTTTAAAAAAAAAAATACTTTATTGTTTTAAATAATATTTTTAGGATATTTCCTAGCAATTTAAGTTCTTTGTTTTGGAAAGGTTCTATAGAAAATTTTGTCTATTATATGCCGAGAATTACCTGTCTCCGGTAACCAAATGGAAATATGGATCTAAAATTTCAGAATGGAGGGCTGACTGCAGGCTACGGTTCTGTTGAGCTAGCTCAGAGTAAGCATTAACAAAGACAAATAAAAATGCCAAATTTTATTTTACTCTTGAACATAGTGACTTACAGGGTTGGATGAAAATCAAGGCTCATGAAGGAGAATGCACACACATAATCAGAAAAATATGTGAATTCAGAGTTTTGTTACAAAAATGAAAGGACTTGCATGCTGAAAAGAACATGAGATAATCAAATGTGCCAAATGTTAGCAAGACATAAGTTAAGACAAAGTATTTATTGTTTGTGACAAGTTTAATATCATTAATGATTATAGTGAAAGCATTTCCTGCAGAATATATATAATCTGGGTTATAGGTTTTGGATGGTTAAATAGTAGAGATAAGAAATGACAATTATTTGCTCAAAAATGTCTGTGATTAGAAAAGATAGTTATTTCTATTTATTTTAATTTTAAAAATATTAGTTTATACATTTCTCTCAATCTGTATGACAACTATTACCTCTCACATGGACTAATACAAACATCCTGCAATAGCTTGCTAACAGACCAATCAATGTGCTTCCTCTTTTAACCTCCTCCCATTCTTGTGAGATAAGCCAAATGTTCTTTTACAAAAGAAATCACTCTTGGTATTCTTCTGCTTAGAACACTTTATTGACTCACTACTGCTTTTTGTTTGTTTGTTTGTTTGTTTTTGTTAATTCTCATCTAAAGATATTTATCCATTGATTTTTTAGATAGAGTGGAAGGAAGGAAGGGAGAAAAGGGAGAGAAAAACATCAATGTGAGAGAAACACATTGATTGTTTGCCTCCTGTATGACCCTGGTTGGGGCTGGGGATCAAACCTGCGATCAAGGTATGTGCCCTTCACCGGGAATAGAACCCATGAATCTTTGGTCCAAGGGCTGATGCTCTAACCACTGAGAAAACTGCCCAGGGCTCACTACAGCTCTTTAAACCAACCTACAAGGTTCTGAAAGTTCTAGCTGTGGCCATATTTTCAACCATTCTCATCTTAATTATTATGATTCAGAAACATAGTTTTTCTCCTGTTCCTGCAAGACAAGCCATTTCTGGACTCTGGCCCTTTGACTTTGTTTTTTCCTCCCAAGATGTTTCCTTTGCTCTTTCCATCTTTTGATTTTACCTCTTTAGAAGCCTACCCTTGACTACCAGTTAGTAAAGTATTTCTTCTACCAGTACTGTTTAATTATCATTGTATTTACTTCCTGCATAGCATCACCAGTTGTTCATATCTTGTTTATATAAGCTCCATTATGAAGGGACTTAACACTCCCCAGTGACTGCTTCATCCTATGTATTGATCAGGTGCTGAGCATTATAGTTAGTGCCAGGTAATTACTGATTAAATAAGTTATGCATAAATGAATGATGGATAAGAGTAAAGGTGTCCACGTTGCCTTTAATATTCCTCCCATCAAGACCTGGGTTCTACGTCTATTCTGTTACCTCCAGATGAGATCTGTGATGCTTTGACCAGTACAATATAGCAGAAATGATGCTGTGCCAACTTTTGGGCACAGGCCAGAGAAAACTGGGAATTTCACTTTCTGTCTCTTGAAATACTGTGGGATCCCTGACCCATGTAATAAGTCCAACTCCCCTGCTAGAGAGATCATGTGAAGAGGCCCTGAGATCAAATAGAGGAGAAAAGGGCAGAGTTAAGCCCACCCTTCCAGCTGTTTCAACCAAGGCTTCACGCATGTGAACCAACTTGGACCTTTCTGGCCAGACCAACCATACAGAAAATAATACCGAGTGAGCCAGATAATACTATGATCTACATGCAGCAGAAGAATAACCCACATAAACTCTGCTCAAATTCTTGACTCACTAGAAATAGGATAATCAGATATAGTAAAATCTAACTAATTTGAGCTCTTTGCTTTTGGAATAGTGTATTACAAAACAACAGCTAATCGAGAGAGATGCTCTTCAGCCTTCTAAATTCAGCAATTTGATATTATAAGTGGAGCCTTGGTAGATTGAGGCAAAAGGACAAGGGGACAGGGCAATAGAAGGGACACACTCTAGGCTACAGACTGGTTGGGGAAGGAAATAAATTCAAAAGAAAACTAATGGGGGAAGACAGTCAATGGGTTGAATTACTAGAAGAACTTGAAAAACAAGTACACCAGAAACAATGGAGTCAGGAAACCAGAAAGTTGCAGTCAATAGAAAAGATTTTGTAGGAATTGAATATATCACAGGTAGAGAATTTTGGAGTGATTACAAAATCAGAGATAATTCCATTTGAATGAAATAATGAAGTGGGATGTAGATTAATGATACTAGAGTCAAGTGCAAATAAATTAAGTGAATACACATTTGCTCTCAAATTGTATTTGTATTAGTCTAACAAAACAGAGTCAACTGCTTATCTTTCTTCCTAAGATTTTATTTTTAAATGGCAAAGGTTATAAATGCAATTAATTATACGTAACAGGGAAATATTTTAAAATACATATTTACTTTTTCTGTGAATGATTTTCTGTGGGAATTCTTTGAATGTATTTGACCTATTATATTATTTCAAATAATGACCATATATATATATATTCATCCAAACCTAAAAGACTCAGCTTACTCAAATATTAATGGCCTTTAAAAGACATCTGCTAGTGTTGAGTTAAAATTTTTCAAACATAGTGTGTTTTCATAAAGTTCAACAAAGTCTAAGTTAGAAATCATCCCTCAGTAAAGAAAATTATTATTGCCATTTATAAGACTACCAAAACTACTTGGATTTCAGGGTAGTTCCTTAACCTCAAAAAAGCTAGAAAATATGAATCTTTGTATACTCATTATAATCCAATCAAGTTTACAATGGATGCCTTCTCCTATGATATTAATAAGCTCACATTTTTAAATCTTTAAGGTAGTAATGGTCTATGGATGTTAAATCATCAGTTTATATATAGTTAAAGGAGGAGAATGAGCTGTTGTTTGAAGAATTTCAGTATAAGTATGATCCTAATTATTTAACCCTTAGAGGAGACAATGCAAAACATGTACAAATTAAGTCATTTGATTCAAGCCATTTCATTTCAATTCAAATGCCTGCCTGATAAACATTAACTTCTTGGTTATTGTTTTTTTTTTTTTTTTATTCTCACCCAAGGATATTGTGTATATGGTGGTTTAGTTATTGCTCAAGAAAGAGAGAGAGAGAAACATTGGTTGCTTCCCATACAAGCCACAACTGAGGATCAAATGTGCAACCTAGGTATGTGCCCTGACCAGGAATCAACCCAAAACCCCTTGGCATATAGGAAAAAGTTCAACCAACCGAGCCATCCAGTTAGGGCATATTCACCTACCTTTTTTGTTCTTTGTGTAAAGAGATCTGGGAAAATTGTGCTCTGTGTGTGTGTGTGTGTGTGTGTTTCTCCTAAGTCTTCTGATTGGTATTGTAATTATATCCATCTTAGTGGTACAGGAAAATGAAATTCCAGGAGAAGAGTGTGAGTAACCTGTTTATGAACACCAAGCAACACTAAACATATTTGAACCCAGGTTAATTTACCTTCAAAATGTTAGCCATTTAAATTTTATGATTTGATTTCTCTAAGATTAAGTTACTATTTGGATATAGTTTTAAAACATTCATATTTAGTTTATATCACCAAGAACATAAATGCTTAGAGATAATATTTAGAGATAAATTAATAAAAATTTATTAAATATTGTTTTGGTTCTGATATGCAAATAAAATAGGGAAATAAGAAATGTATAGATGTGACTCAGGGATTCCTCCAGCAAATGCAATTCCTATTGGCTATGTTTAGAAACCAAGATGAGGCACTAGGAATAGAAAAGTGAAGTAAGCAGAAAGCAAGGGAAGAGAATAAATTTTATGCAAACATTTTGGCAAACATAAAGGAAACAGGAAAAGTTAAAATACTCAGTAAAGTAGAAGTCCTGCATTTTTAAGGAAAGAGGAATGAGACAGAATAAAGAGGTTGATATTTTCCTTGAGTGTGATGAAAAGAGAAGGGGTATATTAAGAATACCAAAGTACCACTGCAGTAATTAGATTACATCAGCATTCTTTTTTATCCACCAATAGAGAACTTCCACTTAATTCTTTCTCTGAAATCAATGAAAGCATTTGATGTGACTTGACCATTTGAATCAGAAAAGACATAAAATAGCCCTGGCAGGTTTGGCTTAGTGGTTGGAGCATCGGCCTGTGGACCAGAGAGTCCTGGGCTTGGTTCCTGATAAAGGCACACCCCCCACAAAAAATTAAAATAAATAAAATAAATTAAATAATATTATAAATAATATAAAACAGCTCAGCAATTGACTAGATATCTAGGCAGAACTTTGTTTTATGTACATAATTTGCAATTCATAAAAACAAATTTATAAATATTCATTGAAAATATAAACTAATAATAAAAAGGCTCTATCATATCAGTTGGCAAATACAATGTCACTAATATAGTATATTGCATTTAATATGTTGTCTCTATAGCTTTTTAAAAATTACTCTCAAAATGTTTCATTTATTCATTCATTTTCTCAGTTGCCTAGTATAACTTTTGCTTTCATATCTTGCTGAAAATAATTATCCTAGAATGGGATTTTTGGGACATTATTTTGTAGTTACAAAGGAATTGTGCTTTTCTTAGTCATCTTCTCTTTGGATTATATATGCAGTTATTTAATCTAATGTGTAAAAAGTTGGAGATTGATTATAATTTTAATAAATTTACAAGTTATAATATGCACAAACTATTGTTTTATATCTTTCTGACTTCATCATTTTGTTGGAACATTAGAAAACAATAGAGATATTCTATCCAAATTATGGGGACCAAATTCTCAATCCTTTATCAGTTTTGTTTAATAAAAAGAATATTAAGATTAATGTAATCACATTCCATACTTCTTATCAAGCTTTCAAAAAGTAAAAATTAATTCTAGAACTTTTATGCCAGAAAAAAATGTCAATTTTCAAGTTCTAGCCTCAGAAAGTAGTAGAGTCCAAGAACCTCACAATTTTCTTGAAGGATGATATTAAATATCTTTGAAAAGGTTAAGTGGAAGGGGTGAAATTAGAATGAGTTAAATTTCTAGTATTTCTTCCTTTCATAAGAATAGATAGAGATTAACAAAGAAAAACCAGAAACGTGGAGAGATTGCTCGTCTTCTATGTTCATAGTAATTATAACTAGAAAATCCATTTATTTTAGTTCTGCCAATATTTCTACATCCAACTATAAAATTTTTATTGATAAAGTTCCAATTAGGTAAAACATGAAGCTACATTGGTCTACCAAAACTATATTTTATATATTATATTTATATCTACAAGTCCATTCTGCATCACCAATTTATGTTTATTGTTTTAATTAAATCATAGGCTTTCACTTAAGAAAATAGATGCATACTTTTACAAATATAATATGAATTTATTGATCTTTTATTAATTTATTATATAGATAATAAGCAATGAAATAATAGTTAACTAAGTAGCTGCAGAAAATTTCACGAACAAAGAAGAAACTAAGCAAAATTATTCTTGAAAACTTGTTATGAAATTGTAAAGCCTAATCTTAGGCCAAAATGGATGATGTGTTGCTTTAGTCTTAGTAGAAAGGAGCTTAAAAATAAACTCCTTCAGAAGTCCTAGCCACAGCACTAAGACAAATAAACAAATAAATAAAAATAAATAAATAAATAAGAAAATAAAAGGAATCTAAATTGGAAAAGAAAGAAAAAATTTAAGCTGTCATTATTTAAAGATGACATGATACTATGTATAGATAACCCTAAAGATTCCACCAAAGACTTTTAAACTGATAAATGAATTTAGTAAAGCTGAAGGATATAAAATTAACATTAAGAAATCAATTGTGTTTTTATATAATAACAAACTATCTGAAAAGAAATTGAGAAAACTATTCTATTTACAATTGCATCAAAAACATAAAACACATAAAAATAAATTTAACCAAGGAGGCAAAAGACCTGAACTCAGAAAATTATATGACATTGAAGAAAGAAATTGAAAATACAAATGAATAAAAACATATACCATGCTCATGGATAAGAAAAATTAACATCTTTAAAATGTCCACACTACCCAAAGCAATCTGTAGAGTTAATGCCATTTCAATCAAAATATGAACAGAATTTTTTTCAAAGAACTAGAATAAGTGTAAAATGCAAATGGAACCACAAAAGATCTTGATTAGTCACAGCAGTCTTAAAAAAAAAAAAAAACAAAACTTAAAGGTATCGTGCTACCTGATATCAAACAATATTCCAAGGCTATAGTAATCAAAATGGCATGGCATCAACATACAAACAGATAGAGAAACAAAACAAAACTATACAAATGGGACTACATAAAACTAAAAAGGTTTTGTACAACAAAGGAAACCATTGGCAAAATGAAAAGACAACCCAACAATTGGGAGAATGTATTCATCAGCGATATATCCAATAATGGATTCATATCCAAAATTTATAAAGAAGTCATACAATTTAACACACACACACACACACACACACAATTGGTTAAAAAATGGGCAGAGGACCTGAATAGAAACTTCTCAAAAGAGAGCATACAGATGACCAGTAGATATATGAAAAGATGCTCAAAATCACTAATCATCGTCATCAGAATGTGAATTAAAACCCCAACATGATATCACCTCATACCTTTCAGAACATCTATCATCAATAAATCAACAAACCCTTGAACATTGTTGATAGAACTACAAATAGGAGCAGCCACTATCAAAAACAGAAAGCCCCTTTAAAAATAAATTTAAAAAAATAAAATAAAATAAAAAATAGAACTAACTTATAACCCAGCAATTCTACATCTTGGTATTTATCTGAAGCAACACAAAACACTTATTAGAACAGATACATGCATCCCTGCACTCATTGCAGAATTATTTATAACAACCAAGGTTTGGAAGCAATAGTATCCACTAATGCAGCGGTTCTCAACATGTGGGTCGCGGCCCCTTTGGGGGTCAAACGACCCTTTCACAAGGGTCATCTAAGACCATTGGAAAACACATATTACTGATGGTCTTAGGAACTGAGACACTGCTTCTTTATTTGTCTCCAGGTGGGTCCACCCACATGCAGATATGCCCCCATACAGATACGCCCACATACGAGTACCCAGCATGATGACATCATCATCATGCCAACCCCATCATGTACACTCCGTACAAATAAAGGTGTTTGTGACAGGGTAAGCACCATAATGTACTTATGCAGACCAGTCACACATGTGTAGAGAGCAGCTACTGTGTAGAAAGCAGCTACTCTGTTAAAAGCAGCTACTGTGTTAAAAGCAGCAGTATTGGAGATAAAATGACACTTCATGAATAATAATTACTGGGTGAATGTAAAATCATGTACCGTAAAATCATCAACTACTGCAATAAATCATATATCTGTACCATGAGAACTTAATCTGGTGCTGATCGGTCTTTTTATATTCAGTTGTGGTTGATGTGAATACTGCCCTCTTGTGATAGTAACAGGTATGTAAAAAAAAAAACAACACACAGAATGGTAAATCATAGGAAACTTTAATGAACTTCTTTGACTAAACTATGCCATGTATCATCTTTTGTATTATTGAAGCTATTGTTATACATTATTTTCATTAGCAAACCATCCCATGACAATGGATCATGTAGAGAAGAACATTAAGGAAAAAAATACAGTGAGGATATTATGCTAAGTGAAACAAGCCAAGCAGAGAAAGACAAACATAAAATGATCTAAATTATTTGTGGAATATGATAAACTAAACAAACTGCTGAACAAAATTAACCCAGAGACATGGATGTGGGGTACAGGCTGACAAGTCTCAGAAGAGTGGTGCATTTGTGGTGGAAGAGATAAACCACAGAACTTACATGCATGTATACATGACCAATTAACATAGAGAACAAAGCTGGGGATGGGGTGGAGGGAAAGGGGAGGAGGGTGTCAATGGGGGAAAAATGAGAAACATCTGTAACAAAAATACATTAATAAATAAAAAATAAAATAAAATAAAAAAATAAGAAATAAATAAAAGAAACGAATAAAACAAATTTCAGAACAACAACAAAACAACACAAACAGAAAAAAATTGATGCCTTCTCCAAAAATATAAAAGAGAAGTTGTATTATTTTCAGTTTTTCCTCTTTGGTTATGATTTACTTCAAAATGTTTTTTATATTTAGTAAATACTGTAGTTATTTTCTTTGAAAGTTGAAGACATTCTTTATATGCTATGCATTTATACATGAAAACAAAAGTAACAAACCAAACTAAGCAAGAAAATAAAACTAAAATGATTATAATTTCAGTGGCTGCAAAATTGTACTGTAAAATGTAGTGATCACATTGTTTTATTTTATTTGTTTTCCCTATAACAAAGATAAACACTGTTATGTAAAACATTGCTAGAAACTACTCATAAGCAGAAAATATTAAAATTGATATATCACTGTAATTTCGGCAACAAAATGGCTCTTTATTTACTATAATTTAAGGAATACACTTAACACACATGTTAATTGTCAAGAAATACAATAAATATGTTTATGTAGAAATATGGATATAGGTAGTCATTTACACAGCCATGTATTATGCTACTGAAAATAATTGCAAGGCCCTTTTCTCCTTTCATGGATGCTTTCAGGATATATTTCAAAACAGGCAGTGACTATCTTAAAAAACACACATTGTTTCACTATATTTCACATAGTGGTAATGACAGAAGCAGCAAAACACTTTTTTAATTTGCTGCAAATGCTTATATGTCAAGTAACTATAAATCTGGGACTTACTGGTGGTAATAGAGAAAGAAATGTTTTCATTCCTTCCATAAAGTCACAGTTGTTTATTTTCAAACATTAGAAAAATATTACAGATACCATATTAAAAAGTGCTGAATGTCTCCTGAAGAATGATTCAGAGATTCAAGATAATATTTATTTCTCCATTCACACGTTGGGATTATTCTGGTAATTGTATATTTATTTACTTTATACATTGAATTTGCAAAATAGGTTCTTTCCTAAACTCTCTATATATACATTTACAGACCATATATATTAACACAGTGAGTTAGTGTTCAACTTTGCAAAAAATTTTATACTTCAAATTTTAAAAAGTTTGGACCAACCCTAATTTTAAAAAATCCTCTTTATTTTTACTTGAAAAACAGCTTATTTTATGTCAATAAATAAATACTTATTGAGATAAGAAATGGTGTAAAGCACCGCATAACATATTTTTTTTAACTTTCAGAGAACTTTAAAAGACTGAACTAGTAGAAGAAAAATAAAAGTGTTATATATACTTTTAAATACTACAATAATGCAAATTGGTATCAAGCACTGTGAGAAATAATATAAAGTACTTATGCTCACAGAAGGTATGGTCCAGTTCAGGGAGACAAGGCATAAATATATTAACATTTAAATAATATAATAAATAAGTTCAGTAGAGTAAGAAATGTCATGTGGTAGGTGTGAAATGAATGACATAAAGTATTAATGTTGTAAGTTTTCACATGAGAAGAGTGTACCTGTGGATTGGAGGATTATACATTTTTTTTTTTTTTTTATCCTCACCAGAGGACATTTTTCCATTTTTTGTTCAGGTAGAGTGGGAGGGAGAGAGAGGAACAGAGAGAGAGAGAGAAACATCGATGTGAAAGGAACACATCGAGTGGCTGCCACCCGCACAACCGACCAGGGCCGGGGACAAACTGCAACCGAGGTACACGCCCTTAGCGGAAACCAAACCCGGGTCTCTCAGGACCACAGGCCGAAGCTCTAACCGCTGAGCCAAACCGGCCAGGGTGGAATATACATTTTTATGTTTGTTTATTTTTGTTAATCCTCACCTGAGGGGGAACGGGGGAGGGGAGAGAGAGAGAGAGAAAAACATTGATGTGAAAGAGACACATCAATTGGTTGCCTCCTGCACCCACCTTGACTGGGGCAGGAATAGAACTGCAATCCAGGTACCTGTGTGCCTTTGACCCAGAATCAAGCCCACAACCCTTCAGTCCCTGGGCTGACACTTTAACTATTGAGCCACAACAGCAAGGGCTGGAGTGATACAACTTTTCATGAGCTGATTTTTGTTTTATTTTTTATTGAAAATATTGGAGTGGCAATGGCTAATAAAATGATCTAGGTTTCAGGTGTACAATTCTAAGATACATCGTCTGTAATTGTAGGTGTTCACTACGCAAGGTCAAGTCTCCTTCCGTCATCAGTCATCCCCCCTTCACACCTCTTCTACCTGCACCTACCCCTCTTTCCCTCTGGCAATCACTAGACTCTTTTCTGTGACTCTTAAGTTTTTTATTTTTGCTTAAACCCTTCAACTTTTTCACCCAGTCTTTCAAACTCCCAGTCTGACAGTGTTCAATTCTGTGTATCTATGAATTTGTTTCTATTTTGTTTGTTTGTTTAATTTGTTCATTAGAGTCCACATATAAATGAAATCATATGATAATTGTCTTTCTCTGACTGGTTTATAGCCTTAGTATAATAATCTCCAGGTCAATCCATGATGTCACAAAAGGTAAGATTTCCTTCTTCTTATGGCTGAGTAGTATTTCTTTGTGTAAATGTACCACATTTTTACCCACTCACCTGTGGATGAGTACTTGAGCTGCTTCCAAATTTTGGCTATTGTAAATAATCCTGCAGTACACATAGGGGTGCATATATCTTTCAAATTAGTGTTTTGGGCTTATCAAATATATATCCAGAAGTGGAATTGGTCCTAAGGCAGTTCCATATTTAACTATTGAAGTAACTGCATACTGCTTTCTGCAGTACCGCGCCAATCAGCATTCCCACCAGATTACAGGAGAGTTCCCTCTCCTGCACTCGCTGTCTGTTGATTTACTGATGATAGCCATACTGACATGTGTGAGGTGATAACTCATTGTGGTTTTAATTTGCATTTCTCTGATGATTAGTGACATAAAGCATCTTTCCATATGTCTATTGGCCATCTGCATGTCCTCTTTAAAGAAATGTTTATTCGGGTCCTTTGCCCATCTTAGTTGGATTATTTGATTATTTTTGGTGTCGCTTTGTATAAATTTGTTTTTTATTTTTATTGTTGAAAGTATTGCAGATGTCCCCTTTTTTCCCCATTGACCCTTTCATTTCCGCTCCCATCACCCTCCTGCCTTCCCCAGCCTGGTCTCTGTGTAGATTGGTTGTGCATATATGCATGTAAATTCTTTGGTTTATCTCTTCCCTCCCCTCTCAGCCCCAATCTCTCTGAGGTTTGTCAGTCTGTTCCCTACTTCCATGATTAGGGACCTCTTTTGGTCAACAGCTTATTTTGTTCACTGTGTTCCTGTGTTCCACAAATAAGTGAGATCATGTGGTATTTGTCTTTCTCTGACTGGCTTATTTCGCTTAGCATAATACTCGTCCATGTTGTCCCAAACTTTTAAAAAATATTAACCCTTTATTAGATGTATCATTGGTAAATATGTTCTCCCATTCAGTGGGTTTGTCTTTTCATTTTGTTGATGGTTTCTTTTGCTGTGCAAAAACATTTTAGTTTGATGTAGTTCCACTTGTTTATTTTTTCTTTTGTTTCTCTTGCCCAAGGTATATCAGATAAAATATTGCTATAAAATACATCTGAGATTTTATTGCCTATGTTTCTTTTAGAATTTGTATAGTTTTGAGTCTTTCATTTAGTTTTCTAATTCATTTTAAATATCTTTTTATGTATGATTTAAGAAAGTGGTCTAGCTTCATTTTTTTTTTTTTTTTGCATATTTCTGTCCAATTTTCCCACCATTTATTGAACAGACTATCTCTACCTTATTGTAAGTTCCTGTCTCCTTTGTCCAATAACAATTGACCATAAAGGCATGGGTTTATTTCTGGCTTCTCTATTCTGTTTCATTGACCTATATGTCAGTTTTTTAGTACCATGTGGTTTTGATGACTATGGCCTTGTAGTATAGATTAATATCAGGTAGCATGATTCCTATTCCTTCAACATTGTTCTTTTTCAAGATTGCTGTGGGTATTCAGGGTCCTTTGTGATTCCACATAGATTTTTCCAGTATTTGTTCTAGTTCTATGAAATATACCATTGGTAGAAATTGTATTTAATTTATAGATTGCTTTGGGTAGAATGGGGATTTTAATGATCTTCTCTCTTCCTATCCATGAAGATAGTACATGCTTTAACTCATTTATATCTTCTGTTTTTTTTTCTCTTAAGTGTCTTATAATAGTCCGAGTAAAGGTCATTTGTGTCCTTGGCTAAATTTATTTGCAGGTATTTTATTTTTTTGTGATACAATTGAAAATGAAATTGTTTTCTTAGTTTCCCTTTCTAATAGTTCATTATTAGTGTATAAAAAAATCAACTGACTTTTGGATATTTAATTTGTATCCTGCTACTTTGCTGAATTTTTTTTTTTTTTTATCAGTTCTAGTAGTTTTTTTATGGAATCTTTAGGGTTCTCTATATATACTTCCTTCTCATCTGAAAATAATGACAGTTTTAATTTTTTCTTTCCAATTTGAATGACTTTTATTTCTTCTTTTGGTGTGATTGCTGTAGCTAGGACTTCCTGTACAATGTTGAATAAGGTGGTGAAAACAGACCGTTCTGTCTTATTCCTGATATTAAGGGAAACACTTTTAGGTTTTTGCTCACTGAGTATGATGTTGACTGTGGGTTTGTCATATGTGACCTTTATTACATTTAGGTATGTTTCCTCTATTTATACTTTGCTGAAAGTTTTATTTATTTATTTTATCATGAGTGCTGAATTTTATCAAATGTTTTTCTGCATGTATTGATATGATCATGTGTTTTTAATCCTTTTTTTTTTGTTTATGTGGAAAGATGATGGGAGTGAACATCTAGTCACTGTACTTGGCTTGAGCCTGCATTTTCACTTATAATACCTGGACCTCAAGTGTTAACTGAAAATCTTGAACTGACTGTAGAAGTGAATGATTCTATAAACAAATGAGAGAAGTAGTAAACTAAAATACATGTTGATAACAGTGATGAAAAGAATACAATATTTAGTGCCCCATAGTGTTTTAGAAATTGAATAATATGTGGTATGCATAGAACCAATGTCATACAGCAAATCATTCATACGTGTTTGAACGTAACCTAAATATTAAATCATCTTTTAGACATTGTATTTCAGAGATATTATAGGGAAAAGTTCTGTCCTCAAAACAATAAAATTATCTTCAGTAGATAAGATACATACCTTAGTATGTATAATACAAGACATCATGTGATACAAGTGCTGACATTAAATTACAAGTAAAATAATAATATAATTTATCTTCCAACCATGTACAAAAAGTCCCTAAATTATTAAAATTATATATTTTTTGAAATGATTATTTGTTAACTGACAAATCTATCTCTAGAGCCAAAAATTAGTTCTTTTATAAAAACCAATTTAAAGTATTTTTTAAAGTAAACTATACATATAGTAGATATCCTTATATATTTATTGAAACCTATTTTAAATTATATTAAGGTAATATTACAAATTAAATAAGTAGAATTAAATAAGTAGAATAAAATAAGAAGAATAATTTTTAGATATATAATTATGCGACTTATTCCAATTCTTAACTTTGTGTATTACTGTCATTAATATTTTTCTGATAAATGTATTATTTCCCAATATGGTCATATTATTTTTACTATTTTCATCAAATCTTTAATAATTTTATTCAAAGTTATTGCTTATGAGTAATAATTTTAAATTAATGGAATCCTCAGTTGACTTTTCTCTATCATCTAGAATTTTCCATGAAGAAAATATCTTTACATATGCTTCTTGGTAATTGACAACATGTGACTAATCTTCTTTCAACATGGCTAGAATGACATAGTGTTAGCACTATGATCGGAGAGTCTAAATATAACATTATGTTAGTCTGTTAAAAATAGCTGTGGAGTAGGTAGAAACTACCATCATCTTCTCCCAGGACAAAACAGAAATACTACTAAATTAAAGAACAATCATCCTGAATAACCAACTGAAGACTAGCTGAAGAGATGTCTTATAACCAAGGATTTACAGAGGAAGCTACATTGAGACTGGTAGGAAGAGCAAAGAGATGAAGAGGGTGTGTCCCACACCCACGGGTAGCAACTAAAGTTCTGGAGGGTTACCCCTGAGAAGTATGGACACTGAACCTCAGGCCAGGCTCCCTAGCCCAGACCACCAGACCCTGAAAAAGGTACTCACATAAAATCTGGCTGTGAAAAGCAGCAGGGTTTCTGTCCATCAAGGAGAGACAGAATCTGTTAAAGAAACAAGCACCTTCTTAAAGGGCCAACTAACACAATTTTGTTTGCAACCACTCACTCTGGTCTCTGGAGGAAGGAGCACAGAACAGAGTAAGAGTCACATGAGGAGTTCTGGGGTTTGTTCCTCAGGGGAGGGGGCTGGAGTGACAGCTGCCAGGGTCTCTGTGCTGAGTCATTATCCAATACCACAGTTGTCATTTTCTTGGTTGTATCACTCTCTTCTGAGTATCATTAACCTAGGAAGAAGCTACTGTCTCACTCTTTGAACTCCCTCTCACCCCACCCTGCAGAGCCCAGGACCTGCTAAGTAGCCAGCTGCTCAGGCCAGGGTGTAGAATTCTGGGTGGACTCAGTGAATGCCAGTGACTGAGGTGCCTGTCTCTGGAGCAAGAGCCATTTCCCCACTTTCTGGGACCTGATTAGTGCTTCCCCCACATGGGAGATCCTATTGGACCACCTTCATGGCTTTCAGGAGACTCCTAGTGTCTCCTTTCTGCCATGGTTGAGGCCTTGAATTAGCAAAAGCCAACCTTGGAGCATAGCTTGGTCCTTCTTGTGAGCACCCAAGCCCACCATAGACAGCCACAAACAGTGGATTGCTTGTAGCTCCAAATAGCTTGCTGATGGTCAAGCAGAGACAGTGTCTGACTTTGGCCTGAAACAGAGTTCCAACAAAAGTCCCAGAACCAACAAATCCAGTGGCCAGCTTCAGACATCATCAGAGCAGGATCTAATACACTTCAGAAACAGCATATCCAAAGGGAGATTGCAGCAGGCACTAAACCCTGCTGAAGCAAGTTTCTGTTCTTTTCCTCTTATTATTTTTTTACTTTTCTCTCTCTCTTTTTTTTTTTTAGTCAACACTGCACAGTAGCTTTCATACTGTGATCAGTGTTGATGCCAGGAACAAATGGGCCAACAGCAATCAAGACTCGGTTATAACAGGAGGGCACACATTACCCACTCAAGGGCCATGCCTAGAACAGCCAACTCAGGACACCAAGAAGACTGCACCCCTGGGTCCCACAGTATACCTACTACATAAGGCCACCCCCCAAAGACTGGGAGTCATAGAAGATATATTTAATACACAGAAACAAACACAAAGAGGCAGAAAAACTGGGGAGAGAAAGAAACAATCCCAAATGAAAGAATAGGTTAACTCTCCCCAAAAAAGAGCTAAATAAAATTGAAGCAAGCAATTTACGAAATACAGAGTACAAAGTAATGGTTATAAGGATGCTCAAAATACTGAATGAGTACTATAATAGCATGAAAAAGACATAGAAACAATGTAAAAGAACAGGTCAGAAATGAAGACTACCACCTTTGACATCAAGAAAACACTGAAAGAGGATTTTGGAAAAAATGGCGGCGGAGTGAACGGAGCTACACAGACCGTCTCCCAGAACCAAACTGGAATTACAACTATAACACAGACAAATCGACGGGAAAAACCAACAGAAAAGCAGCTTGCGAGGACCATACAACGAGGGACACTGACTCCATCCCGGTAGGCTTGCGAAGGCGCGAGACGGGGCTGGGAGCGCACGGTCGGCAGCTCGGCAGCGGCCTTAGCTATAAGCGGCGCCCGCGGGTTACACTCCCAGGCGGCCCCACAGCGCAGCCGGGACTGAGGCTAAAACAGCCACAGCCACTCACCTTGGGCTCCGGCAGAGGGAGGGCGGACTGGACTGGAACTGTGTCGGGACACTCGGGGTTTGGAGGGCTCTCGGAGCTTTGGCTGAGTGCAGCCACTCAGGACGGTGGCCACATTGCTTCTTCCCAGGGCTCTGAGAGAGGCAGCAGCCCCTCCCTCGGAGATCCAACCCCACCCTGTGGGCCACTGAAGTGTTAATTGAGGCTCACTAAGGACCAGCATCTGCCCCACCCTCGTGAAAGCCCCTTGGCTGAGCACCAGAGGGAGTTTTTCAATCAACTGACAACCCAAAACTCATCAATTAACCTAGACTGCTAGCTTCCAGGCAAAAAGCTAGAGGATAACAGTACGTTTCCTGGGCTGGCAACTTTAACCAGGAAAGTAAGACTTGACAGTGGTGTTCAACGCGGGTCCTCCCTCGCTCATCTAAACACAGGAGAGGGAGCCACAAACAGCAGAACACCAACACCCACAGGGAGAACTTGACAGGCTCCAAAGCCCAGAGTGATAGCTAAAATGGTGAAACACAGAAACAGAAGCCAAATGAAAGAGCAAACCACCTCCACCGAAGATGAGATCAATGTGGAGCAATTAGGCATGTTAACAGAGCTAGAATTCAGAGCCATGATCTTGAGGAAGCTGAACAGCATGAGTAAGGACATAGAGACACTGAAAATAAGCCAAATGGAAATTAAAAACCAACAAGAAGAGATAAAAAATGACATATCCGAAATGAAAAACACATTGGAAGGTTTAAAAAGCAGAGTAGGGGAAGGTGAGGACCATATCAGCGAATTAGAAGACAGGGTAGAAAAAATCAACCAATCAGAAAAACAAAAGGAAAAAACTATTAAAAAACAGGAAGACAGCTTAAGAGAACTATGGGACAACTGGAAACGTAATAATATTCGCATCATAGGAGTCCCCGAAGAAGAAGAAAAGGAGCAAGGGATAGAGAATATATTCAAAAAAATAGTGAGAGAAAACTTCCCTAATTTGGTGAAGGAAGAAGGCATTCAAGTTCAAGAAGCACAGAGAGTCCCAAGTAAGAAGAACCCAAACAGGCCCACACCAAGACACATAGTAATTAAAATGCCACAAATTAAAGACAAAGAGAGAATCCTAAAAGCAGCAAGAGATAAGCAACAGGTTACCTACAAAGGGAACCCCATAAGGCTCTCAGCTGACTTCTCACAAGAAACACTACAGGCCAGAAGGGAATGGCATGAAGTAATCAAAGTCATGAAAAACAAGAATCTGAATCCAAGACTACTCTACCCAGCAAGGCTATCATTCAAATAGAAGATCAAATAAAGAGCTTCCCAGACAAAAAAAAAGCTAAGGGAATACATTAGCACCAAACCAGCACTGCAAGAAATGTTAAAAGGACTGCTGTAATTAGCAGTAGAAATGGGAACAAAAATAGAACCACACTAAACAAAAATGGCAATAAATAAGTACATATCAATAATCACCTTAAACGTAAATGGACTGAATGCTCCCATAAAGAGACACAGAGTAGCTGATTGGATAAGAAAGCATGACTCATCTATATGTTGTTTACAAGAGACCCATCTCTCAACAAAAGACTCACATAGGTTGAAAGTGAAGGGATGGAAAAAAATTTTCCAAGCAAATGGAAAGCAAAAAAAAGCTGGGGTAGCAATTCTCATATCTGATAAAATAGATTTCAAAATGAAGACCATAACTAGAGACAAAGACGGCCACTACATAATATTGAAAGGATCTATCCAACAGGAAGATATAACCTTGATAAACATATATGCACCCAATATAGGAGCACCAAAATATATTAAAAATCTTCTGGAGGACTTCCAAGGAGAAATCGACAACAATACAATCATAGCTGGGGACTTCAACACCCCGTTGACAGCACTGGATAGATCCTCTAGGCAAAAAATTAGCAAGGAAACAGAGACTCTAAATGAAGCACTAGACCAAATGGATTTAACAGATATCTACAGAGAATTACACCCCAAAACTACAGAATACACATTCTTCTCAAGTGCACATGGGACATTCTCAAAGATAAACCACATGATAGGACACAAACTAAATCTCTACAAGTTCAAGAAGATTGAAATCATATCAAGCATCTTCTCAGATCACAATGGCATGAAACTAGAAATCAACTGCAACAAGAACATGCAAAGACATTTCAACACATGGAGGCTAAATAGCATGTTATTAAACAATGAATGGGTCACCGAGGAGATCAAGGAAGAAATCAAAAACTTCCTGGAAACCAATGAAAATGAACACACAACAACACAAAATCTATGGGATGCAGCGAAAGCAGTTCTGAGAGGGAAGTTCATAGCACTACAGGCCTACCTCAAAAAACAAGAAAAATTTCTAATTGACTGTCTAACCTCACAACTTAAAGAATTAGAAAGCAAACAAAAAGAAAACCCCAGAGCAAGTAGAAGGAAGGAAATAGTAAAGATCAGAGCAGAAATAAATGACATAGAGACCAAAAAAACAATTCAAAGGATCAATGAAACAAAGAGCTGGTTTTTCGAAAAGATAAACAAGATTGATGGACCCTTAGCTAGACTCACCAAGAAACAAAGAGAGAGAACCCAAATACACAAAATCAGAAATGAAAGAGGAGAAGTAACAACCAACACCACGGAAATACAAAAGATCGTTAACAACTACTATGAACAACTATATGGCAACAAATTCGACAATCTCAGCGAAATGGACAAATTTCTAGAAACACACAGTCTCCCAAAACTATTCCCGGAAGAGATAGAAAACTTGAACAGACCAATAACAACTAAGGAAATTGAAGAGGTAATCAAGACTCTCCCAGCAAACAAAAGCCCAGGCCCAGATGGTTTCACGGGGGAGTTTTACCGAACATTCAAAAAAGAACTAACACCCATTCTCCTCAAACTATTTCAAAAAATTCAAGAAGAAGGAAGACTTCCAAACACGTTCTATGAGGCCAGCATAATTCTAATTCCAAAACCAGAAAAAGACACTACGAAGAAAGAAAACTACAGGCCAATATCCCTGATGAACATAGATGCCAAAATCCTGAACAAAATACTAGCAAATCGGATCCAGAAATACATCAAAAAAATTATTCACCATGACCAAGTGGGATTCATTCCAGGGATGCAAGGCTGGTACAATATTCGCAAATCAATAAACGTGATACACCACATAAACAAAATGAAGAATAAAAACCACATGATCATATCAATAGATGCTGAAAAAGCATTCGACAAAATCCAGCATCCATTTCTGATAAAAACGCTCAGCAATGTAGGAATAGAGGGATCATATCTCGACATAATAAAGGCCATATATGAAAGACCTACAGCCAACATCATACTCAATGGACAGAAACTAAAAACATTTCCATTAAGAACAGGAACAAGACAGGGATGTCCACTTTCGCCACTCTTGTTTAACATTGTACTGGAAGTCTTAGCCACAGCAATCAGACATGAAGAAAAAATAAAAGGGATCCAAATTGGAAAGGAGGAAGTGAAACTGTCATTATTTGCAGATGACATGATATTGTACATAGAAAACCCTAAAGACTCCATCAAAAATCTATTAGACTTAATAAATGAATTTGGCAAAGTAGCAGGATACAAAATTAACGTCAAGAAATCGACGGCATTCTTGTACATCAATGATGAACTCACAGAAAGAGAAACTGAAAAAACAATCCCATTTACCATCGCTCCAAAAAAATTACGATACCTAGGAATAAACTTAACCAAAGAAGTAAAGGACCTATTTGCAGAAAACTACAGGTCATTGAAAAAAGAAATAGAGGAAGATATAAAAAAGTGGAAGAACATACCCTGTTCATGGATTGGAAGAATTAACATAATTAAAATGTCCATACTACCCAAAGCAATCTATAGATTCAATGCAATCCCCATCAAAATACCAACGACATATTTCATAGAACTAGAACAAATACTTCAAAAGTTCATATGGAACCAAAAAAGACCCCGAATAGCCACAGCAATCTTGAAAAAGAAGAACAAAGTTGGAGGGATCACATTACCAGATATCAGGTTATACTACAAAGCGACTGTAACCAAAACAGCCTGGTACTGGCACAAGAACAGGCATATAGACCAGTGGAACAGAACTGAAAACCCAGAAATGGACCCAAGGCAATACGCTCAATTAATATTTGACAAAGGTGGCAAGAGCATACAGTGGAGTAAAGACAGCCTCTTTAATAAATGGTGTTGGGAAAATTGGACAGCTACATGCAAAAAAATGAAACTCGACCATCAACTTACACCATACACAAAAATAAACTCAAAATGGATAAAAGACTTAAATGTGACCCGTGAATCCATAAAAATTCTAGAAGAAAATGTAGGCAACAAAATTTCGGACATCATACGGAGCAGAATTTTCACTGATACACCACCTAAGGCAACAGAAATAAAGGAGAAAATGAACACATGGGACTACATCAAACTAAAAAGCTTCTGCACAGCAAAAGAAACGATCATCAAAATGGAAAGGCAACCCACTGTATGGGAGAACATCATTGCCAATGATGTATCAGATAAGGGGTTAATTTCCAATATATACAGAGAGCTCACACAACTCCACAAAAGGAAGACAAAGAACCCAATTAAAAAATGGGCAGAGGAGCTGAATAGACACCTCTCCAAACAGGACATACAAATGGCCAAGAGACATATGAAGAAATGCTCAACATCACTAATCATCCGAGAGATGCAAATTAAAACAACAATGAGGTATCACCTCACACCTGTCAGAATGGCCGCCATCAACAAATCATCAAACAACAAGTGTTGGCGAGGGTGTGGAGAAAAGGGAACTCTAATACACTGCTGGTGGGAATGCAGACTGGTGCAGCCGCTATGGAAAACAATATGGTGCTACCTCAAAAAATTAAAAATTGAACTTCCATTTGACCCAGTGATCCCACTGCTGGGAATATACCCTAAGAAGCCTGAAACACCAATCAGGAAGAATATATGTACCCCCATGTTCATAGCAGCACTATTTACAATAGCTAAGATCTGGAAACAGCCCAAGTGTCCACCAGTAGACGAATGGATCAAAAAGCTGTGGTACATATACACAATGGAGTACTATGCAGTGGTAAGAAAGAAAGATCTCTTATCCTTTGAGACGACATGGAGGGACCTGGAAAGTATTATCCTAAGTGAAAGAAGCCAAGCAGAAAAGGACAAATACCACATGATCTCACTTATATACGGAATATAATGAACATAACAGTCTGAGGAATACAGTAGACCCAGACACATGGAAGTAGGGCACAGACTGACATCCCTCAGAAGAGGGGATGGGGGGTGGGGGGGTGGGAAGAGATAAACCACAGAACTTATATGCATGTATGCATGACCAGTGGGCATGGACAACTAAGCCGGGGACAGGGTGGAGGGGGTGGGGTGGGGGGTGCCAATGGGGTAAAAAGGTAAAATATCTGTAACAAAAAAATAAATAAAAATTCATAAAATAAAAAATAAAAATAAAAAATAAAAAAATAAAATAAAATAAAATAAAATAAAATAAAAAAAAAAAAAAAAGAAAACACTGAAAGAAATGAAAAGTACACTGTAAGCAGCAGAGGATAGAATTAGTGATTTGGAAGACAAGGTAGAAAGAACAAAAAAAAAACAAAACACTCAATCAGAGTAGCAGAAAGGAAAAAAAAAAACAATTTAAAAGAATGGGATAGTTAAGGGAACTTTGAGACATTATAAAATGTAACAACATTCGAATCATAGTGGTACCAGCAGAAAAAGAGAGAGAGCAAAGGATTGAGAACCTATTTGAAGAAATAATAACCAAAAACTTTCCTAATCTGGTGAAGGAAAAAACTCACAAGTTCAGAAAGCACAGAAAGTCTCAAACAAGATGAACTCAAAGAAGGCCACACCAACACACATCACAATTAAAAATGGCAAAGGTTAAAGACAACAAAAAAAGGACATTAAAAGCAACAAGAGAAAGATAGTTAGCTACCCACAAGGGAGCTCCTATAAGACTGTCAGCTGATTTCTCAACAGAAACATTTTAGGTCAGAAGGGATTGGCATGAAACAATCAAGTAATGAAATGCAAGGACCTACATGGAAGGCATATTTAGTCAGCAATGATAGTATTTAAAATTGAAGGAAAAATAAAGAACTTCCCAGACAAGAAAGAACTAAAAGAGTTTGTTACCACCAAACTAATATTACAAGAAATGTTAAAGGTCCTGTATTAAGATATAGAAGAAGAAGAAAAACAAAAACAAAACTGAAACACAGTTAAAAGGATAAAATGGCAATAAATATGTGCCTATCAATAATCACTTTAAATGTAAAGGGCTTAAATGCTCTAATCAAAAGACTGAAGGGAGCTGAATAAATAAAAAGTAAGACCAATATATATACTGTCTACAAGAGACCCACCTAAGCTTGTTTAGCAATACTTACATCTGACAAAATAGATTTTAAAACAAAGACTATAGTAAGAGATAAAGAAGAAAACTATATGACGATTAAAGGATCAATCCAACAAAGGGAGTTCACATAGACATCAATGGATAGATCTTTCAGACAGAATACCAACAAGAAAATAGTAGCCTTAAATGACACACTAGATTAGATGGATTTAGCTGATATCTTCAGAGCATTTCACCCCAAAGCAGCAGCATATACAGTGTTTTCAAGTGCACATGGAACAATTTCTGGGGTAGACCACATGTTAGGATACAAAACAAGTCTTAATATATTTAAGATTCAAATCATACCAAGCATCTTCTCTGTCCATAAGGGTGTGAAACTAGAAATGAGTCACAAGAAAAATAAAGAAAAATACATAATGTCATGGAGGCTAAATAACATTCTACTAAACAATGAGAGGGTGAGTAATAAGATCAAGGAAGAAATTTTACAAAATACCTTGAAACAAATGAAAATGAGAACATAACAAAGTGAAATCTATGGGACAGAGTGAAAGGAGTCCTAAGAGGGAAATTCATCATTACAGGTCTATCTTAGGGAAAGAAAGAAAGAAAGAAAGAAAGAAAGAAAGAAAGAAAGAAAGAAAGAAAGAAAGAAAGAAAGAAAGAAAGAAAGAAAGAAAGAAGGAAGGAAGGAAGGAAGGAAGGAAGGAAGGAAGGAAGGAAGGAAGGAAGGAAGGAAGGAAGGAAGGAAGGGAGGAAGGAAGGAAGGAAGGAAAGAAGAAAGGGAGAGAGAAAGAAAGAAGAAAGGGAGAGAGAGAGAGAGGGAAAGAGAGAGGGAAAGAGAGAGGGAAAGAGAGAGGGAAAGAGAGAGGGAAAGAGAGAGGGAAAGAGAGAGGGAAAGAGAGAGGGAAAGAGAGAGGGAAAGAGAGAGAGGGAAAGAGAGAGGGAAAGAAGGAAAGGAAAGGAAGGAAAGGAAAGGGAAAGGAAAGGAAGGAAAGGAAAGGAAAGGGAAAGGGAAAAGGAAAGGAAAGGAAAGGAAAGGGAAAAGGAAGGGAAGGGAAGGGAAGGGAAGGGAAGGGAAGGGAAGGGAAGGGAAGGGAAGGGAAGGGAAGGGAAGGGAAGGGAAGGGAAGGGAACCCAGAAAACAAAAATCCTCAAATAAACAATCTAACTTTATACATTAAGGAACTGAAAAACAACAACAAGCAGAGCCCAAAGTGAGTAGAAGGAAGGAAATAATAAAAATCAGAGCAGAAATAAAAAAGTAAAGACTAAAAAATCAATAAAAAAGATCAATGAAACCAATAATTAGTTATTTAAAAAGATACTCAAACTTTTAATAAGACTTATCAAGAAAAAAGAGAAAGACCCCAAATAATTAAAATCAGAAATAAAAAGAAGTAAACTGACACCCAAGAAATACAAAGGAATGTAAGAAAATATTATAAAGTACTATATGCCAACAAATTGGACCATCTGAAAGAAACGGATAAATTCCGAGAAACCTACAATCTTCCAAAACTGAATCAGAAAGAATCAAAGAATCTGAATAGACACATTACAACCTGTGAAATTGAAACAGTAATAAAATAAACTTATAACAAATCAAAGTCATGGACCAGATAGCTTCACAGGTAAATTTTAGCAAACATTCAAAAAAGAACAACAGCTATTCCAAAGAATTCAAGAGGAAGGAAGAATCCCAAGCTTGTTTTACAAGACCAGCATTATCGTAATTGCAAAACAGATACAGACACTACTAAAAAAAATATATATATAGACCAATATACCAGATGAACATAAATGCTGAATTACTCAACAAATTATTTGCAAACCATAGTCAGTAATACATTAAAAAGATTGTACACCATGATCTAGTGGGATTTATTCTGCTATGCCAGGTTAGTACAATAGTCTCAAATCAATAAACATGATATACCACATAAACCAAATGAAGAATAAATTCCTTCATATGATCATATCAGTACATGCAGAAAAGGCATCTGATAAAATCTACCACACATTTATAAGAATAATAATAATAAAGAAGAAGAAACAGCATAGCGGGAATAGAGGGAACAAACTTCAATGTAATAAAGGCCATATATGACAAACCCATAGCTAACATCATACTCAATGGGCAAAATCTAAAAGTGTTTTTCTTAATATCAGGAACAAGAAAGGGATATCTGTTTTCACCATTCTCATTCAACTTTGTGCTGGGAGTCCTAGCTACAGCAATCAGAGAAGAAGAAGAAATAAAGGCATTCGAATTAGAAAGGAAAAGTAAAACAATCTGTATTTGCTGGTGACAGGACAGTGTATATAGAGAACCCTAAAGACTCCACCAAAAACCTTCTAGACTAATAAATGAATTCGGTAAACTAGGATATAAAATACATATCAAGAAGTCAGTTGCTTTTTTTATACACAAATAATAAACTATTAGAAAGGGATACTAAGAAAACAATTCCCATTTGCAATTGCATCCAAAAAAACCAACCAACCAAACAAAAACCCAGCAATCAATTTAATCAAGGATGTAAAGACTTGTATTTGGAAAATTATAAGGCACTGAAGAAGGAAATTGAAGAAGACACAAATAAGTGCAAGCATATACTGTGTTCATGGATAGAAAGAATTAACATCATTAAAATGTCTATACTACCCACCTCAATCTATAGATTCAGTTCAGTTCCTATTAGGATACCAATGGCATATTTCTTAGAACTAAAACAAATGTTCTAAAAACGTATATGGAACCATAAGAGACCCTGAATAGCCACAGCAATATTGAGAAAGAAAAACAAATTGTTATGAATCAGGCTACCTGACATCAAACAATACTAAAAGCCCACAGTAATTGGAAAGCATTAGTAGTGGCGTAAATACAGACATATAGGTCAATGAAACAGAATAAAAAACCAAGTAATAAATCTACACTTTTACAGTTAATTAATATTTGATAAAGGAGGCAAAACTTATAACGAGATAAAGACAGTTTGTCCAATAAGTGGTGTTGGAAAAATTGTACAAATAGATGCAAAAAATGAAACTAGACCATATTCTTATACCACACAAAGGAAAAAATGAATTAAAATCTTAAATGTTAGATTTGAAATCTCTATAAAAATCCTAGAAGAAACCATAGTCAGTAAAATCTCAGACATTTCTCATAGCAATATTTTTTCTGATATATGACCTCAAGCAAGGGAAACAAAAGAAAAATAAACATAGGGCACTACCTTAAACTAAAAAGGTTTTGCACAGCAAAAAAAAAAAAAAAAAAAAAAATCCACAAAAACAACCCAATAAATAGGAGGACATATTGCTAAGATATCTGATAAGAGCTAAATATCTAGATTTATAAGGAACTTATAAAACTCTACATCAAATAAACAAAAAAATCAAATTAAGAAATGGGCAAAGGACCTGAATGGACACTTCTCCAAAGAGGAAATGCAGATGACTAATAGACATATAAAGGAATGTTCAAGGTTACTAATCATCAGAGAAATGCAAATTAAAACCACAACGAGGTATGGGCTCCCACCTGTCAGAAGACTGTCAACAATAAATCAGTGCCCAGCTGGTGTGGCTCAGTGCTTGAGCATCGACCCATGCACCAGGAGATCACCAGTTCGATTCTGGGTCAGGACACATGCCCAGGTTGTGGGCCTAATCCCCGTGGGGGGCATGCAGGAGGTGGCTAATCCATGTTCTCTGTCATTGATGCTTCTATCTCTTTCTCCCTCTCCCTTCCTCTATCCCTAAAAATCAATAAAGGAAAAAATTTAAAAAACAAACAAGGAATAAGTCAACAAACAATAAGTGCTGGTGAGGATGTGGGGAAAAGGGAACATTAGTGCACTGTGGTGGGAATGCAGACTGGTGCAGCCATTATGGAACACAGTATGGAGTTACTCAAAAAAATAAAAATGGAACTGCCTTATGACCCAGTTATTCCACTTCTGGGAACATATCCAAAGAAACCCCAAACACTAATTTGAAATAATACATTCACCCTTATGTTCATAGCAGTGTTATTTACAATAGCCAAGATTTGGAAGCAGCTCAAGTGTTCATCAGTAGGAGTGCATAGAAAAGCCGTGGTACATTTACACAATGGAATACTATTCAGCTGTAAAAATAAAGGAAATTCTGCCTTTTGCAACAGAATGGATGGACCTGGGAAGTATTATGCTAAGTGAAATAAGCCAGTCAGAGAAAGAGAAATACCATACGATTTTGCTTACATGTGGAATCTCATGAAGAAAAGAAACCAACAAAGTGCAGACAGACTCATGGATATAGAAGACAGACTGACAGCTGCCAGAGGGTAGGGAGTTGAGGGTTGGGTGAGAAGGGTGAAGGGATTAAGCAAAGAAACAAAAAGAAAGACTCATGGACACAGACAACTGGCGGTGGTTGTCGGAGGGAAAGTGGGTAAAGAGAAGTAGACTGCAAAGGGGGGGATACATGGTGATGGAAATGAAGGAGAGGACTTGGGGTGGTGAACACACAATACAATATACAGCTGCTGTACTGGAGAATTGTGTACTTTAAACCTGTATAATGTATTAACCAATGCCACCCCAATAAATTCAATAAAATAAAAATTCCTATCAAAGTTGACATAACCAAAGTGCCATGTGATATTTATTGCATGGTTAGGCCAGGTATATTTTTGGAGAAAATTCAATTTTCTTGACAGTACACTCATCCCCTCCCTGACATACAGCTTCCTAAAATAACATTTGCTGGCAATGAGGATGTTATGCTTATAAAGAAAATTATACGACAGTGGAAAAATCCACCCTCGATGTTAAACACTAGAATATGGCACGTCAACTGATAACTGAGCAATCTTTTATTTGCACGGTTTACCCTGGAGCTAATAAAGAGATTGGCATCGGTAAATCTGTTTCCAATTTTTCTGGGGGTGATACCACCTACTGACCATGAAATAACAGGATGAAGTCAAGAAAAACTTTCAGGAACCTTAACTTATTTCAGTAGTCAGGTATTCAAGTGAAAAGAGATATTGATGCAAAAATCACATATCTCATCAATGTATCTACTGCATTAATATTGCTGTGATATACCTTATCAAGTCACCATTAATTATCTTCAATTGTGTCATTTTTCTAAGAGAATAAAATTACTTCAATTCTTCCTGGTTTTCACAGATTGTGTCATAGATGTAATTAGCCAATAGATATCATTCTGAGTACTATCTTTGTCTACTAAAAAGAATCCCTCTATTTTGTTAGCCCTGGCCAGTTTGGCTCAGCGGTTAGAGCGTCAGCCTGCGGTCCGGAGAGACTCGGGTTCGGTTCCCGCTAAGGGCATGTACTTTGGTTGCAGTTTGTCCCCGGCCTTGGTTGGTCGTGCGGGTAGCAGCCACTCGATGTGTCCCTTCACGTCGATGTTTCTCTCTCTCTCCCTTCCTCTCTCTCCCTCCCACTCTATCTGTACAAAAAAATGGAAAAAATATCCTCCAGTGAGGATTAAAAAGAATCCCTCTATTTTGTTAGCTTTGACAGCCCAAGGAAGCTTGCGGAAATATATTCCAAGTGAGTTTTAGTACACCGCAGTGCTCACAAACCAGTGTTTTTAACTTACGGTGTTGGCACTCAGCATAGACACAAAATAACAGATGGCACAGAGATATCAATTGTTTTCGATTCAAGAACAGTGTTATATATATAACTCAATTATGCACAAATGGATACAGAAGCCCTTTGTACAAGGTTTATCAGCTACCTCTACATCTGTGCCTTTATTATTTGTACCAACAAAGCCTCTTTGGGGATTCTTTCTGAGATTAAGCTACTTCCTCTAATTATAAAGCACAGGGTGCTTTGCTCAGCACTAATGACCACATAACATGGAAGAACAATATTGAAGGCTGACAACCTGAGCATCTGCCAGCACTTATCCCAGAATATCCCAAACGCATTCCCTGAAAATATTGATGTAAGATTTCCTTTCTGATTCTAATTTACAGGATGATTATATTCATGGTTATCTTTATTGGACACTCGGCAGTCTTAAACAGGCTATTTAAAAAAGTTCCGAAGAGAATCCTCTTGAAAATTAAAGGTTCAACACACTCATCTACCCAAAAGACACAACTAAGTGCTTAGCATGCTCTCAGTTTCTTACAAACACACTGGCAAGTTGTTGTCCCAAAGCATCGGTTTAAGCTGTATTTGACTGTCCTTCACTGATTTAAATATTAAAGTTGCCCAAACTGAGTAACTTATTCTTCACTTTCAGTATAACTTGACAAGTGTGTCTGATTTGCTATCAGAGATTACTCAGATGTTTGGTTAAGAATGCTTGTTGATTTTCTGGACCATTCTGGGAAACTTTATGACTCTTAAAGAAAACTTCTCACATTTAATAAAGTGGCCTTAGTTTGATTTCAAGCCATTACAGTGATGCTCACAACTTTGTCTTAGTTTATCTATTATCAGTCAATCTATCTATTTACCTACCTACCTATCTGTAGTAGGGCAATGCCAGTGAAATACTAAGATACCTGATATACAATTTGCATTGATCTCAACTTAGTTCTACAAATTTATTCACAGGAAGCTTATCTAAGCTAGCATTCTCAAATAGCAGTTCTCTTAAGCAAATCATTACAGCATTGTATGCTCAAAGTGAATTTGGGGGAAAAGGCTGGGCAGGCAAACGGTGTTTGATTTCTCATTGATAATCTGTCAGTCTGTGTGATGAGTCAGGCCCTTTGTTCCTAGGGGTCAGTGTCACAAGATATTTTTTGTGATCTGTCCTGCCAAGATGCAACTGATAATGTAGATGTAAAACATGTCTAAGGTAAACAGGTTATTTTCTACGAGGTATTCACAATATCTGAGACCTCTTCTTTGTCAGGAACCGCAGAGCAGTTCAAGAGATTTGTCGTCCCTGCAGATGGGCACACGGCCTATGTTCTGAGTGTCCCAGAGTACAGACACAGCAATTTGACACTCACCGTATGGACAGATTGAGAAGACATTTACCCTGATGATCTGTAAGCAGAAAATCATCTTAAGGTGCAACATTAGTGTATATGGACGCTTTTGTTTAATTAGTCTCTTAAATAAAATGCACAACAATGGTTAGGATGATACCTTCTTGATAGTCAAGGAAAGTGAATGCCAGTGACATTTACTAAGTTTCTAATATGTGCTAGAAGTTTTAACCTCAATTGGGTGAAGTCAAAATATGGTAATGTAATATTTGGTCCTGAAATTGGAATCCTCCTTACTGATAAATTATTATGTCTCGTAAGGTAAGAAAAATACATCTGTAGGACTCACAGGGTATTGAGAAAGAATACTCTGGAGTGTGTATGTGGATGTGCATGTGTTATAATTTACTGTAGAAGTAAATTTAGTTGTTTAGGGCAGAGACTGTAATATGTGATAGTGAGAGAAATAATGAATAATAGTGCTGAAATTAATATCATTAACACATCATGTTATATTATAAAATATAGTAATACACAGTGCAGAATATCACTGAAAAGAAAAAGAAAAGTAGAGATCTGAGTAGTGAGAAACTGGAAAATTTTAATTCTGATATTATATGAGAACTGAGGGTAAGTCACAGAGTCAGACATGGATGAGAGAAGAAGCCTGAGATGAAGGTCTTTACTGGAAAAGTAGAAGTCTGACTAAATCTGTTCAATAAACCACCTGTTGGATCTCTTGAAGATGCTCATAACATTCCAACCAAGTGTTTGAATAAAAAGAGTCTAAGAATACACTTCATAGTCTTTTAGAAAAAAGAAAAATACTGTTAACATAGCATTGTAGCCAACAAGAAGATATTATCAAGAATTTAAAAGATGGAAGAGGTTACAATAGCTATAAATAAAAGACAAAGTATACTTGTCCAAAACTAATTTTGAAAGGAGGAACAGAATATTAACAATTTTATAACAAGAATTATAATATATATTTACAATAGCTAAGATCTAGAAATAGCCCAAGTGTCCATCAGATGAGTAGATAAAAAAGCTATGGTACATTTACACAATGGAATATTATTCAGCTCTAAAAAGGGAGACTCTATTACCCTTTGAGACAGCATGAAGGGGTTTGGAGAGTATTTTGCTAAGTGAAATAAGCCAGTCAGAGAAAGAAAGATACCACATGATCTCACTAATATGTGGAATCTAATGAACAAAATAAAATGATGAACAAAATAAGTCCAGAGGTATGGATGCATGGAACAGAATGATAGTTCTCAGAGGAGAGGAAGTGAAGGAGATAGGAAAAGATTAATCAAAGAAGTATATGTATATTTACATAACCCATGAACACAGACAATAGTGTGGTAAGACCCTGGGAGGGGCAGGGGCTGGGTAGAGAGGGGTAAAGAGGGGAAAATAGGGGACACCTGTAACATTGTCAATAATAAATAAAAAAAGAATTATAATATAAATCGGCATCAGAGAGCTACCAAGCATTCAAAGGATGCAAGATTGATGAGCCAATCAATGAGCTCAAATCAGTAAGTTCATTCTTTAAAACACTCCCAGTCTCCTGTCTTTGTCCTCACTTATTCTAAACATTGTTTTCTCTCTCATCTCCCTTCCTCTGACCATAATCATGAAAACAGAATGACAGGGAGGAATATAAGAGAGGACAGGAAGGCATCATGCTCTTTAACCTGGTCACCACACCCTCCTCATCCACATCAACCTATACTGCTCCGTCTGTCCACAACTGTGAATCTTCTCATGCATCCTCATGCTACTCCTTTTCCCTAATGGTCCATGAATTTTCCTCTTCTTCACTCTTATTCTTTTGCTTATAACCCTCACCTGCCAATCTCTCAATAAAACTTTTATTTTTAGCATAAAGACAATATCAGCAGAAGAGGAAGAATGAAATCTGGAGGCATAGTTCCAGTTAAGCATAAAAAGAATACCTATAAATCTTGGAAATGACATAAGCAAGCTGTGATTCCATTATAAATTATGTACATTGACTTACAATAGATCCAATGAACATTGGTCCTAAGTTGTATTATCTAACAATCTTCAAGATAGAGAACATTTCACTCTGGCTGATTTTGCTCAGTGGTTAGAGCATCGGCCTGCGGTCCAGAGAGACCCATGGTTCAGTTCCCGCTAAGGGCATGTACCTTGGTTGCAGTTTGTCCCTGGCCCTGGTAGGTTGTGTGGGTGGCAGCCACTCGATGTGTCCCTTTCACATTGATGTTTCTCTCTCTCTCTCCCTCCCACTCTGTCTGAACAAAAAATGGAAAAATATCCTTGGGTGAGGATAAAAAAAAAAAGATAAAGCATATTTCAATTTTTATAACATATTCTCACTACTGTCATCATTCAAATGGCTTTTTAACATAGGATTAGCTAGCAAAGCCATATAAGAGTATGGAAGAACAGTTGTCTTTTGTCTTCTTCTTGTAAGGTTTATTACTGTGTCCTCAGATTCATAATAGGAGAATTGTGCTAACTGTTCCATAAATTATAAGGAATAGGAACACAAAATTGGCGTCAAATAAAAAGAAACAGAATAATCGAAGGTTTATACTTACCTTATGAAATGGATTGAAAAAAAAAAAAAAGAGTTGATGGAAAAAAAAAAAAAAAACAAGTAAAGTAGCATAATTCTGACACCACAACTCAGACAGCTATTGCCTTAAAGTTTAATTTCAACATGAACAACTGAATGGAAACTGAGACACCAGTGAAGCAAAGGTTAGAGTCTGACATACTGGCTGACAGGAGGGCTGCTGATGCTGTGTGGTGACAGCAGTTTCAGCGCTCAACAGACCAGTGTGGCAGTCTGACACCAGGGTAGGCATATGATGGATAGGATGAACCTAAAAAGTAGTGGAAGAACCCACAGAAATCTAAATATTAATGAGGAGAATGAATAAGTACAACCTTCATATATGCTAGCAAGAATGCCATATGTTAGCTGCAAAGAGTAATAGATGGAGCACAGATTTAAGAAATCATAGGAAGTTGTAATTTACCTGTTTCTCATCTCAGATAGAATTGAAATTCATGTTCTATAATGATTTCTCAGTAAAAATGGGACACATTTCAGAATAGAGCCCACCGTGAAATGTGGATAATACTCTCATGTACAGCACATTCCCAGGTACACCCTGAGTAGGGTTATAAAACGTTCCACACTACATGCAGCCCCAGGACTGACAGCATTAACTCCATGCTCCCCCATTCCCAATTTAAAAATAGTATATCCAAGGCATAACCTCATATTTGCTCTCATTTCTTCGAATGTATATTTAAAAAGCAAACCCAAGTCACAAATGTTACTAGTGTATGCTAATAGAACATTACTCATCACACGCACCTGTAATTCTCCGCCTGATTTTAACTTTCCTTTCTCTCTGAATTCCAGTGTCATTACAAATCCTTATGTTCTGTGTTCACACAGTTTTCCCTAATTCCACTAGCAGCTTTAGTGGCTTGTTATATCTATATGGGTTAGGAGTACTCACAGGGAATTGATGGAAAAAAAGACCTTTCCTGAAATACCAGGACAGGATAATTGCAGTGAAATAAAAGCACACCTGTAAAGGCAGTGAAATGGATATGCCTAAGGAAAATTCTTACTGGTGAATAAACTAAAGATAAGTAAAAATACAAGGTGGAAAACTTATATATTTTTTTAAACTTGGTAATTGACAACATGTGACTAATCTTCTTTCAACATGGCTAGAATTACATAGTGTTAACACTATGATGGGAGAGTCTAAATATAACATTATGTTAGTCTGTTGACAATAGCTACTCAAAATACATCCAGTTAACACCTGAGTGACTGTGCCAATGGGAGAGTAAAAGATACAGATACTATGAGTAATGGATTATTTCTTCTTTCAGAGTAGCTTCTATGTAGATTGCATTTTATCAGAGATAGGACTACACACAGGCACTTACACATGGCCTATAATGATTAGGTCATATGATCGCACCAGGTGGCAGAGACTTCAAACAGTGAGTCACCAAGTTGATCATAAATATTTCATAAAATCACAGAATTCTCAGAGTTGGAAGAAACAGTAAAGGTCATCAGTTCAAGAACCCCTTTAGGGCCCAAATTCCTGTTACTATTTTCTCACATTCAGTTTTTCTGTATTACAAAACGAAAACTTCAGCTCCAAATTTCATATATATGACACAATATTTGCCTTTCTATGTCTTATGTCTGTTCTGTAATACAGTGTAGAGTCTTCAGGTTCCAATCCAGACTTTATTACTTGCTAAACATAGAACCTTGAAATACGTGAACCTAACTTCTCTTAAGCTTGAATTTTCACACCTGTACAATGAGGACGATAATAGTGCTTAATTAATTAGTTTGTTTTGAAAATTAATGAGATGACATAAAGTAAACACTTATGAAGCCTCCTGTTTCAGTTTGTTAGCCATTGTAAAGGTTCTGTAGAGTACCAGTCCTGAGACTAATTTTCTGGGACATAAACTCCATGAGAACAGGGACTTGTTCGGGTTTGTCTACTATGATAATTCAAGTGCTCATAAAAGTCTCTTGAATAAATTAAAAGATATTTTTAAAGTTTCATAGTAAAATTTCTTTGGAACATGTTGCAGGTTCTATTCTCTTCTTGGAAATCCATACTATGCCTTAACAAAGATGCTAAGAACTACTATAAATGTGTACAGGCAACAAAACCTGTTGACCTTTGTTAAGCATTTTCCAAAGATTTTAACTACTTTTATTTTTGAAATTCTGCTAATGTCAAGAGTTGCGTGCAATGCACACACAAAAATCATGTCTTTGTCACTTCCAGTCAAGATGGCAGGAAGGTAAATGTGGTCCTTGCTTCCTCCCACAACCACATTAAAATTAAATTAAACTACAGAACAACCATCATTCAGAACTGCCTGACATCGAGCTGAATGGAAGTCCTACAACTACAAAATTAAAGAAGAAGCCACATCGAGACTGGTAGGAGGGGTGAAGGTAGGATGGGCTGGTCCCACATCCACGTGTGGTGGATAAAAATCATGGGGATACCTCAGCTGGGAAGGTCCTTCCTGAAGAGTGAGGGGGTCTCTTCCCACACCAGGCACCCCAGAGCACAGTTCCAGTTGCAAGAAGAGAAGTCCCCATCACTTCTGGCTGTAAAAACCAGCAGGAACTGAGGCTGAGGGAGGCTGAAGCTTCTAGAGCCCCAGGCAGTTCCTCTTAAAGGGCCTGTGCATGAACTTACTCAGATTCACTTCCTCCAGACTCCAGCATCAGGGAGGCAGACGGAAAGGCACCAGAGACATACCAACAAGAACTAAGTTGTTTGGCATTGAAGTGAGAGCTGGAGAGGCAGCCTTTGCCCAGACAGACATGCTGGCGGAGGCCTCTGTTCCTTCGGAGAGCCCTTCACCAGGGCAGCAGACAAGCAACAAATCTGGGACTCCAGCAACCTGGCTCACACAGTTTGCCCCATCCTCGTGACTTCTTGAGGCCCTGGCCCACCCAACTTTCAGGCCCACCCAAGTTGTTCCCAGTGGTTTTACCATAAGATTGACTGTTTTGGTTCCTGCTTCAGATTTTCCTAACTTCTCTCAAACTAACAGCAACTGGCCTCAGTGGACCCCATACCTCTCCTTAAATGCCCCCAGGCCTGGCACTAGAAGCAGCCAGCCTTGGTTCACACCTTGTCTTTGCCTGGGCACCTCCAAGCCCAGTACAAGAAGCAGCCATCTGTAGATCGTTTTGTATCTTATGCCTGGTGGTCACAGGTAGAACACAAGCAGAGGCTGACCTTTCCCCAGAGCCAGCATACCCAATAAGCAGCTTCAGACCATGTTGAACCACTTCTACATGCAACATACTTAAGGAGTGGACTCAGTGGGTACCAGAGCCCTGCTGAAGTAAGTTTTGCTGTGTGGTGGGCCGCTCCATAGCTGATCCTCCAAGGTAGTCAGAGGTCAGTTATCAGTGTGCACAGCCACAGTCCTTGCAGCAGATCAGCCAGAGTAAATCCCTCCCTTTGACCTGCCAACAGCAATCAAAACTCAATTACAACAGAAACGTAGACAGTCCACACCAGGGTTGAACCTCAAGGGTGCAGCTGGGGTGACCAGGGAGGCTCTGCCACTGACCACTACAGGACACCTCCTAAAATAGGCCACCGTAGGAAGCCTAGGAGACATTGCAACTCTACCTAATACACACAAACAAACACAGGGAGGCAACCAAAATGAGAAGACAAAGAAACAGGTCCCAAATGAAAAAACAAAAGAAAACTCCAGGAAAAGAACTAAACAAAATGGAGATAAGCAATCTAACAGATGCAGAATTTTAATCACTGGTTATAAGGATGCTCAATGAACTTAGTGAGAATGTCAAAGAACTTAGTGAGAACCTCAAGAGCATAAAAAAAGACCAGACAGAAATAAAGGCTACACTAACTGAAATGAAGAGTAATTTACAGGGAATCAATAGTAGAGTAGGTGAAGCTAAGAATCATACCATCGATTTGGAATCTAAGGAAGCAACAAACACCCAATCATAACAGCAAAAAGAAACAGTAATCCAAAAAAATAAGGATAGCCTAAGGTGCCCCTGGATCAACTTCAAGTATACAAACATTCACATCATGGGGGTGCCAGAAGGAAAAAAGAGACAGCAAGACATTGAAAACCTATTTGAAAAAATAATGACAGAAAATTTGTCTAACGTGGTGAAGGAAACAGACATACAATTCAAGAAGCACAAAGAGTCCCAAAGAAGATGAACCCAAAGAGGTCCAAACTAAGACACATCATCATCAAAATGCAAAAGGTTAAAGACAAAGAGAGAATCTTAAAAACAGTAAGAGAAAAGCAGTTTGTTACCTACACGAGAGTTCCCATAGGACTGTTAGTTGATTTCTCAAAAGAAACTTTGCAGTCCAGAAGGGAGCGGCAAGAGATATTCAAAGTGATGAAATGCTAGGATCTACAACCAAGATTACTTTATCCTGCAAAGCTATCATTTAGAACTGATGGACATATAAAGAGTTTCCCAGACAAGAAAAAGCTAAAGGAGAATTATATGAAATGTTGATGGGCCTTCTTGAAGAAGAAGAACAAAAGTATGAACAATGAAATAGCAATAAATACATATCTGACAACAATTGGATCTATAAATAAAATGAGCAAGCAGAACAGAAACAGACTCATAGATACAGAGAACTTTTTGTTGGTTGCCAGATGGGAAGGGGCTGGAGGGATGGGTGAAAAGGGTGAAGGAATTAAGAAGTACAAATTGGTTGTTAGACTGATGAACTTTAAGGGGAAGGGGGAATGGATGGAAAGAGATAAACCAAAGAACTTATATGCCTATATGCATAACCAATGGCAGGAGAGGGCTGGCAGCAGGTGGTCAACAGGAGAAAAAAGGGGGAACGAACATCTGTAATACATTCAATAATAAAGATCAGTTTATTAAGAAAAAGAAAAGAAAAATGATGTCTTTGAAATGTTATTTATATTTTAAATGGTGATGGAAAGAAACATGACCTGGGGTGGTGAACACACAATACAATAGACAGATATGTATTAGAGAATTGTACACCTGAAACTATATAATTTTATTAACCAATGTAACCCCAATAAATTCAATTAAAACTAAATTAAAAGATCAAAGATTTAAAATAATTTCTAGCAAGGATACTACATACAGACAGATAATAAAATACAAATTTTATTTGTAAAATACATCAAATTTTCCTTTGTTATGTAGACTAAGATGCTTAATAATTTTATTAACTGCTAGAAAAATTATAAAAAACCAAGCTTCTAGTTATTGAATAATTCCATATATTAAATAAAACACACACTCACACACACACACACACACACACACACACAGCTAGAAAATACAGGAGCAAGAGATTCTTTTTTTATCCTCACCTGAGGATATTTTTTCATTTATCTTCAAATAAAGTGGGAGGAAGAGAGAGAGAGAGAGAAACATCAATGTGAGAGAGACACATCGACTGGTTGCCTCCCTCATGAACCCAACTAGGGTGAGGGCCAAACTGCAACCGAATTATGTGCCCTTGACAGGAATTGAACCTGTGACTCTTTTGTCCGTGGGCTGAGGCTCCAACCACAGAGCCATACTGGCCACGACAAGGAGCAAGAAATTCTTGATCAATTACATAAAGAGTTATGGGATTATGATTACAGGTATCAGAGCACACGCTGAGTTATCCTTTATCATCAATAATTTTTTCTGGCTACCATCTAGTCCTTCAGTATGAAGTACGTAGTGTTGCCCAGCCTGTGTGGCTCAGTGTACTGAGCATCTTTTCATGGATTCAGGGGGCCTCGTTAAATTCCAGGTCAGGGCAGATGCCCAGGTTGCAGGCTCTATCCCCAGTAGGGGGTGTGCAGGAAGCAGCTGATCAATGTTTCTCTCTCACATCGATGTTTCTATCTCTCCTTTCCTCTCTCTAAAAAAATCAATAAAAACATATTAAAAAAAAAAAAAAAAAGAAAAGAAACAGGCAGTGTTACCACATTTAACTTGTTTTATCGGTGTCATATAGCCAGACATTTTCATTATAATGAATGTATGCCCTGTCCTGTTTTTTAATATTTCTATTTAAAGTTCTTTAGAAATGTCATGTACTTCAGTAGAAATTTCAGGATACAGAATAATAATAGAGAAGGCATCCTCTTCTTTAGAAAGGTCATGTCTTGAGGATTATTTAAATCCTTCATGAAATATAAAGATCTTAAGGTTCTGTGTTTTTTTTTAAAAGAAAAGAAACAGTATTCTCATTTGGTACTTAGAAACTTTTTTTTTTTGTTAAGTATTGACTTGTCCAGACTATCAAACAGAACACTTGTCAAATTGCAACATCAACTCAATAATTTACCTTAATAGTTCCTAAAACTTTCTTTCTTTTTTGATTTATGTGCTAAGATTCAAAGCAACAAAGTTTAGTCATCTATGCTTTAATGTTTAAATTATTTGACAATTTTACATCTAGTAAATGCTGATACAAAAATAACATTTTTATGAGAAAAGTGAATGTTATCTGTGAAGACATTTCCAAGCATAATTTACATAAATAGTTAATACATTTTTCTCCTCTCAATATTTCTAAAGAAAAAAAAAAGTGAAATTCCTTCAACTGTAACTAAAAGGCATTTATGTTTTCTCATTACCACAAGAACAAAATAGTTAATTTAATTCTGTTTTATAATAAACTCTTAAATTAAAAGTAAACTTTTGAATATCTTTGTTCATTTAACACACTGGAGCTTTGCTACATCACTATCCACCATACCATAGAGCTCAGTATTAAACTCTTGGATCCCATCCAAAGGTTGAAATACTAAACGAGCCTTGTTCAATGGTGGCTTTCTGTCATGGACTCAGAAAAATGCATAATTGTGTGATCTAAAAAAGAGGAACTTAATCTTAACTATAATCTCTCTGTCAAAAACTAAACTAAAAGTTGCTATCAGCAATTGAGGTGTACACCATGAAAACAAAACTGCTTCTAGATGATTAAGAAAGTCTTACACAGTTTCAAATCCCTGGTGTGCACATAAGCAAAGAAGAAAAAGGAGAGGCTGCCCATGGCAATAACTTGGAGTTTGATATTAGGAGGTGATTACAGTTATTAAAATGTCCACTATAAAATTAAATCTGTATCTTTATTTAAAAGAAATAGATAAAAGATAAATAAAAATCCACCAAAGTTACTAGAAGAAATTCATGGCAATTTTCTGTTTAAGGATTTAGTTAAGACTTTTAAACACAACTTAAAAGCTATCACAGTTATTTCTTCCTATGAGGGAATAATTACTTACAGCTCTGTGTTTGTTAAAATGAAGTTTACGGAACAATTTACTAATAATTTATATACTGTAGTAGCTGGTAGCAATAATTTATGCTTGAATTTATTACATTTCACAACAGGGCTGTGTAGTGAGTTTCATTTGTACAATAATTCTTACTCTTGAATACTCTGTCATAACATTCTCATAATTTACTGGTTTGTTTCTCATAGTAGCTAGAGACCCGAGTTCTCCAGAAATCATATACTTATTTGTACTTTGCTAAAAACTACTATGTAGTGAGCATAGCTACGTCAATTGTGTCGCTTTTGATATATCAGAGACATTAAATTTTGAGCTCAGCTCAAAGAAATGAATTAAAATAACTTCCAGTGCCGGCCAGTTTGGCTCAGCAGTTAGAGCGTTGGCCCGAGGACCGGAGAAACCCAGGTTTGGTTCCCTCTAAGGGCACGTACCTCGGTAGCGGTTTGTCCCCAGTTTCGGTTGGGGTCCTGTGGGTGGCAACTACTTGATGTATCTCTCTCACATAGATGTTTCTCTCTTTCTCTCCCTCCCTCTCTCCCTCCCGCTCTATCTGAAGATACATGCAAAAATGTCCTCGGGTGAGGATAAAAAGAAAAAAACTTCCAGAATTGTCCTGATGATTCCTGAGCCATACATGCAGTTGATTAATGATACAGTAATATGTTTTGACTATTGTAATCATGTACATATTTAATTCTGGCATAGAGAAATTGATAATGTAATAATGTAAAAGTATTTTCAACCAAATGCCCTAAAATTGTATACCTGTTTCACTGATAACTGCATTACTTAACTAGAACTTTATTTGTCTCTTTAGTTATTAATTGTATATTTGTGTATATACACACACACACACACACACACATACACACATTTTTTTTTCTTCATACACTAGGAAAGACACCTCTGATGAAAAAGATGTTAACATTTTAGTAAAAAATATAAATATTTTGCATTTCCTTAGTGGTATAATGAATGATGTGATGCATTCTTTCAATGGAATAGCATTATTTATTAAGTATATTTTTTATATTTTATCCCAGTTATATATAAATGGGTATGAATTATTCAAAAACATCTAACAACTATTTATCTACTTTACCAACTTTAACATTTAGAAGGTTCTTTCACTACCTACTTAGGTTCTCATTCTAAAATACTTCATTCTAAATAATCAATTTCAAATCTTGGGCATTTAAGTCACAGTTAGTAAATAATACTTATAATCAATTGTTCACAACTATCACTTTTTTTCCTATGTTGCTCTTATATACTAGGGTCCATGTTGACTATCTAGTTCATTCTAGCTTTTATTTTCCTCCTTTAAAAAGTTGTATAGTAAAAGTAGAGAACTAAACCTTGTCTAAAAACAGGTCTGCCTTCCTTGTCAACACCTGGGAGGAAATGTATGTCATACCTGACAGAAATGTCTTTGTTCAGCTTGCAAGTTGGCCACACCTGACAGTCTTGGTCAAGTTGGACCCACCAGAAAGACCAATCACGTAATTTAGGGTGGGAGCTTGGGTTCACACAGCGTTATTTGACTGAGTTAAACTATGTGAGTAATCATTCAGTCAACTGAACTCATATAATGAAGCATCAATAAAATCTCTAAGCACTGAAGCCTGGATCAGTTTCTCTGGTTGGCAATACTCCATGCACATTGTCACACATCAGTCTGGGAGGGTAACACTCACCAGTTCCTTGGGGAACAATGGAAGCTTCACATTTGAGACATTTTGTATCTTCTCCTCTGTCTATTTACCCTATAATAAGCTATAACTTTGACTACAGTAACTTTCAGTGAGCTCTATAAGTCCTCCTAGTGAATGAGCAAAAATAAGGATGGTTTTTAAGACTCTTGAACCAACGCTTGCATTTGGTGTCAAAAGTAAGTGTAGTTTGTTTATTTTGTTTATTATATTCCACATAGGACTGAAGGCACAGGTCTCAGAGGGGAGGGGAGTGTGGGGGAACTGGAAGAAATTAAGCAAAGAACATGTAAGCATATATATATATATATATATATATATATATATATATATATATATATATAATTTGGTGAAGCTCTGAGGAAGGGTGTGAGATGGGTGGAGGGGGACAAGTTGGAGGGAGGAATGGGGGGCACCTGTAATACTGTCAACAATAAATTAAAAGAAAGTAAAGATCCTTAAACTTTGCGGATTGACTAATTCTCAGGCAGAAGTGCTTAGATGACAATTAACAAAAAAGTAAACCCACAAACACAAACATACACACATATGCAAAACACTCAAATGCTTAACACACAAACCCAGTCAAGACATAAAAAAGAACATCAACAGACCAAACTATAAATCAAAAATCTGTCTCAGTAACTCACTGTCAGTGCCATGTCTACTTCTCCCATACTCTTTTACTATAATCGAATTTTAATAGTTAATTCAACTTTTAGTGCAAAACAACTGTAGATATAAAAGCAAAACAACCTTAGATATAAAGCCTCTAGAACTGAAAGTACGAAGCCATCCATTTTGTCTCAATGCAAAGGAAATAACCACAGGGTAGAGCACAAAAATGCAATTAAATATAACTCTCTGTGAACTAATCATTTATTAAAAACACAAAGGGTGGTTCCTTTAATCAGATCTCTTAGGACAACATTGTCAGATCTTGCCTGATTACAGTATCATTCCTGTGGATGCCATCCACATATTTCAACACCATTACTAAATGCAGTATTTGGAATTTCTAATTCCAAATGTAGCTGGGTTAGCGTGGAGCAAAACAGAATTCCTGAAATTTGATCAGAGTCGAATGATATTTCTCTGATCAAATTGAGAGGATATACTATTATGTGGTGACGATCATTTTATGCAAAGAATTTGAGGGTGCATCAATTCAGATTAATCCGAATTGGAATTTTAAAGTAAAATGAAACAAAAAAATTTCCTCTTCATCCATGTATATTCTACTGCATCATCTACAACATTGCCTTTGATCAAATCAACCATTAGAATCAACCAGAGTGTTTATGTGCCCAGAGGCTAACCAAAAATGTTCTGACTTGGCAGAGTGAGTAGGACCCCAGGTTTCTGCATTTTCACAAACTCTCTAAATGATTCTGTTGCATATCAAAGTTTAAGAATTACAGATCAACTAAGTTAAAAGCTTTTTGAGGACTGGACCTAGCACACTGTTTTACACTCAATAAATGTTTGTAGAATTTAAATTGAGCACTAAAAATTATAATTTTCAACTTTGCACATTTAATTAACTGATTAATTTTTGTGATTTTGTCAAGTAATATATATATATATCTTTAGCTTCTTCCTATGACAATCACTTTTGTTTGACAGTATCTTTTGCTAAATTCATTGTCAAAAATGAACTCTTGCTAGTTGTTCTGAATGTTTTAATGCTTCATTTGGCAAGATTTAAATCAGAGGTTTTCTTTTTTTATCAGAATCTTCTTTGATATAATTTTCAGATGTAAAAATTCAGTTTTTACATATTTTAAAGTAAGAAAGGAATAAATATAAGAAAATTGCCATAGAAGATTTTAATGTGACAGATGTTTATATTTGTTTTATTGATATAAAACTATCCATTACATTGTTCATATGATAATACAATAAGAATTTTAAAAGCAATTGGAATTAGCCCTGGCCGGTTTGGCTCAGTGGTTAGAGCATTGGCCTGCGGTGCGGAGAGACCTGGGTTTGGTTCCCGCTGAGGGCACGTATCTCAGTTGCAGTTTGTCCCCGGCCCTGGTCGGTCTTGCGGGTGGCAGCCACTCAATGTGTTCCTTTCACGTCGATGTTTCTCTCTCTCTCTGTTCCTCTCTCTCCCTCCCACTCTACCTGAACAAAAAATGGAAAAATGTCCTCGGGTGAGGATAAAAAAATAAAAAAAAAAAAGCAATTGGAATTAGAGCAAGTTTCTTGAATTCTAACATGTTTCTTATAAAAGTGAAGTGTTTACCTCAGTTGACTGAGAAAATGTGGGGATGCCATTTCATTTTTTCACATTAAAAAATTGACCTATGGCCAGTATCTCCTCACTTTTAAGCCAGTGGTCAGTGTCTTAATCATATGTGACATTGGTGTTAGGGGTGGGAACATAGCTAGAATATATGAATAATTTTGTAATGTCCGGAAGTATTATCCTGAGACAGTAGTATTATTTTAATAGGTTTTAAAAAAAGCTTTTTATTCTCTAAATGCTGTCTTTACTTTTATTTATTTATTTATTAAATAATTTTTTTCTTTATTGATTTTTAGAAAAAGAGGAAGGGAGAGGGAGAGAGAGACAGAAACATCAATGCGAGAGAACACTGATTGGCTGCCTCCTGCATGTCCCACACTGGGGATTTGGCCCACAACTTGGACATGTACCCTGACTGGGAATTGAACCAGTGACCTCTTGGTGCATGAGTCAATGTTCAACCACTGAGCCACACAGGCCAGGCTCAATCATTAATTTTAAAGAACACCAAAGTTTTGTTGAAAGAAAATTACATGATTCAATTATTGTTTTAAATCTTTGGGCTCACTATTATTAATATTCAACATGCAAAGGAATTTAAAATATTTGTATGTTCATAAATATTACTTGTAAAATTATATAACAATGAAAAGGAATAGGATGAATACATTCTAGGTGTGAAAATACCAATATTATCGAAAGATCAATGCTGCTATGAACTCTCAAATTCAAAGGTCTACGAATGTATATATGTTGTATATATCTCTTATCAGGAAAATCATGGTTTTATTACTTGAAGATTATGAATAATCCCTATTAAATACCATCTGACATTTAGACAAAGTGGATGGCAGAGGAGGAAAACCATTACTTTCGAAGAGCCCTCAATGAAAATAGAAAAATGAAGTATCATGAGGTTTAGAAAATAATGTATCTGTCCATGAGTGAGAAAATCAAGCCACTTGTAAGAAAAGTAAAGCTTATGAAGCTATTTGGGGAGATCTGGGGTTATAGAGACATACACATTGGAGAAAGATTTAGAAATATATTGCCCAATAATTTTAATAAGGCTGAGAAGGCTGAATACAGGTTACAAAAACTTTGTTCAATCTTAAAACTGCAAGATCAAGCTCTTCTGCATTTCTGACTCCAATAAGAGAATGAGAAGGTAGAAATCAACAGCATTGACTCATAAAATGAGAAAAAAATATGGGAACATTAGATACTCATACAAAATTCTTTTTTAGTAAAGATATTCTCTGCAAAATAAAAACAATTTAAATAGTTTTTTAGACATCTCAAAAGACAGTATGAAATTTATTTTTTTCAATTGTGAGTAATAAATAGACTCTAATTACCTACTACTTATCATTAGGAATTGAATGTGTGTATGATAACATTTACATGATTTTAATTATTGGGTGATTTTGTTTTACTTTAGTCCAAGTTTTATAAAATGGACGTTCATTCATAATCTTGATCTCCCTTGTCCTATTTTTTCTCAGGCAATTTTAAGTTGGTCAAATATTAATTGTTCTACCATGGGAGATTTCAGGACATAACCTTCCTAGTAGGAAACAGTCATAGTAAGAAACAGTCTAACTGTTTAACAAATTACCTGTCAGTAAAACAACAAAGTGGAATGGATACCTTTGAAGTATTGATGGGCTTCAAATCCCTCTTCTGAAATTTTGAATCACCATGACAAATATTTGAATGAATGAACAGACAGCCACACAGGAGGGCACAAATACCTCACATAAGAGGGCATGAGCCCTGGCCGGTTTGGCTTAGCGGTTAGAGCGTCGGCCTGCGGTCCAGAGAGACCCGGGTTCGATGCCCTTAGCTAAGGGCACATACCTTGGTTGCAGTTTGTTTCTGGTCCTGGTTGGGTTGTGTGGGTGGCAGCCATTTGATGTGTCCCTTTTATGTCGATGTTTCTCTCTCTCTTTCTCCCTTCCATTCTATCTGAACAAAAAACAAACAAAAAAAATGTCCTCGGGTGAGGATAAAAAAAAAAAAGAGGGCATGTAAACTCATCTGTTCTGTTCACCTACACACATTTCTAGTTGGGCTAAATAAGAATGCTACATGCTCATCAAATATAGTAAATAGGGTTCAATTATAATGAAGTTGAAAGTGAAATACCTGGGTTGGAATCCTAGTATTGCCCTTTGTTAGCTGCACACATTTTACAAGTTATTTAACCTTCACCACTTTTAGGTTTTCTGCTTAAAAAAAAATAATGGCAATGCAGTAAGAATAGCAAAAAATAGTATAGGTAAAAATGACACTGATCTGAATGACTGCCATTGATTTGATACTTACCACGTTAGGCAGATTTAATCCTTGCAACAACACTGAGTTAGACATCTATCTGTTTAATATGCAAGGAAGCTGAAGGGTAAAAGCCTGACTTCAAAGCACATAACTGCTATTAAGGATAACAAAACCTACTTTGCCTAGGTTCCAGGCAGTTTTGAATCTATAATAATAATTTTAAAAAATATCTTGGGGATCTTTGTAAACTAAATTGCTGTGAAGTATGAGTTATTACAATAGTATCTTCAAATATAAGCTTTTCAAAGGAAGAGGAATTGTTCTAATGCCTTAATTTTGAAGAAACAGTATAAAATGATTACATATGGAGTTTTAGAATCAGAAATGAAACAACAGCTTTCAACATCAATTAGGCCTCTCCATTCCTTAAGTTCAGAAACAAGACACAAGGTAGTTAAATGAATCACCTGACACAATGCAGTTGGAGCAGTACATCTGGGATGAGAACTAAATTTTTGAGTCCTAATGCTATGTTTTTTAGCATCCTAAAGGGAGCTACACTTTGACTAACTTTTCACGGATAATCTTCCTTCAAGTATCAACAGATGGAAGAAAATAACATTTAACTCCTAAATAACCCTTTGATTATTCAAATAAACATAATTTGATTCTAAAACTAAGCATACTACACATATTATTTCCCTGTGGCATCTAAAGTAAAAATAGGCAAGTTTTCAAAATAGTTTAAGTGAGAACTAAGTATCATTGCATGAGCCCTGCTGTTCATGATGTGGACAGAACTTCAAACACTAGCCTCAGCAAGGAGACAATGGATAGATACACAATCTGGAGGCCAATCATTCCACAAAGCAACAACTACAACAAATAAATTTCCTATTGTGAGCTGCTAAATCCAGAACAATAATTCGGAAAAAAATTCAAGCCAGTTATGCAACCACAGAGTACAAAATATAAGCAAAATTTAAACAGGAGATGAATGTGATGTGCAAACACCGACAAGATCCTCTGCAAACAGCACAATCCAGGAACAGAGAAAAAATTAAAAGTGCTCTTCGAAATAAGATAGCTTACTATGAAATTGAATTCTGTCAAATAAGTGTTTATAGATGAGCAGTTAAAACAATAAAACAGGATAGAAAAAGAAACTGAACTCTATAGAAACAAAATGAGACCCAAAACAATCTATAATAAAATAAATAAACAAATTAGAAACAAGAGGGAAGACATAAATGTGGCTGAAGTTGAATAACTAACATATATTAAGTGAAGAGACAATACAACCACGGTACATGTACATAGAAAAAAATAAGGTGAGTTTACAAATCAGAAAGGAACTAATAAAAAGGGAAGTCAAACACTGTCCAATATAAAAATAAAGCATTGCTGAGGTAGTTGTTTGAACAAATGAAATTGAAATTACCCAAATTACAAGAATGGTTTACTTGAAATAAAGAATTCACCATATTCCAAGGGAAAGAAAAATGTTAGTAACAATCAATGGATCATATTTACATATAGAGAATATAACCAGTCAAAATGTCACTAAACTATATAAGTGAGAATAAAGGATTCTGAAATATACGTAGTATTTAAAATCAGGATTTATAGTAGCTGTTATCTCCATATTCTGGAGTGGTGGCAAATGATGACAAAATCCAGTCAATTAGGATGAATCAAAAAGAAGACCTTGGAGAGGTTAATAAAAGAGATTGCTGGTGGGCAGTGAATTGATGTGATATAAATATTATATTAATACTAAATGTAGAAAGTAACAATTATAAATCATAATGTAAATTATAACCTTTTACAATATAAAAATGATAAGATGTATATTAATAAGGAGGTTAATGAAAGGAGACTGAAGAAACATTAGCAGTCATAAATTCATGATTGCATCAGAAGTTTCAGTATATTGTTAAAAATATGTTTCTAGCTTTTTAATTTTTCTCATAATTGCATTACTTAAGAGAAAATCTGTTATGGTAAAAAATAATTTTTAAAAACTAAATAATTTAATTACTTTTATTTTATGTTTACATTAAATATTTTTTAATTTACTCAGATTATAATTTAATGTATTTGATGTAGCATAATTAATATGATCTTTTTTGAGATGAAAATATGTGTTGTGTTCTCTTACCAGCTTTGTTGAGGTATAACTGACAAACAATAAACTGCAGACATGTAAAATGTTTTATTTGATATGTATTAATATGATTTTGACAAGCTGTGAAACCATCATCAGAACCAAGGTAGAAAACATGCTTCACCCACATGTTTCTCCGCCCAAATACCAATCAAAAATTACTGCTGCCCTGCAATTTTTCAGACCAATTCTCCTAAAGTTTCAGATTTTATGTTGTGTTTCCACCATGCCCTTTGCAGTAGGATTTGATGAATCTGGTGAGTGTGGTAGTGGGAATGGACTCACCACGCACCTGCGCGTGAACACAGGGACTCGGTAGCCAGCACTAACATGACCTGGCACCCTGCTCCCTGTGGGAACAGCACGGATCATGTACTGGTGACACAGTGAACACCATTTTCCTCCTCTGAGATGTAAATAATAGAACTTTACATAGACTATTCAGAACGGGGCCATAATGACTGCAGAAAGTCTATTTGTTCTCTAGCATTAGAAAATGAAAGAGACAGAGAGGGAAGTGGAATAGAGTGTAAAAGCACTGGTACTTTTCAATAAAATCTTCAGAACTTTCCCCTTGCTCCTCCTTAATTGTCTTGTCGATTGGGCACAAACTTTTACTGATATAAATATGTACCAGATTGTTTTGTCTATTATGTAAATGATGCTCATTTTACCTCTGTGGGTTTTCTCTGCTAGAATTACGTTATATTGAGTTTAGGTGAAACACATTCTAAAAATATTCAATTATATTCATTTCCAATTATGATCTAAGGAAATAAAATAAGTACAGGGTGAATTACAACATGATGAAAATTAGTTTGGAAAGCATCCAATTTCCAATTTTGTGTTTTATCTGGGATCTTTATTTGTGTCTACAATTCAAGTTTCAAGTTTAATTAGCATAATATGACAAATGTGAAACAACCACTGTATCTACTGTATAATTATTTCTTTGATTATAATAGATAAATGTACTGAGATTTCCTTCTGTACATACATTACAAGGGCAGGTAATCTATGTCTTAGACATGTGTATTCTAGAGGAACAAAAACATTTCAGAGACCCACTAGACAAATATGGAGAACAGAGAGATTATGAGAAAAACAAAAAGTATAAATTAAAATTTCAAAGCTAAAGATAGATTAAAAGATTCCTAATACGTAATGTTGGAGAAAGTAGCAGTGTCTAATTGTTATTGTTCTTGTAGTTGGCTCATGAAAACAGCTAAACAATGATAACTCTCCTGTATATCTGGCATGTGGAAGTCTTTGAAACCAAATATTCCCTGAGCTACCTTGCTAATCAGTCTCTAATTCCAAGGTCTGATTGAGTGCACCCATCCTATTATATCCTTTGGGCTCTACAATTAAAAAGTATGATGTATGACTGCTGGTGGGAATGCAGACTGGTGCAGCCACTATGGAAAACAATATGGTGTTACCTCAAAAAATTAAAAATTGAACTTCCATTTGACCCAGTGATCCCACTTCTAGGAATATACCCTAAGAAGCCTGGAACACCAATCAGAAAGAATACATGTACCCCCATGTTCATAGCAGCACTATTTACAATAGTTAAGATCTGGAAATAGCCCAAATGTCCATCAGTTGATGAATGGATAAAAAAGCAGTGGTACATATACACAATGGAGTACTATGCAGCTGTAAGAAAGATCTCTTATCCTTTGAGATGACATGGAGGGACCTGGAAAGTATTATCCTAAGTGAAACAAGCCAAACAGAGAAAGACAAGTATCATATGATTTCACTTATTTGTGGAATATGATGAACATAACAGTCTGAGGAATGGGGTAGTCCCAGAGACGTGGAAGTGGGGTACAGACTGACAATCCCCAGAACAGGGGGTGGTGGGGGAGAGATAAACCACAGAATTTATATGCATGTATGCAAGAACAAAGGTCATGGACAACAAAGCTGGGGACAGTGTAGGGAGGGGGAGGGAATCAGTGAGGGGAAAAGGAGAAACATCTGTAACAAAAATAAATCAATTAAAATAAAAAAGTATGATGTATGCCCTGCTGGTGTTGCTCAGTGGTTGAGCATCAATCCATGCACCAAGAGGTCACTGGTTCGATTCCCAGTCAGGGCACATGCCCAGTGGGGGGCATGCAGAAGGTGGCCAATCGATGTTCTTGCTCATCGAGGTTTCTATCTCTCCCTCTCCACTCCCCTCTCTCTCAAATCAATAAAGAAAAAGAAAAACAATTTTTATAAAGTATGGTGTATTTTACATTATGCCTATTACAAACTTAAATTGTTAAATCACCTGCAGAATTTGGCAGCATGAAGTGAAAAATGACACTAGACTAGAAATTCTGGTCCCAGTTTTGCCACTAATAAGGTGTGTGATTTAGTTAAGTCATTTAACCTCTTAAGCTACAATGTAATTATAAAATTTCTTCTCTAGATATAAGGGTAAAATAAAATAATTTACTTAAAGTAGTTCTTAAAAATCATAAAACTCCATAATTATAATTATAATAATTCTATCAGACATCACAGTCTCCCAAAAAAAAAGTTTAAATTCCTTTTATTCTTTTTTGCAATAATATTTATTTTAAAATATCTAAGATCTTATAAAAAATGTAATTCTCCCTGATCACATATTAGGTGTTTAATCATTAAATCTTATTGAGCAAATTAAACTAATTTCCATTCCTTTCTATTTTTAACTTAATAACATGGATACATAAAAAAAAATTCCTATTACTCAAATCATAAATAAAACTTCCTAGCAATGATCATCAGGTTAATATTGTTTAATCAGGCATCTACTTGAATCTTTCATTTAATAGATAAATAAAATAGTATAACATAGCACTTAAGTCATCCTATAAATCAGTTCACACTACCCACATAATTTAAGCTGGCACTACAACCATTTTTTAAAACTTATACATAAGAGTATTCTCTTCTCTGGAATAAACACTAAAACAATAATATACTTTGAAAATGTTCAAATAGAATGATTCGATCTCTTAATAAATTTGGCTATTTTAATATGTGGTTTTTCTTAAGGTCACTATTATGAAAAACAAACACATACAGTTGATTTAAATTTGACAATTCTTTACATATGTCTTATGAATCAGTTACAGAACCTTTACTACTTCCTTTGGTAATTATGTAATCTTCTGACATATTAGCTGATTTCTTTGGCCCTCTGATTCCCAATTTTTAATATTTAATCAACACGTACTTTTTAAATTAAGCACATATGAGCAAACACCTTTAGTTCTATCAGCAATACAAACTTAAAGAAAAAATATCTGCATTATGTTGACTAGAAGGTCAGGATTATTTTGCTATAGTCAATGTGATACAATGAGCACTAACTGTACATCAAATTCCATCTTTTCCAACTAAAGGAGTGCATCCAATTTCCTCTGTTGGATATACTTGCTGAATCCAATTAGGTGTGGGTAGAATTTGAACTCAGTCTCCCAGGGAAGAGGACAGTAGCAGTCAGAGGCAGTCCAGTCCTCAACTAAGCCACAGAGGGATCATCCATGACTTCACCCCCTCATATCTCCCTAGCCAGAGCTGTGCCTTGCCTTTTCTTTCTTCAATTTTCACTCTAGCAATACTGAGACTACCTCTTGTTACCCATACACAGTCTGCCATTTCCGGGCCTCTGAGCCTATAATAATGCTGGTTTCTCTGCCCCTTTTACCTTTCCCAACTAACTAAGTCTTAGACATCTTTCAGAGGTCAGCTTCGACATCACCTGAAGGAAGATTTCTGATTCCCTCCTACTAGGAAAGACTGAATCTCCCTCCTTAATGTTCTGCATTAATTATCAAGCCCCAGTAGAATTTTCTCTCTTACTGATTATCATGGAAATGATCCATGACTATTTCTGCCTCGCCAGCCAGATTGCAAATTCTTAAGTATAGGTATCAAAATTTACTCAACTTTGTATCTTTGGCTATTAGTCCAATCACTGGCAGGCAGATGCTCAATGTGTGCTTTTGGAACTGATCTGAATAATTAGCTTAGAGATAATCAGATAAGTTTTGAGATATTCTTAAGAAAGAATTTAAATTAGATATAAGAAGTAGATATAAAATAACATAATTAATATGAAATAATGCAAATTTCTAGGACATTGCAATTGAATATATATACTCTGAGGTTGAATACTGAAGAACCTCTCTGTTTAACATAAGGGTAGAATTCATGTATCTGACAGACTAACAAATCAATTTTACCTTTAAATCTGCATATTATGAAGCTAATTACCTCAATTCCAAATTACATCTTCACCCATTTTGCCTCCAGTAATACTTTGAATAAAAGGTGAGGATGAGTAAGGGTATACTCCCTATGGCATTAAAATAATGCAAAATTTAAAGTTTTCTATCCATTGAATATAAAGAATTACATAGAAATATTTTTATTTAATTCAATGTTTAGAGTGTCTCACTGTTTTTATTGACTAACTAAACATTGTATTAATTACAGCTGTGTAGTATTCCATTGTGTTTATGTACCACAGCTTTTTTGTCCACTCATCTACTGATGGGTACTCAGGCTGTTTCCAGACCTAAGCAATTGTAAATAGTGCTGCTATGAACATAGGGGTGCATATAATTCTCCTGATTATTGTTTCAGGTTTCATGGGATATATTCCAAGAATGGGATCACTGGGTCAGATGGCAGTTCCATTTTTCATTTTTTGAGGAAACACCATATTGTTTTCCTTAGTGGCTGCTCCAGTCTGCATTCCCACCAGCAGTGTACTAGAGTCCCCTTTTCTCTACACTCTTGCCAGCACTTGTTTGTGGATTTGTTGATGGCAGCCATTTTGGCAGGTGTGAGGTGACATTTCATAGTCATTTTAATTTGCATCTCTCTGATGATTAGAGATGTTGAGCATTTTTTCATATGTCTCCTGGCCATCTGTATGTCCTGTGTGGAGAAGTGTCTATTCAGGTCCTCTGCCCATTTTTTAATTGGATTGTTGTTTTCCTTTTCTCTTACCATTTGAGACCACATGGAAGGACCTGGAGAGTATTATGATAAGCAAAATAAACCAGAGAAAGACAAGTACCACATGATCTCACTTATTTGTGGAACATAATGAACAAGATAAGCTGTCAACCAAAAGAGATCCAGAATCATGGAAGTAGGGAACGGACTGACAGACCTCAGATGGATGGGGGAGTTGGAGGGGTGAGAAGAGATAAACCGAAGAACTTACATGCATATATGCACACCAATCCACATGGACATTAGGCTTGGGAAGGCAGGAGCGGGGTGGGGGCAGGAAAGAAGGGGTCAATGGGGAAAAAAGTGGGACATCTGTAATACTTTCAACAATTAAACAATTAAAATTAAACTAGCTTAAGCAAAAATGGAATAAATATTGTATTAATTAAGCTTGGTGTTTTGAAATGAAAGTATCTCATTGTAATTTCATGGATATATGAATTAATTTGATCAGTTTTATTTGTTACTTATCTATTTACACTAAGAGGATGGAATTTTATTTTATTAATTCATAATTCACAGTGTTTGTTTCCAGAGAGTATTGAAAGTGGTGATGATAAGTGTACTTTGGAATATAAATGTAGTGGATAATTCTTTTAGCATAAGACATAAGTTCTTCTGAACCTAAACATTATTTTATTCTTCTCCACAAAATGTTCCAACAAAACATATTCCAAAAAAAAAAAGGGTATTGGGAGTTCCAGAGATGATTTCCCCCCAATATCCACTAACTATATATGTAAGGTCCATTAATTTCTCACTAGCATATTTTTAAAAAATTTCTTTAATGTTATGTTGACAAGAATAGTTAGTTTGAAAATTCATAATATTTAAAATGAGTTGTCTCTTATATATGCTAGTAGTGTTTAACAGTGTATTTCTTGTACTGCATAACAATTAAACAATCTTCAGTTTAAGCTCCTGAAAAGACTAAAGAATATCAACATGCAGATAACTCTCAGTTCTACTAACAAAACAAGGAAAAGTCAACCCAAACATAGATAAAAATAATGTGTATTAGTTTTAATGATGATGATTTAGTTCTAGGATAAATGACAATGAAATATAATTTCAGATATTAATCTGAATATACCTGCAGATAATTTAAAAGTAAAAACAATAAAATAGTATACTTTGTTCAGTGTCTTTATTCTATTTGAGAGCTCGAAATATAGATTGTTATAATTGTTATACAGTATTAGACATACACTGTTAAACATTTTTTGCATATATAACAGGCAACTTATTTTATAAGGAAGAAAAAACATCCAATTAAAAAATGGGTAGAGGACCTAAATAGACACCTCTCCAAACTGGACATACAAATGGCCAAGAGACATAGGAAAAAATGCCCAATGTCACTAACCATTAGAGAATTGCAAATTAAAACGACTATGGGGTATCACCTCACACCTGCCAGAATGGCTGCCATCAACAAATCATCAAACAACAAGTGTTCTTGAGGGTGTGGAGAAAAGGGGACCCTAGTACACTACTGGTGGGAATGCAGACTGGTGAAGCCATTATGGAAAACAATATAGTGTTTCCTCAAAAAATTAAAAATGGAATTGCCATTTGACCCAGTGATCCCACTTCTGGAATATTTCCTAAGAAGCCTAAAACACCAAACAGAAAGAATATGTGTACCCCTATATTCATAGCAGCACTATTTACAATTGCTAAGATCTGGAAACAGACCAAGTGTCCATCAATAGATGAGTGGATAAAAAAGCTGTGGTACAGCCCTGAAGGGGTGGCTCAGTGGTTGAGTATTGACTCATGCACCAAGTGGTCGCAGGTTCGATTCCTGGTTAGGACACATGCCCAGATTTTGGGATAAGTCCCCAGTAGGGGGCATGCAGGAGGCAGCCAATTGATGTTCTCTCTCATCAATGTTTCTATCTCTCTCTCCCTCTCCCTTCCTCTCTATCTAAAAAAAGAAAAAAAAGAAAAAAAAAATTTAAAAAGCTATAGTACAAATACAAAATGGAACACTGTGCAGCCATAAGAAAGATCTCTTATCCTTTGAGATGACGTGGAAGGACCTGGAGAGTATTATGCTGAGCAAAATAAGCCAGTCAGAGAAAGACAAGTATCACATGATCTCACCTATCCGTGGAATATAATGAACTAAATAAGGTGATGAACAAAACAGACCCAGAGACATAGACAAACTTCAGAAGAGGGGGTAGCAGGAAGGGAGGAGATAAACCAAAGAACTTATGCACAGAAACATAACCAATGGACATAGACAAGAATGCTGGGAGGGGAGGGCTCGAGAATCAGTGGAGGGTATCAGTGGGTGAAAAAGGAGAAACACCTGTAACAAAAATAAATTAATTAAATTTTAAAAATTAATTAAAAAACAGAGCAAACAAACAACAAAAAAGGTAACTTATTTTCAATTTTTATTAATTTATTTTTGTTACAAATATTTCTCCTTTTTCCTCCTAGACACCCTCCTTCCCATCCCTCCCAACCCCCACCCCCGGCATTGCTGTCTATGTCCATTGGTTACACATACATGCATGTAAGTTAAATATCACATATTTTGAGAATTCTTGTCAACATGACATTAAAGAAAACTTTAAATAGATGCTAGCGTGAAATTAATGGACTCTACATATATAGCTAGTGGATATTGGGGAAATATTCATCACTGGAACTCCCAATACACTGTTTTGGAATATGTTTTGTTGGAGTATTCTATGAGGAAGAATAATGTTTAGGTTCAGTAGAACTGCACAACCAAACTCAGTTTCAGTCCCCATCAGTAGGGAAGACCATGTGCCAAGGTGCTAACTGAATATATGCTATTTTCATCAGTACTTTTCTGAATTATACCATAATCATTAGCTTTTCAACCATTTTCATGTTTATTATCTTTTGTAACATTAAGATACTGATGGTTTTCTTTAATCTCCATGTATATATGACTATGATAAATTAATAGTGTACATGATAAAGTTAGAGAAAAATACAAAAGTGAAATAGTAAAAATTCAAATATCGGTGTAAAGAATGGAGATTCAGTAAAATATTTCCTGAATATCTATTCTCTATAAACTGAATACAGCTGTTTGTGAAAACTGAGGACTACATCAAATAAATTGATTTGTCATTAAAATGGTCAATTGAATCAACATTCATGATGCAAATGATAAATCAGTTCAAACATACACTTCAGAGCCTAAATTCTCAGGGTGGATATTGTCCATTGATTTAGCACATATCTAATCACTATATATATTTAAATACCAATTTAGTGCCTAGTATAAAGACAAGTCAATCATAACTTTACCTTTAACAAGCTGTAATAAACTTGCTGTTGCTAGGTTAGAAAAAGATCATCGTTGGTTCAAACAAGCACACAATCAAATAAAAATACAAGATGTGCAGTTGGAGAGTGACTTAAAGATGAAATCAAATAATGCAAAACAACAACAACAAAAAAAAACCAGCAAAACAACCACCAGCATTTACTGCAGCGCTTAGCATAAAGCGAGCACTCCCTAAATGATGGTTATTTTATTGTTACTGGTATTGTTTTCACTGTTAGCTTGGATTTAAGGTGGGAGATCATATCCATAGGGGAGGATCAGCAAGGAATCTTGAAGGAGGTGACATGCATTTTTTCAGGTAAAAGAGCAAGGGTGAAATAGAAATGAAACAAAGACTGGAAAAGAACGAGGTGGAAGCATGAAAACTGAGTTGTCCACTATGACTACAGCAGGAAGTAGAAAATCACTGGCTGGAGAAGGCTTGAGGCAAACACGTGGGCCGAAAATCACAGGCCAAGGGGTTTGGAATTAATTTATGACTCAGTGGGAAACATGGAACCCCAAGCCATTGGAATGCCAAAAGTTGAAGGCAGGACTTAAAAAGGGAAGGCAAGAGGAGGAGCATCTGAAGTAAGAATTTGAAATGAAAACAAGAATGTAACATACATTTTATTTTATATATTTTTTATTGCTGAAAGTATTACAGAGATCCCCCTTTTTTCCCCATTGACCCCCTCCTGCTCGCTCTCAACCCCCTCCTGCTTTCCCAACCTAATGTCTGTGTCAACTGGTTGTGCATATATACATATAAGTTCTTTGGTTTATCTCTTCTCACCCCTCCTACCCCCCATCCCTCTTAGGTTTGCTAGTCTGTTCCCTACTTCTACGACTCTGGATCTATTTTAGAGATGAGGAGTCTAAGGAAGATAATGATAAAATTAGAGAGGAAAACATGAACTCCCAAAATGTGGAATTACAGAAATCTAAGGAGTCAGAAGTAAGATGATCAAGGAGTAAAAGCTCAGCAACTTGGGAGGAGGAGTCTCCTAGATGAACAGGTGGCACCAGTAAAGCATTAAATGGCCTTGATTGTTTATTTGGCAGAGACACAACATTGCTAGTAGGATGTTGGCAGAAATCCATTTAAAATGTTTAAGTTTTATTATTTGACATATATTTTAAAGTGTCTAGCTAGCAAGAGATATCGTGGAAATAGTCTGAAAATTGTGCTTTGGATCCATCTCTCAGTTGCTACATTTGCCAACTCAGTTAAAAATTTGCTTTCTCTGGTTTTCAATTTCCTAGTTTAAAAAAATGTGGTGTGTATGTTCTGCACAGGATTGCACTTAAGAATAATAGACTGTCTTTTATAAAGTGCAAGAATGTATGCATCCCTATGTTTATAGCATCATTATTTACAATGGCCAAGATCTGAAAACATCTCAAACAGCCCAAGTACCTATCATCAGATTAGTGATAAAAAAGCTGTGGTACATCTACACAATGGAATACTATGAGGCTATAACAAAGAAGGAACGTTTACAGTTTGCAACACCATGGATGGAATTTGGGAGTATTTTTTTTTTAATTTTTTATTTATTTTTTTGTTACAGATATTTTACCTTTTTACCCCATTGGCACCCCCCTCCCCTCCCCACCTCCGCCCCATCCCCGGCTTAGTTGTCCATGTCCATTGGTCATGCATACATGCATATAAGTTCTGTGGTTTATCTCTTCCCACCCCCCACCACCCCCTCTTCTGAGGGATGTCAGTCTGTGCCCTACTTCCATGTTTCTGGGTCTACTGTATTCCTCAGACTGTTATGTTTATTATATTCCGTATATAAGTGAGATCATGTGGTATTTGTCTTTTCTGTTTGGCTTATTTCACTTAGGATAATACTTTCCAGGTCCCTCCATGTCGTCTCAAAGGATAAGAGATTTTTCTTTCTTACTGCTGCATAGTACTCCATTGTGTATGCCAAGTGAAATAAGCCAGTCAGAGACAAATTCCATACAATCTTACTAATATGTGGAGTTTATGAACAAAGTAAACTAACAACATATGGAGCCGAAAGCATGGGTACATGAAACAGACTGGCCAATGGGAGGGGTTGGGTAAGGCAACTGGATGAAGAAGGTGAAGGGAATAGCTAAAGAACATATGTGCATACCACATAGACATGGGCAACTGTTTGGTGAAAGCCAAGGAAAAGGAATGTTGGGGTGGCTGGAGGTGAGCAAAGGGCAGGGAAAGGGGGAAGCTACAACTTTGTCAATATTAAAAAATTGTAATAAGAAAAAACTAAAAATGCAGTCCAAATTATATTATACAATTAATAATACCTAAAATATTATTTTCTTAAATAATATAGACTTTATTGTTGTATAACATCCTGAAGTCTGTTAGATTTTCATAGCAGATGGTTTGATTTCTCCATCATTCAAATTTTATTCTTTATATTTCACTTTGTATTTATCATTTTATATAAAATTTTCTAAATGTTAAATTAGAGTATAGATGCACTGGAGAAGCTGTGATTATATGCATTTCAATGACTCACTTTGAATATCTTTTTAAATTTCCACTGGGGAAAGAAAAAGAGCCTGAAACCCATTATTACTCTATTAATATGGAGTTTGCAATGATATAATTTGGATGGGTTTTTGGAACTGTGAAATATGTCTTACCAAGCAAACCCAGATAAATATAGCTAATATTCATACTTTCTTAATGAAACTTAAATCATAATTAATTTTTGTTGTAAAATATGCTTCTAACGGAAAAACTAAAAAAATAAAAGAAAGAATTTAAAGTTCTGATTATTTTGATATACCTAGAATATGTTAAAAATTAATAAGAAATTATTAAAATTTTACAGGACTCACAGGCAAATGCCTCTAAAACTCTTGCTTAAAATATTTTTATATTCTCTTTTACAATGATTTTTATTGTTTCCTTTTACATTCAAAGTGTTTTTGTTGTGTTCATCTTGCAAAGTACCTGCATTTTAGGTATAACTGTCTTTCTTATTCAGAAAAAGTAGAAGATATCACATATCTATGTCTCTATTTCTCCTGGTTTTCATTTGTGTTTATCTAGTCTGATTCACTTTTATCAAGGCACTTTATCCTTGAAATTGACTTTTCAAGCTTATCAAAGGAAAACATTTTCCTGACTTCATGCTCCCTTGCTGCTCATGGAGACAGATTTTATTTTAGATCCAGCTAGGGAAACCTACTTCCATTAAAGGCCTCCACCCAAAGGGTCAAAAGAGTTACTAATCAATATTTTAAATCAAGTAGGAAAAATACATAATAAGAAGTAAACTGCATTCTAATTCTGTATGATGTCCAGCTACACAGAAAGAGAACCGAAGGGAACAGAGAAACATGACAGTCTTTTTAGGGATTTCACCAAACCCTAAAATCAGAGCTCAAACATTTATATCCATATATGCAATCTTCAACATTCAGGGGAAAAAAGTACAAGAAAATATTCAGATGATATCTTCAAAAAATAGTTTTAAAATTCCACATATAAAAAGATACAACTTTTTTTTTTTTAAATTTCTTTTGTTCTCATTTATGAGAGATGAGCCCTACCTTCTTGTTTTGGTATATGGTAAAGATTGTCTCTCAAATTTTAAGGGAAATATTATGCATAAATGGATTAACACTATCACCTTGTGTGCATTTATATTTGAATATTGCTTCTAATGACCTTTAAAAGCTACAGCACAAAATATCACCTACATGGTGTCATGCTGTTAAAGGGGACCCCCAAACAAGATTCAATACTTGTGGTATTTATTACCCTCTGTTCTTTCCCTCTGCACTCTACCTGCTTTATCTTCGATATGGTCTCCTGCAGACACAGTTACACATAACACAAATATAGGCAGACACACACACATCAGTACACACAAAAACACATATTCACACACTGCACGGAGGAGGGGAAAATAATGTCCTGTTTAAAGACCAGATTGACTATAATCTGTGGAAATGTCTTAATTCTTTTCTGGACTAATTGACTTTGTTTTCTTTTTTTTAAAGAAACACTTTTACTAGTCCTTTTGATTGTGACAGGACAGTTAAATAGGAGACGATTCTCTCAGCCAGCATGGCTCAGTGGATTGAGCATTGTCCGATGGACTGAGAGGTCCCAGTTCGATTCCCCTCAAGGCACATGCCCAGGGTTGTGGGCTCGATCCCCAGTGGGAGGCATGCAGGAGGCAGCTGATTGATGTTTCTCTCTCACATCGATGTTTCTATCTCTCTCACCCTTCCTTTCTCTCTAAAAAAGTAAATAAAATTATGTTTAAAAAAATAATAAATAGGAGACAATTACCATGAAAATAACTAAATGACTACACATAATAAGTAAGATATGAGTTGTGTCTTCTATTAGTGGCTCGGGGTTTAGAAGTGGAGATCTCATCCATTATGTGAAGATCTCACATAATAGAGAAATGCCAATCATGACTACCTGGGATCACTGATAATTCATTTTAAGTATTTCCTTTCATCTATTCCCTCACCCAGTATCTGGAAAACTCCAACAGTCTATTGCATCTCTCTACCTTTGATTAATACTGCTTTTGTGGAAATTACAAAAAGACATTGTATCTGATAAATAAAATTATGTAAGCAGAACATTATAATTTGCTAAGGGACAAATTGTGGTGAAGCAGATATTAAGAACACAGGATGAATTCATAGGAGAATTGAAGTCCCCTAAAACTCTCAGAAATATTATGAAGGCTGGTTGGGAAACTTCCTATAGTTAATTGTAAGGCTCATGTCGTTTCAGACAGAAGATTGAGTTGACAGAATAAAAACAAAGTGAGAGGACTGGGAGAAATCTTTATACACCTATCTATATCTATCTATCTATCTATCTATCTATCTATCTATCTATCTATCAATCATCTATTGGTATTGGTGAACACAAATGTAAAAATATATACCAAACATAAATGACCCTCAGGACAAAGCATAGTTAGCTATCACCACCTCTTCTTTTGTCCTCACATGATTTCTGTTATGTCACATATGTTAAAAAATTTATCTGCTTTCACTTTATATTATAAGCTTACCTGGAATGCAAACTGTATTTTATTCTTCATTTAAATTTCCTTTATTCTAGCACAAAAATTAGTTGGCTATCATTAAATACTTGATTGGATTACTTAAAGTTTTGAATACTCATTAAAGTGGAAAAAAATAGTTTCTTTACCTTGGAAATGAATAAAGCATTTAGCATCAATTAAATATAACTAAGTCAAGAATGAGAACAATGACAATATTTTTAGTTTAAAGTGTAGAAAAAAAACAGTCATTGTTTGGACCAAATTAGAAGAAATATGGAAGTGTACAAAACAATCATATTGAGGCATAATAAAATATACACTACAAGTAGATGTTCTCTTGGAACTTACTGTATTTTTTAAGTTAGTTTATTATTTGTTTTATCTTATTGTTCTTTTTAACAATGTGTAAAGGATTTGGAACAATCTGCGTTTTACTTGAAAAGCTGAAGATGAATTCTTTTTTGCCTGGTAAAAGATATAAGATACGTTAGAAAACAAGCATCATAACCAAACTGAATTTATGTGGCATTACTATTGCTAAAAGGGAGATGGTATACTTTTCCATTCCGATTAATTTTCATGTATTAGGGTGCATAAAAAACTTTTATTTGAATTATATAGGGAAGAAGATCCCAACTTTTCAGGTCCCCCACTCAATATACAAGCTGAAAATTCAAGGCACTGACTGATATTTTGTGACAAGGTGTCTACAAAGAATATGCATATGAAGAGTATCAAATCTATTTTTTTTAATTTATGGAAATATATCTAACAATGATATAAATACAAATATTAGTGTTAAATAATTCTGTAGCTGATCTAACTAAAATATAAAAATATTATTGGAGCCTAGTGTTGGGTGTGTGAGGTCAGATATAATTTTTAAGGAACACCGGTTTAGTTAGTCATCAATGTCAAAACCCCAAAATTATAGTCAAGCCACAATATAGGACCAAGTGCTTTCCATAGCATGGCCTGTGCTAATCTTCAGGAGTATGAAGAAGAAAAATGATCAAGAATTTCTCATGTAAAATTCTAGAGAAAACCAGTGTGATTGTTTAAAACAGAAGAGACAAGGTATGTTCCATCTTCAAAAGGAGCAACAGACCCAAATTATAATCAACTCAAAGTATGTATGTATGTACATATGTATGTATGTATGTATGTATGTATGTGTGCATGTATATAGAGTGAGAAAGGGAGAGAAAAGGGAAGGGTGGGAGGAAGAGAGGGAGAATCTGTGAAGTTAAGATTCTTCGAAAGCTGCCCTAAGACGGTAATCATGTTTTCCCAAGACTGTTCTAGGTAAGCTAACACAGGTATTGTAGGATTGTCATGTAATTTATTAAATGCTACTTTTGGTGTTACCCAACGCCAAAATGCCCATTTCACTTTAAATATTTTTCAACTCCAGACAAATACTAATGTGTGTGCTGAAGAAACTTGTTTTTTTACCCAAATGAATTGATATACTTAAGACACTGGAACTAGAAGTTTTGTTTTTGTTTTTTTTTTTATTTTTATTTTTTTTTCTTTATTGACTATAGAGAGAGAGGGAGAGAGAGAGAAACAATGATGAGAGAGCACATCGATTGGCCACCTCCTGCATGCCCCACAATGGGATCAGGCCCACAATCTGGGCATGTGTCCTGACTGGGAATCGAGCCAGCAACCTCTTGGTGCCTGGGTCGATGCTCAACCACTGAACCACACTGGCCAGGCAGTAGAACTTCTTTTTAACAAATTGCTCCAAGGAAAAAAATGACTCAGAAACTTTTCAAAAAAGGCATTTGCTAAAGTAAATGAGAAATCTAATTTTTAAACTAGACATTTGAGATAAAATAGCTTTTGAGAGAGAAGTACTAATTCCAAGCTACCACATCTTTTCATTGCTTTGTAAAATTTATCTTCTTTACAGATAAGCTGTACAGGATATCTACATAGAACAGACATATGGAAAAAGTTAAATAATTTAAGTTTTTTTTTATTTTTTTTCAAGAAAGTCCCAGATAACAATATTCTTAATAAGACAGCAGATCTACATTATTAAAAAATAATAATAATAAGTAATTCCAAAATAACATATTTGTATGCAAGATAGTTAGAATAGTATATGGAACCAGTATTGTACCTAGTGATCATTGCTATTTTAACTGAACTTAACCATAAACCAACAAAGAAAAAGCTTCAGCTAAAACTCATAGGACAGCACCTTTAATAAACTTTTAAGATTTATATTCATTAGACAATGAATTGATATTATTTATACTAACAATGCCTTTTCCATTAAATTTCAAATGCATTGTACTTTCCCTAGATGTAACAACATGCAAAACATCTATAATATATCTATAAACACTGATAGCAATTATATGTGCTTCTTGTATTCAAGTTATCTTTTTTTTAATTCTCATCTGAGGATATTTTTTCTATTTATTTTCAGATAGAGTGGGAGAGAGGGAAGGAAGGAGAAAGAGACAGAGAAAGACAGAGAAAAAGGGAAAGAAACATCAACATGAGAGAGACACATTGACTGGCCACCTCCCACAGGACCCCAACCAGAACCAGGGACCAAACCGCAACCAGGTATCTGCCCTTGATCAGAAATGAATCCACAACTCTTTGGTCTGCCGGCTGATTCTCTCATCGCTGAGCCAAACCAGCCAGAGCAAGTTATCTTCTCTCTTTGTTTTTTTACTTTTGTTTTTCACTTAGAACAGACTTTGAGTTATTTTAACACTGGAAATTTGTTGCAGTAAAATAGCATTCATGTATCCTCTCTTTAATTCAAATAAATATTTGTTAGGTGATTCCTGAAATGGTTATTAGAATATGTGTTTTCTGTGATCTGTACATTAAATATAACTCAGAAACTTTTGTTGATGTTTTTTTCAAACTTGAAGATTTCTTAGAGATCATCTTCCAAAATTCTTCATTTGCGTAGGAAATTGGCAGTAGAGAAAGAGACAGGCCACACAATTAAAAATAACATTAACATTGCTAGAATTAGAACCCAGTGCCAGAATTAGAATCTACTCTACAATGACAGTCAGCTCTTCCTTCCCTATTCCAGAGTGCAGCCATATTCAGAGTGGTGGTAAAACCCGTGTGTGAGACATTATATCTTCTTTAACAAAATAGCAGCCAAAAAACATTACCACTCTCTTAAGAATGAAATACACACACACACACACACACACACACACACACACACACACACATATACACACATATATATATACACATCTGTATAATATACATACTTTAGGACTAGAAGATTGAAATTGTTAAGCCAAAAGAAAGGGTGCATATTTAAAGGATGAAAAGATTAGATAGAGTTGATGGTTTCAAAAGATGCCATGAGAGAAATGGCATTTGACTGTTTTCATAAAGAGTGGGTTGTAAAGGTGACTTTAAGCATATTCATGAGAAAGAAAATTACAAAATGCACCCAGATTCAAATGTGCACAGCAGAGTGAACTGTTCACCTTGATGGGAATACGGGATATGATCTGAGAGAAATGTGGAAGATTCTGTGTGTAAATTTAGTAGTCTGAACTTTGTTATGTGTTGTTTCACTAATTTATTTTTTATTGAATTTATTGAGGTGACATTTGTTTAATAAAATTATATAGGTTCCAGGTATGCAATTCTACAGTACATCTTCTGTCTAGTGTATTGTGTTCTCAGCACGCCTAGTCTCCTTGTCACCATTTATTCCCCTTCACACACTTCTGTCTCCCCTGACACTCCCCTTCCCTCTGGCAATCACCTTACTGTGGACTGTGTCCATTAGACTTTCTTTTTGTTTGTTTGTTTGCTTGATCCCTTCAACCATCTCACTCAGCCACCAACACCCACCCCTCTGACAACTGTCAGTTTGTTCTCTGTATCCATGAGTCTGTCTCCACTTTGTTAGTTTATTTTGTTTACTAGATTCCACATGTCAGTGAAATCATATAGTGTACTTGTCTTTCTCTGACCAGCTTATTTCATTTAGCATAATGCTCTACAGGTCCATCCATGCTGTCACAAAGTTAAGATTTCCATTTTTTTTAACAGCTGAGTAGCATTCCATTGTGTAAATACACCATGATTTTTTATTCACTCATCTACTGATGGGCACTTAGGATGCTTCTAAATCTTGGCTATTGTAAATAATGCTGCAATGAACATAGAGGTGCATGTAATCTTTCTAATTAGTGTTTGGGGCCCTGGCTGGTTTGGCTCAGTGGTTGGAGCCTCAGCCTGTGGACCAGAGTCCCGGGTTTGGTTCTCGCTAAGGGCACATACCTTTGTTGCAGTTTGCCCCCTATTGTGTGGGTGGCAACCAGTCGATGTGTCTCTCTCACATTGATGATTCTCTCTCTCTCTTCCCCCTTTCTCCCTCCTGCTTTATCTGAAGATAAATGCAAAAAAAAAAAAAAAAATTGTCTTTGGAGGATAAAAAATAATAATAATAATAATGCTTTGGTTTTCTTTGTATATATTCCTGGGGTGGAATTGCTGAGTCATAATGCATTTCCATTTTAAACTTTTGAGGTAACTTCATACTGCTTCACAGAGTAGCTGCACCAATTTTCATTCCCACCAACAATTCACAAGTTTTCTTTTCTCCACTTCCTGGCCAGCAGTTGTTGTTTGTTGACTTATTGTTGATAGCCTTTCTGACAGGTGCCAGATGATATCTCATTGTGGTATTAATTTGCATTTCTCTGATGATTAGTAACCTTGAGCATTCTTCATATGTCTATTGGCCATCTGCATGTTTTCTTTGGAGAAATATCTATTCAGGTACTTCCCATTTCTTAATTGGTTTGTTTTTTGGTGTTGAGTGTATAAGTTGCTTATAAATTTTGGAAATTTAGCCTTTATCAAAACTATTGGAAAGTATGTTCTTCCATACAATGAGTTGTCTTATCATTTTCTTGATGGTTTTCTTTGCTGTGCAAAGCCTTTTTAGTTTGTTGTAGTACCATTTGTTCATTTTTTCTTTTGCTTCCCTTGCCCAAGATGATATATCAGAAAACATATCGCTATGCAAAATGTCTGAGATTTTACTGCCTATGTTTCCTTGTAGAATTTTTATGGTTTTCAGTCCAGCATTTAATCTATTTTGAGTTTACTCTTCTATATGGTGTCTGTCCAATTTTCCCAACACCATTTATTAAATAGAATATCTTTACCTCATTGTATGCTTTTGCCTCCTTGTAAAATAGTAATTGAATATAAAAGAATGGATTTATTTCTGAGCTCTCTAATCTGTTATATTGATCTATATGTCTGTTTTTCTGCCAGTACCATGCTGTTTTGATTACTATGGCCTTGTAGTATACTTTGATGTCAGGAAGTATGATTCCTCCAACTTTGTATTTTTCTCTCAAGATTGCTGTGACTATTCAGGGTCTTTTGTGGTTAGATATAAATTTATGGAATATTTGATCTAGTTCTGCGAAATATGCCATTGGTATCTTAATGAGAATTGCATTGAATCTATTGATAGCTTTGGGTAGTATGGACACTTTACTTTTGCTAATTTTTCCTATCCATGAACATGGTATATGTTCTATTTATTTGTATCTTCTTCAATTTCTTTCTTCAGTGTCTTATAATTATCTGAGTGAAGGTCTTTTACGTCTTTGGTTCAGTTGATTCCTAGGTATTTAAATATTTTAAGTAATTGTGAAAGAAATTGTTTTCTTAGTTTCCCTTTCTGATAGTTCATTATTGTATAAAAATGCAACCAATTTCTGGATATTTATTTTGTATCCTGCTATGTTTCTGAATTCACTTGTCAGTTCTAGTAGTTTTTTGCTGGACTCTTTAGGGATCTCATGTCATCTGCAAATAATGCTAGTTTTACTTTTCCCTTTCAAATTTGAATGACTTTGGTTTCTTCTCTTTGTCTGATTGGTATGGCTAGGGCTTCCATTACTGTGTTGAATAACAGTGGTAAAAGCAGACATCCCCATCTTGTTACTGATCATAAGGGAAACACTTTTTAGTTTTTGCCCATTGAGTAACAATGCTGGCTGTGTGTTTGTTATAGATGGACTTTATTATGTTGAGTTATGTTCCCTTTATTCCAACTTTGCTGAAAGTTTTTATCATAAATGGGGGCTGGATTTTATAGAATGCTTTTTCTATATCTATAGATATAATCACATGGTTTTTATCCTTCATTTTGTTTATGTGGTGTATCATGTTTATTTATTTGCAGATATTGTACCAACTTTGCATCCCCAGAATAAATCCAAATTGATCATGGTGTGTGATCTTTTTAATGTATTGCTGAATCTAGTTTGCTAAAGTTTTATTGAGGATTTTGGTGTCTATGTTCATCAGTGATATTGGTCCATAATTTTCTTTTTTTGTAGTGTATTTTTCTGGTTTTGGATTTAGGATAGTGCTGGTCTCATTAAATGAGGTTGGGACTCTTCCCTTCTCTTGAATTTTTTGGAATGGTTTGAGAAGGATACGTGTTCATTCTTCTTTTAATGTTTGGTAACATTGCAACATTTACCTGTGAAGCCATCCAGTCTAAGAATTTTACTTGTTGCATTTTTTTAAATTATTGCTTCTGTTTCACTGTTTATAATCTATCACTTCAGATTCTCTGATTTTTCCTGATTTAGCTTTTGAACATTGTATGTTTTTAAAAAGTTATCCATTTCTTCCCTACTGTCCATGTAGTTGTTCATAGTATTTTCTTAAAATCTTTTGTAGTTCTTTGGTGTCTGTTGTTACTTCTCTTCTTTCATTTGTGATTTTATTTATTTAGGACCTCTCTCATTTTTCCTTCATGAGTCCAGTTAAGGTTTGATAATCTTGTTTGTCTTCCCAAACAACCAGCTCTTGGTTTTATTGCTCTTTTGTTTTATTGTGTTTGTAAACTCAATTTTATTTATTTCTGTTCTGATGATTATTCTTTCTTTTTATTCACTTTACATTTTGTTCATTGTTGTTGTTGTTTCCAGTTTCTTGAAATATAAAGTAAGATTATTTATTTGGTATTTTTTTCATTTCCTGAGGTAAGCCTGTAATGCTCAAAATTTCCTTTCTACGACTGAATTTTCTGTGTCCCATAGATGTTAGGTTGTTGTGTTCTCATTTTCATTTGTTTCAAGATGTTTTTTTAAATTTATTTCTTAATCTCATCGTTAACCCATTTATTATTTAGTATCATGGTAATTAGCCTCCATGATATTGTGTATTTTTCAGGTTTTTTTTTTTTGCAATTGATTTCTAGTTTCACACCATTATGGTCAGAGAAGATGCTTGATATGATTTCAATCTTTTAAAATTTACTGAGAATTATTTTGTGTCCTAACATGTGGTCTATCCAATGTTCCTTCTGCACTTGATAAAAATATATATTCTGCTGCTTTAGGGTGAAATACTCTGAAGATAGCAATTAAATCCATTTGATCTAGTGTGTCATTTAAGTACACTGTTTCCTTGTTGATTTTCTTTATGAAAGATCTATGCATTGTGTCCATGGTGTGTTAAATACCCCTTATTATGACTGTCAATCTCTTTTAATCCATCAAGATTTGTTTACAAGGGTTATATTCTCTTGTTGGATTGTTGTTTTTATTATTACATAGTGTTCTTTGTCTCTCACTATAGGTTATGTTTTAAAATCTATTTTGTCAGATACAAGTATTGCTACTTCAAATTGTGTTTTCCATTCCATTTTTATAAAATATCTTTTTTCATCTCTTTACTTTTAGTCTGTTGTATCAATTATTCTGAGGTGGGTCTCTTGTAGACACTATCTATATCATTCTTGCTTTCTCATCCATTAAGCTACCCTACATTTGTTTATTGTATCATTTAAGCCATTTTTATTTAAGCGTATTTGACTGATAGATATTTAATTATTGTCATTTTATTTCTTTAAATATGTTATGTTTTATTTTCCTTCTTTTTCTACATCTTAATGCAGGCCCTTTAATATTTTTTTATAATACTAGTGTGGTGGTAACAAACTCCTTTAGCTTTAGTCATATTAGACTTTAGAATTAATCAGAAAACAAAATGGAACTGTCACAGACGTCAACTAAATGTCTTAGATATAAGTGTGGGGAAGAGCTGCATAGCAATGATAGTTTAAGTCACTATATTAGCAAGTAATAAGAGTGTTGAGTAAGGGAAAAGAATCAAAATATGAGCTTGAGAAATGAGTAATAAATAGCAATAAAGATATGATTGGAAGACAAAAACAAAACTAGTATGTATGGCATCATAAATAACAAAGAAGAAATATGCATTACGAAGACTGATTACTTACTTAATAAACATGCCCTCTGCATGGAGCCAACATTGAGGTAGACAGATAGATTAGATAAATACATTGTCATGTAAATAGATGATGGATAGATAGATAGACAGATATGCATGGCATTTATTTGTACTTCTCTAAAGACCTGCAACATTTATATTTACATCTACATATGTGTGTGATTGATTGATTTATACATGTGAATATTAGGGTTTAAATTCAGCACCTAAAGTGAAAACTTCACATATTCAGAGTACTTATCCCCTTTTAACTGAACAGTAAATAACTTTATTTATAATTTTACATTGTACACAAAGCCGTTAGCTTTTGTTTAAGAACATATACTTTCAAGCAGTAAAATCACTAGAGAAAATGTCGACACTGACAGACACAAAGAAACTAAGAGTAACTGAAGTCACATCAGATAACATCTCCCATTACATTCATACATTTCAATGCCGAAAACAAGAGGCTGCATCTCAGCCTTGGCCAGTATGGCTCAGTTGGTTGGACGCTGTCCTGTGCACTGAAAGGTTGCCTGTTCGATTTCTGGTCAGGACAGATAACTAGATTTTAGGTTTGATACCCAGTTGGGATGCCAATAAAAATATATTTTTTAAATAGATACTACATCTCTCTCTCTCTTTTTTTTTTTTTTTTTTAGTATGTGCCCCTAGCAGGAACCAAACCCGGGACTCTCTGGTCCTCAGGCCAACGCTCCAACCGCTGAGCCAAACTGGCCATGGCACATCTCATTTTGTAAAAAATATTTTTCAATTTCCTGCTTAGTTTTTAATATTTTCTTCCTTTGATTAATTTTTATATAATTTTACCACTCTTAAAATGAAAAAAAAAAGCAATTGTTATTCAAGTTATATAACAATATTTCTCAAGGGAAAATTTTATTTTAATTCATTGAGAAACATTATTAAAGAACAAAATGCACATATTGACTGATTTTTCAAAGAGTATTTGACATGTTTCTCTTTGAAAATAGTTTGGTTTAAGAAGAAAGAGTAATTTCCACATTTAAAATAGGTCTAATGAGTGTGAAATTAAGGGAGCATTTCTTTCACTTTCTCAATGCATGGTCAGCTTGTCTTGGAGTTTCCTTTAGAAAAATCTTTGCTTGCCCTGGCCGGCTTGGCTCAGCGGTTAGAGCGTCGGCCTGTGGTACAGAGAGACCCGGGTTCAGTTCTCGCTAAGGGCATATACCTCGGTTGCAGTTTGTCCCCGGCCCTGGTTGGTCGTGCGGGTGGCAACCACTTGATGTGTCCCTTCACATGGATGTTTCTCTCTCTCTCTCTTCCTCTCTCTCCCTCCTGCTCTATCTGAACAAAAAATGGAAAAATGTCCTCGGGTGAGGATAAAAAAAAAAAAAAAAAAAAAGGAAAAATCTTTGCTTTTGCCCTCTAGAATCTTTAAGGCTTTAAGGAAATACTCATTTGCCAGAAGAAAGGAATTGATAAAACTAATCAAAATGATCTAATGACATAGTATGAAATATAGTTACTCCCCCTAAAATCCAGATACAAAGCCAAAAGTCCTATAAAGAAAATAGCAGGTCACAGAAGATAAGTCAAAAGGCAAGTTATTAAAAAACAGTAAGTTATGCTGAAAACACATGCACACAGTGTAATTATTAGGATCAAATGAAGAAAATACTACAGCAAAATAATTACTAAGAAAGTTTAAAATGGCAGATGAAGAGAGTAGATGCTTGAAAAGATGCTTAAATCCTTTTTTTCCCTTCTATTGAATGAGAATTAAACCTTCTTTTAAAGTTTTAGCCCTGCTCCCTCGGTAACTTGACAAAGGAAGAATGTCAAACACAATTTTAGGCAACTTTTCTGTATTACATTACTTCTGGATGGAAAGGAATGTTAATAATAAATTACTTCTGGATTGAGAGAAATGTTAATATGTGATAGGAAGCCACAGTGTAGTGCCTATGAGCTCAGTGTAGTAACTCCTGTAACTTCAGCGATTCTGGAAATGATACCTATATGCTTGTTATAAGAGACACTGGCTCCTATGCGGTAGAAGGTTTCACCAGCATTCCCATCCCCAACTTATGTAGATATTGTAAGCCATCATCTAGGCAGTGGCTCTTAACCAGGTAGAATTTTGCCCACCAGGGGACATTTGGCAGTGCCTGGAGACATTTTTTATTTCTATGACATGGAAGGAGGTTCCTGCTATTGACATGTCAAAATTAAAGACCCAGGATGCCTCTAAACACCCTAAAATTAGCAGGACACCCCCATTATATATACACACGCACACACACTAATAATTGTATTTTGGGCAGAATAAGATTTGTTGGGAGTCTGTCCTATGCATTTGGGACATCTAGCAGCATCCTTGGCCTCTATTCACTAGATGCCAGTAGCGCCCCTCCTCTTCCCATCATGTAAATAAAAAGTGTTTTTATAATTTTCAAGGGTCCCGAGAAGTGGGGTGCATGGGGCAAACTGTCAAGCTGTGGTTCCTGTCTTATAACTATCAATGAAATCGATGCATATGAACCTATTGCAGACCTATGAGTTTGAATGTAGTTAGATTTAAGAAGACCCTCCAGAAAGTTACAGAGTTTACTACCAGGTTAAAATTTATTTACACACTATAATATAATAAACCCCAAAATAACATAATATAGGACAATCAAAAATCTGTGGCTGGTATTAAATATAAAATATGATAATGGATGGCTCAAAATTTGAACATCAATAAAGATCATATTGCTATCAATAAGATACAATTTTTTTTCTTAATTTATTTATTTTTGTAACAGATGTTTCTCCTTTTTCACTCCCTGGTTCTCCCCTCCCCTCCCCCCTCCGCCCTCTACCCAGCTTTGTCGTTCCTGTCCATTGTTCATGCATACATACTTATAAGTTCTGTGGTTTATCTCTCCCCCACCACACTCTCTTCTGGGGATAGTCAGTCTGTACCCCACTTCCACGTCTCTGGGACTACCTCATTCCTCAGACTGTTATGTTCATTATATTCCACAAATAAGTGAGATCATATGATACTTGTCTTTCTCTGTGTGGCTTGTTTCACTTAGGATGAAACTTTCCAGGTCCCACCATGTCTTCTCAAAGGACAAGAGATCTTTCTTTCTTACAGCTGCATAGTACTCCATTGTGTATATGTACCACAGCTTTTTTGTTTTTTGTTTTTGTTTTTTGATTTTTTTCTTTTTTGTTCAGATAGAGTGGGGAGGGAGAGAGAGAAACATCTACGCAAAAGGGACACATCGAGTGGCCGCCACCCGCACAACCTAACCAGGGCCGGGGACAAACCGCAACCAAGGTACGTACCTCTAGCGGGAACCGAACCCGGGTCTCTCTGGACCGTAGGCCGACGCTTCACCGTTGAACCAAACCAGCCAGGGCTGTACCACAGCTTTTTTATCCACTCGTCTACTGATGGGCATTTGGGCTGTTTCCAGATAGCTATTGTAAATAGTGCTGCTACAAACATGGGGGTACATATAATCTTTCCAATTGGTGTTTCAGGCTTCTTAGGGTATATTCCTAGAAGTGGGATTACTGGGTCAAATGGAAGTTGAATTTTTAATTTTTTGAGGTAACACTATATTGTTTTCCATAGTGGCTGCACTAGTCTGCATTCCCACCAGCAGTGTACTAGAGTCTCCTTTTCTCCAGAGCCTCGTCAACACTTATTGTTTGATGATTTGTTGATGGTGGCCATTCTGACAGGTGTGAGGTGATACCTCATTGTTGTTTTAATTTGCATCTCTCTGATGATTAGTGATGTTGAGCATTTCTTCATATGTCTCCTAGACATTTGTATGTCCTGTTTGGAGAGGTGTCAATTTAGTTCCTCTGCCCATTTTTTAATTGAGTTCTTTGTCTTCCTTTTGTTGAGTTGTATGAGCACTCTCTATATATTGAAAATTAACCCCTTATGTGATATATCATTGACAATTATGCTCTCCCATACAGTGGGTAGCCTTTCCATTTTCATGACTGTATCTTTTGCTGTGCAGAAGCTTTTGAGTTTGATGTAGTCCCATGTGTTCATTTTCTCCTTTGTTTCTGTTGCCTTAGGTGATGTGTCAGTGAAAATTCTGCTGTGTATGATGTCTGATATTTTGTTGCCTACAGGAGAATGGGTGTTGGTTCTTTTTTGAATGTACAGTAAAACTCCCCCGTGAAGCCATTTGGGCCTGGGCTTTTGTTTGCTGGGAGAGTCTTGATTCCATCTTCAATTTCTTCTGTTGTTATTGCTCTGTTCAAGTTTTCTATCTCTTCCCGGTCCAGTTTTGGGAGACTATGTGTTTCTAGAATGTTGTCCATTTTGCTTAGATTGTTGAATTTGTTGCCATATAATTATTCATAGTAGTTGTTGACGATTCTTTGTATTTCTGTGATGTCATTTGTTACTTCTCCTCTTTCATTACTGATTTTCTGTATTTGGTTTCTCTCTTTGTTTCTTGGTGAGTCTAGCTAATGGTCCATCAATCTTATCTTTTCGAACAAAACAGCTCTTTGTTTCATTGATCCTTTGAATTGTTTTTTTAGACTCTATGTCATTTATTTCTGCTCTGATCTTTACTCTTTCCTTCCTTCTACTTGCTCTAGGGTTTTCTTTTTGCTTGCTAGTTCTTTAAGTTGTGAGGTTCGGTAGTCTATTAGAGACTTTTCTTGCTCCTTGAGGTAGGCCTGCAGTGCTATGAATTTCCCTCTCAGAACTGCTTTCGCTGTATCCCATAGGTTTTGTGTTGTTGTGTGTTCATTTTCATTGGTTTCCAGGAAGTTTTTAATTTCTTCCTTGATCTCCTCGGTGACCCATTTGTTATTTAATAATATGCTATTTAGCTTCAATGTGTTCAAATGTCTTTGCATGTTCTTGTTGCAATTGATTTCTAGTTTCATGCCATTGTGATCTGAGAAGATGCTTGATATGATTTCAATCTTCTTGAACTTGTGGAGACTTAGTTTGTGTCCTAACGTGTGGTCTGTCTTTGAGAATGTGCCATGTGCACTTGAGAAAAATGTGAATTCTGTAGTTTTGCGGTGTAATTCTTTGTAAATATCTATTAAATCCATTTGTTCTAGTGCTTCATATAGATTCTCTGTTTCCTTGCTAATTTTTTGTCTAGAGGATCTATCCAGTGATGTCACTGGGTTGTTGAAGTCCCCTGCTATAATTGTATTGCCATCAATTTCTCCTTTGAAGTCTTCCAGAAGATTTTTGATATATGTTGGTGCTCCTATATTGGGTGCAAATATGTTTATCAAGGTTATATCTTCCTGTTGGATAGATCCTTTCAATATTACGTAGTGGCCTTCTTTGTCTCTAGATATGGTCTTCATTTTGAAATCTAATTTATCAGATACAAGTATTGCTACCCCAGCTTTTTTTTCCTTTCTGTTTGCTTGGAAGATTTTTTTTCCATTCCTTCACTCTCAATCTATGTGAATCTTTTGTTGTGCGGTGGGTCTCTTTGAAACAACATATAGATGAGTCTTGTTTTCTTATCTCATCAGCTACTCTATGTCTTTTTATCAGAGCATTCATTCCATTTACATTTAAGGTGATTATTGATATGTATTTATTTATTGCCATTTTTGTTTAGTGTGGTTCTATTTTTCTTCCTATTTCTCCTGCTAATTATAGCAGTCCTTTTAACATTTATTGTAGTGCTGGTTTGGCGCTAATGTATTCCTTTATTCCTTTTATCTCTGGGAAGTTCTTTATTTGACCTTCTATTTTGAATGATAGCCTTGCTGGATAGAGTAGTCTTGGATTCAGATCCTTGTTTTTCATGACCTTGATTACCTCATGCCATTTCTTCTGGCCTATAGTGTTTCTTGTGAGAAGTCGCTGAGAGCCTTCTGGGATTTCCTTTGTAGGTAACCTGTTGCTTGTCTCTTGCTGCTTTTAGGATTCTCTCTTTGTCTTGAATTTTTGGCATTTTGATTACTATGTGTCTTGGTGTGTGCATTTTTGGGTTCTTCTTACTTGGGGCTCTCTGTGCTTCTTGGACTTGAATGCCTTCTTCTTTCACCAAATTAGGGAAGTTTTCTATCACTATTTCTTTAAATATATTCTCTAACCCTTGCTCATTTTCTTCTTCTTTGGGGACTCCCATGATGCAAATGTTATTATGTTTCCTGTTGTCCCACAGTTCTCTTAAGCTTTCTATCTGTTTTTTAATTTTTTTTTTTTTCCTTTTGGTTTTCTGATTGGTTGATTTTTTTCTACCCTATCTTCTAATTCACTGATGCAGTCCTCAGCTTCCTCTACTCTGCTATTTAGACCTTCCAAATTGTTCTTTATTTCTGATATGTCATTCTTCATTTCTTCTTGGTGGTTTTTAATTTCCAGCTGGTTGATTTTCAACATTTCTATGTCTTTACTCATGGTGCTCATGTCCTTACACATGCTGTTGAGTTTTCTCAAGATCATGGCTCTGAATTCCATTTCTGTTAACTGGCTTAAGTGCACCTCGTTTATCTCATCTTCGGTAGAGGTCTCTTGTTCTTTCATTTGACTTTTGTTTCTGTGTTTCACCATTTTGGCCATCACAGTGGGCTTTGGAGCCTGCCAAATTTTTCCTGTGGGTGTTGGTGTTTTGCTGTTTGTGGCTCCCTCTTCTGGGTTTGGATGAGGCAGGGAGGACCCACGTTAGACACCACTGTCAAGTCTTACTTCCTGGTTAGAGTTGCTAGCCCAGGGAATGGTCCAGTTATCCTCTAGCTTTTTGCCTGGAGGCTATTAGTAGAGGTCACCTGAAGAACCTTGGTTTCTAAATTGAATGAAAAGCTCCCTCAGGTGCTCAGTGTAAGAGGATTTCCCAAGGGTTGGGCAGATGCTGGTTGTTAATGCTTCTCAATTAGCACCAGGTGGGGTTGAATCTCTGAGGGAGGGGTTGCCGCCTCTTTCCAGGGCCCTGGGAAGGAGTAAGATGACCACAGTCCTGCATGGCTGCAACTCAGCAAAAGCTCTGAGCACCCTCCAAATCCCGAGTGTCCCCACACAGTTGCAGTTTAGTCTGCCCTCCCTCTGCCGGAGCCCAAGTTGAGTGGCTGCTGCTATTTTAGCCTCTGTCCCGGCTCTGTGCTGTGGAGCCGCTTGGGAGTTTAACCTGTGGGCACTGCTCCCAGCTAAGGTCGTCGTTCCAGGCCGAGTCCACTGCTGCTCCCAGCCAAGGCCGCAGCTTCCAGCCGAGGCTGCCACTGCTCCCAGCCAAGGCCTCTGCCGCTCCCAGCGGAGGGTGCATCTCCCAGCCGGGGCCGCAGCTCCCAGGCAAGGTTCCAGCTCCCAGCCGAGGCTGCTGCCGACTGTGGGCTCCCGGCCCCCTCTTGCGTCTCTGCAAACCTACCAGGATTGAGTCAGTGTCCCCGGTTATGTGGTCCTCCTATATGCTTTTCGGCTGCCTTTTCCTGAAGATTTGTCTTTATTTTTGTTGTAATTCCAGTTTGGTCCTGGGAGGTGGTCTGTGTAGCTTCCATTCACTCCGCTGCCATTTTCCAGCACGGTTCTCTCTGTGTGATCTTGGTTCCAGCGGAGAATACCTTCTGTGGGCAGAGAAACCTGACCTGGGTTGCCTAGTGTTTTCGCGGGCGCCGCCAATCCCTACACAGGAGTGCCCAGTCACGCCGGCCAGAGATCCGGCCAACTGGTGGACCTGTTGCTCTCCATTCCAGTGGCAAGTCAGGTGCCGGGCAACTGGTCCATCTGTGGACCAGGCAACCAGCGGCCCAGGCCTCAGTTGACGGCATGGTCACGCGTCACCCGCACGTTGTCTGTGTTGGGTGCCTCACTCGCCTGACCACAGTTCTGCTGGTGGACCCGGAAGTGGGCAGGAGAGAGGCACACACTCACACACACTCACTCACTCACACACAGACACACACACACACACACACACACACCTCCACACCTCCCTCTAAGATAGAATTTTATATAAACAATGCCTGTAAATAAATTTGACATTCTGATAGATGTGTATATCATGCTGGAGAGAGAGAAAGTCAAGTGTTTCTTTCCCAACAGTGGCCTTTGATTTCTTACTTCTTGATTGCTGTCATCAAGCACTAACTGAAATTCTTTTATGACATCCAATTTCTTACATTGTTATCGAACTTCTGAATGGCATTTGTTTCCCTAGCCACAGAACCACATCTTCTGCATATTTTATATTTTCCTCTGCACTTAGCATTCTATTGGTGGTATATTAAAAATAAATTGATAAAATCATAGGCATGTCCATGGGATATGTTACTTACTGTAAACCTCAACATGTGATTTATTTTAATAGTTTATTATTACATTTTATTTTCATGGGAGAAGATGACTGTATTCAGAAAATGCTTAAATTCCACATTTGAGAAGAATTCATTTAGTTTCTGATAAGAGACAAGTTCCTTTTTAATTAAGAAAGGTGGAAAGGCACATAATTTTCATATTTTTAATATAATTTTTATATTAATATGTGTTTATGTTTACCTCTGTTAGAGAATATTTTTCCATAAAGAAAGGAAAGGAGGGAGGATGTTAGGAAGACAGGCAGCATACATTTTTTCATTCAAAATAGATTTAATTTAATCATATATCTAAAGGTTTTCAAGGGGAAAATATTTTTTCAATATTATGGGAAAGCTATATCCACTTGAATTTATTTCTGTACAACTGGAGTGGGTAGGAGTACTTAGATGACAACATTAATAAACACAATATGTGGCTGGGTTAAGTTGTCAATTCTTTTTTAATCCTCTCCTGAAGCTATTTTTCCATTGATTTTTTTTTTTTCAGATAAAGTGGAAAGGAAGGAGTGTGTGTGTGTGTGTGTGTGTGTGTGTGAGAGAGAGAGAGAGAGAGAGAGAGAGAGATAGAGAGAGAACATCGATGTGAGAGAGACACAGCCCGACTCTGATCGGGGCCCAGGACTGAACCTGCAACCAAGATATCTGTCCTTGACTGGGAATCAAACCTGTGACTCTTTGGTCAGCAGGCCAACACTCCAGCCTCTGAGCCAAAGTGGCCAGGGCAAGTTGTCAATTCTTTTAATCATTCTGTTCAAACTGGCCCTATCCCACTTCTTTGCATAGATGTTGAAAATAAAACTTTAAATGAATAAATGAATACTTTTTCCCCCCCTAAAATATTAAACTATGGTTGTATCTGCATTACAACAACAGAGATAGAACCAGGAAAAAAATACATACATTTTCTTTACATGATCCATATACTTGAGAAAATTATCTTCTTTCCAGGCAATCTGTGCTCAATTGCTCAATAATGATGTCCTGTGTTCTACATAGAGAAGGTCTTAAGAAAGAAAGACTTTGTTTCTTTGACAGTTTCCTTAGATGGTTATCTACCCCGCTCTCTTCTCTGGAAGAATGAGAAATAAAAGAGCAAGAAGATTGCCCAGGATGGTAGGAGACGTTCAGCTAAGTTAAATTCATCCTAAAATTTTTCTACAAAATAGCAAATCTACTTGGGAAGTTCAATTTTCAAATATTTAGAAGTAATATAAAAGTAAAATGTTTAAACAGATCTGTTTTTGAGAGACTCCATTACACTTCCTCATTAAATCTGCTGGGAAATCAGGTAAGACATTTATATGGCAAATTGACTTGAAATAACATTTCTAGAGTTTATTTTTTTCTAATTTATTTATTTTTATTTTTTGTTCAGATAGAGCGGGAGGGAGAGAGAGGAAGAAAGAGAAAGGAACACATCGATTGGCTGCCACCTGCATGACCCAATCAGGGCCAGGGGCAAATATCAACCGAGGCAGGTGCCTTTAGCAGAAACCAAACCCAGGTCTCTCTGGACCGCAGGCTAACGCTCTAACTGCTGAGCCAAACCGGCCAGGGCTAGAGTTTATTTTATAAAATTTATAGTATACTGTACACCATATTGTAAGAATATTATTTACTTTTTTAAGAAAATATCTTAACTGCCCTGGCTGGTTTGGCTCAGCGGTTAGAGCATTGGCCGGCAAACCAGAGAGGCCTGGGTTCAGTTCCCGTGAGGGGCGTGTACCGCGTTGCAGTTTGTCCCTGGCCCCGGTTGGGGTCGTGTGGGTGGTGACCAGTCGATGTGTGTCTCTCTTGCATTGATGTTTCTCTCTCTCTCTTCCTCCCTCTCTCCCTCCTGCTCTATCTGAAGATAAATGTAAAAAGTGTCCTCGGATGAGGATTAAAAAAATTGTTCTGCAGCAAGAAAATGAAATTATGAATTTCTTACCAAGTACAGCTTTAACTCTAAGCTTTTCTCAGTGCAGAGACCGTCACAATGGGTCAGTGAATTGAGAATCTATCAATCTGACAAGCGTTGTAGTGCTAGAAATGTAAGAGTAGCTTTGGCTCACAAAGAGATTAAATCATAGTAGGAAAGGATCAATAATCTTTAGGGAAAAAAACCAGTGAAATAAGGTATAGGAGTATGATTTGCAAGTAAGAAGATGGATTCTTCATATTAAAATGTAGCTGAACTTATATATTAAAATGATAACTTCCATTTGTGCTATACAGTAAACAGAGATCTAGTTACTTTGCAAATTCATTTTACATAAATACTACTTGAAAAATGGGAAACATTTATCTTTTGGATACAGGAAAACTAAAGCTTAGAGATATTAAGATATTTGTCAAAAGCCATATATATAGTGATAAATTAATTAAACAAGGAGGCCATTTAACTGAGGTGGCTCTAATGCTGTGGCAGCCTATCTAAGCAAACCAAAATCTAGACCTGTGAATGCCTCAAAATTAAAACCTAGGACACGCAATCATCAAGAGCCACCGAGGCTTTAAACTACAGCCGATTCATAATCTCCTTCCTTTGCTTCTGCCTTCTCTCTATAAGAATCTCCCCCGGAGCTCCTATGGGTAGAGCGCTCCTAACCATTTACAATTTGGCACTGCTGATTAGAAAGGATTTTTGCTCAAATAAACTCTTAACAATTTTAATATACCTTAGTTTATCTTTTAGCAATAGTAACAAGTAATAAAAGCTAGGATTCTCTGGGTCAAACAATATTCTTTAAATGAATACTGTCTTCAAAGTTATCCTGATAGATGCAGTGACTATATAGCAGCAATGCGATCATTAGCATTTTACATTGAAAATAATGTTGAATTTACCATTTATGTTTCTGATTTAGTCTTTTGAATAACCTCAAAGATAAGTTTTCTAATTTTGAGGGTGAATTTATGGCATGGGTGTAAATAAATTCTGTCAGAATCCAGTCATTTTGATGAAAAAGGTAGATCCAATTAGATAAAAGCTTGGTGTGAAATTATACAATCATTAGAAGTATTTGTTGTGTTGCTTAAATGAACTCTATAGATAAAATTACAAGAGAATTTTGAGGAAGGCAACAGTGAAGTAATAACTGATTTTGAAAGAAATGTATCATCTAACATGTATATTCAAAATGAAATTTTACTCCGAAGTTCTAAAATGTTTTTCTCTATTTTTTAATTAATTTTTGTTACAGCTGTTTTTCCTTTCCCCCCATTGACATCCTCCTCCCGTTCCCGCCCCCACCTCCCAGCTTTGTTGTCTATGTCCATTGGTTGTGCATACATGCATACAAGTTCTGTGGTTTATCTCTTCCCTCGTCCAGTCCCTTCTCTGAAGTTTGTCAGTCTGAATCTGCTGTGCAGACTAAACACCAGCGTCCATAGGACTATCAAGGAGGACCCTTCTCAGTCACCAAGAGGTTTTCTAAAAAGGTGGGACATAGCCATGGCTTAAAAATTGAAATGCAGTTGAAGAATTGTTGGGATCAGGAGATGGAGGGATAGGAACTTGGCTAAAGAGGCAAAACCCAATTACCCTGATTATGAGGCTGAGAAGAGATGGGTTGAATTACTACGGAGAATAGAAAATACATTTGTATAAATAGGACCTTCCAGGCTACTGAGCTGAAAGCCATTTTATTGTTCTACTAATAGGTAAAAATTCTCGTCTAATCACTTAAAAATTTCTTTAGATAGCCTTTAATGTCTTTTTGTGTGAATATTACACATTGTTCCCTTGTTTTCTCTTTTATTATTAGTTACTGTCTCTTTTTAAACTTTTGATTAATCTCTAGTCACACTGATATTTTTAGAGCAATTTTGCCTTTTAATTTTTTTAATCCTAACCTGAGGAATCCTCACCTGAGGACATTTTTGCATTTATCTTCAGAAAGAACAGGAGGGAGAGAGGGATGAAGAGGGAGAGAGAGGAACATCGGCGTGAGAAAGACACATCGACTGGTTGCCACCTATATGACCCCAACCAGGGTGGGTACAAACTGCAACCGATGTACATGCCCTTAGCGGGAACCTAACCTAGGACTCTGTGGTCTGCAGGTCAACACTCTAACCACTGAGCCAAACCAGCCAGGGCAGCAGTTTTGCTTCAAAAAAAAAAAAAATCCAACATGCATTTATACTTACTCAATATAGTACAGTCATGCTATATATCTAGACACTACAGAAAATTACTCAGTAATCTGTCCAAAAATAATTATCATATAGCCCTGGCCGGTTTGGCTCAGCGGTTAGAGTATTGGCCTGCGGTATGGAGAGACCTGTGTTCAGTTCCTGCTAAGGGCACGTACCTCGGTTGCAGTTTGTCCCCCCGCCCTGGTTGGGTCGTGTGGGTGGCAACCACTCGATGTGTCCCTTTCACGTCGATGTTTCTCCCTCTCTCTCTCTTCCTCTCTCTCCCTCTTAATCTATCTGAACAAAAAACAAAAAAATGTCCTCAGGTGAGGATTAAAAAATAATAATAATAATGAACATATATGTTATCATAACTCCCAATCTGTTTTTAATCTCTTTTAATTACTTTTTTTATAAGGTGCATTATATTCTGCTTTGGTTGAATAGTCATTTTGAATGAAAGAAATTAACTATTTTTCAAAATATTATATATGCAATTTCTTATTCTGGTCCAAATCATGTGTGAAAACTGGCGATTGTATAAGTTGAAAATATTATACACTAAATCTTCTTTGTACAAGTGAGCAATGTGCACAAGAATTTAATCATTTAAATGATTTCATTTTGATGTTTAAGCTTCTCTGAAGAGGATATAAGGTGGTGTAAAATACCTCTAGGTTTGTTTTACTTGTTAAATCACTCTCTATACATTTTAAGAGGAGGCAAATTAATTGAAGAAAAAAAATAATTTTAACAGTTTTAATAAAATGATTGCTTTATAATTTTAATACAACACTAGCTAAGAACAAATCTCATTATGAGAGTTTGAACATTAAGCTAAATGGACCATTCCATTATTTATATAATATCAAAATATATATTAGGATTCAGATTTTTTTTCCTACATTAAATGAACTAGATTTTGTCATTGTCTATTGATATCATTCAATTATGTACCTGTGACACTAGGGACAATTGTGCCAGTATTTATCTTCATCCACTATTGAACTTTAAAATCTTGAGCTGAGCCCTGGCCAGTTTGGCTCAGTGGTTAGAGCGTCGGCCTGCGGTCCGGAGAGACCCGGGTTCGGTTCCCGCTAAGGGCACGTACTTCGGTTGCAGTTTGTCCCCGGCCCTGGTTGGTCGTGCGGGTGGCAGCCACTCGATGTGTCCCTTCACGTCGATGTTTCTCACTCTCTCTCCCTTCCTCTCTGTCCCTCCCACTCTGTCTGTACAAAAAATGGAAAAATATCCTCGGGTGAGGATAAAAAAAAAAAAAAAAAAATCTTGAGCTGAAGTCAACACTTTTTATGGGACTTAATAAGAGTAAAAAAAAAAAAAAAGAAATTTAACTCACCAATAGAATTTTGGACATCTGTATATTCTGTGGCGATTAGAAATTCTGGTTCTTGAACCTCTAATTATAAATCCCCTCGAGCCACTGGGCTCCCCAGCACTGGGTTCCAGTGCTTCCCCAGAGAGGGGTGAGCAGAGTGAAGATGAACTGCCCTAATAGCTCTAGGAACACTGAAGGTTTGTGCGTACCTCTGGAGGAAGCACAAAATCCTGTGGTTATCAAGAATGAAACACCAATCAGAAAGAATATATGTACCCCCATGTTCATAGCAGCACTGTTTACAATAGCTAAGATCTGGAAACAGCCCAAGTGTCCATCAGTAGGCGAATGGATAAGAAAGCTGTGGTACATATACACAATGGAGTACTATCTAGCTGTAGGAAAGAAAGATCTCTTATCCTTTGAGACGACATGGAGGGACCTGGGAAGTATTATCCTAAGTGAAACAAGCAAGCAGAAAAAGACAAATACCACATGATCTCACTTATATATGGAATATAATGAATATAACAGTCTGAGAAATAGGGTAGACCCAGAAACACGGAAGTAGGGTACAGACTGACAACCCTCAGAAAAAGGGGTGGTGGGGGGTGGGAAGAGATAAACCACAGAACTTATATGCATGTATGCATAACCAATGGACATGGACAACAAAGCCAGGAACGGGGTGGGGGGGGATGGGGAGGAGAGTGTCAGTGCAGTAAAAAAGGAGAAACATCTTTAACAAAAATAAAATTAAAAAAAAAATTAAAAGAATGAAATTTTCCAAATTCTATCAGCTTCCTCTGTCGTCAATTTCAGGATGTGACTTATTTTTAGATAATTGAGAAGAGGTTTCTCTTTTATAATTCTTTTTCTTTCTTAAATCTGTTGTCACATGAACCTCCTACCCATGAGTTTATTGCTAGTCAGTGAGGGAAAAGTGATACTGAATTGCTAAATGAAACATGCCATCTAAAAGCTGCATTATTTGGGGGAGGGGGGACAAAAAACTAGTAATCATTGGAAATCAGCCAAGGTACCTGACAAATAACAGTTTGCATATTTTTAGCTGTTTCTATAAAATAGGGACACTTGCCCGCCACTCACCTACTCATACATAAATGCATTTGCTGTAATCAGTTCCAAACATATCCTTTCATATCTCAATTATTCTTTTCAATTTAAATTTCATTAATTCAATCTGTCAATGTCCTCATGTCTAAATATAAAAATAGACATTTTTGGACTAAATCTGGTTTTCCACTTTCAGAGTTACAGAAGAACCTCAGAAAGAAAACAACACTGTTATTTGCTGAACTGTATAGTTTCACCTCCTACATTATTTTCTTGAAGATTTTGCCACCGTGTATTTAACAAAAAGGACATTAGTTAAAATGTCCAGCAGCACTACTGCAGTCTTCACAGACTGTGTTCAGTTTGCTTTTTCTCTTTCAGCAAAATCCACACCACCTGCCAACTAAATTATCAGGGAAATCCTCTGAGAATCCAACACTTGTTGGACATTGTTAAACTTAAATTTATGAATCTTTAATACTAAAAGCAAATACAAAGCACACAGTGTCTATAATATTTTTGTTAGAACTATAACAGTGATTTCAATGAAAATAGTTTAAAATCTATCATTCGTCTCTCACAGTTAAACAATACCTGTTAAGAAAGTCAAGCAAAAATTCAGCACCAAATATCTGCCTGAATTATCTCAATACTACTAGATAATTATGCAATCTACTCTTACTACTTCAGATATGCAAACATAGCATTTCAATGATTAGGTCTCCACAATTTAAACAAAAGGATGCCTTGAAATAGTGAATAATTTGGGCAAAGGGCACACAATTGCCTGAGTAGAAACATGAACTGTGAAAACAAAAGAGAATTATAATTTGAATTAGCAATTACTTCTAGTCTTCACTTTACTACATATACACGGCCAGATTTTAACTATTGGGTTTATTGATTTGGGGGCATTAACCAACCATATAACACCATTATAATCAGCACACACACACACACACACACAAACACACACACAAATACAATTCTTGTCTATTAGCTTTGGTAATAGGCAGATTTAGGAGAAATTATAGTTTAAATTGGGTAGCAATTATGTAGAAATATTTTATCTTTATGCAATTCCAAAAATCATTTCATTTTACCAGGAGAATATTGTATCATTTCTTCCCTTGTCCCCCAATAGAAACACATAGAAAAAAAAAATTACTTACACTGTACAATGAGCTGCACCAAGGCTTCTCTTGACTTCACATTAAATCCGTTGTACTGGCTGGTCTGACATCTGTACATTCCCGACATTTCCCTAGATACATTCACAATCCTCAGTGTTCCATCATAGCTCTCCATCTGCATTGACCCATCAGGCATTGCCACTTCCTTATCCGCTCTAGACCACAGGATGATGGGTTTAGGTTTTCCAGTTACTTGACACTGCAGTTCTATTGTGTCTCCTTCTCTGGTGACCAAAGGTGATTTTTCCTGTGGAACAGTCAGATTGGGTGGAACTTGAAATGGGAAAAAGAAAATTTTTCAAGGTTAGTATAAACGGGTAAAGCACATTCAAACACAGAAAATCATAAGAAAACAATTTCTGCTGGTTGAAGATGTCTGATAATTCTGATGACAAAAATTATAAAGCCCTTTCCAATAGGTGGCAAATAACTCTCAGTTGAAATAATTCTGAATCGTTTTTATAGAACTTTCTTGAATGAGGTCTTCAAACACAAGCAAAATAAATAAAGCATTAAATTAGACTGTAAATGGTCAACATAAGAACAATCTTCTTAATGACTTGTCATTATCAGTCATTAACTGGGCCTTTAACATCTGCATTTCACAGAAGAGTGATCCTGCTCGCTGAGGATTGGGTCCAGCTTTCCAGTCTTCTGTTTCCTGTGCTGTCTCTCACCCACAGAGCCATAGAAAGGTAAGCAGCAATGTAGACGTAGCAGGCACAGTAAACACAAGTAGTAGGAAAGAGAAAAAGAAGAACCTTTGCTGTACAATCAGAAGTTTTGACTGGTTTAGAAACTGCTGCCAACTTGCTAAGGTTTAAGGTTTGCTTTGTCCCTTGGGGAGATGAGATGGAACAATGTCTGCAATGCCATACTCTGACAATCCACTGTATTCTTCTCCTTTGAATTTTAAATATCTTGGGGGATTTGAATTTCATATAATTTCACTTCAAGACATTTTGAGATCACTGTAAATAGTATGTAATAACGTTTCCACTATTACCGTAAAATTAATTTTAAAAAATATATTTTAAAAATATAAGAATTGTAATTTTTGAAGTTAAGCTAATTTCTGATTTTACTGAAGATGCTTATGAGAAAATTGGGTTGATTTTACTGGAGCTTACTTTACTGTGATAGGATCTATATATATATATATATATATATATATATATATATATATATGTTATGATTTAGGACACAACATGAACTAAGAGGAGGAAAGTACTACCTAATGAGTTTTCTTACAAATAAAATCACCTGTTCTATTGGAAGACTTTTATTGCTTATACGATGTATATAAATTCAAATGTATTTATATAATAGAACATCTATCAAAAAGTACAGACTAAATTAAATGTCAGAATAAAATAAACAGAAATATATGGATAATTCTATCCTTCTGATAATGTAATATGCTCCCTTTAGAAAGTAAGCATATGGATAAAAAGGCAAAGGTTTTACTCTCCCTTCTAGCATTACTGTGCTTCAATGCCCAGGAACAAAAATAAACAATTAATTTTTAAATTATCTTTCAATTAATGTTAAAATGTTTTTCATACATAGAAAAAAATAAATTCAAGTCTAAAGTGATATGAGAATTAATTATCTTGATATTTAAGTATCTCTGTGCATACTTTTTCATTTAATTCTTTCATTTACTTCTTATCTTAAAAGGTAGTTAAATAATGGAGATCAGAAAATATGGACCATTAAAATATTAACCATGACTTTCTTTAAATAGATATATACATTCTAAGAATTGCCATTAACAAAGCATATGCTTAAATATGGCTGCAATTTTTAAAACTATCTGATTAATAATTTGATTTAATAATTTATTCCTGTAAATGTAAACAATTAAATAATTTTGTTAATGTAGTCTTTTAAAAGTAAAAACACAAGAAAATGATGGAATTCTAAGCAGCATCTTCTAACAATAGGATCAAAAAGAAGTCTCAATATTTACTCACCCTGCATGACAAACTACAAAGAATAATTTACAATAACCTCAGCATTTAACATTACTTATGTTCCTACTATATGCTGGACACAGTTAGGGATTTTATATTTTAAATTAATGCCCTTGTTAATCCTAAGAATCAAATATTTAATATTAAAGTTTAACAAAGAAAAACATTGAAAATAAGAGAATATACATACTTTGAACAAAATTCAAACTGAGGCAAATTTATAACATGTGGACAATGCCGAAACCTGACCCCTGAGCAAGCTCCCGTAAAAAATGTTTGAAATGAATAATTTGAGTTGGCACTGGATTCCTGTTCACAACCAGCTTCTATGGACAAATTGGACTAATTGGACTAATTTTCCCTGCCCATCTCTTGATCACTAGCACAGGGACAACAGAAAAGGGAAGGCAGGAATGTGAGTGTGTAATTGACATATAATTTGCAAATTACCTAATTTATTATATATGTGTGTGTGTGTGTGTGTGTCTTTTATATATCTTCTATATGTATCTATCTATATTAGAATATTTCCCAAATATTAACCCAAACTGCTTTAAAGCTATATCAATCCAAATAATTATATAAATTTTGATGTCTATTTGAAATAAATGAAACAAAATGACAAATTAAGAGATTGTTTAATGTAGTGTTATTTGAAATCTTTCATCATCATTTCTTCCAAAAACAAGACATATGACCTTGCCCAAGTTTAGCCACTGTGGGTATTAATTTCTTCATTTTTGAAATTAAAAATTTTCACTTTATAAGCTCCAAGGTTATTAATGTGTGACTATGAGAACAAACAGTAAAAATTTAAGAAAGATATTCATATTTTTAAACAAGAAAACAAACTACTAAATAGTATGAACAGCTCTAACAACTATTAATAAGTAAAATCTGTTACTGAGCAGTGTAAACAGTGGTGTCACATTTTTACATAAAAAAGTCATATACTAATGAATGTTAACAGGGAGCTTTTTAAAGGGGAGAGAATATATGACTTGTCTTTATAATGTCAGCACTCAGCACCCTATTTTGCACATAATAGGAACTCAGTAAAGAAATTTTACAGCAAATGTACAAATAAAGGGAGCAAGCAGTTGGGCCTCGATTCAAAGAGGAAAGGAAACTTGTATGGGGGAAAATCTAGAGGAAAAGAAAGACCAGAAAACAATATTCCAAAACACTAACAGTGGCTCTCTCTGATTGTGGAATTATTTCATCTTTATAGTTCCTGTATTTTTCACTCTTACAATACGTACAATGCACATTAACTTATTATGAACGTATTACAAGCTTTGAGGAGCCCAAAGAAATTTAAAATGTTAACGCAACCTATCTTTCAATGGTCATCTGATGAAAACTTAATTTTTTAAACAACACAAATATATTGCTCTGGATACGGTGTTCTAGACACACAGTGTGAGCCATGCTCCTCTGGGATTGCTCACTCTTAACATTCCTCAGGTGGTTATGCAAACTAGTGAACCTCAGTGCACTTAACAAGCATGTTCTCCTATGTTCAGCATGCATTCCAGCACCCCCTGCCTGCCCCATGTGTTGAGATTCAGTTTAATGTTACCACTTTTGTGATAACGTTGCCTGCCCCTAGGCTGAGGTGGTGGCTAACCCTGTGTGGCCACCTATCACTGTACACCCATTTAACCTGCACCAGTGGCTTCGCCCTATACTTCTCGCATGTTTGTATCTCTCACCAGACAGCTTCTTAAAGACAGAGTGTCCTACTCTGTCTAAAGCCTGGTGCCTGATAAATAACAATAGAATGTAGTGATTGTGTAGTTAGTAACACATACAAGTAACAGAATCTCCTGCAAATATATTGATAGTGTAGGTTTCCGGTACAGTAGACCTTGAGGTGTGTGGGGATGTTTGTGAGAGTTAAGAGACTCAAAAGAGGGATCTTACAGTTTTCTTTTCTTTCTATTTTCATTTAAAGATTTGAATAAATAAATCATAATTAAAAAAAAAACAAAAGCAGAGAAAAGAGCCAATACAAGGGCAATGCAGTTAATGTTTTCATGTTTATTATACCTTTTCTTTGATTAAGTTTTTTTTTTTTTCAAATTTAACAGTTTTTTCTTAATGGCAGCAGTTTCTATGTTTCAAAAAGAAATATTTTCTTACAACAAGGTCAGAAAGATACTGACCTACCTATATTTTCTGAATTTTTTAGTTGATCTTATTTATTCTGTAGCTCAGATGTTTCAGAGGGTCTGGAATACAGTTGGTATTCAGTAAGTGTTTGTGGATAAATGGAAGAAATTAACAATTTTCAGCCTTACTTTTATCTCCGGTAAATTTTTAAAAAATTTATTGTACTAAATTTTAAAACTAAGCCTACTTTTTTTTGTTGTTTTTTGGAGAGGCGGGGATATAATTGCATTTTCCTGACAGGTATGACCAAATTTTACAGCTTCACTAACTAGTCCATCTTCTCTTCACTGATTTCCCCCTATTGGTTATCATACATCAACATTCCCCAGATACAGTCTATTTCTGGACTCCCTATTTTGTTCCATTGGTCATTACGTTTATCCCGGCATCGGTATTTCTCTCTCTTAACAGCTGTAGGCGTACAAACAGTACTGTATATGATAGGTTAAGTCACCAAACTTAATTATTGTTCTTCAACTTTCTTGATAATTCTTCAAATTTTATCCTCTATATAGTTTATTTTTTTCTTAACTTTTAAAAAAATTTGTATTTTTTGTTGAAAGTCGTACAGATGTCCCTTCTTTTTCTCCTGATTGACACCTTCCGCCTCGCTCCCCTCAACTCTCCTCCTTCACCACACTATTGTCTATGTCCATTGGTTGTTCATATATGCATATACATTCTTTGGTTTATCTCTTCCTTCCCCCTACCCATCTTTCCTCTGAGGTTTGTCAGTTGTTTCCTTTTCATGCCGCTGGATCTATTTTGTTCATTAGATTCCAAAATAACTGAGATCACATGGTATCTGTCTTTCTCCAACTGGCTTATTCCACTTAGCATAATTCTCCAGGTCCCTCCATGTCATCTCAAAGGGTAAGAGATCTTTCTTTTTTTACAGCTGCATAGTATTCCATTGTGCAAAGATTATGTCTCACAATGAAAACATCAAAGTAAGTAAAACATTTTGAAATGTCTGAATCTTGTGAGATTCACATTTGTTCATAATGTATTGGCTAGAAAAATGTCCCTCCTGATAAAAACACAGAGATACATCTTCTGACATATAGTCTATGCACTGACCTTACTTTCATTTTTCTTACCTCTAATGCTACTGTTGGAGATACTACAATCAGAGAAACTTGAAAAACATGTGACACCAAAAAGTTTATTATCCCAAACATAAAGAAACAGACAAATAATTTGGACAAACTATTTTCTGTCAACTATTCCATTGTATCACAGGCCATTAAGTAAAGCAAATATAGAAAATGAAAATGGTTTCATATCCTCATTGAGAAGGAAGCTTAGGAAATTTAATCTTTAGTCTCTACTAGGAAATGACTAGCTTATTTTTCTTACTCTAAAGAATGCAGGGAAGGCTAATTAATCTGAACTCTGAGAAAATATCAAGCTATCTGAAACAAAGACATCAGAACATGCTTATTATGGATTTATTGGTTTAAAATATGCAAATATTTATAGTGTATATTAGTAGTAGCTATTTAAACAAAGTATATATATTTTTAATATATGTTAATATAAAATCATAGTAGACTAAGTAATAAGTAGAATCGTCCCCAGAAGGAGAACCAGTCTCATATTTTCAAGGATCTCCTAATAAGTACAACACTGATTTAATTTACTTGAATTTTGAGAAATAGTTTATAATACATATGTATGTTCTAGAATAGAATGTATAATCTGTACTTGAAACATAAATGAATCTGACTTCAATAAAAAAAAAAAAAAAGAAGTGTATTTATGAAAAATTTCCCTAGAGGTCAGATTCAAGAATTCTCATGCTGACCAGATCTATAGATTTGAAGTGAGTTTCACTCCTGGTGACATACTGATTGAGAATCCAAGGTCAGCAATGTTCTTATTTCATACCACACAGTAGCAAAGGAAAAATGCTCTACCACACTTCAGTGCTTTCTCAGTGCCTGAGTCAGTAGTTCTCAGTCTCTTTTTTTTTTTGCTAATACTTTACATATTAGCTCTATAAGCATAAGACATGCACATGAATGTATTCAGAATTTCAGGTTTTGAAAAAGCACAAAAATTTACACAGAAGTTAAAAAATGGACAATTTATAATTGCAACAACTATCAGTGGCACGTAAGTAAAGACTTTTCTTAATGGACTAAGAGATAAGACATTAGTTAAGTGAAATTGTCAACATGCTTATTGTAACTTCACTCATATGTCTTCCATACACTATTGGAAATATTCTAATCATCATGCACCTCACAGATTATTCGAACACACCACTAAGATTGGGAATAATTGTGTTAATACATAAAACTTGTAGGAATGTGATACTCTGTGGCCACTGGGAAATATTCATAAGATAATATCTTCAATTTCAAAATAATTCCTATCCAAGTTTCCCAAATATTTTTGAACCAGTAAACATAACCAATATTTAAAAATAATTATATGTCTATTAAAATATAATAATAAAGTGTCCTTGATCACTATTCAAGGTGACAAAAGAAATCCAACTAGCTAAAATCTCCTCACTTACTGACTTGCTGTTATTTGTTTTCTTTTCGAAACCATGACCGGTAACAAACAATGTTTGATGAAAGACAACAACAGTCTACAGCTCATTTCTTGTTAAAATAATAAGGATTTCCTTGCCCAGCCAGTGTGGCTCAGGGGTTGAGCATGGACCCATGCAACAAGAGGTCACTGGCTCAATTCCTGGCCAGGGCACATGCCCAAGTTGTGGGCCAAATCCCCAGTCAGGGGCATGCAGCAGGCGGCCAGTCGATGTTCTCTCTCATTGATGTTTCTATCTCTGTCTCCTTTTCCCTTACTCTCTCTAAAATCTGTAGAGAAAAATTTTTTTTAAAAAAAGGACTCCCAGTGTTGTTATTTTAAAATATGCACATCTGCCCTGAACCATAGTTAATATAATAATATATTGCATTGTTGCATTTCCTTCTGCATTTTCTTCCCACTTAGAAATGAATGACTAAAATCTAATTCATGAATGTCTCTTTCTCCCTCTAAAAAAAGATCATATCACTTCTGAACAATTCTTTCTTAAAAATCCCATCATAATAACATTCAAATATCTTCAGTAGCTCCCCATTTTCCGGGACAGGTCCAAATCCCAGTGTTTGCTTTCCAGCTGACCTGCTGGCTGTGACTAAGGCACAGTGCCTCTGGAAACGCTCCCGATTCCATTTTGGAAGGTCTCTGGTCTGCTCAACACACTCAGCTCATTCGCAACTCCTCACCTCCCTCATTTCTGTCCAGGATGACTTTGTTCTCACAATGCCCATGCAATAATTCCCCACTTTTAAGACCCAACTTAAGTCTTCTGTTGCCTTATGTCTTCCTTGATTTCTGTATTATTTATTCATTGTCCAACTCTCTGAATTACAGCATATCTGATTTATTCTATATATGTCAAGATAAAATGTGCACTCACATATGTAGCTAAAATGTCTTGAGGTCAGCACGGGGTTTTATTTATTTCCTCAGTAGGTCCCATACCATGTGACATTTTAAGTATTTTAGAGGTGCTTAATAAATATTTGATTGGTGTATGAAGCATCAATCAAGGTTACTAAGCAATCAAAGTAAGAAAACTATTGATGAATAGTCACCTCTTGATTATCTAAGGCTTCATTATAAATTAGATGAATTTCGAGATCATTTTTCACACAACTTTTTTCTACTTTTAATTTTTATAAACCACAGAAAAATAGGTTCTTATAAAGTTAGCATTTCTACTAGATTTTAATTTGGTCACAGGAATGGTACAAGGAGGTAAAATATTAGAAATATTTGGAAATACTGAGAAATTTCCTTATGCTGTGGCTTTCTTCTATTAGCAGTAAAGAAAAGTCTACAACAGAATGGCCATGTGGACCCATATTCTAAGACTTATATTATTTATAGTCTTGTGGGTAAATCATATAGGAAACAGGCACTTATTTTAAAACCTGTCCTCACACCAGATGGTAAGCTTAATGTTTATGAACAAGCATAAATAGATCTCTTATTACACTCCTTACATAAAAACTGCCCTTTTTTTGCACTGGTACACTTTCATTTTTTTACTATTTCACCTATAATAAATCAGGAGATGCTAATAAAACAAGGTTGACAATGTTTTACAAACCTAGCAATAGAGCAGAAAGAAAACATGTTTTAAAAACAAACAGGAGGTTAAAATATCATGAAATTTGCCTTTGGGGAGACTAAGGGAAAATGGACATGCATACACACACATACACGACGCTTATTTTCTAAAGGCTTGTGAAAAATATGATTACAATGGTATTGTTAGTTATTTGAAACATATGGGGAGAGGCAGCATCCTGGAATGGAGCCACCGTGGAGGGCTCAGCCCTGGAGATGGAGGACGTGCAGCGCCATTCAATCAGGAAAACAAGTTTGGCAACCTCTCCGCTGCTCCAACTTCCCTCTCCCAGCAGGTGTTGCTATGGCACAAGAATAGTCCCTGAGGGTTTCAACACAACACAAAGTGTAAGATGAAAGAACAAAATAGAAAATCATTCCCTGAGTGGCATTCATATTTTCCCTGCTCCACAAGCTACAAAACACTAGTCCGAGCTTGCTGCCTCCTAAGCAGATAAGCGAATGGGACCTTAGGCTAAGGTTGTTTGTGTTGCATTGGGTTACATTTACTTTTCAACTGTCTTGAAATGTTATGATCTTCACACTGCTTTGTTTTCTAACTTGAGCTTATAATAATATTTTCTGGAATCATTAAAATAAATCTGTATCAGCAAGATAATTTTCTGCTAACTTCATTAAAAAGATATGAAGGTGTATTTTATTTTTTTCTGTTTTTGAACTCCCTTCCCTGACTTGTATATATTTCTCATGCACTAAAAGAGATAAATAAATGATGGTCACTGATTAAGTATTTTACATGTAGAAACATTTTGTTTGAAACAACTAAAATAAAGAAGAAAAAAGGAGCAAGATAGTTCTGCTTGCTATTGACTCAAATTCCATTAAAATTTTAGCAAGCTAGGAATCTGGACTATACCAAGATGGTAATAAAATGGAGGTATTACAAGAGTTAAAACATTAAATAAGAAGATAGGTGAATTAGTAAGATATTAATAGGTCATTGGATAAAGCGATGATCTATAACCATTTCTGAGGATAGGGGATCAATTCTTTGACCTTACTGTTAATCAAGTTCCACTTCATGTTTGGTATATGTTGCAGGGTAAAGTTGGAAAACAATAGTTATTTGTATATAAGCAATTGCTGAAGAATTTTAACTTTAAAAGCTGAGCATTGCTTCTTAAACAGAATAATATATAAACTAAAAATGATAGGCAAAAAATATTCCCATAGCTTAAAAGTTAGCTCAGAGATACCCAAATTTCTGCAGTTCTCATATTCTATAAGATATTTGTGTCTTTGCCTACTCACTCTAAAAATGCGGTGCCGTGATTGATCTGAACACATTTATATGTGTTATAAATGCACTATCTATCCCTTAAATTCATAGCAAACACTGAATGTAACAAAAGGACTGTATATGGGAAAATATATGCCCTATGCTATAGCATATACCAGTTCATTTTAACATATATTTTGAGCCCCTTCAATAGGCAAATGTGCTTAAAATTGGGGACAAGAGAGATAAGGTAGGGTATTCACTACCTTCAAAAATTTCACTATGCATTATGAAAACTGATGAATAGGGAGAATTCTTAGTAACTGCTCGTAATTATTAAGTCAGAGGGCTTTATTATTATTTATTTATTTATTTATTTATTTATTTATTTATTTGTGTTTTAAATATTGACTTTTTAGAGAGAGAGGAAGGGAGAGAGAAAAACATCGAAGTGAGAGAGAAACACCAATTGGCTGCCTCCTGCACACCCCCTACTGGGGATCAAGCCTGCAACCCAGCCGGGCATGTGTCCTGACTGGGAATTGAACTGGGACCTCTCAGTCCACGGGACAAAGCTCAATCCACTGAGCCACACTGGCCAGGTGAGGCCTTTTTAAATAGATATGGAGAGTTTGGAAAGGTTGTAAACGTAGAGGATTAGAAGTTAAACTTTGATTTAGGGCCCAACCTATTTACTAGCTGTGCAATCTTAGATTACTTTAATGTGTTTCCTCACCTTCCAGTAATAAAAAAAAATGTAAAGATAAAAAGGTACCATGCACATTAGAATGTGTTGTAAACTGTTTAATATTTTGAGTTGTGTAATATACTTGTAAAGAGCAAGGTTCAGGACTGGTGGCCTAGGTTATGATCCTAGCTCCACCACCTACCGGCTGTGTGACCCTGGGAAGTTATGCAACCTGTTTCTCTCACTTTACTCTAAGTGACATAACTGTGACTACCTCAGACTTTTTTTGGTAGTTTACAAACATCTTGAGCATAAGGTCTAGCATGTAGTAAACAATGTATGTGGCTTATGTTTTCCTATTAATAATCTTTATTAATATCTCAATAATTGTATTTTTTGTGAGGTATATATTTCCATTTTGAGGGCAAAAATTTGTTTTACTCGCACCTATAATGTCTCAGGGACTGAGCATGGGTACAAATAGGTTAAAGAAATATTTTATAAATAATATAAACATATTTACATATATAAATACATTTCATTGCAATTGTTGTCTTAGAGATACATATGCATTTCAGATGCGGAAACTATTTGAAGAATATTTTTTTGAAAGGACAGGGATGAACGTTTTTAATCTGAATAGTTCGGGGCATCCCCCAATGCCCTCTAAGGAAAGAGGCTGTAGATTTCTGCCGTTATAAATAATAATTGGATCAGTATATTTGGATGCTATCATAAAATGGCATCCAATATGGATATCCCAGCTCTCATTCTATTTCTATGCAGCAGCAAGGCTTGGGCACGCTAAACACATCTATTCCTTCTGCATGAGGATGACAAATGTCAGTGCTGTCCATTTTCACAAAGGTCAGGGTATTGCCATGAAAACCATGGATCAGTAAGTTAAAAGGAGCTGTCTGATCATGTTAATTATGTGATTGCTTTCTTGAAGATGAAAGGATTCCAAATGAAAAGAAGGATAAGCTATAAATTATATATCAAATGCATTATGATAGCATAGCAAAAGAGAAATGCTTTAAAGAAATCCACAATTTATTTTACTTTTTAGATCAACTAAAAAATGGTCACAGTGGTAAACTATTCAATGCAGAATAGCTAGAAAAATCAATTTACTTCTATAATAAAAAGGCCATTTGTCTTCTTGTACAATCTATGTACATTGTTAAGCCTCTTATAAATGATCACACTGGACAATGACTGTGGTTTACAGATTCCCTAATTACACCACTGATTGTGTATCACTGAATGTGCCTTAGCCTGTGGAAACAGACACCACCACCATTTTAATAAACATTTTGACATAAAATGAAGCTGCCTCTTTCATGCTTTGTCAAGAGCAAAATGAAACAACCAGTGAACACAATGTTCCATCAACAGATCAGGGGCACATGTTCTTTAGAGCAAATAAGGTTTAATTAACAGATTCATTAGTAGATAACTGGTCAATTAAAAAATAGGAGTAGGGTTTTCTTCTAACACATGAGGACTTTATTAACACAGATTCTACCAATGTGTGACCACATTTTATAATCCATTCTGCCAGTCTGTGGAAGTATAGAATGCTGTAATAAATATGGGCCTAATTTTAAAACCACATAAAAACTCATGTAATGTCATTGATCAGAATGATACATAACTCATTCTGAGCTAATTGTGACTGTGGATAGAGTTTGGTACTATTTTATTAATATGATTTTACACTGCATTTTATTCCTAAGCAAGGATATTTCTGTTGAAATGTCCACTAAATATATTTGGTTTCCAAGTATCATTTATACAGGCTCAGTAAAAGTGAACTGCTTATGTTTCAGCTATAGTGGACTGTAATTCATATTAAATGCATTTTAGACACAGACATTTGAACGGCTTGTCATGTTATCATTGCTGCTTCACATATTTAAATCACCAATCTACTTCATGTTGTGCACAGAACCTCTTTTTAAAGTGCAATGATATGCTTTTCCTTTCACAGCTTTGTAATCTACTCATTTTTCACTAGTAGAACACCTCTGAAATTTGGAAAATTCTGATATATTTAGCTGTAACCTACTCTGGAGTCTGCGTTCCCAGTTCTTCCCTTTCCCTGCTAATCACTGTCACGTCCCTTTTCTAAAGCGTTCACTCCTGATCTGAAGCTGCCCCTTAGGCTGACTTTTACCCAGTAGTCTTCCCAGGCTCCAATTCCTATGTCAAAGAGGTAAGAAGGCAGCCACAACAGCATTTGTGGTTCTGAGATGTGGGAAGAGATTAACCAAAGAACTTATGTGGGTATAAGCATAACCCGTGGACACAGACAACAGTGTGAGGGAGGCCTGGGGTGGGGTGGGGGGAGCAGGGTGGAGAGGGCCTAAGTGGGAAAAAAAGGGGAGATATCTGTAATACTTTCAACAATAAAGATAAAGTAAAAAAAAATAATAAGATGCTTAGCACAGGCCTAGTACTAATTGCATTACCTAAGTTATGTTCCCAAATGCCACTAATTGATGAATTGCAACTTAACTGGGTCCTGATCTGAATTTAGATACTATTTTAACAACTGCCCATTTATATCTGCTGATATAAATGGTTGTGTATGTTTTGTGGTATTTGGTTCAAGCCAGATCAGTTTGTTTTAGCCAGTTTTTTTCCCCTAGCAAAAGTGTTTTTGTTATTGAACATTTTTTTAAAATCCTCACCCGAGGATATTTTTCTATTTATTTTCAGATAGAGTGGGAGGGAGGGGTAGAGACAGAGAGAGAAACACCAATGTGAGAGAGACACACCGATTGGTTGCCTCCTGCACGAACCCTGCCAGGGCTGGACAAACAGCAACTGAGGTGCGTGCCTTTGACTGGAATCAAACCCATAACTCTGGTCTGTGGGCTGATACTCTAACTGCTGAGCCAAACCAGCCAGGCTATTACTGAACATTTTAAATAGGTATACATAATATATTTTTAGTCAGTGATATATTGAAATATCTTTACAGATTACTATTTCATCCAATCAGAAACAAAAAGGGCTACCTGGTCTTTGTTATGTACTCAAAGTCAATCAATATATTAGTGAAACATCTCAGAGAAGAATAATTTCATTTCAAATTCCTGGACTTCTGAAGGTATATTTTTCATCTTGGTGTCTGAGACCACTATTGTCCTAAATAACAGAAGTTACTATTTTACTTATCGCATTTAATTATTTTACTTATGCCTCAGCCTTTTAGATTTTGAATGCGTATAAAACAAATTCAGAGATTTGTAACTTTATATTTTAATTATAAATATTAAAATTTTAAAATTCTATGTGAACATAAGAAATTTGAATGATTGTGATATATTACATTAAATTTCTTTTAACTCTATGTGAACATGAGTAATTTGAATAATTGTTATACAGATAATATATATTCAGCCACATATATAATTCAAAAAGTATAAATAAAAGATAAATTGTCTCTCATTCTAATATCCAAATGGTTTTGTAATGTAATGTTTGATAGAAGCTATCAATGGAATCTAAGAACTTTGATTATGTCATAATTCACATGGATTTTATTCTTCAACCTTATCAAAAATATTTTTCCATAGTGTATTCTTAATCTTCTAATTCTTTACAGGTGATGTTATAGTTGTATGATCCTTGAATGCTTGAGTTACAGCTCAAAGCTGCAATTTATTCAAAATTAAGGATTGTAAGAAGGTGTTTTTATATATTCTTTTGTGCATACTCTATATTTCACAATTTAAAAAATTTACAATTATCTTTTGATAAAACTTTCTTTAAATGTAAAAAATAAATTACATTTCTCACAGATCTCCGGAGCCTGAGGTCTCATTACTTGCACTCATTCCATTGAGAGGTTGTGTTTTCTATAAAGAACCAGGGTTCTGCAGCCAGAATTGACCTATGTTCAACATCACTGCACTGCTTAGAAACCGTGAGGCCTGAAAGAGTTACTTGTGCTTTCTAGAGCTCAAGATTCTCATCTGTAAAATGGGTATAATCACAAAAGTACCTACTTCAAATGGTGTTCTGAGGATTCAATGACGTACTCATTGAAAAATGTTTAATCCAGCAACTGGAATATACTAAACAATTCAACAATCAAAAAACAAAACAAAGATTATGATTTTTAGTAAATAGGAATTCTATGTTATATGGTCTGCAATTTACTTTGAAACATTTGGGTGTGGTTACATATGTGTATTCACTATTTAAGCTGCAAGCTTGCAATTCAGTGCATTTCTAAGTTTTTGTTATGCTACTATAGAAGTTTTTAGTATTTCACCATAGACAATGTAATCTACATTTTTGTGCTGTAAATTTTAATGTATACTCTAGTATTACAAGTGCTATTTAAATTATGCAGCTCAAGATTATACCCCTCAGATGTGGTTAGGTAGCTTTTTTTTTTTTTTTCATCCTTACCCAAGGATATGCTTTTCATTTATTTTAGAAAGGGGAAGAGAGAGAAACCAGGGATCAAACTCTCAACCCACATATGTGTCCTGTCTTTCCGTGTATGGGTAATGCTCCAACAAACTGAGCCACCTGTCAAGGCTGCTTAGGTAGAATTTTAAAGACCCAAACCTTGGGTCCACTCTGCTTAGGAAGCTAGGATAAGTATTATTATATTGAGCTGCACTAGAAGATTTTTAACCCAGCATAATATTGGAAGTGGTTTTCTGGTTAATGAATACTGTTCAAACTATGTGCCTTCATTAGATTCGGGGAAGGCCTTGCCCCACTTTCGTGAGTGAGATATGGGACTGGCCAAAGGGACCTCACATCCTACAACTCTTTGAAGTATTGCTGTTGGAGTAGGAGAGAGTGTTCTGTCCGCCATCAAAAGAAAACATGGTTACAATTTAACCAAAAGGTTATGTGAATCCTTTTTAGAGTATTTTAACACCTGCTTACAGTGATAGTTTTCATGCAAGGCTCTTGTCAAAGGGTATAACTGAATATCGAAATCACCTGAGACAATAAAGGGACATGCCCATTTAATGTAAGATGATATAGCATGTTACAAGCTGGAAACTCTTATATTAGATTTGAAATGTGAGAATCTAAGCTTAAATTGAGATGTGGCTATTGGAAATAAACATTTACCTAAGTACCTCTTGCACGGCCCATTCCCCTTTCTATAAAATGAAAGGTACTGTACTAGGTGATCTGAAAGTGGCCTCAACTCTCATAAACTGCATCAATAATTAAGGCATTTATAAATCATTTTGAAATGTCTTACAAAGTAGAAATTTGGGTATTTGGCCAATAATCTTTTATTTAAAACTAGATATTTAGAATTCATAAATATCCGAAACTGTGCCATGAAAATCTTAATTGTAATGATTTTCTAAATTTAGTTAATCTTTTTCTTAACCTCATTGATATCACAAAATGAAGAATGAAAAATTAAGTCTATGAAAATTAATGAGGTCAATTTAATATTAAGATGTATTCATTTGAAAGCCGATTTTGTACTAATGGTGGTTCTAATTTATATTTTAGAGCACTTGAACAAAATAGCTTTGATTTAAGACATTCCAAACTGTACGATTAAACTTAGATATTATGAACAAATTAAATCCTTATAATAATCATTCTATTTACTGTTAGAAAAACTAGGACAACAGATTTGGCTACTACGTGGAGCAAAATGGTGTTCAAACTGTTATTCTATGGAGCTAGTCTTCATGGCTACTTCTATTTATTTCTGTGTTCTTCAATTGATAGTGGTAGATTGTAGTTTCATCTTTAAACACAAAAATTGGATGTATTATCCTAATTACATAAGTAGTAAATGTAACAACACTTCCTACACCTCCGTCTTCTCCTCTAGTCATAAGATCCAGACAGAGAGAGGAAAGGAGAGGGAGTGAGTGAGAGAAACATAAATATCTTGTTCGACTTATTTATGCATCACTGGTTGCTTCTTGTATGTGCCTGACCAGGGATTGAACCTGAAACCTAAGTGTATCAGGATGATGCTCTAACCAGCTGAGCTACCCAGCCAGGGTGAGTATAATCCTTTTTTTAAAAAAAAATTTTTCTTTTTTTAAAATATGTTTTTATTGATTTTTTAGAGAGAGATAGAAACCAACTTGAGAGAGCAACATCGATTTTCTGCCTCTTGCACACCCCCTACTGGGCATTGAGCTGGCAACACGGGCATGTGCCCTGACTAGGAATTGAACCAGGACCTCTCAGTCCATGGGATGAGGCTCAATCCACTGAGCCACACCGGCCTGGTGAGTATAGTCCATTCTTAACTACAAATTTGATGCGACACATTTATCCTTCATTTTAATGAATATGTATGTCATGAGTCTTTCTTTAACTCTAGTGAACTCTTGCTAGTTATTATAATTTTAAATGCAAATTATGGAACTAATAATATTCATTTCTCATTAGATTCGAGAAATCTATATTCATTTAAGTTCAAATAGTTTCTATATCCTTGTTGCCTGCATTTATAAAAGGATGAAAGTATAGGGAGCATAAATCATGTATCCTTTCCTATTTCTCATTGATCTGTTCTGAATTCAATCTTGGAATTTCAAAATGTTTAACTCTGCCTAGTGGAAAAAATCCTCAATACATGAGGCAGTAATTAGACAATAGCTAATTAACCACTGTTAAACTATCACTTGCAAGGTAGGACCTTGGTTTTAATATTTGTGTTAAAATAACTGTTGGATATTTGAAGATGATAATTGAAAGAAAATTAAAAATCCATTATTATTTTCATAATTACATAGATTCAATTGTATGTGAAAAAATTCAAATATATAAACATGATTAATATTTATTGAACTATTATAAAAACAGAGAATTAATTTAATGCAGCAAATCTTTGCATTAATGCTCTCCCAAAAAATAAGTGGTAAAATATGTATATAATTTCTGCTTCTCAAAACAACATAACTTACTGACAAGGCTAATTAAAAATGTTTCAGATATTCCCTCTCACTCCTTTAAATAATCTCTTTGAAAAGTAATGAGTATAATTGCTACTTTCTGTAAACCTCTCCTCTTTTCTTTCTTTTATTCTTTCTCCTTTCCACCCTCCTTCTCGCCCTCCCACCCTCCTTCAATCGTCAGTCCTTTCACTTGAAGGAAAATAAGAGCTCACTGCCATTATCAAATCCATGCATCAATATTACAGTATCTAGGACAAATATACTCCTTCACATGCCTCCTGATGAACAGGTACTGAAGGCCCTAAAGGCGCTATACATTTTGGCAGTTTTCACTGGATAGCCTGTCTTTCCACAGAAGTTTGCAGCTCTTCTTTCTTGACTGTCATTGAGCATTCCTTTTCCATTGTCTTCATCATATCTTCCTTTTTCCACCATCTCCTTGGACATTTTTTTTTTGTTTCATATCCTCTTCTTGAATAGGTTCACCTATCTCTAATTAATGCAATTACTTGTGAAGTCCATGTTTTACTTTTGACCTTTCTCCTAGTCATCAAACCCAGTTTTCGAATTAGTCACCAAAATCAAAAGGATGTCTTACAAGCCCTCAGCTGTAACTAATGCCAAAGCAATATGTCTCCTCAGACTTCTTCCACTCCTAAAATCCCTCACTCAGAATGTGTGGCATTACCATATTTTAAACAATAAAGTATAACATTTTGGAATAATAAAAGCACAGCATACTTTGAAATAAATTGAAGAACTCATCTATGCAAATAGTTTTCAACTCTGTGCATTTAATACTGTGTGCACATGTATATGTGTGTAAATTTGAGTAGACCTTTTATCCACATATAATCTTAGCTAGAAGTCCTAGATCTATGTTTACCTCTGATGTTGGAAGGGGAAAAGAGGAAAAATTCTCAACTGATCATCTACCTTCCCCCAGCAGTTCAATGGCCCTTGAGAATATTAAAAATAAAAAATAAATAAATCTCTAGTTGTCATTGAAATAGCATTTGGAAATCAGTTACCCAGCTGATCCCTTTATTCCATAGATGAAAAGTTTTGAGGTCCAGTCGGACCCAAGATCTTAAAACTATTAAGTGGTAAATCTGGGCCTGGACCCAAGTCCAGGGCTCTACACCACATTAAGCTGCCCAACGTCAGTGAGGCTGTTTCTTAAGTTGACTTATGAGCTTGATCACTGACTTCTCTGCCCCTTAATGGGAGAGGCTATGAGAGCGACTCAGCCCCTCACCTGATTCATATCAATCTCTTTGGCTGAATAAATTGTTTCCCTCCCCCCAAAAAGCTTGTGTTGCTTTTTTCCATTCCATTTCCAGAAACTCTTCCTTAAAAATACCCCAAAGCTGTAGTGGAGAGATAAGGAATCTAAGATGCAAAGTGGTGAAACAACTTCAGATGAAGTTCAAGTGAGTCTCATGCTTTTGTTATTAGTTAAGTCTTGTGTAACTTTTCCTCTCTTACCTGATTCATCCATAAAGTATTGCTTATCCTCACTGCCTTACTACTTCCTAATAAAACTTTTCTGCTTTCTCTCTCACATTATTTCTAAATGAACACCTCCTGACAATACAAACAGAGGTAATCTACAGAGTTAGAAAAACAGAGGAAAATTTTTCTTTGCCCAATTGATGGACTATGAAGGCTCTGGAATGTCTTCTGAAACTCTCTTTATTTCTCCATCATTCTTCCTCTGTCTGCTTGGAACTCTGCATATTCATCTAACAACAAGGCCCTCCAATACACCAATATGATCATACTGCTCCCTTGATAGAATTAGTAATTGGTTATTCTTGATTATGTGGATGAAATGTAAATACATTCATTTTTTTCTAAGACCTAGTGCCATACAATTCTCACTTTAAATCCTACTCAGATGCTCTCTGCCCTATGGAACACATTCTGACTAGATTCAGTAATTTCATCCTATTTGCTTCTGTGACACTCAGACAGTTTATAGGTCAATACTAGACTTTAGCTAGTATTCAAGTTGTTCAAGAGTATTCATTCCAACAGGAATATAAAATCCATTGGGAATTAAGTCTTACACATTTTCATTTCTTTCTATATCACCTTTCATGTAGTGGTTGTTGAATAAACATTTTCTGTAAATTGAATGTGCTCTATATTTCATGAATTAACACCAGGATTGGGGAGCGGGCGGCTATACTAATTTCCCTCTGCTACAGAAGGACTCTTGGCATTATTCTTACTTGCACTGTCACTTAGCCTTGTCTCTCAAATTTAAATTACAACCCTCAATCTTCCTCCACAAAGGATAGCTTCTTTAGGACTGAGAGCTTGTGAAATAAAGATTAGATATACCAAATAAAAGGTAAAAAACGCCAGTGATGTGATATATAAACACTGTGTTTATTTCTCAGGGTGGATTTTCTCTTTCTTAGGAAAACCAGAAATCTCAGGTCTTTGTAAACTGCTCCTATCTGATCCATCACACCTTTATTTTGTGAAATCTGAGCAAGTTCACTCTTAGTCACTTAGCACCTTCTCATGTGGCACTAGTTGAACCTTCTGAAAGTATCTTTACCCTAAAAACATTCAGGCATAAATATTTGACTATTTGAATGGTTGATAGCAAAGACAACAGGGAACAGAAGAAGCTCCAAACATCACCATCTCCATTGATGCTGCCTGAATCTAAATGATAACAATAATAATAACAAACAATGATATTTGACATGAACAATTGACATTTCTCAAACTTAAGTATCAGTGTAAGCACCTTTAGGAAACTTTGCTAATTCTACCATTTTTCTTTTATTATTTTAAATAATCTGAATAAAAATTATATTTCTTATTCAAACACAGATTCCAGACAAGTCCCCTAGCCACTCCCAACATTTCCAGACTGTTTACATGTCTCCTTTGTAGAAAGTCTTTGCCAGCCACTGAACAATGTTGCAAAACTAACACAAGTGAGTAGAAGACAGAATTGCAAATTATTAAATATTTTTTAAAAATAAAAACATTTAACTTAAGGACTAAAACCTATTTTCAGTCCGACAATGTTAAGCATAAAATATTCCTAGTAAACTTTTATATAACTTAGAATTTATATAACCATGCCTACCGTACAGGCTAACATTAATTCCTTCTTTTACTGAAAGCACAAATGAAAGGAATTAGGTATCTCTACAAGTATGCACAGCCCAGTAATTCTTTAGGGAACATTCTGTGTACATGGTCAATAAAACAGTATTTTGCAGTTTAGTGTCTCTCTGGGAAATTTACTAAGCACAGTAGCAATTTAAGGCTCTAAGGACCGTGGTGAAGATGACTGCCAGCCCCATTTAGTGCAGGTCCCAAAGCCGTAGGTGAGGAGAAAGCCTATGAACAGAAAGTGGGAAAGGCTGGAGAAGAAATAACTCACTGTTTCTTAAGGTTATGGTCTCCCTACTGGCACACTCGAAAATCATTATACTTCTTCCTGGCCCATATCAAGGACAGATATAGTATCTCTTCAATAAGCACAGAACTCAACTGAGAGAGAAGTTTCAGCACTCAGAGGAAATTTAATCTGTATAAACTAATCCTGCCTGAGGCCGTAGCCAATCAGCCATTCAGGAAAGGGGAAAATGACTCCATAATCAGGAGATGCTCAAGTTCAGAGTGCATCTCAGGTTTTTAAAGTTGTGTTTTTTCATTGTCTCCTCAGCCATTCAATTTCAAATACAGACAGAGTGGGCAAAACTGGGTTTACAGTTGTGAGTATGTGACACAGTTTATTCTTGTATTATTTATTATTTATTTGTATTACAACTGTAAACTTAGTTTTGCCTACCACTTTATATAGAAACAGAAATAACAGACAGATGAAAGAGTTCACAAACAGAATAGAGATAGCAGAAGAAAATCTGATATGTTAGGAATGAGACTTTAGCAATTGCAAAGTAATCACAAGAATCCTTGCACCATAATCACCCTCACAGCCAATGGTCAGCTTAACAAGGGGCCCAAAATATACATAAATATGTATATATTTTTTTAATCCTCACCCGAGGATTTTTTTTTAATTTATCTTCAAATAGCGGGGGAGAGGGAGAGAGAAGAAGAGAGAGAGAAACATCAGTGTGAGAGGGACACATTGACTGGTTGCCTCCTGCCCGATCCCTGACCAGGGCCGGGGACAAACCACAACAGAGGTAGGTACCCTTGATCGGAATTGAACTTGCAACTCATTGGTCCACGGGCCGATGCTCTAACAACTGAGTAAAACCAGCCAGGGCAAAATATACATAAATAAATAGGGAATGAGGAAAACCTGAGATTTTTTGCCTCTATTTTGTAGAAAATATATTAATGTTTGTGTAGACAAATAACACTTAGTTATATGTGGGTTTACCTTAACTTCCCAGTAAGTTCATAGAGTTCAGATTGTCATTAATTTATTTCTTAATACGGTTTAAAAGTATAGGTTTATAGTTCAGCACAGTATGGTCTGTGGGCAAATATGGCCCACTGCTTGTTTCAGTAATTAAACATGGACACAGCCAAGTCCATTCATTTTATTGTCTGTGGAAAGTTTCCTACTATAATAGCAAAGTAGGATAGTTGGTGACAGAAACCACATAGCCTGCGAAGCTGAAAATATTTAGTATCTGGCCCTTTACAGATCGCTGACCTCTGTTCTCCATCATTAAACTGGAGGTCTTGGATTTAATCTTACAATTTTGGAGTCAAGGAGAAAATGATCTTTTCTGTGTCAGTTACTCAAGAACCAATTTCCTACCTTTTACTGCATAGAAGCTTTTCCTGATCAAAACACTGTCAGGTCTTACATGTGTTAATCTGACTTAGGACTTCCCCTTACATAAAACTACCTGTCATTCACCATAGTCATTCTATAGACTTAAGTTTTAGCAGAATTTCATGAGTTTCTAATCTTCCTTAACCAGAAAAGGGAATATAATTAAACCCAATGACATAGACCTAATCATTTGTCTTTTATCTTCTTGTTTATTACATATTCGTATTAGTTGTGTACCATAGCCCTATGTTATCAAGAACTTTCATTTCACAGATTTGAATACCTTTGGACCAATGAGTCCCAGGTTCAATTCCAGCCAAGGGCACATAACTCGGTTGCAGTTCGTCCCCAGCCCTGAGGGAGGCAACCAATCAATGTGTCCTTCTTACGTCAATGTTCCTCTCTCTCTCCCTTTTTCTTCCTCTCTCTCTACCTGAAGATAAATAGAAAAATATCCTCAGGTGAGAATTAAAAAGGAAGAAAGGAAGAAAGGAAGAAAGGAAGAAAGAGAGAGAGAGAGAGAGAAGAGAGAAGAGAGAGGAGAGAGAGAAGAAAGAAAGAAAGAAAGAAAGAAAGAAAGAAAGAAAGAAAGAAAGAAAGAAAGAAAGAAAGAAAGAAGGAAAGAAAGAAAGAAAGAAAATTTTAAACTAATTTTCTCAATTGGTCACCTCCATGCACCAATACTTATGTTGATACCTCTAGTTTAATCCCCCAAATCTTGCTTGCTTTTCTGCTATATAAAACACTATGTCAGCTGTTAGAGTGTCGGAGGTTAGAGTGTTGGCCTGCAGTCCAGAGAGTCCCGGGTTTGGCTCCCACTAAGGGCATGTACCTGGGTTTCGGTTTGTCCCCCGCCCAGTTGTGGTCGTGTGGGTGGCAACCACTGGATGTGTCTCTCTCATGTCGATGTTCCTCTCTTTCTCTTCCTCTCTCCCTCCCACTCTGTGTGAAGATAAATGCAAAAGTGTCCTCCGGTGAGGATTAAAAAAAATAAAAATAAAAATAAAACACTGTGTACTCCAACAAGGTAAGAAAAGATCATCACCTTGGTATTGAGTCCTCTGCTATGTCTGCCCACCAGACGTCTCACTACAGGAATTCCACTGATCACCGGTCTCAGTGTTTAGATCTTTTAGACATGATGCAGATGCTTCTGAGCTGACTGGAAATACATGTTTGTCAGGTCACACGAAGGAATACATGCAAGCTAATATGCACCACGGACTCGACCATGAAAAACCACAGGAGGAAGGAATGGAATATTTTTCAGCAAGCCTTCTGAAAATTAAATAATCTGTTGTAACAGTTCTATTTATGTAAATGAATAACAACCAAGTGACATTGTTTTAAAAGTTGATTTTTCACTTTTGCCAAAACTTTAGGTTAAAAATTTACATGCATGTTTCAGCAAGTATGTGAAAAAATTTCATTTTATAAAATTGAATTGTAACAATTAAAGTTCCAGTATACTTAATTTTTAATTGATAAATTTACAATTACTACAAAATTTTTAAATTACTTGCAGTCTAACCATAGCTTCAGTAATGTTATTGAAAAAAATGGAAATAAACCAATATAACTTGATTATATTAATATTAACTAATATTAATCCTACAGTAAAAGCAAAAAATACAGAATCATGTAATAGCCATGCGAGTTTCTTCATCTTATATATTTTCCCTCAGGGACCCTCTCTCTACCTACACTATCACAGTGCTTCTTCTGTCAAGATTTAACTCAAATGTCATTTTTCTGTGAAAATTTCCTGTAACCACATTAACAAAAGCGTTCACAATTCTACAAAAATATGATGAAACTTTAGGTACAGTTTCCATCCCATTATATATGGTGCCTTATTTCCAAGTCATCTGACAACTAAGTAATTTGACAACTTAGATCATAAGCTCCTTAAGGGCAAGGCTGTTTGTCTGTCACCATACGACACAGCCAAATACAGAGCAGTAACACAGTAAAGAATCGACAGATGTAAATTTTTAAATGACAAGGCAATACATGCTCACAATAAACAACTTAAATGATTACAGACTTAGTAGGAAAACTGTTTCTATTGTTGAATTAATGTGAAAACAAGGAATCTACCATCACACGTATCATAGTTTTTATTATTCGATCAAATGAATGAGGCAAACTCGCAAATAGACTCTTTCTTTAAAGTTTTTCTAAAATCAAATCATTGTTTTTAAGATTATGCAAACTAGTAATTATGCAAACTAGGATTTACCTTTCTAATATATTTTATATTTCAATTTTAAAAGTTCTCAAAACATATCTAGAGATGTGACTTGTCATTTAAGAAAATGCTTTACAAACTGTATTAGGCAAGGAGCCCCTTCTAGTACCAGATCCTCATCTTACTAAGTTCCATGTAGGTCTCTTAAAACAGCAACAATTAAGAATCAATGTATGATTTTGTATGGAAAATAGTTCATAAATTTTTTTAGCGTTTCAAATATCACCTTAAAATAGCTTACATTTAGCATAAAGAAAATGTTTAAGACCTAAGAAAACCTCTGACCTCTTGTCAATTCTAAATTCCCTAAAATAATAATAGTAATAACACTAGCAACATCCAGAATTTAAGAGGGACCCACATTTTACTTGTGTCTTCTCAGAAGTGCTCATTCTTCTCTTTAACTTCATTCACCTAATTTGGGGGAATTTCTCCTGCATCCTACATGGTTTATAGAATTGATATAGTCTAGGATTTTTCTCCATGCTATGTAGCATGCTCATTCCCTCTGTTCAAACTGTGTCTCCAGGAATATCTCTATATTTCACATTGAAGTACTATTTTAAGTGTAGTCTTCCATTATGTGGGGATAAAAATACCCATACTCAGGTATTTCACTCTACTGTAAGCCAACGGGAACGCCAAAGCCTGTTTTAGTAAGAAGGTAGACTATGTCATCCCTTCAGGGATTTATCCTTTAGGTTATGCACCATCTTCTCCAGGACTCTCTATCAACACAGTCCTCATGAGCATGCCATCTGTGCAGCCACTCTTGCAAGGGCCCTTTGCTTGGCTTAATGCTTTCACGTTGCCATTGTGAAATTCTTAGCAGTTCTGAACAAGGGACCCAATTTTTTTAATTTTAAGAAATATGTTTTTATTCATTTTTTTTTTTTTTTTAGAGAGAGAAACATCAATGTGAGAGAGACACATCCATCGGCTGCCTCTTGCACACCTTCTACTGGGGATCAAGCCCGCAACCCAGGCATGTACCCTAACAGGAAATAGAACCGGGACCTCTCAGCCCACTTAGTCACACCAGCCTGGCAAGGGACCCAGTTTTTATTTTCACTGGACACCACAAATTATGGAGCATGTACCCTAACAGGAAATAGAACCGGGACCTCTCAGCCCACTTAGTCACACCAGCCTGGCAAGGGACCCAGTTTTTATTTTCACTGGACACCACAAATTATGGAGCCACACCTGCTGCTGAGAGTGAGAACACAGAAATCACTGTATCAACTGGTCTACTGAAGAACTTCTTCCAGTCAGTGGGAAATTACTAGAGCAAGAACAGAGACATCAAATGCCCATTTTGCAGAGGTAATAGAAGGAGGAAAGAAAACTTGAAAAGAAAGTTATATGCACAAATCAGCTCAACTCTTTAGTCAATAACTATTTACTGAGTACCTACTAAGTGCCATGTTTTGTGTCAGATACTGAGATTATAACTAACAGTACTGTGAAGTCCCTGATTTATGAAAGCTTTCGCTCTAGAAAGGAGACAGACAATACCCAGGTCTGTCTGTGGTGGTTGAGTGGGGACAGCAAAGGGGAGTGTTTTGGAGCAGACTCAATATAGCTATTTTATCTTAGTGTTGTTACCTTGGTAACCAAACAAAATGATAAGTTAACGAACTTTAATTGTTACAAGTAAACTTGTATTATTAAAAGGTATTTCTTGAGTATTTTTTGCTTTTATAATTATCGTTTATCATTTTCCTTTTAGAAATTTTGAAAATTTCATGAGTCACCACTGGTTACTTCTCCACTTTGTCATTTATAATGCACAGTTTCCAAAAAGCAATATGACATATATTTAGGAATGAATGTTAGGTCTCATTTTTGTGAGTAATTATATAACGCTCCTTTCTTCTCTCTACCCTGTACTCCCTCTTGTATATAACTGTATATGAACTGTTTTTCCATCAGCCAAGTCTGGCTAGATAGGGGCTAGGTTTGTGTCACTGGTTCAGAAAAAGTAATAAAGCAAGGCAAACAACCAACCATACAAAGCGATGCCTGTAAGTGTAGAAGTAAGCGTAGATCTGTTCTGGAAAACTGACCCTCATAAACAAGTACAATGATCTTGGATCTTACAAAATGATTCTTACTCTCACAGGAAATATCATATGTGAGATGTCACTTGGGACATTGACTTAGGCAATTAATGGATATTTGTTGACTTAATGAATACATACAAATGACAACTGACTGAACATATCAGTAGCTTTCTATTAGATATCTTACACTGAGTCCATCTCTTAGTGCTAGCACCAATTTTGGAATAGAGGTTAGATAAAGAAAAATAGTTGTTGTTGTTGTTATTTATCTAGGAAAAGACATCAGTCCAAAAAAAAAAATTCTGTCACCCTGACTACCTTTTAAATTATGTGCCTGATAAAAATAGAATATCCTTTAGAAATAATGCGAGTGGTGAAAAGTAAGAACATTTGGTTAGCCTGAAGTATGGACATATATTCCTCAAGGAATACAATCAATCCAATGTGCACTGCAATTTGGAATCATGAGAAGACAAGAAAATCACAGGCCAGTCTATTAACACACAAGAGTCAAAAAACTTCCTGGCTGAGAAAGAAAAGTTGACTATTTAAATTTCCTCAAAACAGAGTATGTCTGCTAACTACATTTGTGCTCTGTTTTCAATACATAACATTCACCCGAAGATTATATAAAAATCTTAAAATTCAATATGGTAATGGACTAGCAAAACAAACAAAGCTACTACTTTGGAGTTCTCCAAACACATACTGACTGCAGTTCATGGAATCAAAGGCTCTCAAACACCCTGAGTTAAGTTAATGTGTCCTGTATACAAAGCTCTTTAATTTTTCTCATGTGCTGATGTGCATTTAATTGAGAGAAAGCTGATAATATGTTTCCATTTTCAACCCAAAAGAAGAAGTTTCACTCCAGTATATTTTTATATTTAAGCATTCTCAGTGTGAAGAGATTCTATCGTAAGGTTCTCCAAAACGTCACATCTGGTTACCGCTTTAACATCTTTATTACTGTCTTTTGTTGGTGGAAAATACATTTCTTATATATTTTGTATTTGAGTACTTTTAAATGTTCTCTCAGTATTTTCTTCTTAAGACCAAAGAGTTTCTGTTTGTTTAAAATGTATGAAAATTGTTTTAAGTCAGTAGACATTTCTAACATTTTATTTATATAATTTTAGGATGTCAAAAGGTTTTCTAATTAATAAAATAAAACAAACAAAAGGCTACTATTTAACCTAGAAGCTTACATTTATCGAAATCAATGCTATTAATTTTATTTGCACTATTTCTGTAAAATTTCTTGTAAATCTAAATCAAAATAGAACTAACAATGATATTTATTGCACATTCAGAAGGTTAGAATTTGTTTTTAGGAAACATTTAAAAAATAAGAATGTTCTTAAGTTGTCTGAAGACTATATTGTATGCTAAATGTAAGGAAATCATCTCAGAGTGCACATCTTTTGTATCATACATATGCTTACCTGTGCTGCTGGATATATTAACATCAATACTGATGTCAGATATTCCTCCTCCCTTCAGAGATGCCACACATGTGTATGTCCCAAAATCCGTGAATTTTAAATCAATGATGTCCAAGTTTGTTGTTCCTGGAGACACATCTGGATCCGTCTGTGTAATAACCATCCGCTCAGAGCTTCTTAGTGGACGACCATTTTTAAACCAACTAAATGTTAACTCTTCAGAAGGAACAGCTTCTACTTGACAAGATATTTTCACCTCACGCCCAATCTGGATGTTGTCATCTTTGTGATAAGGATCTGGTGTGATCCAAAATCGTCCCCTTTTTAATGCTAGAACACAAAAATTCCATAAGTAGTGTTACTTTCACAATGTTAGGGATTTCATTCACTCTAGGTAATCATCTCAGGGCTGAAATAAAGTAAAACAAAACCAAATAAAATGTATATATGTCTCTTGATTATTTCCAAGTAGTGTGCATATCAATAAACCTCATTTAGGTAATCTAAAAGTAATCTAAAGACCTAAGTCACTTTGAGGCTCTAAATGACTAATTTTTATCAATTAGATAATATTTCCAGTGATATAAAAATGTTTTAAATCTATATATAATACTTAAACATTGTCGCTGTTGAATTTTGAACAATATAACTTGTTTATATAAAGTTATTAATAATAATATAATCAAAAATATAATCACATAGTGATAATAATAAAGTTAAAATAATAATATAATGATAAGCCCATCCCTTTTTTATGTCATCTCTCAATTATGGCACTTCTTTAACGACTAAAGTATTGTACAAATGTCATATTAAAGAAAGCTCTTCTAAGGTTGAATCTACATGCAGACCGAAACTAGCGTTGTAGGAGTTGAGTCAGTTCACATCATGAGGCATTTCATATACTAAAATAACCTGAGCAAAAAAAGAATGGTTTTCAAAACATTGCTGTCACTGCTCTGTTCCACCATACGTACCTGTTTCTTGCTGAAGCTGTTTCCTGAGCTCTCTTGTGCATGTGACCAAAAGACCCTCTTGGCAGGTGGCTTGGAAAGCCTGCGGTGTTGGCATCCCAACAGCAGAGCTTTCTGGGGCTAATTTCAGTGCTCTTCCCAGAGCCTGGGGCGTAGTGATGACTACCAGAGGCTTCTGGGAAGCACCTATTGGTTTCCTAAGGGCTTTGGTTCTGAACTTTTAACTGTACCATGGGACTCAATAAGGAACGGAGTGTGCTCCTTTTTATGGCAGTGATTCTCATGCACACACTTTTCTCTTTTTCTCAACATCCTACCACATTCCCTCTCTCTTAACACCATCACCTCTACATGATGATAAGAAGCATATGCAATGAGACATTGTTACCAGAATAAAAATTGTTTATTCACTTTTACAACTAAATCTAAATATATTAATGACAATGGCAAACAGGATGTGAATTTAGAGAAACTGTAGGCCCTGCAGGCCCTCTAATTGCATTTTGAGTTATCGGTCCTGAATTTAACCTGATTTTCCTCAGCTGATCCAAAAGAGGCCCAGAAGCACCACTGAAATCTACAAAACTATAAAAGAATGTATGAGAGATTAATGTGTTTTTTAAATCTTAGACATTTTTGCTTTAAACCTTACTTATTCTAGAGCCCCAAATATTTTCTTGCTTTCTTGTTTGCATCTTAGTGAGGAGAAATAAACAAACATCAAAAACAACGTTTGTTCATTTCTTTTTGTTCAAAAAATATTTATAGGGTTTCTGTTCAGAATTAGACACCAGGCAAGACACTTCTTACATGAGATGAACAAAACAGCCATAACCCTGACCCTCATATATTGCAAATTGTGTACTCACAGATTATAGGCCAATTCATCCACCTAAAACTTATAATACTATGTCAAGAAAAAACACATACTGCATAGATGTGAAATGTTTTATACGTTTGAATCTCAGAGAATTCGGCAAAATATTCTTTACAAAATGCACAAAACTTCAATCTTAATGAAAACACCAAAAGAAAAATATTTAAACCACATTCTCATATTGTTTCCACAATAAAATGCAATTTATGAACCTTAGTTGTTCCTAACCACGTCTTTCTCAGTACATGACTCTAGGATAAAATTAGGAGAAATTATAGCATTATATTACCTACAGTCATATATTTATATTTTAATAGGCACTAAAATATATGCCTTTTAGTAGAAAGGGAAATGTGCTAAAAATATCTATATCTGGCTACCACATGTGGTATATAATATCGTGCATATATAATACAAATGTAATTGAAGTTCTATAGTGCATAGATTATCCTTTTCCTTTTTTTATTGATTTTAGAGAAAGGAAGGGTGAGAGAGAGAGAGAGGAACATGGATGTGAGAGAGAAACATTGATCAGTTGCCTCCCACACATGGCCCAACCTGGGGAATCAAACCTGCAACCTGAGGATGTGCCCTGACTGGGAATCAAATGCACCACCTTTTGGTGTACAGAATGATGCTTTAACCAACTGAATCACACTGGCCAGGGCAGAATATTCTTTCTTTTATAAATAGATCTAAAAATAATATTTTAAGGAGAATTTATTTTGTTTAGCCTTTATTTTAGTTAGCATTATATCATTTAAATGAAAGTTTCTTATAATTTGGTAAGAATTTTCCTTATCTTGTTTCTACAGAGAAATTATAGACCCAATTAAAAATTTTAAGCAAACAATTCACTATTTTTAAATTTTAAAAATACACGTATACATTAATTAAATAATAGTTTCATATATGGGTCCATTCAGAATAAATTTAATTCCAAAGTTGTGTGTTGGCAGAACTTATATATGCATGTATGCGTAACCATGGACATAGACAACAATGCTGGGGATGGAGGTCACGGGGTGGGATCAGGAGGAGGAAGTCAATGGGGGGGGGGGGGAAGGTAAACATCTGTAACAAAAATAAATTAAAAAAATACAGTTATACAGAAAAATGAAAATAAAAAAGTAAAAATTAAAAATAAAGCAAAGCTATGTGTTGGCTGCCATGTGCCTATGCAACAAAAGTCCCTGATGTTTCAGTCAGTGATTAACACTGATTTGCAAAGCCGTTATGTTTTCTAGCTCCATCTTCTGCATAGTGACATAGTAAAGTGATACTGACATTGAGAAACATGCAAACTCATCAGACAAATTAGGTTTAAACTGTTAAACAATTCAAAACTGATAAAAACATAAAATCAATATCTATATGTTGTGTTATGAACTGTTTTATTCATAAAAAATAATTGAAAATTTAAAGTAAAAATATTAAAATTTAAAAATTTAATACTCAATTAGTAAATAGATTAAATATAATATATAATCATATATTTTATAGAAAGCAATATAATCCAGTGAGCTTTTAAGAATGAACTCAGTCTGGCCAGTGTGGCTTAGTGGACTGAGCGTTGTCCCATGGACTGAGAGGCTCTGGTTCAGTTCCTGGTCAGGGTGTGTGCGGGAGGCAGCCTGTTGATGTATCTCTCTCACATCAATGTTTCTATCTCTCTCTCTCCCTACCTTTCTCTCTCTCACTAAAAAAAAAAAAAAAAAAAAAAACAAAAAAAATTGATTAAAAACATTTATACAAAAAAAAGAATACTCATTTGTTGATCTCAGTGTCAGACAATTTTACAATTTGGCCAAAGTGAATCACATTCATCTGTCAAATGACAGATTATAAAAGGGAAGAGGGACAACTCAGTCCTGAATAGTGTGCTCAAGTCAAGGAATCTCAGAATAAAGTAGCATGGACCATTTGACTAGAGTACCATCTCTTCTAGAAGTGTGTTTTACGTTATCCCATAATAAAATATCTGACTTTGCATACAGAACAGAAATGTTCTAGGGGGAAAAAAAAGTGTGTGTGTGTGTGTGTGTGTGTGTGTATAGCCATCTTAATAACAGAGGGTAGCTACATTTATTTGATTTTTTTTTTTTTTAATCAGAAAACTAAGAGCACAGCTCTGTAAACTAGGCACAGGTACATTAAGAACTTGAAACATGCCCTGGCCTGTTTGGCTCAGCAGTAGAGTGTCATCCTGCAGACCAATGAGTCCCGGGTTCAATTCCAGCCAAGGTCATGTACCTAGGTTGTGGTTTGTTCCTGGCCCTGGTTGGTGTCGTGCGGGTGGCAACCAGTCGATGTGTCCATCTCATGTCAATATTTCTCTCTCTCTCTCTTTCTCTCCCTCTCTCTCTCTACCTGAAGACAAATAGAAAAATATCCTTGGGTGAGGATGAAAAAACAACAACAACAACAACAACAACTTGAAACATAATATTAGTTTTTCATTTATATGTGATCCAATATGGGCAATCTAATTTTTATAGGTCAAGCGCATCAATTATAAAAATAGAAGGTGATAGTATTGGACTCCCTCTGCGACCCATTGTGAGAAATAGCATATTAGCATTAGTATAAAGCTTTGAAAATATAAAGTGTTTAATATAGTTAATCAACTGGGAAGCAGGTTCCTTCATTTATAATTAAACACTCTATTTTTCGGTGAACACTTTAGAGTAGTTCATGCAATGTTAATTTAAAGTCATTTCCTGCTACCAGTTAAGATTTCAAATGTTTCAAATCAATCTGCGATTAGTACCAAAGTATAACAGAGGTCCAATAGTGCATAACAAGACTATAGAACTAAAGAAATGCTATAGAAAAAGAGGAGAAATCCCTTTCCCCAAATGCAATTTCTTAGTCTGAATATTGAAAATCCCCTAACACCAGCCTGAGAGAACATTAGATTTAGTTTAATGTATCATAAATTGTGATAGATGAACCTCAAAAGGCACTTGTTTAGCCTGGCAATGCATGTAAAGAACTGGCATCACGCTGAGCCTCTGTTCTGGATAATCACTTTAGAAAACACTTCAATATAACCCATAGCCCCCGTTTTTTTTTTTAATAATGAGAAACTGAATGCAAACTTGGCCCACATTCACTTTAGACAGGTGCCTCTTGAGGACACTCTAAACTGCACTCACTGAAGTTCTACTATGAGATTTACAATGGTGCTTTGTGAGAAGAATGAAACTTGTGTATAAAAGCAAGGCCACGCAAAGATCCAGGTAGGGCTTGATGTTGACCTTACCCTGGAGATAAAAGTGGAATTTTGCCTGTAAATGTTTACAATTTGGACGAAAACTTCCATTATTTAAAATTAGATTACTTCCCTGGCCAGTTTTGCTCAGTGGTTACAGTGTCAGCCCACAGACCAATGAGTCTCGGGTTTGATTCCAGTCAAGGGCATGTACCCTGGTTGTGGTTTGTCCCTGGACCTGATTGGGGTTGTGTGGGAGGCAATCAATCGATGTGTTCCTCTCACATCAATGTTTCTCTCTCTTTCTTCCTCTCTTCCTCTCCCTCCCACTCTATCTGAACAAAAATAGAAAAATATCCTTGGGTGAGGATTAGAAAAAGAATGAAGAATTAAAACTAGCTTACTTCTTCAGTTGATGCCTGAAGGAGAGACCATTAGCTTCGGAAAAGTCTAGGCCTGTGGTTCCCAGGAGTACAAACTCAATGCAGATAAAGGCAACGAGGAGCCTGTGAGATAGCATGTTGCCTATAGCTGCAGGCTTGCAACTATAAAATGCCCTGATTTTCAAATGCTCCATACAACACATAGTAGTTCCACAGTAAAATAAAATTTGTAGATAGGACAGAAAAAGACATTTAAAATGTTCTAAATTTTAGTGAGAAGCTTCTCTTTGGAGATGAGGTATATCAGGTGTCAGCTTTTGAACCTCTCCCAGGATTCTATTTCAGAAAGAAGACAAACACGCAGTGAATGCTGACCACCATTCCAAGTAGCTAAATTAGTTAAAAAGACCCAAATATGCCACTTATTACAATCCCAATAAGATTCTTTTCAACATAAAAAAAAAAATTGGCAAAATATTGTTGTGAGAAATAGATCTAGAAATCGTTAATAGTGCAATCAGATAAATAAAAATTGATTTTCTATTCATTTGTTCTCTGAAAGACAATAAAATGTTTGAATGGAAGTATTGGTCAGTCCCACTGGATGCCAATGGACTAGACAGTTGGAAATGCATTACTTCAGTGAAGCAACTTGAGAGATAGTAAAGGATAATATGTATAAATGGTCCTGTCATAAGTAGATGCCTGTCTTGCCCCTTAAAAGGAATGTGAACCCCGGGGCAGTGAGGCCGTGCCTTAGTCTTCTTTATCACACCCAAATCCTGAACCGGGTTCCTTGTTATAGTTGGTATTCAATAGTTTGGGTGGAATTTAATTGAATTTAACATTTCAAAGTACTAATGATATGGATTCCAGTTGCTGCCATCCAGGTTATGTCCATGTTAAACTCTGTTTTTATGTGGTTGGGTAGTCTTATGTTCTGAGATCCATGGTAGGAAATAGGATAGACAACAGGGAGATTTGGTGTCCTCTAGGAATTCAGGGGTTTTGTCGTGGGAGCAGAATAAAATTGATGAAGAAAGTATTAATATATGGATATATGTGAAGAAGAGGATTCTGCACAGAAAAAAAAAAAAAAAAAAAAAAACTCAGGAGACCTTAATCCATCACAGCTACGGACTAGCCATTACATGTCCTAGTCATGTGATGTGTCAGGGACATCAGCTCTCAAACATGTTATATAAGGGTTATTCAGTTCTGCTTTGTAAGGGAGACTGCATTTCATGAAAAAGGAAGAAAACCTATTTAAGCACAGTTATCTGAAATAGTATTTGCCAAAACCTATTTCAGAGAAAGGTTAACAGTGCCACTTTTAAAGAAAGCAGACCAAAGAAAGCTAACATGCATATTGCAATACTCCTAGAGGGACTGATAGTATTGAACAAAAACCCTTCATTGCAGAACATATTTAGACTAGTATCCCACAGAATAAAGTAAAAGAATCTATCAGTTGAGGGGAATCATTGAAAAGACTCTAATATTGAATTCAATTTTTGATGTTTTAGGCATTTCCTTTTGATCAAAAAATAATCAACAAAATACATCTCTTCAATGAAAATAAAATTTATGATTCAAAAACTAATGAACAGGAGAAGTATTTTGATATTTAAATTAAATGCATCTAATAACACAATGAATGTATAATATACATTTCATTTCAGAGCCATCTAATAAACCTATCTGCACAAGGACAGTATGTTTCTTTCATCTCTCAACCAAACAGCATATTTAAAATTTAATTGATCACTTTGTTCCTTTCTTAAAAATACACATTTTAAAATATTCAAATAGCATCAAAAAGAAATGCACTGCATTTTAAATTATTATTAGAGGCTAGTAAGATAATCTTAGTTGCTTAAAGAAATAAGAGCCATATTTTTTATTCCTTATGTGGCTATAAAAAAAAGTGTTTTATATGCAGTATTAAAGTTTCTAGAAGATGGATAAGAGAAGAAGACTTTTTTTATTGTTGTTCTTATATACTATTAGGTGTCTTATACTCACTTCCTTTTATCTAACAATTCCAATTGTCAATCTATATTCTGAATGAACGTTTGCTAATAATTCAAGAACAACAAAAATAAACCATTAACTCATTTCCTAAAGCTAGTTCAAAATAGTGTCCCTGATAGTCTGAATGCAGAACTGGATGCTGAAAAGAATTTGGGATTCTATCTAATTATGAAGTATCAAAGTTTTATTTATTTTATGAATTTACTCAAAGCTAATTACTACAATAAATCATTCCAATTGTTTAAGCAGGGTATGGTTGAATTTTAATTGTCTTAAATGTCCTTGTTCAATAGAATAATCACAGATAAGTATATTGGGTTGAAATTGAAGTAAGAAAGGATCTTTTAAGTGAGCACACATTTTGCTTTTCATGTATGCCCTTCCTTGAGAAAGAAGAAAAGAGTGGACTAAAGTAATAATAATATTATTATCATTACTATTTTGCCATTATTATCATTTCAGCCCTAGCCTAAGTAAGAAGAAAATATATATAGTTTATGAATTATTAAAGAGTCTATATAAAGTCATAAATAAAAATGAGCATTTTTTATAATGTGGCTACTATGTAAATAGTACTTGACATAGCATAATGTCTTAGCACCAATTATTTAAATAGGAGAATATTAATCAGTACAACTTACTGACCCTATGATATTAAAATTAGTAGATATTTTAAGCTCACCATCTCTATCAAATTTAATGATACCATTCACTATGAGAAATGAGAACGTGTCCAGGGTAAATTATATTTCTTTATTAGTTTTTAAAGACCTAGGAGTAGAAATAGCTATAACATGACCTGCAGCTTAGACAGGCCGGTGCTAAATATAGTTCCCTTAGATCCTTTAGAAAAGAGTGCATCCTTTATGTTTATGGAATTGATCAAGTAGCAGTGAAAATAATGAGACAATTGCAACTAAAAACCTTTCTTTACTTTTCTTGCCTTCCTTATTTTCTGTCTCTAAAGTTGTGGCCTTTCTCCTTTCCAAAATGATTCTGTCCATTTGTCAACCTCTCTTACCCTATCCTGATGCTCTCTGCATTCTCTTGGTTATCCGCTGTCTTTTGAAATTTAAATATTTTCTCTTCCAAATCTTATTTGCTCTCAAGGTAGAAAATTGTTTAGTTCACATCTAAATTTAGAACACTTTTCTTAACTCTAATAATCCTTCAAACTATTTGTAGCATATATCTTTAAAAAAAATAATGAAATGCCATTTGCCCCCCTGTTGTATCATGAAGTCATTCACTTGGACAGATGACACACTGGTTTTTCACTGGTGCTATTCTGGCCTTAGAGTCTCAAAACTTAGCAATGATGTCTTAACCAGTGAACACAATGATATTTCCAGTTCTCCATTTCTCTATCACTTAACTTTTTGCATTTCACACCACTTTACATTATAGATTCTCTCCTCCTTGAAAATCCCTTTTCTACTGATTTCTTAAAAAAAAATACCATAATTATGTATTAATAAGAGTAAAGGAACAAAGTCCAGATATTATAGGCATTTTCCCTACAAAACTCTAGAGGAGGGAACCACATAGGGAAGATAGACACATGCCCAGTAAAGTTGGGGTGACATAGGGAAGATACTTTCCTGTGAATCACACCTGGGGATAGAAATGGTTGGTCATAATGGGCACAGTCACTGCCAGTGTGTGTAATTTGGACCACCTGATCCCTGAACAAAGGAGCTCACTCTCATTTGATTTTGGGACTCTTGTTGCTCAGGGAACACTCTCTTGGTTCTCTTGCATTTGCACAAATGGCCCACAGGTATGCAGACCCCACACACAATGGACTAATGAACTGCAGCTAGCCTGATGTTGAATTGAACCCAGCTACAACATGGAACAAAAACTGGACACTGGTTCTGATTGTAGCTCTACTGAAACCCCAGCTACACTTCTATTATGGCAGGACTAAGGGACAGGGGATTTTAGAAACCCAGGCATATAATTCCATGAAAATAAAGCTTTCTACTACTCAAATCCTCCCAAGGGAGTCTCAGAAAATTCGTTTTCTCAGGATATCGTAAGAATCCCACCCCCAGCAGCAACCAGGGGAGACATGGCAGGCTCTTCACCGGTAATACTATGACTGGTAAAATATGAGATAATATTTAAGAAAATAAATGAATCAGTTGACTTAGCTCATTTGCATCTCAATCATCATGACATGTTGCCTAGTTCCCTAGTTCATTGGGATTCTATCATTCAAACATTGCAAGGTCAGTATGTGTTGAGAAGAAAGGAGTTTTATAAATTATTTTGCTACAATTGAAGACCATGGGGTTTTTCCTTTACCTTCTACCTTTCATTTAGCTGTCTATGTTTGAGTAAATGAGAGCTTTGTTTGTTTGTTTTGTTTCTTGAAACACAAAACATTGTGACCAGATCCATGCACATTTTAATTTAAATTAAAATAATGGTTAAATCATTTAAATATATATATTTTATATTAACATTAAAGAGTAAAAAACCCCTATAGTCATTGAATGACCACATAAAAATGTCTGTATTCACTGGAAATTTATATATATTATCCTAGCTATCTTATCCTACCTTGTGAGAAGCTGACATGTCAATACCATGAAGACCCACTAAACATTCTGCTCAGCATGACCCAGTGTTAGATAGGTTTCTTTGCAACTCTATGCCCTTGACCTCCCTTTTCTGATAGCGTTTACTTTTATTTTTATTTATTTTATTTTATTTATTTTAATTTTTTTTTATCCTCATCCGAGGACATTTTTCCATTTTTTGTTCAGATAGAATGGGAGGGGGAGACAGAGAGAAACATCGACATGAAAGGGACACATCGAGTGGCTGGGGCCGGGGACAAACTGCGACCGAGATACATGCCCTTAGCAGGAACCAAACCCTGGTCTCTCTGGACCACAGGCCAACATTCTAACTGCTGAGCCAAACCGGCCAGGGCTGATAGCATTTACTTTTAGAAACACTGCAACTGTAAATGCTTTCTCTGCCCTTTTGAGATGTAAATCTTCTGAAGCAAGCCAGAATATCTTGAGAAATGCATTTCTCAAAAACCTATGAGCCATCCCTTTAGAAATTAATCACTGAAGGAAATAGTACATCCATCTCTAATCTCTATAAGAGGGTAAGAGCCTAACTTTGAAAAGTTAAAAAACCACTTAGCAAGCACAGTTGGCTTCGTCCCATTGACCCACCTCCCTCCAAACATTTTCCGGTACTTCTCCATTACCTCACTCAGCATGTAAAACTCCACCTGTCTTTTGAGTCAGTGAAGTTGCATTTAATCTCTCTGATTGCAATAGTCTTAACCTCTATTGCAAGTCTTGAATATAGTCTTCCTTGCAATTTTTTAATAGTCTTCCAGTGCAATTTTTCTTCCACACCATTACATTTAATATTGTGCATTGTTGAAATAGGTGAAAGTAGGATCAATCTAGGAAATTCACTGCTACAAAGCTTCAAACACTAAAGAAAACAATGCTTATGATTACAGCACATAACTCACGCGTACACACAATAGCATGTTACTCAAAAATAAAATGTCACATTGAGTACAAGTATATTTGAGTTAAAAAGGTTAATTCAATCCTTTTATAAAGTTATGCTTCCTCCAAAGTGGTAAGTCCTATTTACTCTTTAATGACCTGTAAGCCTAGAGTTTCTGATAATAGATCACAGGACAAGGATCTGGTATTGTGGGTTACCTGACAGATGAAAAGACGGCTAAAAATGAAGTGTGAAAAGACTGACCCTCAACTAAATAACATTAATATATTATAAAAAGTAATGTATTATTTTCATTTATAAAATTAAATCCTACTTTGCTCTAGGAGTCTTTAATGCAAATTTTAGAAATACATATTTTAGTCTTCCCACCTTTTTTTAAATGAGAAAATGTGGCAAATAAGCACATGAGAAGGTCAAAATTATGCTGGTAAAGAAATGTTTTTATATCCTGTACAGTTGGTGGTCAGGTCAGAAATTGACTCTGACTTTTACAGAAACAGAGTCAAAAGAGAACAAATTTTATATATTACAGTATCTGTAAGTTAAAAATAATGCAAATCCTCATCAGAAAACAAAACAAAACAACACAAAACAAAAAACTATTCCTGGTGCAGAGATCAGAGTGGAATTTATCTTCTGAACTTGCATAAATGAGACACACAATGAGCAGCATTTTTACCCACATCTTTATGGTGATCATAACAATGTAATTCACAAGACTAGTTGTCGACCTGTCCCTCAAAGTGAGTTGATTACCATAATTTTATATAACCAAAGGAGTATGTTCCAAGTGCGCAGGTTTCCAGGCTCAATTCAAAGATAAATGCAAATACAGTGTCTTGGTAAGTATTAAGCAGGAGAAAAAACAAGTGTATATTCAATGAGAATAACCCAGGGACGTTGTCATTGGTGGTCCTGGTGGTGGTGGGGTTACTTTTAACTGACATAAAAGTAAGAATCATATTGTCTTAGGAGAAAAGCCAAAGAAGAACTCAAACTCTATCAAGAGGTGATGAGAGAAATGCCTGCGGACAGGAACAAGGCAGGGAGCTCTATAGGTACTAACATCCAGTAAAGATTCTACTTTAAGAAGTGAAAAATTGAGTACCCTAAGGAAAAAAGATGGTTCCACAACATATCTCATGTTAAATGAACTGATCACATTGCATGGAGAGTTGCTGGATATAAGCCAATTCAATGTTAGGACACATTTGCCAGAAATAATTACTTGTTTTGGAGGAGTTGGTCAGAATTCATTCTTGAAGGAAATGATTAGATGATAAGTCCAGTAACTGATTTAGGATATCCCACTATTGGAAATTAAAACGACTACATTTATAGTTTAGAGCACCAGTTTTCCGACTGTGAACCCTGGACCTACAACAGTATAACCTGGGCACCTGTAAAAAATTCAAGTTCTTGGTACCCCCTCCCACTATATCTACAATTCTTGGAGTAGGGCCCAGCCCTCTGAATTTTAACAAGTCCATTGGGTGATTGTGATGTACTCTCAAGTTTGAGAACCATGTCTTAGAAAACGGTTATCCATTCATTCTCTAGAGCCAGAGGGACAGAGCCTAACCATTCGCTCACCCAGAGGGTCGTTAAGTTATCAAACGTGCTGAAGAGTGGCCACAGCATGTCTTTTTACTTTGCAAGGCCCCCAGGAGATTTTTTATCCTGATTATAACACTTGAAGTATTATTAATAAACAACTCTAATAAAAATCAAAAATAAAATAGTATAAATTGATCTCATACAGTTTAATATGTAACTACTTTCATTATATGTAGCCAAAGCCTGAGGAAGTTCCAGAAAACACTTGTTAATTCTAGATTTATTCATGAAATGGTAAAGATGTTAAGAATGGTCAACCTTAAGTACCTTAACATAATCCTTCTTTACCTAAGAAATTCTAACTCTCAAAATATTAAGAATATAAAAAGCTGTCATTTAGGGAAAATGTAAAAAAAAATAATAATAATGTGCTCATAATTTTCAAGTGAGAGACTCACAGCCCATCAACTTTCCTGTGAGTACCAATGACTTCTTGGAGAGTCACTATAAATGACAGTGAAGAGCCCTGGCCAGTTTGGCTCAGAGGTTGGAGCATCGGCCTGTGGTCCAGAGAGACCCAGGTTAGGTTCCCGCTAAGGGCATGTACCTCGGTTGCAGTTTGTCCCCGGCCCTGGTTGGTCATGCGGGTGGCAGCCACACGATGTGTCCCTTTCACGTCGATGTTTCTCTCTCTCTCTTCCTCTCTCTCCCTCCCACTCTATCTGAACAAAAAATGGAAAAATGTCCTTGGGTGAGATAAAAAAAAAAAAAAAAGAATAAAAATAACAGTGAAGAGAAAGTATTCTGGGGTCAGATATATGATTTCATCACTAATTAGCTGTGTGACCTTGTGCAATTTACTCATTCTCCCAAATCTGCAAAATGAAGAGAATAATAAAACGGCTCCCTGAATCCCTGAGTATGCTGATGTCAACACAGTGTAAGTGCGCCGATGGCAGCTGTTTTCCATTCAGTGTTTCCCTGAGCACTGACACTGTGTCCACCACTATTGTTACCAAAGGTACCAAGATGAAGAGCCTTGTGGTGAAGAAAAGCAGAGAAATACATCATTTAATTTACAGTATAATAAAGATAAGAATTGAGCATACTAGGTGTTATGAAATGGAATATGTTAAAAACAAAAAACAACAATAAAAACAAACAAACAAACAAACTTAGCTACTGTGGAAGGGGTAGGGAAAGCCTGGAAATGAGGGGACAGGAAAGACAGAGGGTTGGAGAAGGTGAAAGGCCCTTCCAGAGAAGGGGAGCATCATGGGATGCAGAACGCAGGTTTTTACTGTAGCAATAATAGGTTCTAGTTCAGCTTTCATTAACTCAAGTAAATCCCTTCATGATTCCACAAAATGTATTTCTCTGTGAGTTCAAGCATTCGTTCCTATCCCCCTCCTGTCTTTCTGTCCAGGCTAACCCCATACATTGTGCTCCTCATCTCAGCTCTCGCTCTGCAGGGAATATTACACACCGTCCATTTTCTCATGTCTTTTTCTCTGAAATTCTCCCTCACAATGACGTCTTTGCCATGCATCTATAAACATGATGAAAATCTCATAAATTAAAAAAAAAAAAAAGCAACTTTGATTAAATAATTCATAAAACTTCTTTATCTCCTGGAGCCACTTCTTATTTACTCTCTTTTGCTTTCAACTACCAAAGCATTAATATATAAGCCATTCATTTTTAACCTCTTTCAAATTAGTTTTCATTCCCACCAGTAACAGAACTTTTAACAGTCGGCGGTGAGGACAACTCAGCCCACCCTCCCTGCTGTGTTTGCTGTGTGTAACTTGTCCTAACCATTTGTTTTGAGTTCCCAGATAGTCCTTTGCTCTGAATCCAGGTTCCCCTTTCCCTTCTCTGTCTCCACAGTCACTTTCTCACTTGCTGTCACATCCATAGTTTTTGTCTCAGAACAGATGCAACCTTAGTAAAACCCTTTAGCCCCACGTCTCTGAGTTACAGTTACTTGTTTACAGTCGTCTGCTAGATTTCTGTGAGATGCAACACTTCGGGGCACACGTGCCTTATGTCTTCACTTTAAGGGATATATATAGATTTTTTTTCTCTCTTTCATTAATAACACCTTCTCCAATATAACTTATCTTCTCCTTTGTCCTTTACTGTTCCCAGGCTCCCAGAATTTGGCACTGGGTTTGCATTCATCTGGGACAGCATCTTCTCCATACTGTGTCTCCATCCATCCTCGTCACTAAAGCCCAGATCCCACTGTCATCTCCTTCATAATACTTTCCCCAATTCATGCTATCAAATAGAAGAATTGCCACTATTCTTTATGTCATAAAACTCTTTTCTCGATAGTTGTTTTTCAAAATATTGTTTATTCTTTGAACTCAGAGCATCATAAACACACAGGTTCTTCATATAGCTGTCTTCCTGAGCACACTGACTTCCGCGTGGTATCTGTCGATACACTTGGGTTGGTGATCTGAAAGAACAACTAAGATGGCAAACATACAATGTTTCATTCATTGGGAACATAGCTGAAGCTATTTCCAAGCAGTTATCATATTAATTGTTGTCACCTAATCATTAATCTAAACAAATGTAGTTAATTTTGTCAACTGTATTTTTCTTATTTCAAGAAGTTGTTTAATAAATGACTTTAAAAAGAACTGGTTTATTGTTAATTACACTGCAGATTTAAATAGCAGAGTAGCCCCAACGATGACAATGGAGATTAGGTTTGAAATCTCTATATCATTCTCCTCAGGTTAAACTAAACTGGATTCTTATGATGCCTTTAAAATCATCAATGATAGAAAAGATTATTATGAACTACCAATGTAAAATATAAATAAAAATTAGCAACTGAAACTAGGCAGGAAAACTGACTTTTTCTGAGTAAAATATTTGTCAAGCAAATAGATGGATCCTTCTTTCACATGTGGGCATGATTAGTGACGCTGCTGAACTACTCCTCAAGACCGTGTAGAATCTTGTGGCAGAATATTGATTTATTATAAATAATCTGTCATTCTGAAACATAGTAAGGAAGGGAATAAAAACCATTAATACTCTGCAATGGTAATTCTTTGGACATTTTGAAAACTTTTTAAAAACATCTAAAATAACCCTGCCCAGTTTGGCTCAGCGGTTGGAGCATCGGCCTGTGGTCCGGAGAGACCCGGGTTCGGTTCCCGCTAAGGGCACGTACCTCGGTTGCAGTTTGTCCCCAGCTCTGGTTGGTCATGCAGGTGGCAGCCACTGGATGTGTCCCTTTCGCGTCAATGTTTCTCCCTCTCTCTCTCTCTCTTTTCCTCTTTCTCCCTTCCACTCTATCTGAACGAAAAATGTCCTCAGGTGAGGATAAAAAAAAAAAAAAATCTAAAATAAGCAGCCATGCAATATGTACCACGTGTAATATTTTCCATTGATGTCCATAGTTCTTTATAATTTAAAATAAAATGTATTTCTCGTGATACATTTTTCTTACATTTTCCCAAATATATGTGAGCACATATAACTGTGAAAGCTCAGTCCGGTCACATGAAGATGTATAAATGAAGGACTGTGGGGAGTGGCATGCCATGTTTTATCAAAGTGGGACCTATTTCAAAACATGTGTGTATCTATGGAGTGTAGTGCCTGACAACTAGCTTTTGTTATTGTAATGTAAGTGCCTGGTATCACACTTTCAATCGCCACTTCAAGAACATCACCTCAAAAAAATCACATGGCTGCCTCTTCCATCAAGTTCTTATTTTTGGAAATCTCAGGTTAACCTCGATAACTGACCATTTAACTGACGAGTTGCTTTTCCCTTCCCATGCTTTAATTCTTGCTCTTATGTTTTAAATTCATTGGTAAAGAGTAAACCAGCAAAACCCTAGACACCCCACCCTAAAGTCCAATAAAGGCAGAACCCCAGGTCCACCCTCATGCTTTCTCTCTCTTTATCTGTGTCCTGGCTGTGTGGTCCTGGAAGTACCATGCAGCTTCTAGGACTTGTGAGTAATAAACCTCCTTTCTTCATTGTTCCCTGATGGTTGTTGCTGAGGCATATGTTGCAATCCTAATAATTACAAGGGCCAGTCCACTAACAATATTAGGTCCAAAAGTAGAAATGTCTGCCACAAATGCAGTCATGCGCTGATGAAGATGGAAATACGTTCTGGGAAATACGTCTTTAGGTGATTTCGCCCTTGTGAGAACATTATCAAGTGCACTTACACAAACCTAGAGAGTATAGCCCACCACACACCCAGGCTGTAAGGCACACCACAGTCACATATGCTTATCATCATTGAACAAAACATCCTTAGGTGGAGCATAACTGCAGTATGGGTCCAGGTGAGTGCTCCAAGGCATCTCTAGCCAATAGCATCACTACTGATAGGAGGAGACCAACACAAAACAGTTTATATTTATATAATGTTAGCCATTGAGCACTACTTTTTAGAGCATCATTAATGACTGTCTCCCCTTTTCCCTTCCTTCCTATTTTTTTTCTGTAAATATAATTTAATAATAGACATACATAGCTGAAAGCATTATATATGAACCAAGCACCTTTATTTGGAGGTCCACAACTTGGAAACAAATCAATGAGAATTTTATGAAGCTACTATTCCAACGACTGTCCCTCAAAATTAATTCTCCCGAATCCACGCCTTTGACCTGGGTGATGGAGCAATGCATTAGCCTATAGGTTTTGTTTCATTTTGGTAACAAAATAAAATATTAATTAAAATTTAGCTGACCTGGAAAACTTTTTCTTACTAAACATATTGCACAATTCCACTCACCTTTTATTTTTTAAACAGATAGACATTTTTATTGACAGTAAAGTTAAAAAACTCATCCAGTTGGAAACTCAGAAAAAAATATTTTGGATTTGTGGAAAGGTTTTTCTGTATAATTAAAAACATAATTTTAAGGCCATAACTTTTAAAGATTAAGCTTTATAAAGATGTTAAATCTAAAAATATATCTCATATGTCCCTTTTTTAGGCAAGGGGTGAAAACAGGGTTTTGCATTTTCTTAAAAATTTGATTTGAAATCATCATCAATTTACTGAATAGCTAAGGACTAGGTCTCTTCTGATTATGACAGAACTGCTAATTTTTTTTTCTTCACTAAAAGGCTACAGACAAGCATGCATTTTTAGTTTGTGTCAGTTTCTTTTTGGTTTCTGCTACTTTATTAATAACAATCAGCTCTTATTTCTCCCAATTATTATAGGCTTAGTACAACAACATTATGCCTTTCCTAATTTGATCTATCTCTTTTATAAAATATGCACATGAGTTTTATCATATGCAGTTGTGGTCTGTCTTTTCATGGTTATATTTTGTTTTTTATCTCAATTTTTAGTTGAGCTCTTTTACATATGTGTGATGTTACTTTGCACACTATGTGTAACGGGACTTAACATAAGTCACAGGCTGCTGCTCATTCATTTATACCTTGCCGTAGTCTAAGAACTTAAGGAACTTGCAACATTTATTGTTAATAAATTACATCTTACAAAAAAAATAAAAGACCAAGAAACAATGGTAAAATAAGTTATGAATATAAGAAAAAGCCTGAAGTGAAGTTGATATAAACAAAAAATACAATTAGCATCTATATACTTATTTGATAGAAGCAAGTCAGAGATTCCATATTAAATGTTCTAACTGCCAAATAATAAAGTAAACATGGCCAGTTCTAAAACTGACAGTATCTCAAGAGTGTAAAAGAAGTACAACCATTCCTCTGATCCTCAGAAAATGGGTATAGCATAGAGTCATGAACAATAACTTTGAATATTTTCTTATAACAAACAGGGAACAATTTTGGAAGACAATTTATGTATTTATTTAATTATATATGTTTTGCTGGTAAGTCTATTTATTTGTATTATAATTTGTGTTGAATTCCTTGTATCCTGATTTGTTAAACTACATGCATACCTTTTTTAGTTGAATTTATTGGGTGATAATTTATTTTTTAAAGTTGCCGAGTAGAGGCTTAAAACATCAGGCCAAGGGGACTTCAGCAAAGAGAATTCTAACATGTGCAGCATGAGGCACTATGTGATAACGTATCAATTAGGAACACATTTCAGAGCACTGAATTCAGTAGTTTTTTCCTAAAAGTAAGCATCGGAATCACAATGGCTGAGCCACATCCTCCAGTAGTTCCAAATAAATTACTTCATGGTAGAGTTTGGGGATCTGCATTTTCAAGCTACACCAATGATTCTGATTCATGCCTCAGGATGACAACTATAGACCTAGAGGAATAGTTAAAAAACACATCATAGACGAACCCCTCCATTCATTTGATATTCTGAATTAAGATTCTGAAAGATATTGAACAGCAACAACTTCAAGATCATAATCCCTGAAAAGTTACCACAGGTCAACTAATTTATACTGACAGTTAACTACAAAGCCTTAGGCTTCAACAGTCAATCGAGCAAAGACATCCTCCCATAAATACACTGTAGCTTTAAACTCATTGCTAATACATGCACACTCTGCATTGGCTAAGAGAACTGATGACAGAAACTCCTGAGGATGGCATCATATAAAAGAAAACATCCATATCAAATATTTAAAATATAAGTTCAATTTACACATTAGGACAATAAAACCCACAACCTATGTATCTATTTATTCCTTCTCAAATGTTGAGGAAAATTAAAATAAACCCTTAGATAGCTTCACTCACATATTTTTTCCTGAGGAAATTAAAGTAATCTTTTAAAATTAAATTTTGTGGGGGGAAAAATGATGTGGACACTCAGCATGACAAATACAATCCTATGGTTAAACAACTGGCAACTGCTTGGGTGGGCCTGAAAGTTGGGTGGGGCGGGGCCTCAGGGAGTCACCAGGGCGGGGCCACCAGTGTGAGCCAGGTTGTTGGAGTCCCAGATATGGCTGCTGTCTGCCGTCCCAGGGAAGGGCTCACCAAAGGAACAAAGGTCTTTGAGTCCCTCTCTCCAGCCCTCGCTCCAATGCCAAACAGCTCAGTTCTTCCCTGTATGTCTCTGGTGCTGCTAGAGCTGCCTGCCTTCCAAGCTTAGAAGGAGAGAGTCCTATAAGTCCGTGTGTGGGCCCTTTAAGAGCAGCTGCTTGGGGCTCAAGCCGCCTCAGCCTCCCTGAGCCTGTTACCGCTGGTTTTTCCAGCCAGAAGTTATGGGGACTTCTCTTCCTGGCACTGGAACCCTGAGTGTGGTGCCTGGTATGGGACAGGGATCCCTCAGACCTCAGGAAGGACCTTCCCAGCTGAGGTGTCCTCCTGATTTTTTATCCGCCACACGGGGGTGTGGGACCAGCCCGCCACCTCCACCCGTCCTACCAGTCTCAGCTGCTGCTTTAATTCCGTAGTTGTAGGACTTCCATTCAGCTTGGTTTCAAGCGGTTTTGAATGATGGTTGTACTGTAGTTTAGTTGTAACTTTGATGTGGTTGTGGGAGGACGTGATACCACGTTTACCTACCCGTCATCTTGACAGGAAGTCCTGCTGAGTGTGTTCTTGGATGAGGACCTGTGTGGCTCCTCATAAAACTAGATGGGAAACGAGTCCCGTACGTGTGGAAGCTGGAAGGGCGTGGCGCTGCCGGGAGTTGACTGAACCCAGGAAGCCGCAGCTCTTCTTCCCCAGCCTTTGATATGCGCCTCTTCTTCATTTATATATGCCATTATCATATGCTAACTAATATTCCTTCCTATCCAGGCTGGATAGCACCTCAGAATCAAATTGTTTGGGTAACATATTTAGCCATTAAAAACACAAATTAGGATAATAAATTATTGAAAAAACTGCATTGAAATATATCATTAATAGATTTAGAAATGCACATACTACTAAAAACTCCAAAGAACGAAGACACATTTAATTCTGACCTTGATTTCTGTTTACCAAATTGAGAAGAATTCAAGCATTGATAAAATTTCATTACTTCAACCTTTTAGATATCAGAGTAGGTCAGCACGTAAATAGGTTTTTATTAAGCATACCTTCAATATGAGCATTACTTGATGTAGAGGATGAAACAAAATAATATTGAAATGCAAGTAACTCAAGTATAAAAAATAAAGATAATTTCTGATAGCACTCTTTGATAGTGGGTAATAAAGTTTGTACAGCCAAATAATCTTTCCCTTTGCACTCAGTTTTACTATAGAAAACATTTACTGAATTCAAATTTCAGTACGAATGCTGATAATAAGTACTTTCAAGCTGTGTTAACAGAAACTGAATGCTGTCAAATGTGCTGTTATTGGGTCAGCTGTTATTTTTCTCCAAATTTTATTTACAGTCCATCTAGAATTCAATGAATTAGAATGAAGAAACCTGGTCACTGTATCTCACATAGAGAAGAAAACATGATTCTAAAACAAAGCTGAACATGCTAGAGACTAAGAGTAGAAACAATGCCTTATATTTCACTGATGTTTAATTCAATGATTTCTGGTAGAAGAGATGACTGTTATATTTATATAGCAACTAGTTATTTGGGGACACAATGTCAGATTCATTATTTATTCACACAGGCATTGGAATAGCTTTACTTGTAAGAGAAAATGGTTGTATCCCTTAAATATATATATTTGCAAAGGTTCATTTTTAGCTCCTATATACTATATTACTTTTAATCTATAAACAATGAAACAGAAGCACATAATCACTTACTGAAAATATAAACTCATAAAAATAAAATATTTTCAAGTCAAGTAATATTTTATACATTATTTTACAAAAACATTTTATAAAAATATATTACTCATGCATCTCTCTAAATTCTAAGGTTGCATGTAGTTTTGCTCTTTTTTCCTTCTTTTTTTCATTTTTTCCTGCAGGGTCAGGAAAGTTAAGCAGATAATTTGGACACCGAGTGCTTTTAGAAAATTAAAACAAAACAAAAATATCAGAGCTTATTAGGTAAGGGACTATCATTGTGAGCTTATTTTTTTAAATGATGCTTTCCTTAAATAAGATGGCTGAATCATCCACAATGCTATATCATATTAACTGGTGACTATGAACAGTTCCTAAATTATCACTGAAAAGATACAATCCATTAACATATTTTTATTCCACAGTGCCTGCAATTAAGAGATACCCAATTAGGAAAGAGAAAACTATGAATTTATTGCTCAATTTAGTTTTTTCATTATTTGCTTTCATGACTTGTTTTCATTATTTCCATTATTTAGCCATTTGCCAATGACTGTATCTGTGCTTTGGATTATCATATTATAAAATTATGCTACTGTTAGCACCGTTACCATGTCAATATATCACATTGGAAATTCTATCATATTCTATTACATTTTTTGTTCCACAAAAATGAAGAGGTAACAAAAGTTTCCTTAAACTGTAGGAGTCTAAAGAGCATCACATTTAAAGTGCAAAAAGGAACAAAACTAAGCTACTCCGTTATGTCCTGTTGTAATTGGTTGTGATGTTTGAGTTTTCTGTGTTCTGCTATTATTATTATTCAGATACTCAAATATAAATTGAGTGTCTATAACTACAAATTCATTATGTTAAAAGTATATTAAATCAGATTTTTGTTTCTGACCTAACTAGGCTGCTTGCAGCTAACCATCACTTACATGAAGAAAAATTAGAAAAACCATTAAGATTTTAAAAAAGTCTTTTGTGAAAACATCAAGTTCAGGCAACCTGAAATTGAGGGATCAAAATCCCAGGAAAAGGGGGGAAAATGTGAGCTAACATACTACAGAGACTTTTCTTTCAAGTCATTTTCTTAGAGCAGGAGGCTGAAGGTTAAAGCAAAAGGCTCCAGTGAACAGCCAGAGTACTCAGTTGGAAGCTTTGTTCCAGGAGGGGGGCAAGTAGGAGACATAGCACTATCAATCCAACCTCCAGTGTGCTCTGTCCTTGATAAAATGACTCTATCATCCTGCAGATATATGTTTCTTTAAAAAAAAAGAAATATTGCTGAAAAAGGATAACGTGCAATCCTCAGTAATTTTTAATATGGAATGAAGTGACATTCAATTAATAAAAAAGAACTTGTGAAGAGAGAGGACAAAGTAAATTCATGAACACAGACAAAAGTATGGTGATTACCAGAGGGAAGAGAGAGGAGGTAGAAGAAGGAGGGGGAATAAATGGTGATGGAAGGAGACTTGACTTGGAGTGGTGAACACACAATACAATATACAGATGATATATTGTAGAATTGTATACCTGAACCTATATAATTTTAAAAATTAATGTCACATCAATAAATTCAATTAAAAAAAGGGAATAATAGCAGAACATAGGTGATCAAGACACTGAAATTCTGAAAGAAATGCTAAAATAGCTATAATAGAAAGCTCAACAAAATAAGATAAAACATTGGAAGTAACTAAATGAAAAGATGGAAAGTCTCACCAGTAATTGTAATCTATAAAACTAAATCAAATTAAATTTTATAAAGAAAAAATACAATAAATGAAATAAGGAACTCAGTAAATATGTTCAATCATAGATTAGAAGCAATAGAATGCAGAATTGGTGTACCAGAAGACAGACCAATAAGATATAGTGAAAGAGAAAAAAGACAGAAATAAGCTTAAAAGATAAATGAAACTCAATAAAAGGTCTAACAGTGTAAATGGGTCAATGAAGGAGAGGAGAAAAAGAGCGAGTAAAGAAAATAGACTAAAACCTACATATTCAAAAAGATCAGAAAAATCCAAGTACACTAAACATACACATAAAAATTACATCTAAGCACACACTAGGAAAAGTATTAAAACATCTAAAGATAAATAGAAACTCTAAATTGCACAAAGTGATGTATGCAAAAACACTACAGATAAATCAAAATGGAAACTCTAAAAAAATAGTTTTATTTAGTGGGAGAAATAGGGAAAAGTACAGCAACTCCATATTCCAGAAAGCCAAAGTTCCTCATATTCATATAATCCACAAGTGGCAGGGGAAAAAGAGAAAACAGAGAATGAATAATACAGAAAAGGAAACAAAAGATAAGGGCAGACTTAAGCTCTAACATTCAATAATTGTATCCAAAGTAAATGGAATAAAATATCAGTTAAAACACAGACTAGAGAGTAAAAAAAAATATAAAAACTGTATATTGTCTACAAGAAATAATTTCAAATTTAATATATAGAATACAAATAAAAAATATTTATTAGGCAAACTTTAATCAAAGATAACCAGGAAGGGCTATGTTAATAACAGATAAATAAGTGGATCAAAATGACATTTATAAAACATTGCACCAATTAGCAAAATGTACATTCTTCTCAAGTATCCATAGAACATAGCAAGGTAAATATATCTCACTTATAAAACAAACCTTAATATATTTAAAATAACTAGTCATTCAGAGTGAGTTCTCCAACAATAGCAGAATCAAACCAGACTTCAATAACAAAAAGAAAACAGAAAAATCTCCAAACTCTTGGAAACTAAACATATTTCACAATACTTCATGGGCCAAGAAGGAAGTCCCATCAAATTGAATGAAAGTGAAAATAGAACATATCAAAAATTGTCAAAAATAGAGAAGTGCTGAGAAAGACATTTATACCACTGATTGTCTACAATACAAAGTATTAAACATCTCAAGTAAATTATCTAAGCTCCTACCTCAAAAAATTTTAAAAAAGGAGAGCAAAATAAACTCAACATATTGAGTTATAAAATAAAAATAAAATTAATTAAAAAAATCCCATGTGTTTGGTACTAGAGCAATGTAATTCTAAGTAATCCTTGGGAAAAATAAAAACACATGAAATTAAAAAGTATTTCAAACTTAATGATAGTAAAAATATTAAAAATCAAAACTTCTGGAATACACTTAATATTATGTTTAGAGCAAGATTTATAGCTTTTAAAGTCTATATAGCAAAAAATATAAAAAGTTAAAATCGATAATGCTTTGAGAAATTTAGAAAATAATAAACATTGTAATTATTTAGAAAGAAGATAATTGTTAAGGGCAATTTATCTTAATATGAAACACCTATGTAATAGAAAATAATGAAAAACAATGATTTAAAATCACTTCCCTAAAATAAGGAATTATGTTGAATGTCTCCCCGAAAAACTAATCAAGAAAAAATAATAAAGATAATAAATTACCAATAGCATGGTTTAATTATGTTACAACAGTAGTAAGTCGAAACTACCATGTACCTACTTATGATAACAAACCATGTGCATGATGGAATCAGGCAAATAGAATAAATCAAGTGTTTCTTTCTCCTCTTATTTTTCACCTAACGACAGGACAAAAAAATTTTTTTTTAGATAATTACAGTAACTATAACAATTTTATGCCAATAAACTTGACAATTTAAATAATATATTCAGATTCCTAGAAAAACAAAAGTTGAAAAAGGGATACAAGTTTTAATAGTCCTACATGTATTCAAGAAATTCAACTTGCAAATCTTTGTACAAAGCAATCCTAAACTCATATGGCTACTCCTCAGAATTTTTTTCTAAGCAGTTGGAAAGAAAGTAAAACTGATTTGATATAAAAGATAGCAGAAAAAGAGAAATGCTTTTTTTTAAATTTTTATTACCTTTTTGGTATTGAAATATAATTTGTAAACAGTCAAATTATCATATCTTGAATGTAAAGTTTGATTAGTCTAAACAGTTCCATTAGACTGTGAGACCCACTCCTCTATGACTCAGGACTAATTTCCATTATTACATAAAGTTCTTCCAAGTCCTATTCCATGAATAATCTCTACCTCGAAAAGCAATCACTGACACAATGTCCATCACCAAAGATTACTTTTATCTCTACTAGACTTCATAGAACTGAAATCATATAGTATATAGTTTTTGTAAATCTGATTTATTTCACTAAGCATAGAGTTGTGTGATTTACTCTGTTGTTTCAAGTTCTGTCTGCTTGCTTCATTTTATTGCTGAATAGTATTCTTCCACATGAATATATTATACAGATTACTTTCTGTCTTTTTTCAAATTGATGGACATCTGTTTTCATGTTTTAGCTACTATGAAAAAGAAGTTATACATTATTGTACAGGGATTTTGTGTACATAATTTTAATTTCTCTTTCATAAGTACCCCCCCAAAAGAGATTGCTAAGTCATAAGGTAGATTAATGTTCAACTTTTTTAAAACCACTAAACAATATTCAAAAAAAAAAAATTTACCAGCCATAAGAAAAGAGAAAATACTGCCATTTGCAACAACATGAATGAATCATGAGAATCATGCTAAGCAAAATAGGTCAGAAAAAAAAAAGTTAAGAATGATATGATTTCACTCATATGTGGGATATGAAATTGAAAACAACAAATGAACAAATAAGACAAACAAATAAAAACTCACAGACACAGAAAGCAGTACGGTGGTTATGGGAGGAGAGGTGGGTGGAAACAGTAAAAGGTAAAGGGGGTCAAATATAGGGTGAGGGAAGGAGATTTGACTTTGAGTAGAAAACACAACATGCAATATATGAATGATGAATATAGAATTGTAAGCTTGAAACATATAATTTTATTAACCAATGTCACACCAAAATTTTAGTTTCATTAAAAACAATTAAAATATATAAAAACATTTCCTAATTTAATTAAATTTTTGGTGTGACGAAGTCAGTTAATTAGTTAATTTATTAGTTAGTTTATTAGTTAATAAAATTATATAGGCTTCAAGATGGTATTCTTATACAACAACAATGAACTCACAGAAAAAAAACTAAAAAAAACAATCCCATTTACCACTGCAGCAAAAAAATTTAGATACATAGGAATAAACTTAAGCAAAGACGTAAAGGACCTATTCACAGAAAACTACAGGTCATTGAAAAAACAAATGGAGGAAGGTATAAAATGTGGAAGCATATATCTTGTTCATGGATTGGAAGAATTAACATCATTAAAATGTCCATACTACTCAAAGGAATCTATAGATTCAATGCAATCTCCATCAAATACCAATGACATATTTCACAGAACTAGAGCAAATACTCCAAAAGTTTATATGCAACCGAAAAAGATCCCAAATAGCCACAGAAATCTTGAAAAAGAAGAACAAAGTACGAGGGATTACAATACCGGATATCAGGTTATATTAAAAAGCCATAGTAATCAAAACAGCCTGGTACTGGTACAAGAACAGGCATATAGATCAATGGAACATAACATAGAACCCAGAAAGTGACCCAAGTCATTATGCTCAATTAATATTTGACAAAGGTGGCAAGAGCATACAGTGGAGTAAAGAGACAGCCTTTTTAATAAATGGTGTTGGGGAAATAGGACAGCTACATGGAAAAAAAAAAAAAGGAAGCTAGACCACCAACTTACACCATACACAAGAATAAACTCAAATTGATAAAAGACTTAAATGTGACTCGTAAATCCATAAAATCTTAGAAGAAAATGTAGGCAACAAAATTTCAGACATCACACACAGCAGAATTTTCACTGATACAATGCCTAAGGCAAAAGAAACAAAGGAAAAATGAATACATGGAACTGCATCAAACAAAAATCTTCTGCATAAAAAAACAAAAAACAAAACAACAAAAAAACAAGCATAAAAATGGAAAGGGAACCACCTCACACCTGTCAGAATGGCCGCCATCAACAAATCATCAAACAAGTGTTGGCGAGGGTGTGGAGAAAAGGAGTCTCTAGTACACTGCTGGTGGGAATGCAGACTGGTGCAGCCACTATGGAAAACTGTATGGTGTTACCTCAAAAAATTCAAAATTGAATTGACATTTGACCCAGTGATCCCACTTCTAGGAATATACCCTAAGAAGCCTGAAATACCAATCATAAAGAATATATGCACCCCATGTTCATAGCAGCACTATTTACAATAGCTAAGATCCAGAAACAGGCCAAGTGTCCATCAGTAGAAGAATGGATAAAAAAGCTGTGGTACATATACACAATGGAGTACTAGGCAGCTGTAAGAAAGAAATATCTCTTATCCTTTGAGACGACATGGAGGGACCTGGAGATTTTTGGCAAAAGAAGCCAATCGGGGAAAAACAAATATCACATGATCTCACTTATTTGAGGCACACAATGAACAGAACAAGCTGAGGAACAAAACAGCTAGAGACATAGAAGTAGGGTACAGACTGACAAACCTCAGAAGAGGGGGTGTTGGGGGGGAAGAGATAAACCACAGAACGTATATGCATATATGCATAACAGTGGACATAGACAATAATGCTGGGGGGAGAGCAGGATTCAGAGGAGGGTGTCAATGGGGGGAAAAGGAGAAATATCTGTTACAACAACTATATATATTTATATAATGCCACCAGCAGTTTATGAGAGTTCCAGGTGCCACACATCCCTTACAAGTTTTGGTGAGGTCAATCATTTTCATGTATCCATGCTGATGGGGTTCTTGGAATATTTCACTGTAGTTTTAACTTGCATTTCCCTGATGACTAATGATGTTGAGCATTTTTTTCATGTGCTTATTGGCCAGTCATATATCAGTGTCAGTACAAAACTTTTCCTCATTAAAAAGAATTGCATAGTATGTTGTTTTATTAGTTTGTTGCAAAAGTACCTTATAAAATCAGGATATAAGCCATTTATCATATATACAGTGGTTGGCAAAAGTAGGTTTGCAGTTGTGAGTATGTAAAACAGTTTATTCTTTTTATTACTTATTAATTATTGTATTATTTTCCATATGAACAACTGAAAACTACTTTTGCCCACTGCTATATATATAATGAGAGTATTTTCTCGCAATCTCTGGCACCTTTACTGTGGTTCACCCTCATCTGCAGATTCACCTCCACAGTTTCAGTTCAAGTGTGGTCCAAAAATAAAAAATGCTAGAGCCCTGGCCAGTGTGGCTCAGTTGGTTGGAGCATCACTCCATACACGAAAGGTCCCTGGTTTGATTTCCGGTCCTGACACATACCCAGGTTGTGTGTTTTATCCCCCTGGGATGCATACAGGGGGCAATTGACCAATGTTTCTCTCTCACATTGATGTTTTTCTGTCTCTCGCCTCATCTCCATTCCTCTCTCTCTAAAATCAATATTTCAAAAGGCAAAAAAAAAAAAAACATTCAGAAGTAAACAATTCATAAGTTTTAAGTTGTGCATCATTCTGAGTGGCTTGATGAAATCTTGCACCATCCACCTCTGTCCTGCCCAGGATGTGAATCATTCCTTTGTCCAGTGCCTCCAGGCTACATGTGCCACCCACCCCTGAGTCACTAGCAGCCCTCTCTGTATCAGATCTACTGTCATGGCATCTCGACATTTGTGTCCAAGAAACTCTTTATTTACTTAACAATGGCCCCAAAGCATAAAAGTGGTGATGCTGCCCTGGCCAGTTTGGCTCAGCAGTTAGAGTGTCGGCCTGCGGTCTGGGGAGACCCAGTTTTGGTTCCCGCTGAGGGCATGTGCCTCACTTGCAGTTTGTCCCCGGCCCTAGTTGGGTCGTGTGGGTGGCGACCACTCGATGTGTCTCTTTCACGTTTATGTTTCTCTCTCTCTCTCTCCCCCTTCCGCTCTATCTGAACAAAATATCAAAAAATGTCCTCGAGTGAGGACAAAACAAAACAAAACAAAAAGTGGTGATGCTGGCAATTCAGACATGACAAGGAGATGCTGTAACTGCAAGTGAAAAGTTGAGTCAGTACAATAAGATGTTTGAGAGAGAGGGAGACCATATTCACATAGCTTTTTTAAAAAGCATATTTTATAACTTATTATTAGTTGTTGTTAATCTTTTACTGTGCCTAATTTGGAAATTAAACTTTATCATAGGTCTGTATGTATAGGAAAAGTATAGTATATGTACCACCCACAGTTTCAATGCATCCTGAGGATAAGGAGCAACTACTGTGATGGGAAGGAATGGTCAATTCTCTAGGTAGTAATGAGTTTACTAAATATTCAGATTGAAAAAAATCTGCCTTTCATCACACTGTGAACCAATTTCATATAAATTAAAGATCAATTTCAAATAAATTTAAATCAATTTCAAGTGAATTAAAGTGTTACAAGGTAATACAATAAAACTTTTAGCAAAATTAATGAATATATTTTTATTATCTCAGTATAGGAAAATATTTCTAAAATAGAGAACCAAAAGGCACTAACATTAAATTTTTTCAATAGTTTAGGCTGCATCAAAATGAAGAACTTCTTTTCATTATAAAACAACATTAATATTGTGAGAAGTCAAGCCACAAGGTAGAAGAAACTACTTTTCAATAAATATATTAATAACATATATTGATGAACTGTACAAATAAAAAGAGAAAAATACAACCCAAACAGGATAAAAATGCACTAAACATTTAAAAAGTTAATTGTCAATAAAATGGTCGAAAATATTTGATAAATTGCTCAACTCATCCATCATAAAATAAATAGAATTTAAAACCACAGTATGATTCATGACACCAGTAAAGTGATTAAAATAAAAAATACAAACAATATAAAGTATTAACAATGATGTAGAACAAATAGAATTCTTGTGGAAGTATACATTGGAAAAGTGTTGGTATTAGATATTACTATTCTATTACACTATGGCTCAGTGGAATATATTTATATGTTTACCAAAGATTGGTGCAAAAATATTCAGAACAGGATCCTTCACTCAATAGTTTCAAACTGCTAATAACTCAGAAGTTCATAAATAATAATTCTGTCATATTTATACAATGGAATATTATACTATCATGGAAATAAACAGAACCTTGCTACACACTGTAGTATATGAATCTTACAAACACCACTGAGACAGAAATCTAATACAAATTGGATTTATATAAAGTTTAAAATAACAAAACTAACCTAAGAGGTCAATGCTAGAATAGAGGTTGCGTTTTAGTGAGGTTGTAGAAGGGTCAAGAGGGAAGTTTCTTGAGAGCTGTTAATTCTCTCCTCAGCTCTGTGTGCTGGTAACATCGTGTTCACTCTGAGAAAGTTCATTAAGCTATACACATAACTTCTGTAATTTCTGTTACATTTTAATAAGTTAAAATTAAGTTACATATTACACTGTATTTTTAAGATGGTGCTTTAATGTACCCAGATGATATAAGCAGCAAGCAGGAGGGTACTGTAAGACAATAATGTATTAAAAACTATAACAAAAAACAAGGACACTGAGTGTAGGTTTCCAATAAGAAGAAACAGCCTTTCATTCCATGTCAACGATACTTCTCTGAGCATTCCCACCAAATAAACTTCTAAATAAATAGATCACCTGCATGCCTCCCTTTTTGAGGTTTTTACTTTGGTCAAAAGAAATCAGTAGTCATTGCAAAAAGAAATAAAATGTGTCACACTAGAAATGATCTTTGAAAATGCTTTTGTAAAGTTAGCATTGAACTCATATTGTAAGGAGGAGATATGATATTTTATCCCCTCTTTACACCACACACACACAAATCTCAGGATAATTAGGAGAAAATTTAGGAAGGAAATGGGTAAGATCAAGAGAAATATTCATTTTCTTTCATCACCTTGGATCCATGCCTTGGACAAGCTGGCAGGTTATCCTACTGAAAACAAGGAGCTTTTGAAGGAATAGGGAGGGATGTACATAACATCACACGCATTTGACTGTGCTTGCTGACTCCATGGGGTTCAACGGACGACATGGGGGAAAGAGCACATTACAGGAGGCTGAAAAGGAGTTCTTACTATTGTGAGAGTAGAAAAAAATTAAGTTTCAAAGTAAGAAAATGTGTTGAAGGACTTTAACAATGAGGTGAGAGATGTTAGCAAATGAAGCTCAGAGTTTTAGAGGAGAGTCTAGGCGTTGACTAGGTGGATAGCTGAGGCCCACGGAGAGGATCATTATAACCCAGAAGACAGTGCTGTAATCCTGGGCCGCAGAAGAGAGGTTCTGCTCTACATTCCCAGTAAGTACTTCCCAGATAGGGCCCAATGACCGCCTTTTCCCAAAATGATTATACAGAGAAAACTAAATGTTAACAACTACTGACAACTGAAACACTAAGAAATGCATCCAGAATCGTGACAATCTGGCATCAATACTATATTATATATTTTTTGGAATTAATTCTGTTTTTATTTTGGTGTGTGTGTGTGTGTGTGTGTGTGTGTGTAGTTTTATGCATCTTTTAATTTTAAATTTGTTACAAGGAAAACCTTTTTCAACAGCAGCACTATTAACATTTGGAGCATGCAGTTCTTTTTCTGTGGAGGCTGTCCAGTGAACGGTAGGGTGTTTAGTAGCATCCCTGGCCTCTACGCCTTAGATGCCAATAGCACACCGCCAGTGCCAGTCATGGCAATCAACGGGCTGCAGTACTTCACATACTGCCAAATGTCTCCTGAAAGGCAAAATGGCCCTCAACTGCAAACCACTGACCTAAGCAGATAAATAAAACCCCACCTTTCTCGTCTTAATTTTTTCCAATGTGTTCACATCATCCACTAAAAGATGTCTGAAACTTGAATATGAATTTTTTATCGTTGTCCATGTTTACTAAATAAGGGAATGTGGGCACACCTCACAGGAAATTGGTTGAAAAGACTAGTCCTAAGGTTTACATGACTCAACTAAATTTCCTATAATTTAAAACAATTGCCCTGGCCAGTTTGGCTCAGCGGTTAGAGCGTCGGCCTGCGGTCTGGAGAGACCCGGGTTCGGTTCCCGCTAAGGGCATGTACCTCGGTTGCAGTTTGTCCCCGGCCCTGGTTGGTCGTGCGGGTGGCAGCCACTCGGTGTGTCCCTTCACATCGATGTTTCTCTCTCTCTCTCCCTTCCTTTCTCTCCCTCCCACTCTATCTGTACAAAAAATGGAAAAATATCCTCAGGTGAGGATAAAAAATAAATACATAAAACAATTAATACATGTAATTAATTTCTTAACTACATTTTAAAAGTATTTTCCCAACATCTGAATTTCTGGAATAATTAATTAACTAGTTTTGGAATGAATGCATGGACTTTCAATGATTAATTTTCTATTACTGGTCACCAACAGTTGATTGCTTTTAAAGATTCAATTTGGCTAAAGATAGGTTTGCATTACTGGGTTGATGATTTCCATGCACAAACAATTTTTCGATAAGCACATTTGTTGAGAAAATAAAGTAACAAAAACATAAAAAGATAGCTAAAATTAAGAAATCATCTTATGGATTCTAGAAGAGAAATAATTTAAGAATTGAGTTTGACTGGCTCTATTCAGAAATTTCCTGCAGTATTTAGCTTGAGCACTAGTGTTGGAAGACTGCTAGACAGAATTCAAAAGGAAACAGAGACAAACACAGTTAACAGAAAATTAGGCAGGTTGAGTAGTATAATAACTGAAAAATGTATATATAGTCTTCTGCAACTCAAGATTGCAAAAATTAACTTTTAAGCACATTTTAAATTATAGAATAAAACGTATAAATGACTTGGTTTCTGAAGATAATCCATTATAAATTATGGAAGTTAAATATAGGCTTTTCTTTAGAGGATTATCAAGAGTTTCTAATATCTCATCATTAAGAAAATGGAATGAGTTTAAAAAGCTAGCTAAGTCACCATTTTGCAGAGCAAAGGAGACACTTCTTTTCTAAATATGCAAGGATTTTCATTTTTCAAAAACCAGCTCAAATGCCACCTTTCTCTGTGGAAATTTCCTCTATATCTCTAATCAGAATCAACTGTTTCTTCATCTGAGCTTCCGACAGCACATTCCTGTGTTTCTATTTTGAAGTTAGTTTATTCTTACTTATGATCTAGGGAGGGAGTTGCCCTGACATTTTTCTCCCTATAAGTGTAAGAAGTCCATGGGCTCAGGCAATGCACTCATTCCTCTCTGACCCATGTCGCAGCCGACACAGATCTAAATACCTACTGAAAGCTTCAGTTACATATTTCTTCCTGGTTTAATATCCTGAGGTAACGAAGAGATCATTTTTTTTTTTTTTATCCTCACTCGAGGACATTTTTCCATTTTTTGTACAGATAGAATGGGAGGGAGAGAGAGGAAGGGAGAGAGAGTGAGAAACATCGACGTGAAGGGACACATCGAGTGGCTGCCACCCGCACGACCAACCAGGGCCGGGGACAAACTGCAACCGAAGTACGTGCCCTTAGCGGGAACCGAACCCGGGTCTCTCCGGACCGCAGGCCGATGACGAAGAGATCATTTTTAAAGGTAGATTTCTGTTTTAAAATTCAATGTTCTCTAATTACATGCTAATTACATTACATGTTAATATGTATACATCTCTAGAGCCATATCTTTGTATTCAAGCATTTGTAAGGATAAGTTTGTAAACAAAAATAGAAAGTAAATATGTCCAGAAACATATTAGAAATGAACATAGTTCAAGGGACATTTTGATAGTATAGAATCAACATGACTCAAGCAAACATATCTTAGAGTGTATAAACTACTGTTTCTCGGTTGCAGAGAGAAGTAAGCAGAAGCCTATTTACATACTCATGATCTGAAAGCCAATTTAAGAGGAAGCTAGAAGCAGATCACAGATCTCTCTCCCTATACCTTACAGCCCACACACTATTTAATCCACACACACTAAGAGTGGTTAAGTGGTTGCCCAGGGAAATAAGTACCTGCCATAGAGCAGGATAAACATTTTGAAGTAGGAGTTTTACAGCTATTATTGTTTTGGCCCCATTTTATAACTCTAGGGTATAAAAACAAAACAAAACAAAACAAACAAACAAAGAAAAACACAATAGAACACTTTCAAGAGACTGATAAAAGAAGTTAAAAAAATAATGTTAGTTGAATAGGTTCTTCTTTTCTGGAATAGGTATTAACTTTTAAAATTCTTTTTTTTTTTATCCTCACCAGTGGACATTTTTCTATATTTTGTTCAGATAGAGTGGGAGGAAGAGAGAGGAAGACTGAGAGAAACATCGACGTGAAAGGAACACATTGAGTGGTTGCTACGTGACCCAACCAGGGCCGGGGACAAACTGCAAGCAAGGTACATGCCCTTAGCGGGAACCGAACCTGGGTCTCTCTGGACTGCAGGCCGATGCTCTAACCGCTGAGCCAAACAGGCCAGAGTGGTATTAACTTTTAAAGCAATTGTGCTGACTGGTCTATATCCTTTGCTTAAGTAAATACGAAGAAACTCCATCTACCAAACAGAACAATCTAAGGGCTTATATTTTTTTGGAAGAATTTATTTTTTATATTTTTATAACTTTATTTTTATTGTTGACACCATTACTGCCCACTTCCACCCAGCCCCCACCCCATCTAAGTTTTACTAAAATAAAAGCATATAACTAAGCTGTCTGTATATCATTAGGGAAAGCTAATTATAAGATTATATATTATCTACACAAAGTTTTTACTTGAAATTTTATTTTATGATAATTCCTCATATGTTAGGTCAATGAACAAAGATAAGTGAGATTTATCTCATTTATACAAGGAAACTGAGCTATCTCTATTCAGACGAGAATTATTGAATTTGATCATTTTTAGATTTTGTATAGCCTTGATTAAATTGTAAAAGAATAATAATGAAACCATTTCATAGCTACAAAACATAATACAATGAAATTCTCTCTAGTGTTTTGGGGAGATGTAATTACTACGGAAAATTAAGTTGGGAAAGCAGAAATTGAGCACTCAGTTTGCAGGAATAATGGGGACACCTGCACAGACCAGACGGTTCTGCTTTTGGAGAATGTTCAAGGGCTGGTTTTCTGTCATCTCAGCTTCATCATTATCATTGTTACTAATGAAAGATACAGAAGAAAGCTATTGATCACTAGAAACTTAATTTGATTAATATAAATGCCTGGGAAGAAATGCACTGACCCTATAATTGGAAACTCACAAATAATTTTTATTTGGAAATGCACTGTAAGCAAAGTTGATTGATTCTTTCTGGAAAATTGCAAATGAACTCCTACTGACTTTCTGATCAATACATCGAAGATACATACCTTTCAGTAAAAACAATGAACATACTTTTATAACTATAGTTCTTATTTTGTTTCTTTATACTTTGCTTTATTTCTGCAGTTAGTGTGTATCTTTGTGTGTTGTTCTCTTTGAGTTAATATACAATAATTTGTAAGACAGCCAATAAAAGTTAAAAAGTCATGCTGAACCCTTCAAAATGCAATATTATTTAGAAAATAATAAACTATAAACACCAGATTGGTTAGAATTTTAAGTCAAAGTATGACCACCATAACTGGAGAAAAAATGCTGATTAACAAAAACACAGAATTTCCTTCAATCAAAAGTGATTGTGTATTTTGGAGGGAAACAGTGCAATTAGGAAGGACTATATGATATTGCGGGTGTTATTCTTTCCCTAAGTATAAAAATGCATTTGATTCAGAGCCTAGAAGGAATCGCTGATAAGTCTCTGGCAAGATAAAGACAGAGGAACTAGAAAAGGACATAAGTCGGTTTAATTTGGGGAGGGGGATGGGAGATGGGCTATATATTGTTAAAACTATGCTAAATATTGAAAAGCACTATGGTACCTTGTTTAAGACAGTGGCCCTAGAACCATATTTTGTGGATTTCGAATCCCAAGTCTGTGGTTAAAATAAGGTTTATTTAGGGGAAGTTATTTATTTTTTATTATTTTTTTTAATTAATTTATTTATTTTGGTCAGACAGAGTAGGAGGGAGAGAGAGAGAGAGAAACATCGTCATGAAAGAGACACATCAAGTGGTTGCCACCCGCATGACCCAACCAAGGCCGGGAACAAACTGCAACTGAGGTACATGCCCTTAGCGGGAACCGAACCCGGGGCCTCTCTGGACTGCAGGCCGACGCTCTAACCGCTGAGCCAAACGGACCAGAGATAGGGGAAGTTATTTAACTACTCCCTCTTTAGTTTTACTTTTCTTTAAAATGTGAGGAATAGTATATTTTTCCTTATATATTTTTTGGAATAGTTAAAAAGTTAGTGTTACTGGTAGCCTAGTACATAGCAAATGCTCAATTAATATATAACTATTACTTTATCTAAACAGAACTAGCACAAAGGCTCAAAGTCTTCTCTCATATAATTTTTGAATTATAAGATTTTTTTTGTAATAAGCCTAAATAAAGATCATTTTGAAATGTTGGTAATGCTAATATTTGATAAATTCATATTAAATAAGGTCCAAATAAATATCTTAATATTAAAGTTCAGATTTGTAAGTAAATCAGTACTTTCATGTGAGTAGAGTTTGGTAAATCAACACTTTCAGAACAGAGGTTCATGATGCTGATGGAGGTTATAGCACATTTTTGTACAGTTAGCAAAGGGTAAATTTATGCCTCACTGAATGCATACAGAATTCTTCCATAAAAGTTAAATCTATTTTAATACTGACATCTTTTTATTTCTCCATATTAATAATCTGAAATCAGCCAACAAAAATAGGCTGGATTAAACATAGGGGTACATATATTCTTTCTGATTGGTGTTTCAGGCTTCTTAGGGTATATTCCTAGAAGTGGGATCACTGGGTCAAATGGCAGTTCAATTTTTACCTTTTTGAGGTAACACCAGTTTTTTCCATAGTGGCTGCACCAGTCTGCATTCCCACCAGCAGCGTACTAGAGTCCCCTTTTCTCCACACCCTCGCCAACACTTGTTTGATGATTTGTTGATGGCGGGCATTCTGACAGGTGTGAGGTGATACCTTATTTGTTTTAATTTGGATCTCTCTGATGATTAGTGATATTGAGCATTTCTTCATATGTCTCTTGGCCATTTGTATGTCCGGTTTGGAGAGGTGTCTGTTTAGGTCCTCTGCCCATATTTTAATTGGTTTTGTCTTCCTTTTGTTGAGTTGTATGGGTACTCTATATATTTTGGAAATTAACCCCTTATCTGATGCATCATTGGTGATTATGGTCTCCCATATAGTAGGATCCCTTTCCCTTTTGATGGTTGTTTCTTTTGCTGTGCAGAAGCTTTTTAGTTTGATGTAGTTCCATATGTTCATTTTTTTCCTTTGTTTCTATTGCCTTAGGTGTTGTATCAGTGAAAATTTTGCTGCGTATGATGTCTGAGGTTTGGTTGCCTACATGTTCTTCTAGAATTTTTATGATTCACGAGTTCCATTTAAGTCTTTTATCCATTTTGAGTTTATTCTCGTGTATGGTGTAAGTTGGTGTTCTAGTTTCATTTTTTTGCAGGTAGCTGTCCAATTTTCCCAACACCATTTATTGAAGAGACTGTATAGACTCCACTGTATGCTCTTGCCACCTTTGTCAAATATTAATTGAGCATATTATCTTGGGTCAATTTCTGGGCTGTCTATTCTGTTCCATTGATCTATCTGCCTGTTCTTGTGCCAGTACCAGGCTGTTTTGATTACAGTGGCTTTGTAAGATCTGGAAACAACCCAAGTCTCCATCAGTAGATGAGTGGATTAAAAAGCTGTGCTACATGTATACAGTGGAATACTATGTAGCTGTAAGAAAGAAAGATCTCTTATCCTTTAAGATGGCATGGAAGGACCTGGAGAGTATTATGCTAAGCGAAACAGGCCAAGCAGAGAAAGACAAATATCACATGATGTCACTTATTTGAGGAATATAATGAACTAAACAAACTGCTGAAAAAATTAACCCAGAGACATGGAGGTGGGGTACAGACTGACAAGCCTCAGAGAAGGGGGGTGCTTATGGAAGAAGAGATGAACCACAGAACTTACATGCATGTATGCATGACCAATGAACATAGATAACAAAGCTGGGGATGGGGTGGGGAAGGGGAGGAGGATGTTAATGGGGGAGAAATGAGAAACATCTGTAACAAAAACAAATTAATAAATAAAAAAAATTTAAAAATAAGGATAATGTAAAAAAAAAAATAGGCTGAAATAATACTAAAATTAAAAGAAAAACCTGTTTACAATATCACTTTGCAGTGGTCATGGGCTCAAGATATGGGTTGATGTAATTTAAGGAGAAAAGGCGGGGAGAGGCATAAATGAGAATTGAGGCAGCATGGTAGTGTGCCATGTACAATGTAGTTTGTGGAGTACATGGCATAGTGTGATGGCTTTAAAACACGTCTGCAGCTTACCTGACAGTACGCTCTTTAGGAGGTGGAGATATTAGATTCCATCCAAGAACCAGACTAGCCGTTATCACTATCTTGATGAACAGAATACAGCAATGACACTAAATGACCTCAGAAGACAAATTAGAATAACTCATACAGCTCTTGAGACCCTGGAGCTGAAAGTCTATAAAACTATGGAAATCTTGGAGAAACCATGTGGAGAAACCATGTAAAGAGACTACTGAAAGAGACTGCTGAGAGAGTAAATAGGGAGGGGAGAGAGAAAGAGGAAGAGAGAATGAGAGAGAGAGAGAGAGAGAGAGAGAGAGAGAGAGAGAGAGAGAGAGAGAGAGAAACATGAGAAGCACAGCTGTTTGGACTATCTAGTCTCAGCATCAAATATTTATATGAAAAAAACCATGAAGATGACTCTAGCCCCAATCACCTCCTGGATGCAATTTATATGAGACCCTTAATTTTTTAGCTGACCTTTTGACTTCCAGATTTGTGAGCAAATTATTACTATTGTTTTATGCTACGGTTTTGGGATGGCTTTTAATACATCAATGAATAATCAGAACAATATCACCTTTTAAATGAGCTAGTCACATCATAGTAATGTTTAATATGATTTAATAAATATATAGAATTTCATCATTTTTTTATATTATTTAGTACATACTTTGGCTATGAAGGATAGATATCCAGAAGAATGTCTAATATAAGCCAGTGCACTTTATTTATTTTTTAAAAATTGTTTTTCCTTTATTTATTTTAGAGAGAGAGGAAGTGAGAGGAAGAGAGAGATAGAAACATTGATGAGAGAGAATATCGATTGGCCACCTCCTGCATGCTCCCCACTGGGGATCAGGCCCACAACCTGGGCCTGTGTCCTGACTGGGAATCAAACTGGTGACCTCTTGGTGCATGGGTCCATGCTCAACCACTCAGTCACACCAGCTGGACTAACCCAGTGCACTTTGAAAAAAAGATTTCATTTACTCAATATATATTTATTGATCATCTACTACATGTTTGGTAGTTTCTCCACTCTAGCGATATATCACTGAATAAGACCAATGATACACTGAAAAATGAGAAAGAATCATGCAAGGGAATTAGGGGTGGGCTATTCAAGGTAGGATGATCAGGAAAGTCATTTCCCAGAAGATTGTATTTTATAATTAACATTCCAGGCTGAACAGCAAATGTTTAAAGTCCTGATTTGTGATAAAGAACAACGGGGATAGAGTAGAGCGGGTAGAGGAGAGAGATGTGAAAAGATGATGATGCATCTGAATTCCTTTTTAGGTGAGGTGGGAAGCCACAGGCAGAATTTATTTAGGAAAATGAGATAATTTCAATCACTTCCTCTTGCATGAATGTAACAGAGGGTTAGCTATTGACAAAAATCCATGTCCTCTTACTCCTGGGCACACAGTAAGAATACGTTTCTCAGTCCTCACATCATAGGGTGTAACTAGGTGCTTGATATCTAACCAATAAAATCCAGTTGGATCTAATGCATTCTTGACCCATAAAAATCTCCCCTGCTCCAGCTGACAGGAAAGGAGGTAACACTCAGAGCAACCTTAGCAACGACGGGAAGATGGCAGAGGAATCTCAGCCTAGGTGCCTGAATGACTGCATGGAAGTCTCTACTCCTACACCCTCCTCCCAACATACAGTCACCAGTCACACATACACCACCACCATCAGCATTATCCATGAGGTAAAACCCTGAACTTTTTCAAGAAAAAAATCTAAAGTGTTTTGTTTTGAGCAATTACTTACACGAGACTATTTTTTTAACTCAACCTAGTCTACCTCATCTAACAGTGAAAAAATAGCCCCCTTTAAAAGACAGGCTGGACTGGAAAGGGAATCAATGAAAAGGCCATTTTAATCAAGTGGAGTTGCATTGACAGGGTACACAAGGGTGGTAACAGTGGAAGTAGCAAGATGTGGGCAGATTTAGAGTATAGTTTGGAGATTGGTCCAAGAGGACTCGCTGACGGATCAAGTATTTTAATTTCAGCTGGAAATTTGGAAAATTCATATGATCTTTCTATATTTTTCTGAAATTAGAGGATAGAATAGACATCTTCTGACTCTTGTGCTGAGAGTAGAAGCCACAGAATTCTACAATGACTGCAAAATAGACACCTTCTTATGTAGAATTTTCAAAGGAAGTGAAAAACACACATTCCAGGATTCTTGGACTTTACAGACAAATAAAGGTAGAAGCAGGTTTAGAGACCAAATTTAATTAAAAGGATATTGTGGGAGAAAATTGGGAGATGCAGCTTCTTTCAAGCTTAAGGTAGCTGAGGGAGAACCTGTCCTACCAAGGTGCTTCCCATAGGACCAGGTTTTCGGCCCAAAGTCAACCCAAGCTGGGCAGGGGAGAACACTTTGAATAAATTAAAGTTTGCAGTTTTAATACTATTTTGGATCATGCATCCAAAACACTGATAAATGTATGTTTGTAATTTAATTGTACTGTACTAGTCTCTATTTGTAAGAACGAGCGGAGGAAGGGTGACGGGGTCTGCCTGACATTTCTTCCTAAAGCAGGAACCTAGGAACACGCTGTGTAAAAGATTAAATGACCACAGGACAACAAAATACGGTAATGTCTTGATCATGTTATGAGTCATGCTTGTTCAACACAGGTTCAATTCACAACCGGAAAGAAATGTGGGCATTTCTAAACACAACAACAGGAAACTTTAGGTGGGAATGGCATATTATCTAACAGGACATTTGAAAGCCATGAGCTCAGGCTGTCTAACATATGACTAGGAAACCAACATAATTTTCTTATCAACTCTATTAAGCAACTGCTTCTATCCTGACTGGGGTGAAATGTGGCTCAATCACTAAAATTTCTTTAAAGATCCTAAGAAAAAGCATTGCTGCAATATTTATAAATGGTCTATGAAAATATTAAAACATATGAGGTTTCTTTTGATTTTTGAGCTGTTATCTACATGGAGTATAATCTACACTGTTTATTTGGAAGTGTTTTCTGTTTATAAAAAAATCAAATGATGAGTTCAGAAATGTTTTTAGAATTTTATTCCTGTCTGCCTCTACACTCGAATTTCATCCACAGATATTCTTAAAGGGTAATGAGAATTCTATGCACAGAAAGCCCTGTGCTTCCTCAGAAAACCTGGTCTGTGGATCTTGATTTAATTACAGAAAAAGAATGGGAAGAAAATAAACCTAAAGTTCTACTTCACTGTATCCATGACACACTTAATCTAAAACATACAGAGGTCTACACATTCAGAGCACTTAAAAATAATTTCTTTGCTATAATAAAAAGAAAACCATTTTTCTTTAACTGAATTTCTTGGCCTTTGTGACAGAAATTAGATGCCTCACAGTATTGTAGCAGTTTTTCTCCCTACAATGTAATCTAGGACCCTTTGACAAGGCTATTTCTATATTCAGTAAAGTTGTATTCAAACTTGATTTTATGAATTATGTGAATGCTACTGCTGAGAGTTTCCCCTGGTAATATAATACGATTATGCAAATGTGTACTTCAGATGAATTAAAGGCATGAAAATTATCAATTGGAGAAATACATTTTTAGGGTTTTATTAATTTTAGGTCCTTTGTAAGAACACAAATAAAAACTGCTAGGATGAGAAAGAGCAAGTCATTTTCGGAGCATATATTTGCTGGGAACTGAGTCCATCCTTTACAAAAGTGGCCTGAACAACTCAGGCACTTTACGCTGGACATGTTGCCGTTTGTACATGGATTGAATATAGCTGTGGGTGACCCCGTGGTCAAACTGGATTTAATGCATCATTTTTCTCTAGTAAGTTCCTGTCCTTGATAAAATAATGGAATAAAAGATTCTACACTGCGTTCATGACTCAAGAATAGTTTTGCAATGCTTCAAGTAATCGACAATTATTATAGCAAGACTTGGTAGCATTTTTTCATGGCTTCTTGGAAAAGCTCATGTTTTAAAGCAAACACATAGAAAGCAGAAAAAATAAACATTGGTGAGTTGTAAAGTTTTTACTTTCTTTAAAAATTTGGGACAGAGAGAGAAGAGTACCCAGTTACTCACTGAGATAAAGACTTAAAAAGAGGCTCATTTCATTAATACAAATATTTATTTATTTAAAATTTTTTTTTTTCTGTTTGATTTTAGAGAGAGAGGAAGGAAGTGTGAGAGACAGAAACATTGATGAAAGAGAACATTGACTGGCCGCCTCCTGCATGCCCCCACTGGGGATCAGGCCCACAACCTGGGCATGTGCTCTGACCAGGAATCGAACTGGCAACCTCTTGGTGCATGGGTTGATGCTCAATCACTGCACCACACTGGCTGGCCTCAATACTGATATTTAAAGGAGAATGGGTAATCCCATTTGTAGACCTACTTTTGCTATTCTTTTCCATATATTCTTTCTTTTTTATTTTTTTATCCTCACTTGAAGATATTTTTTCCTTTGATTGTTTTATTTTATTTTATTTTTTATTTTTTAAATTTTATTTTTGTGGGGGACCGAAAAATGGCGGCGGAGTGAACGGAGCTACACAGACCGTCTCCCAGAACCAAACTGGAATTACAACTATAACACAGACAAATCGACAGGAAAAAGCAACAGAAAAGCAGCTTGCGAGGACCATACAACGAGGGACACTGACTGACTCCATCCCGGTAGGCTTGCGAAGGCGCGAGACGGGGCTGGGAGCTCACGGTCGGCAGCTCAGCAGCGGCCTGAGCTATAAGCGGGGCCCTCGGGTCACACTCCCAGACGGCCCCGCAGCGCAGCCGGGACAGAGGCTGAAACAGCCACAGCCACTCACCTTGGGCTCCGGCGGAGGGAGGGCGGACTGGACTGGAACTGTGTCGGGACACTCGGGGTTTGGAGGGCTCTCGGAGCTTTGGCTGAGTGCAGCCACTCAGGACCTCTCCACATTGCTCCTTCCCAGGGCTCTGAGGAGAGGCAGCAGCCCCTCCCTCGGAGATCCAACCCCACCCTGTGGGCCATTGAAGTGCTAATTGAGGCTCACTAACAACCAGCATCTGCCCCACCCTCCTGAAAGCCCCTTGGCTGAGCACCAGAGGGAGTTTTTCAATCAACTGACAACCCAAAACTGATCAATTAACCTAGACTGCTAGCCTCCAGGCAAAAAGCTAGAGGATAACAGTACGTTTCCTGGGCTGGCAACTTTAACCAGGAAAGTAAGACTTGACAGTGGTGTTCAACGCGGGTCCTCCCTCGCTCATCTAAACACAGGAGAGGGAGCCACAAACAGCAGAACACCAACACCCACAGGGAGAACTTGACAGGCTCCAAAGCCCACAGTGATAGCTAAAATGGTGAAACACAGAAACAGAAGCCAAATGAAAGAGCAAGACACCTCCACCGAAGAGGAGATCAATGTGGAGCAATTAGGCATGTTAACAGAGCTAGAATTCAGAGCCATGATCTTGAGGAAGCTGAACAGCATGAGTAAGGACATAGAGACACTGAAAATAAGCCAAATGGAAATTAAAAACCAACAAGAAGAGATAAAAAATGACATATCCGAAATGAAAAACACATTGGAAGGTTTAAAAAGCAGAGTAGGGGAAGCTGAGGACCGGATCAGTGAATTAGAAGACAGGGTAGAAAAAATCAACCAATCAGAAAAACAAAAGGAAAAAACTATTAAAAAACAGGAAGACAGCTTAAGAGAACTATGGGACACCTGGAAACGTAATAATATTCGCATCATAGGAGTCCCCGAAGAAGAAGAAAAGGAGCAAGGGATAGAGAATATATTCAAAAAAATAGTGAGAGAAAACTTCCCTAATTTGGTGAAGGAAGAAGGCATTCAAGTTCAAGAAGCACAGAGAGTCCCAAGTAAGAAGAACCCAAACAGGCCCACACCAAGACACATAGTAATTAAAATGCCACAAATTAAAGACAAAGAGAGAATCCTAAAAGCAGCAAGAGATAAGCAACAGGTTACCTACAAAGGGAACCCCATAAGGCTCTCAGCTGACTTCTCACAAGAAACACTACAGGCCAGAAGAGAATGGCATGAAGTAATCAAAGTCATGAAAACCAAGAATCTGAATCCAAGACTACTCTACCCAGCAAGGCTATCATTCAAAATAGAAGATCAAATAAAGAGCTTCCCAGACAAAAAAAAGCTAAGGGAATACATTAGCACCAAACCAGCACTGCAAGAAATGTTAAAAGGACTGCTGTAATTAGCAGTAGAAATGGGAAGAAAAATAGAACCACACTAAACAAAAATGGCAATAAATAAGTACATATCAATAATCACCTTAAATGTAAATGGATTGAATGCTCCCATAAAGAGACACAGAGTAGCTGATTGGATAAGAAAGCATGACTCATCTATATGTTGTTTACAAGAGACCCACCTCTCAACAAAAGACTCACATAGGTTGAAAGTGAAGGGATGGAAAAAAATTTTCCAAGCAAATGGAAAGCAAAAAAAAGCTGGGGTAGCAATTCTCATATCTGATAAAATAAATTTCAAAATGAAGACCATAACTAGAGACAAAGACGGCCACTACATAATATTGAAAGGATCTATCCAACAGGAAGATATAACCTTGATAAACATATATGCACCCAATATAGGAGCACCAAAATATATTAAAAATCTTCTGGAGGACTTCCAAGGAGAAATCGACAACAATACAATCATAGCAGGGGACTTCAACACCCCGTTGACAGCACTGGATAGATCCTGTAGGCAAAAAATTAGCAAGGAAACAGAGACTCTAAATGAAGCACTAGACCAAATGGATTTAATAGATATCTACAGAGAATTACACCCCAAAACTACAGAATACACATTCTTCTCAAGTGCACATGGGACATTCTCAAAGATAGACCACATGATAGGACACAAACTAAATCTCTACAAGTTCAAGAAGATTGAAATCATATCAAGCATCTTCTCAGATCACAATGGCATGAAACTAGAAATCAATTGCAACAAGAACATGCAAAGACATTTCAACACATGGAGGCTAAATAGCATGTTATTAAACAATGAATGGGTCACCGAGGAGATCAGGGAAGAAATTAAAAACTTCCTGGAAACCAATGAAAATGAACACACAACAACACAAAATCTATGGGATGCAGCGAAAGCAGTTCTGAGAGGGAAGTTCATAGCACTACAGGCCTACCTCAAAAAACAAGAAAAATTTCTAATTGACTGTCTAACCTCACAGCTTAAAGAATTAGAAAGGAAACAAAAAGAAAACCCCAGAGCAAGTAGAAGGAAGGAAATAGTAAAGATCAGAGCAGAAATAAATGACATAGAGACCAAAAAAACAATTCAAAGGATCAATGAAACAAAGAGCTGGTTTTTCGAAAAGATAAACAAGATAGATGGACCCTTAGCTAGACTCACCAAGAAACAAAGAGAGAGAACCCAAATACACAAAATCAGAAATGAAAGAGGAGAAGTAACAACCAACACCACGGAAATACAAAAGATCGTTAACAACTACTATGAACAACTATATGGCAACAAATTCAACAATCTCAGCGAAATGGACAAATTTCTAGAAACACACAGTCTCCCAAAACTATTCCCGGAAGAGATAGAAAACTTGAACAGACCAATAACAACTAAGGAAATTGAAGAGGTAATCAAGACTCTCCCAGCAAACAAAAGCCCAGGCCCAGATGGTTTCACAGGGGAGTTTTACCGAACATTCAAAAAAGAACTAACACCCATTCTCCTCAAACTATTTCAAAAAATTCAAGAAGAAGGAAGACTTCCAACCACATTCTATGAGGCCAGCATAATTCTAATTCCAAAACCAGAAAAAGACACTACGAAGAAAGAAAACTACAGGCCAATATCCCTGATGAACATAGACGCCAAAATCCTGAACAAAATACTAGCAAATCGGATCCAGAAATACATCAAAAAAATTATTCACCACGACCAAGTGGGATTCATTCCAGGGATGCAAGGCTGGTACAATATTCGCAAATCAATAAACGTGATACACCACATAAACAAAATGAAGAATAAAAACCACATGATCATATCAATAGATGCTGAAAAAGCATTCGACAAAATCCAGCATCCATTTCTGATAAAAACACTCAGCAATGTAGGAATAGAGGGATCATATCTCAACATAATAAAGGCCATATATGAAAGACCTACAGCCAACATCATACTCAATGGACAGAAACTAAAAACATTTCCATTAAGAACAGGAACAAGACAGGGATGTCCACTTTCGCCACTCTTATTTAACATTGTACTGGAAGTCTTAGCCACAGCAATCAGACGTGAAGAAAAAATAAAAGGGATCCAAATTGGAAAGGAGGAAGTGAAACTGTCATTATTTGCAGATGACATGATATTATACATAGAAAACCCTAAAGAATCCATAAAAAATCTATTAGACTTAATAAATGAATTTGGCAAAGTAGCAGGATACAAAATTAACGTCAAGAAATCGACGGCATTCTTGTACATCAATGATGAGCTCACAGAAAGAGAAACGGAAAAAACAATCCCATTTACCATCGCTCCAAAAAAATTACGATACCTAGGAATAAACTTAACCAAAGAAGTAAAGGACCTATTTGCAGAAAACTACAGGTCATTGAAAAAAGAAATAGAGGAAGATATAAAAAAGTGGAAGCACATACCCTGTTCATGGATTGGAAGAATTAACATAATTAAAATGTCCATACTACCCAAAGCAATCTATAGATTCAATGCAATCCCCATCAAAATACCAACGACATATTTCATAGAACTAGAACAAATACTTCAAAAGTTCATATGGAACCAAAAAAGACCCCGAATAGCCACAGCAATCTTGAAAAAGAAGAACAAAGTTGGAGGGATCACAATACCAGATATCAGGTTATACTAGAAAGCGACTGTAACCAAAACAGCCTGGTACTGGCACAAGAACAGGCATATAGACCAGTGGAACAGAACTGAAAGCCCAGAAATGGACCCAAGGCAATACGCTCAATTAATATTTGACAAAGGTGGCAAGAGCATACAGTGGAGTAAAGACAGCCTCTTTAATAAATGGTGTTGGGAAAATTGGACAGCTACATGCAAAAAAATGAAACTAGACCATCAACTTACACCATACACAAAAATAAACTCAAAATGGATAAAAGACTTAAGTGTGACCCGTGAATCCATAAAAATTCTAGAAGAAAATGTAGGCAACAAAATTTCGGACATCATACGGAGCAGAATTTTCACTGATACATCACCTAAGGCAACAGAAATAAAGGAGAAAATGAACACATGGGACTACATCAAACTAAAAAGCTTCTGCACAGCAAAAGAAACAATCATCAAAATGGAAAGGCAACCCACTGTATGGGAGAACATCATTGCCAATGATGTATCAGATAAGGGTTAATTTCCAATATATACAGAGTGCTCATACAACTCCACAAAAGGAAGACAAAGAACCCAATTAAAAAATGGGCAGAGGAGCTGAATAAACACCTTTCCAAACAGGACATACAAATGGCCAAGAGACATATGAAGAAATGCTCAACATCACTAATCATCAGAGAGATGCAAATTAAAACAACAATGAGGTATCACCTCACACCTGTCAGAATGGCCGCCATCAACAAATCATCAAACAAGTGTTGGCGAGGGTGTGGAGAAAAGGGGACTCTAATACACTGCTGGTGGGAATGCAGACTGGTGCAGCCGCTATGGAAAACAATATGGTGCTACCTCAAAAATTAAATATTGAACTTCCATTTGACCCAGTGATCCCACTGCTGGGAATATACCCTAGGAAGCCTGAAACACCAAGCAGGAAGAATATATGTACCCCCATGTTCATAGCAGCACTATTTACAATAGCTAAGATCTGGAAACAGCCCAAGTGTCCACCAGTAGACGAATGGATCAAAAAGCTGTGGTACATATACACAATGGAATACTATGCAGCGGTAAGAAAGAAAGATCTCTTATCCTTTGAGACGACATGGAGGGACCTGGAAAGTATTATCCTAAGTGAAAGAAGCCAAGCAGAGAAGGACAAATACCACATGATCTCACTTATATACGGAATATAATGAACATAACAGTCTGAGGAATACAGTAGACCCAGACACATGGAAGTGGGGCACAGACTGACATCCCTCAGAAGAGGGGATGGGGGGTGGGGGGGTGGGAAGGGATAAACCACAGAACTTATATGCATGTATGCATGACCAATGGACATGGACAACTAAGCCGGGGACAGGGTAGAGGGAGGGTGGGGTGGGGGGTGCCAATGGGGTAAAAAGGTAAAATATCTGTAACAAAAAAATAAATAAATAAAAATTTCAAAAAAAAAAAAAAATTTTATTTTTGTTACAGATGTTTCTCCTTTTTTACCTCATTGACACCCTCCTCCCCATCCCCAGATTTGTTGTCCATGTCCATTGGTTATGCATACATGCATATAAGTTCTGTGGTTTATCTCTTCCCTCCCCCCACCATCCCCTCTTCTGGGGATTGTGTCTGTACCCTACTTTCATTTTTCTGGGTCTACCCTATTCCTCAGACTGTTATGTTCATTATATTCCATAAATAAGTGAGATCATGTGGTATTTGTCTTTTTCTGCTTGGCTTGTTTCACTTAGAATAATACTTTCCAGGTCCCTCCATGTTGTCTCAAAGGATAAGAGATCTTTCTTTCTCACAGTTGCATAGTACTCCATTGTGTACATATACCACAGCTTTTTTATCCATTTGCCTACTGATGGACACTTGGGCTGTTTCCAGATCTTAGCTATTATAAATAGTGCTGCTATGAACATGGGGGTACATATATTCTTTCTGATTGGTATTTCAAGCTTCTTAGGGTATATTCCTAGAAGTGGGATCACTGGGTCAAATGGCAGTTCATTTTTTAATTTTTTGAGGTAACACCATAGTGTTTTCCATAGTGGCTGCGCCAGTTTGCATTCCCACCAGCTGTGTACTAGAGTCCCCTTTTCTCCACACCCTTACCAACACCTGTTTGATGATTTGTTAATGGCGGCCATTCTGACAGGTGTGAGGTAAAACCTCATTGTTGTTTGAATTTACATGTCTCTGATGATTAGTGATGTTGAGCATTTCTTCATATGTCTCTTGGCCATTTGTATGTCCTGTTTGGAGAGGTGTCTAGCTTCTATGCCCATTTTTTAATTGGGTTCTTTGTCTTTTGTTGAGTTGTATGAGCACTCTATATATTTTGGAAATTAACCCCTTATCTGATGTATCATTGGCAATTATGCTCTCCCATACAGTGGGTTCCCTTTCCATTTTGATGGTTGTTTCTTTTGCTGTGCAGAAGCTTTTTAGTTTGATGTAGTCCCCATATATTATTTCTTTGTATGCTTATGTTCCTTCCTCATTTTTACTTGTCTGCTAGTGTAAAAAAAGTCCTCTTGGCTATTGAACATCTATTTTAACTTTAGAAACATCAATATCCATCCTCCGTCCCAACCCAGGACCATGCCTGTGAGACATGGAGGTGCATATGCTCTCCTTGCACAATAACTGGAAATCCTTTAAAAGGGAGGAACAGCATCCCACCTGCATGTGGCACCGGCACACAAGCTGGTGGCAGCCACACTAGAACATCACTGCTACTACTGTCTTAGTGACCACCTTTTCTGCCAATTCCTCAAGTACACTTTGCCCTTTACTCTCTGACTTTTCCATGTGTTTCTTTATTCTTTTCAGTTGTTAATCCTCACCCAAGGACATTTTTTCATTGACTTTTAGATAGAATGGAAGGAAGAAAGAGAGGGAGGGACAGAAATGATTGGTTGCCTCAGACATGGCCAGGGATCAAACCTGCAGCCCAGGTACGTGTCCTTGACCAGGAATCGATCTTGTGCCTCTTTAGTCTGCTGGCCGACGATCTAACCACTGAACCAGACCGGCCAGGGCGACTTTTCTCTGTCTTTCTCTAATCTCAATCTGTTAAAACTCTACTCAGTGTATAAGACCTAGTGCAAATGTCATTTGACGTTCCCCCATAATTTGTGCCAGAAGTTACTATATATTTTTAGTATTTCTATAGTTTTTCTTATGCTCACCAAACACTGTATCATATGACTATTAATTTATGCATTTTATTGTTAGTACCTGCAATAGAATCCTTGAGTACACGGTAACGTTTTATTGTTCTCTATATAATCTCACAATTTAAAACTCTTCTTGTAATAGAAATTGAATAAATGTTTATTAATCATTAAATTGATAAATATGTGAATCTATTAAAGTAATATACACAATCTGTATAACAGTGATTAATGCTCTATGCCACAATTGCATTTTGATCATTTTTTTACTAAGAACATATAAAATGATTCAATGGTACCACTAAATATGTCATGAAGACTTTTCAATTTATTCAATACAAACAGAAGGCACTGTGATTAAGATTTAGGAATTGTAGGTTCTATTTATAAACAGTTTTCATTTATATGCAAATTTAAGAAAATATTTTTATATTAAACGTTGTTTTCTTTTGTGGTAGTCTGGCTCACCCAGAAATCTATGTTGTAACAATCTCTAGGAAAACTTACCTCTCACAATGATGTTGGTGGACTTTTTTGCAGGGTTTCCCACATTGTTGTTGGCAATGCAGCTGTAAGTCCCAGCATCGTCTGAGGTGATGGCAGGTATGGTCAAAGTTCCTCCATTCAAAACAGTCTTTTCAGGCAGAGTCCCAAAGGACCTGACCCAGGTGAGAGACGGTGCAGGCTGTCCTCCTGTCGTAACACACACTAACGTTATGGCCTCTCCAGGATTTACAACTATAGGGTCATCCACCAAGAGTTTAATTGACGGAGATGCTAAAAGACATAAGCAAAAGAACATGCACCTATTTAGATCTAATACAACTAGAATTCTTCAGCATGTTTTATATAATTTTCAAACAATTAAAATAAAATATTGTTTTCTTTTGTCAAAATCTTATTGTATCTATCCAACTAAAACCAGATATAATGATTATATATTTAATTACATGGTATAACCCTGTAGTATAAGAATCTTACGCATGGAAGGGAGCATTAAAATGTATTCCTCTAGTATTATCCCAGATTAGAATAGCAAAAGGGATAAAGTTTTAAAATAAAAATCCTTTTATTTTTTAATGCTGACAATGACCATTCATTTTTGTCATTCCAGGTATAAATACTGTAGCTATACTCCTTTTATTTTCATGGCGAAGATCAACAATCAATTAATTTTGGAATCATTCTGCAGTGAAGTGATATATATATACATTCTTGTAACCTGAACAAAACTGAATAAGAGATAGAGGAATAGATTACCCCAGACTTTTACCAAGAAGTGGGCCTGTTTTTGTTTTTGTTTTTTGTTTTTATCTTTACAGGAGAACAAAACCATCTAATTCTAATGCAGTTCCCATACTTCATCTCTAACTTCTCTGTGCACAAAGGTGTAGGTAGTGAGTTTTCATAACTGCTGCTTTAAAACTTAGAAACAACCACCGAGACCTCTGACATAGTCACCGAACTATGCCTGCTGCTTCTCTGAGGTGTGGCTTATAATAATCTCCCGAATGAAAACAAGTCATTTGCAATCTTTCAGATATAAAAATACAAAAATAAATACCCATTCAAAAAATATGCTGCATTATAGACTTTTCTTCAAACACTCAAAATAGAAACTGCACAAAAACGATGTTCACGTACAGCACTTTCCGGTGACATGGCAATGCCCGCCTACATAATGAATCCCAAATAACACCGGGGGATGGATTATGCTGGTGTTCACACATTCAGACCTATCTTATGTCAAAGATAAAACTGTACTGTACTCAATCAGTCCATATTGGAAACACTTAAGGTGTTCAATTGTATGTGCAATTTTTTTTAGATATTAACATCAGCTTAGAATCACAGTATTTTTCTCAGAATAAAAGGTAAACTCCTTTTGTGGTTCACTACTATTTGCCCTGTTTAAAAGAAAAGAAAGCCAGAGGAGAGCAAGAAAAATTTTTTTCATATTATTGCTATGGTTCTTTCTATAGGACAGGTATGAAATGGCTGGATGTCTTTTTTAAACATTATTTCTGCATATTGGTCCTTCTAACATCATTTTAAGTAATATGGAAAATTTCTAAGTGTTCTAAGAGCCTTTTGGAGGTGTTGAATTTAAATTATAAAGATTTATGATTAAAAACCTGTTGGGAAACTCACATAGTGAAAATAACATGCAAAAGGTTTGGTAGGATAAAACAGTACCTCAAAGGTTTATTTAAAGTTGTGCAACTGATGGAAGATATTACTAATTAAATATTTTGAAATTAAATATTATAAATATTTACATGTTATGAAAAAGTATAAGAAATCCCTTTAGCCCAACTTGAAGTAAACAGTAAAATCTTACAAAGGTATTTAGTTAAGATATAACCCTAGACATTCCAACATTTATATCACATTAACAAAGCTCATTTGTTTTACATCATATTTTAGTAAAATTAAAAGTCCCATGGCCCAAGGGCCATTTATACTGTGTGTTTGGTCTATGGAAACACCTTGTGGTGACATGAAGTTAAGAAACACTTGAGCTTGAAATTGACTTGTATAAGAATAAGTTGTTTTCCTCTGCATCCTTGAGACTATCTTCATTTTGTCTGTTAGTTTATTTTGTTCATTGGATTGCACATGTACGTGAAGTCCTATGGTAGTTGTTTTTCTCTGACTGGTTTATTTCAGTTAGCATAATATTGACAGCTGTCAGAAGGGAGGAGATTGGGGGCTGGGTGAAAGAGTGAATGGATTAAGCAAAGGAAAAAATGAAAGACCAAGGCACAGACATCAGCATGGTGATTGGCAGAGCAAAGGATGGGGGGTAGAAGAAAGTAAAGGGGAACAACTGGTGATGGAAGGAGACTTGACTTGGGTTGGTAACACACAATACAATATACAAATAATGTATTGTAGAACTGTGTACCTGAAATATGTATAATATTATTAACCAATGTCACCCCACTAAATTAGAAAACAAGATTAATTGTTTTTCTCTTAGATACTATTTAAAGAAAAAGTTCAAGAGAATTTCAGAGCTCAAAAACAACACATACAAAACAAATTTTTTTTACCTATAATGCATTGCAGAACCATATTCACATTCTTATTAAAATTACTCTCTTTTTCAAATCCAAATGAAAAACAGTATTGCTCAACTTAGTTTTATTAAAGATGGCATTCATTTTCTCTCATTATTGCTGATGTTAAAAATAGGCCAACCAGACCACAAACAATGCCTAAGTAATTCAAGACCTTAAAATATTTATATATATCTTGGTAACAAACTTTCCTAGCTTTAAATCTTGAAAAGATTACAGGCTAAATTGTTGTCATTCTTGTTCTAATGTCTAACTTTTGATTCTATAAATATCAGTTTGTTTGTTTTTTTAAAACTATAAGGCTTTGCTTAAGATCATTAGGAACATCAGGATTCATTAAGCTTAAGTGTTAAGCCATGCCCCAGAGGAAAATATTAAAACAGAAAAGCATGAAAAATAATTTTTTTATTACTAAAAGTATTTTAAAAAAGAAATTTCTTATTAGAAAAGTTCTTTATTTGGGGGATATACAAAAGAGATGTTGAAAACAACATCCAGAGCTAGGTACTCCTTTCTCCCAGGCTCCCACGGCCCCCACACTGTCCCTTTCCCATCACGTGGTCTAACGTTACCCAGGCTGCCAGTATTGCTTGTTGGCCAGAAGTAAAGCCCATGATTTCATTCTCTGGAGCATGGCATGATGGTTGAAAGGTAAGAGACACCTGGTTCAAATATTCACTGTGCTATTAAAGACTGCTTGAACTTTTGTAGGTTCTTTCACTATTAAATATCTCAGTTTCCCATTATTAATATGGAAGAAAAGAATTAACTACCTTCCAGCACTCAGATGATTTAACATGTGTAAAGTGCTTACAATAGTGCCTAGTGCACAGTATGCACTAAAAAATGTTTTCTTTTTTATTATTTTTGCTACCACACTCATAGCCTGGTCCAGTGCTTAGCACATACTTAATAAATATTAGTAAGGCAAATCAGTAAATCAGCAAATAAATAAATGCATAACTAGTATAAAAATATAATCACTATAAAATGCAACTATTCTATTTCACCCTGATATATATGGCAGGGATATTTTAAGATATTTTGAATTTTGTAGGTCCTATACAATATCATCTAAAACACATTTAAATACACCCATATATTTTGAAGAAACAATTAAACAATTAAATTTACTAATTTTGTTTTGTATATATATTATAATATTTTTTATTTATTATTATGTTCTTAGAGAAAGGAAGTGAGAGAGAGACAGAAACATCGATGTGAGAGAGAAACATCAACTGGCTGCCTCGTGCACATTCCCTACTGGGGATCGAGCCCGAAACCCAGGCATGTGCCCTGACTGAGATTCGAACTGGGACCTCTCTCTCCATGGGACGACACTCAATCCACTGAGCCACACTGGTTGGGCTGTCTAATATTTTTTATTTATAAGTTAAAACTATTGTTTTTCAAAATTTAGCATAAGACTTTTAAAAGCTCGTAGGCAAAGTATTATCTATTTCATCATCCGCTTTGCAAGAGCATGCTATCATCTCAGTGTTCTTCACGGTCCCACCACCCTGAGTCTACCACCACAGCCTTCTTCTGCTTCCTTTCCTGTGCAGGTATATAGGAAATGAAGAAAGACAAAACTCATTACACTAACACAGTGCGTAGCCGAGGGCTCAGTAAATGTCTATTGCATGTGTTGGTCAAATTATCTCATCACTATGCAAGTATAAACATGTAATACCTAATAAAGGTCATCACTTTCCTTATTACCGTAAGAAAAGTGCATTGTTCTAAAATATGTTGCAGGATCTATACATCTACTCATCCTTGACAGCAACATGAGAGAGAGAGATTACTATTTTAATCTTACTTTTAAATAAGAAATAAATTAAACCTGAAGGGTAAAAGAGGATAAGAGAAGTACCCAGTGGACAGTATAAAATTTTTATTTAGGATGTTCACCAAACCAAAGTAAAATGTAGAAAAAGGTGAAATACATAAAAGTAAGCACAGAAAATCTTTGAAAATAAGTGAAAAAAATCACAGAGTATTTGAAATGTTTTATAGTTATTGCTGAAATATGGCTGAAATAATTCCAAGTAAGCCTACATTTAGCATAGCACACACATAGGTACACATACTACCATGTGTAAGCATTCTGAACAGACACAGTGCTTATAACTGTCTGCCAGTCAGACTTTCAGATTGATAATCTTGCCTGAACTTAATGATGGAAGGCACAGGTCACCACAGCAGTCGCCTGACCTGTTCACGCTCACTGTGCCATCATTTTAGCATGTCCATGTGCTTGTTGATAGGAATACAATAGATGGTGGATGAATATAGGATAGATGATAGATAGATAGATAGATAGATAGATAGATAGATAGATAGATAGATAATAGGTGGATAGATAGATAGATGATAGGTGGATAGATAGATAGATAGATGATAGATAGATAGATGATAGATAGATAGATGATAGATAGATAGATAGATGATAGATAGATAGATAGATAGATAGATAGATAGATAGATAGATAGATGATGGATAGATAGATGATAGATAGATAGATAGATAGATAGATAGATAGATAGATAGACGACAGATAAAAACAAAGATACATAGATATATTGGTGCAGGGAGAAATGAGATGTAGGATTACCAAAGGGAGAGAGAAAGAGAAGGAGGAGGAAGAGAAGAAGGAAGAAGGGTAGAGAGAAAAGAAGGGACTGGAAAAGAACAGTAGCAAAGACCAGTCTGTTGTTTCTATTTTCCAAAGTCTTAAACCCAATAACTAAAATATGGAAATGTAATTTAGGAAATATCTATGAGAAACAGAATTCTTTCCTCCCCTCCTGAATTAAAAGAAAAAAAGAAAAGAAAAAAAGTTTTCTTGTGCTGAGCAACAGACATTTCAGTGGGAACAAGAGAGAGAACTGGTCTTTTGATTCCCACATCAAATCCCAAACATTTGGATATTTAAGAGCAGAGAGGACCTGTGTGTCTCTTCCTGGTTTGAGATTACTGAGTGACTGGCTAGACATACAAGGACATAGTGAGTCTCATAGAAAAAGCTCCATGCTTGAGAGGAACAGCCGCCAGCCCCCTAATGCTGGAATGGAAGGAGAAGAGAAACAGGCCAGACTGAATGAGCCGATACAAGAGGAACAAGAGAGTTCTCAAGTGATGCGTGCTTGTCAAAAGATTAAGATCTCATGCCCCACACTTTAGCACCCCTAGATTTTATTATTTTAATTGAATTTATTGGGGTGACATTGGTTGCCAAAACCATGCAGGTTTCAATTGTACAACTCAATGCAACATCATCTTCACACTGCATCGTGTGCCCATCGCCCAAAGCAGTCTCTTTCCTTCCCCATTTTCCCCCCTCTGCCCACCTCTGCCTACCCCCCATCCCCTTTCTCTCTATCACCACACTATTGTCTGTGTCCATGGGCCATGCATATATGTTCTTTGGCTAATCTCTTCACCTTTTTTCATCCAGTCTGCCCTTCCCCGCCCCCTTTAACAGCTGTCAGTCTGTGACACGTGTCCATTTTAAATAAAATCTGGTGGAAACGACAACTCCACACAATTTCTAAAATTATGGCAACATAGTTAGTTGATATAAAATGAAGTTGAATTATAAAGGAATAAGAAAATATGTATTTCTTCAGACCTGAGTTTGTACACTGGGATTCATGCCCACTACAAATTTCCGTTAGGCAGTTCCACATTAGGCCCTCTGGATGCATGATAAAATGATTTCATTTGGGGTTAATTAAAAATATATTCTGTAGGGAAAAAATATTACTTTAGCTGAGTCCTGTGACTTCTTGGGTGTTTGTTTTTTGTTTTTTTTTTATCCTCACCCGAGGACATTTTTCCATTTTTTGTACAGATAGAGTAGGAGGGAGAGAGAGGAAGGGAGAGAGAGAGAGAAACATCGATGTGAAGGGACACATCGAGTGGCTGCCACCCGCACGACCAACCAGGGCCGGGGACAAACTGCAACCGAAGTACGTGCCCTTAGCGGGAACCGAACCCGGGTCTCTCCGGACCGCAGGCCGATGCTCTAACCGCTGAGCCAAACCGGCCAGGGCAGGGGTGTTTTGTTTTTACTGCTACCTAACACAATAGATTATTTAAAATAAAGATGCTTAAAAATTGAAAACAATGAAGTCATAATCAACTTTATATTTTTAGAAACTTTGGCCCTCTGTGGATGTGGGAATTTGAATTTTTAAATAAGAGTCTAGTTTGCCACCCCAGACTTTTTGATTAGATTGATATAAAGAAGATCACTACTGTATAAAGTTGTCAGTTATCTTGAGTTAGAGATATTCCAAGATGTGTTGCTTTAAATAGACGTAATCTGATAACCAGAAAGTGAGTCATAAAGAACACATGAGGAATGGGAAACATTAAAAAAACAGAATGTACTCCAATAAAAAATCCTCCGGTAGAATAATATGTCTTAGTTTGAATTTCCCCCCAAAACAAATCTTGATACACATGATGAATTTGAGTGGAGATTCCAGGACGCATGTTGAAAGAGCAGAGAAGGGAGACAAAAAAGGACAAAAAGCCAGTACAAAAGCGCCTATGAATGGGTAGTCCCTGTGTGAAACTGGCTCCAGCTGCTGGGAACCCTCTGAGACCATTACATAAAACAAACTTCAGAACGCTCCTTGTGAAGAACAAGGAAGCTAGGCAGGGAGTTTATCTATCAACTCTCATCCCTCATCAGTTGAGGTTTATTCTGTGGATCTTAACTTCCCAACCTCATGCTTTGCCTGAACACATTGCTGAGTCCAGAGAAAGTCCTCAGACACAAGGATACTGAATGTGGAATGTATCAAAAGATACTACAGTGACCTCCAGAACACACTAGAGGAAGGCACGGTTCCCACAGTGTGTGCTAGGACATCCTTTCCATGTAAATCCAATGATCAGTAGTAGGCGATTTGGAGTAAATGTGTAAAGGATTAAGAAAGAAGAACGAGGAAGAATGAGTGGTAAGTAGGGGCACCTCTAACCATTAGCATATAGGCACAAAATGAAATGAATATGAGGAGAGCATATGAATATGAATTAAAGGAAGAGAGAAGAAAAATATATATGAATAATCTTTTGCTTCTATTTCATGGCCCTATATTTTTAAACCTTTAAATATACAAATCAAGATTAGCTTCTATGTGGAGAGACATGCTTAAACTATGCTTATAGAATCATAGAAGAGAAAACGTTTCTCGCAGATGAACGAATCATTCCACTGAGATAATATAGGAAGCACTATATTTTTTATTGAAATCTGTTTTCAACACACATTTCACTGAAATGCAGGTTGCAGTGGACATTTCACATAATAAAAATGAGAGAATATATTAGCAATTGATCTGAAAACTCAAGATAATCTACTCATTGACGTGGAGTCATTATTAAAGCATTATCATTATTGACATATTGATTCTCATGAAGCCCAAGAATGATATCATATTGGAAAGCTCTCTTTAAAACAATGCTCCAGGAGATAGCAATATTTGAAATAGTATTCATAAATAATCTCAATGCAAGAGAGAGATTTTTCTACAGATATTGAAGCCAATATTTATTTTTCATTGTTTTAATATTCACAGGAAAATATTTCTGGAAATTATTGGAAGGCAGAGTAAGATTGCTCCTTCATGGGAAATTACATAAAAGTCTACTGAACGTAATCTCCCTAAATGGGTTTTGTTTGGTTGGCAAATATTTTTTGTTGTCATTGTTGTTAGGAACAAATATCATTAGATAGTGCTCTTTCTCCCTAGTACAACACATTCATTCATTCATTCATTCATTCATTCAGTGCTTATTGAGCACCTACTATGTATTAGACCCTCTGATAGACACTTATGATATATCAGTGAACCAAACAGCCCAAAACCCCTTCACTCAGAAGCTTACATCCTAATAGGCAGAGAACCAGCTCTCTCCCCATGCTTTCCATTGTATTAGGTAACTGCACATACTTACATCCTCTAGCTGTTCTCTCAAGTCAGCTGCATGTGGATCTCTGACCAGGTTGTTTACACCATTAAAGCATAATGAGTCAAAAATTCTGCCAAAATGTACTTCAATAAAATAAGATTTTACAAAACGGAACAAGTGCCATTTACATTTCAATCCAATCCTTGGGCAATATAAATGGAGAAACTAGAAATGGAACTTGTGTTCCAAGTCGAAAACATATAATAAACTCAAAAGTTTATGACAGTCAATAAACAGTGCCAATAGTTGAGTTACTAATACTTAATGGCCTGAAAAGTTCTCATAAACATTGGGAAAACATGATGAAGAACTTTAGCACTATATATATCTCCCTCCCTTGATAAACAACCCCTTAGTGTTTTGACAACAGAAGATATCTTGGCAAATTTGGTCTCATTCAAGTTTACAAAAAACCAAGTATCAATATGCTGCTGCAGCAGAATCCCAGAAGGTCATCATTCATGGAGGGAAAAATCCAAGCTACATACTTCCGGCTAAGAAATTGGTTACCATGGAATTTTCCTGTTCTTTATAGATGAAACTAGAATTATAGAAATAGTTCCAGTATGAAAATATGTCCTCTTTATAAGATCAGCAGAGCACGGACTTGCTATTCCTGCTGCCTGGACTTCTTTTCCAATGCTATTGACATGGAAAACTAGTAGTCAAGTACTTGACCATGCTCCAATGTCAATATCAATTCTTCAACAAATTCCTAAATTTTTTTGTGCAAGTGAATTGAGTTGTTTCCTCCTTTTAATATGCGTAACTGTTTATAATATCCACCCCCCACATTAGAACCTTTACCTCCACCTTTTAACTGTGAAATATATAGGAATAGGACATCAGAGTGAAAAGGATGTTTTTCATATTTGTACCAAAAGCATACAAAATAGAATCTGGCAAAGAATTATACACATTTTATTGAATAAAAGAATGTTGAATTTAAAGATTGCAGAACAGAAACTCCACATAAACCTTGACAATTCATCATAAACTTATCCAAAAATAATAATCAACATGAAAGAATATAATAAATGCCTATGGATTTTGGGAGCCAGTTATTGAAAAATACTAGTTATGAAAACTTGGCAATTATTTCATTGTTCAACCCATCTAAACTTAATCATGATTCATATTACTAACATGATGATGATAAGAAATTTCTCTATTGGCATTTTTAACACCACTCATATAAAATAAATGTAGCTGCAATTCAGGGTCTTTTCTTTGTTCAATATGAATTTTTGGAGTATTTTTTGTAGATCTAGGAAATATGATGTTTGAATTTTAATGGGAATTGCATTGACTCTATAGACTGCTTTGAGTACTATGGTTAATTATTCCAATCCATGAACACGGTATATGCTTCCACTTATTTATATCTTCTTCTATTTCTTTTTTCAATGTCCTGTAGTTTTCTGAGTATAGATATTTTACTTCCTTAGTTCATTCCTAGGTATCTTAATTTTTGGGGTATACCCAGAATAGCTGCGGCAATCTTGAGAAAGAGGAACAAATTATGAGCAATCACAATATCAGATATCAAATTATAGTATGAACCATTGTAATCAAAACAGCCTGGTACTGGCACAAGAACAGGCAGATAGACCAATGGAACAGAACAGAGAACCCAGAAATTGACCCAAGACATTACGCTCAATTAATATTTGACAAAGGAAGCAAGTGCATACAATGGAGTAAAGATATTTTCTTCAGGAAATGATGTTGGGGAAATTGGCCAGGTACATGCTAAAAGGAAGAAGGGAAGGAAGGAAGGGAGGAAGGGAGGAAGGAAAGAGGAAGGAAAGGAGGAAAGAAGGGAGAGAGGGAAGAAGGGAGGGAGGGAGGGAGGGAGGGAGGGAGGAAGGAAGGAAGGAAGGAAGGAGGAAGGAAGGAAGGAAGGAAGGAAGGAAGGAAGGAAGGAAGGAAGGAAGGAGAAGCTAGACCACCAACTTATACCATACACAAGAATAAAATCAAAATGGATAAAGACTTAAATGTAAGTCATGAAACCATAAAAATCCTAAAAGAAAATGTAGGCAGCAAATTCTCAGACACTCATGTGGCAGAATTTTCACTGATACATTGCCTAGGTCAAGACAAACGAAGGAAAAAAAACCCAAAAAACAAATAGGATTACATCAAACTAAAATGCTTCTGCACAGCAAAAGAAAGCATCAGCAAAATGAAAAGGGATCCCACTATATGGGAGAACATATTTGCTAATGATACATCTGTTAAGGGGTTAATTTACAAAATATATAAAGAACTCACACACTTAAAAGAAAGACAAACAATCCAATTAAAAAATGGACATTTCTCCAAAGATGATATACAGATAGCCTAGAGACATGAAAAAATGCTCAAAGTCACTAACCATCAAAGAGATGCAAATTAAATTCACCTTACACCTGCCAGAATGGCTGCCATCAACAAATCATCACACAACAAGTGCTGAAAAGGGAACTCTAGTACACTACTAATGGGAACGCAGACTGGTGCAGCCACTATGGGAAACAATATGGTGTTTCTTCAAAAATTCAAAAATGGAACTGCCATTTGATCCAGTGATCCTACTTCTAGGAATATATTCTAAGAAGCCTGAAACACCAATCAGAAATATGCACCCCTATGTTCATAGCAGTGCTATTTACAATTGCTAAGATCTGAAAATAGCCCATGTGTCCATCAATAGATGAGTGGATAAAAAAGCTATGGTCTATTTACACAATGGAATACTATGCAGCTGTAGAAAAGATGGATCTCTTACTCTTTGAAATAGCATGGAGAGACCTGGAGAGTATTATGCTAAGTGAAATAAGCCAGTCAGAGAAAGACAAGTATCACATGATCTCACTTATATGTGGAATATAATAAATAAAACTGATGAACTAAATAGATTCAGAGACACGGAAGCATGTAACAGACTGACAAATCTCAGAGGGGTGGGGCAGGAAAAAATTAACCAAAGAACTTATATGCATATATGCATAGCCCATGAACACACAATAGTATGGGGAAAGGCCTAGGGTAGACAGAAGTGGGGTTGACAGGGTCAGCGGGAGAAAAATAGAGGGTGGCATCTTTCAACAATAAAGATGAATTTTAAAAAGTAGCATATTATTTATACTTCTTTGTACTTAATATTTCAATCAGTTTTAACACATACATTACTATTAATAAACTATGTAATTAAGCCTAATTATGTCCCTGAAACAAAAATAAAGAGCACATGGCCTTTGTTATAAGAGGACTAGTATGCATTTAATTCAATATGGACTTAAAAAAAAAACCCAGTCAATATTTAAGGCTCTTCTGTAAGTGTGATATTGTGCAACAGCAGAACAGATAGAGACATCAGTCTAAATCAGTCTAAGGCCATCTACTGTTGACCTTGCAGCTTTGCTTCTTAAACCCTCACCAGAGTGGCAAAGCTAATAAATCAATAATTCTGCTCTGGCCACCACAGCTGCTGACGTGAGGTAGTTGGTATTTCTGCCTCCAGTATTATAACAGAGAGGAATCTATGTAGAACAGTACTCTCCAATTGATTACTGTCTTACTGGTCTGATAAAGATTTTTTTTTTTTATTACACATCCGGGGGACACTGTAATACAATGTTATATTTTGACTCCTTTTATGATTCTATAATTTTACTTTATAGTAACTTTTACTAAGGTTGGTTCATAGTTTATCTCAGCAAGCAATGTCAAATAGATTTAACTCAGCAGAGCCTCCGCTCCTATAAACACCAGGGGGAGTCTGTTAGATAATTTCTAAAGGATTACCAACACTAAATTTATACCTTCCATGGGAAAACACTGGGACATAGTCTCCTAACCTACAACACCCCTTACTCAGGTTACTCTAGTATCTAAATTGATTCCAAGATAAATATAGCAAATACTAGAAATCATGTTATGAGCTTAATTAGCCAGGTCATTGACATGTAGGTACAATTTTTAAAAGCAAGCAAAAAACAATAATGTATCCACACATTTACTTTAGGTATTAGTAATGAGAAGAGAGAGAGAGAGAGAGAGAGAAGAGAGAAATAGTTTGCTGATGCTTCTGATGTATACTATAAAATACTATGAATACTACTATGTAAAGGACAAAAGTGGTCATATTTTGCTGAGTTATCTGGAACAAAGGTTAGATAAAAGAAATAAAAGCATGCAAATTATACATACATTCAGAATTAACACACTTGAACATATGATGGTTATTTACTTTGAGCTCTAGAAGAAGTTTTATAAAATAGAATAAAAATATAGTAAACCCTCAATTTTGTGGACCTTGATTTAATGAACTTCAGATTTAATGGACAAAATTTCCAGGTTGTATATGATATATGAAAATTGACACCCTGCTAATTTTAAAATGCTTTTAACCAAGATTTGCTTATAATTAAACAGTTTTTTTTTGCTATTAATTCACTGTTATTTTAAACAAATTTTAGTAAATAGTCCATATGTTGGAAAAAACACTGTAGTAATTTTGCCAACATATATAAATATTATATACCTCCAACTATAGTCTACGTACAGTAAAATCTCTATATAATGGACTAATTTGGGTGAGGGGGTGTCCATTAAAGCTGAAAGTCCGTTATATAATAAAATAGGTTTTCCAAATGTGTATGTTAAAAAATTGACTAATTAGCTAGTTTACCCGTATTTACTTATGTAGACACGTCTTTATAATTAAAATTATGTATGTAAGAACTATATATTACTGTAATTTTAAAGTACACTGAATAGGTCTAGTGAATGTGTACCAGTCACCGAGAGCAAATAGATGTATTGGTGAGGGTGTGCCTAGTACATGTGGGAACATCTGCCAGCACGTGTTAAAACTGCCTAAGAAAATCATGCCAAACGCCAACAGTTACCAGACACCTTTCGGTGTGCACCAAACACTGTTTATGAGCGGTGGCCCTTAGATTTAAATATTAGACTAGAGTTGTAAATATGTAATATTTATGCCAGGGAAATCATTCAGTGTTTTTTCTAACATATGGCCTATTTGCTAAAATTTGTTTAAAATAACAGTAAATTAATAACAAAAAAATAACCTGTTAATTTAATTTTAAGCAAATCTTGATTAAAAGCTTTTTAAAATTAACATGGTGTTAATATTCACATATAACATACAGACGGGAAATCTTGTCTGTTAAATCCAAAGTCTATTAAATTATGGTCCGCAAAATCAAGGGTTTACTGTATTTAAATTCAAAAGTGGGGTACAGACTGACAATCCCCAGAAGAGGGAGTGGTGGAGGAGAGAGAACCCACAGAATTTATATGCATGTATGCATGAACAATGGACATGGACAACAAAGCTGGGGACAGGGCGGGCAGGAAGGGGGAGGGGGGAATCAGTGGGGGGAAAAGGAGAAACATCTGTAACAAAAATAAATAAATTTGAAAAAAAAATATAAGCAAAAAAATAAAAATAAAAAAACTATAGAAAAAAAGAAGTCACCACTTATAAAAACATTATTGAGCAAATGATTAGCATGTGATCACACTGAATCACTCATGGTAACTGGTTCTGTTGTACACCGGCAGGACTTTCTGTCACGGTTTTCTGATGTCCGAATGTGCGCTGAGCCACGCACCACCCGTGTGCATTTGTTTACTTGAGGTGACTAGAGAATGCACGCATCACCGAGACCTATTCAGTATAAATTTTAAATTACAGTGATACATACAGAAAACTTTTCTGTGAAATTAAACTTTTCATACATACTTAATTTTAATTACACGTCCACATAAGTAAAAACAGGTAAACTAACAAATTAGTCCATTTTTGACACATGCATTCTGAAAACCTACTTTAACAGATAATGGACTTTTGACTTCAAGGGACACCTTTGGCCCAATTAGTCTGTTATAGCAAGGTTTTACTGTATCATATCCTGATTGCCTGAACCGGGTTACAATGAAGATAAGTGCAGTGTCATGGTACCTCAAACCCTACCAAGGGATTGCTGCTCTCACTTCTACTGGACATATGTGCATTTGAAGATGTTAGAAAGAGGAGTCCAATTCTAGGTTTCAGAGTGCTTCGATAAAGTAATCCTGCATTGGGTAACACGAGAAATGTATAGATTTTGTTCTTTAAAGCCAAATATAGTTTGGGGAGATGTTTCCTTTTAAGTATCAATATATTAAGTACTTTTAACCTTTATGTTTATATTGATATTCTTTTCTTATGATTAAATAAAAAAGGAAAAGACAAGCAGAAATAGAATTAGAGCATAATCTGTTAAAAATAAACGTCCCAAAGCATAGGAATTTGATTCCATGGATCACGTGTGGTTGAAAGCCACTTTGTTGGAATGAATTACAACGTCATAAAATTGTGGCTTACCCTGGAGAAAATGACAAGTGTAAACTATAGGCCTTGTCGTCGGTTTCACTAGAGTGCCATGTTGACACACTGTGAATATTAACACTGCTTAGCTCTACTACTACAGGTCTAATTTTAACAAGAGTCAATACAAGTCTAACTCCTCAACTAGCTATATTTCTTATCTTGAGATTTCAGACATTCAGAGAACATTTAAATATATTGTTGCCATGTTCTAGGACAATGCTGCTAAATGATAAGGGATATATTTTTTTTTGAGAAAGATAATATTGTAATGTAACATATGTAGAGAAACCAAATAAGCTGTACAAAATGGAATATTGCTTAAGGAAAGATTATCAGCCAATAAAACCATTTTAATACTATTTTAATATGAAAGATAAAACACTGTATCATCTCCAAATTCAATTATTCCATGTACATAATAAATGCATGTATAAAAGATCTTGCCAATATTTTATTTCTCAAAGCTACTGAAAATAGAGCTTTTCATTCTAGTTCTGATATTTTCAATACAGATTTTGGTAAATCCACATTTCCTCATTTTATATAATTAATATGAGCTGCTGAAATACGTATGAGAGGAAACAAATACCATTTGTTTTCAATGCTGAATCAATTTTTGTTTTTCTTAAAGTCTTAATATTAATATGCCCTGATTTGTCTATTTAACTTTCTAGCATTTTGAGAATTAAATCTATATTGGATATTTTTTCACTTTGGAGCTCTCTCTATATAATAATACCTTTTAAAACCTGTATTCATATTTCACATGCTTCTAAAATACCCAAAGCAATGTTTAGCATATACCATAGCATATTCACTGAATTTGTGGTTCCATGGAATGTACTATCATATTTTTGTACAGCTGACAGTGTCAAATTGTATATAGTTATCTCATTGAGTTGCTTTTTATTTATGCCTCCAAAAGAAAGAAAAGATATAACATTACAGTTTTCATCAGATTGAGCTAAATATAAAATTGAAATACAACCAACAACCAAGACTACTTTACCAATAAGGCTATTATTTAAAATTGAAGGAAAAATAAAGAACTTCCTATACAAGAAAAAACTAAATGTGTGCATTGCCACCAAGTCAATGTTACAAAAAATGTTAAAAGGCCTGTTTTAGGAAGAAGAATAAGGAGAAGAAAAAGAAAAAAATAGAGAAACATGGTTAAAATAATAAAATAATAATAAAAATAATATTAAAATAATAAAATGACAATAAATACATACCTATAAATAGTCATTTAAATATAAATGGCTTAAATGTTCCAATCAAAAGAAATAGGGTAGATGAATGGATATATATATATATATATATACACACACATATATATATATACACACACACATATATATACATATATATATATATATATATATATATATATATATATAATTTTCTCTACAAGAGACCCACCTCAGAACAAAACAAAAGATACAAATAGATTAAAAGTAAAGTTATGGAAAAAGATATTTCATGCAAATATAATGGGAAAAAAAAGCTGAGGTAGCAATACTTATATCTAATAAAACAGACTTTAAAACAAAGGCTATAATCCTGTTGGTGTGGCTCAGTGGTTGAGCTTCAACCCTGCATCAAGAGGTCACTGGTTCGATTCCTGGTCAGGATACATGTCCAGATTGTGGGCCAAATCCCCAGTAGGGGGCATGCAGGAGGAGATCAATCAATGTTCTCTCTCATCAATGTTTCTATCTCTTCCTCTCACTTCCTCCCTCTCTAAAATCAATAAAAGAAAATAAAATAAAAATAGTAAAACAATGGCTATAGTAAGAGACAAAGAAGGACACGGTGTAATGATAGAAACAGCAATCTGACAAGAGAATATAACCCTTATAAACATTTATGCACATAACATAGGAGCACCTAAATATGTCAAGCAAATCTTGATGGACAAAAAGAAAGCGACTGACAGTAACACAGTCATAGTAGGTAGGTTTTAACACAACGTAGACATCAATGGATCCATCTTTCAGAAAGAAAATCGACAAAGAAATAGTGGTCTTAAATAGCACACTAGATCAAATGGATTTAATTGATATCTTCATAGCATTTCACCCCAAAGCAGCAGAATATACACTTTTTTCAAATGAACAAGGAATATTTTGTAGGATAGACCACATGTTAGGACACAGAACAAGTCTCTATAAATTCAAGGAGATTGAAATCATATCAAGCATCTTCTTTGAACATAATGATATGAAATTAGAAATCAACTGCAGAAAAAATAAAGAAAAAAACCACACAAAATGATGGGGGCTAAAAAACATGTTACTAAACAATAAATGATTTCATGAGGAGCTCAAGAGAGAAAGCAAAAGACACCTTGAAACAAATTAAAATGAAAACCCAACAACCCAAAATCTAGGGGTCACAGAAAGTGCAACTGTATAAGGGAGATGCACAGCATTACAGGTCTATGTCAGGAAACAAGGAAAATCTCAAATCAACAATCTAACTTTACATTTAAAGGAATTGCTAAAAACAACATGAACAAAGGTTAAGGTGAGTAGAAGGAAGGAAATAATATAGATCAGATCAGAAACAAACAAAATAGAGTATTTAAAAAAATGATACAAAACATCAATGCAACCAAGAGCTGGTTCTTTTAAAAGACAGACAAGATTGACAAACTTCTAACCAAACTCATCAAGAAAAACAGAGAGGACCCAAATAAGTAAAATCAGAAATGAAAGAGGAGAAGTCAAAACTGACACCAAAGAAATACAAAGAATTTTAAGAAAATGCTATGAACAACTACATGCCATCAAATAGGACAATCTGGAAGAAATGGATAACTTTTTAGAAACATACAATCTTTAAAAACTGAATCAGGAAGAATCAGAGAATCTGAAAAACAGATTATAGCCAGTGAAAAAGAATCAGTAATACAAATAAAAAAAAAAGAAAAAAAGAAAAAAAATCCTAAACTGGGTGGCTTTACAGGTAAATTTTATGAAACATTTAAAGAAGAATGAACACCTATCCTTTCCAAACTATTTCAAAGATTCAGGAGGAAAAAATCCCCACCTCATTTTACGAGGCCAGCATTATCTTAAATCCAAAACTGGAAAAATAGACTACAAAGAAAGAAAATTATAGAAAAATATCCCTAAAAAACATAGATGCTAAAATCCTCAACACAGTTTTAGCAAACCAGATCCAGCAATACATTAAAAAGATCATACACCATGATCAAGCGAAATTTATCCTGGGGATGCAAGGTTGGTACAATATCTGCAAATGAATAAATGTGATACACCACATAAACAAAATGAAGGATAAAAACCACGTGATCATATCATGATGCCAAAAAGGCATTTGATAAAATTCAACCCCTATTTATGATAAAAACTTTCAGCAAAGTTGGAATAGAGGGAACATACCTCAACATAATAAAGGCCACATACTATAAACCATAGCCAACATCATACTCAAAGAGCAAAAACTACAGGTATTTTCCATAAAATTGATAACAAGACAGAGATGTCCATTTTCACCACTATCATTCAACATAATACTGGAAGTCCTAGCCACAGTAATCAACAAGAAGAATAAAGGGCATCTATATTGGAAAGGGTAAAGTAAAACTGTCATTCACAGATGACGTAATACTATGTCAGAACTATAAAGATTCCAACAAAAAACTAGAACTCATAAATGAATTCAGTAAAATAGTGGAATACAAAATAAATATCCATAAAGCATTTGCATTTTTATACATCAATAATGAATTATCAGAAAGATAAACTAAAAGAAGAAAACCTTATTTATAATTGTTTCAAAAAATACCAAAGAATAAATTAAACCAAGGAGGTAAAAGACCTGTACTTAGAAAATTATAAGACACTAAAGAAAGAAATTAAAGAATATATAAATATTTTGATGATGATGTGTCTTGGTGTGGCCCTCTTGGAGTTCATCTTGTTTGGGACTCTCTGTGCTTCCTGGACTTGTATGTCAGTTTCGTTCACCAAGTTAAGAAAGTTTTCTACCATTATTGTTTCAAACAGGTTTTTATTTCTTGTTCTCGTTCTTCTCCTTCTGGCACCCCCAAGATGCGAATGTTGGCACACTTGAAGTTGTCCCAGAGGCTCCTTACACTATCCTCATTTTTTTGGATTCTTTTTTCTCTTTGTTGTTCTGATTGGGTGTTTTTTGCTTGCTTATATTCCAAATCGATGGTTTGCTTCTTGGATTTATGTACTCTACTATTGAAGCTGTGTAAATCATTCTTTATTTCAGTTACTGCCTCTTTCAATTCTGACTGTGCATCCATAATTTCTGACTGGTCCTTTTTTATGCTCTTCAGGCCCTCACTAAGTTCATTGAGCATCCTTATAAGCAGTACTTTGAACTCAGCATCTGTTAGGTTGCTTATCTCCATTTCGCTTAGTTCTTTTCTTGCAGCTGATTTCTCAAAAAAAACTTTGCAGTCCAGAAGGGAGTGGCAAGAAATATTCAGAGTGATAAAAAGCAAGAACCTACAACCAAGATTACTCTATCCTGCAAATCTGTCATTTAGAATCGATGGCCATATAAAGACTTTCCCAGACAAGAAAAAGTTAAAGGAGTTCATCACCACCAAACCGTTATTATATGAAATGATGAAGGGTCTTTTTGAAGAAAAAGATAAAATATATGAACAAACAAAATGGCAATGAATACATATCTATCAACAATGGAATCTACAAACAAAATGAACAGGTAGAACAGAAACATTCTCATAGATACAGAGAACATTTGGTTGGTTGCCAGATGGGAGGGGGGTTGGGGGAATGGGTGAAAAAGGTGAAGAGATTAAGAAGTACAAATTCATTGCTAGACTGACAAACCTCAAAGGGAAAGGGATTGGGGGGAATGGGAAGAAATAAACCAAAGAACTTATATGCATAACTAATGGACACAGACAATAGTGTGGGAAAAAGCGGGAGGGGGGCTGGAGTGGGGAGGAGGGGGGAGGAGGGGGTCAATGGGGGCAAAATGTGGAACATCTGTAATACATTTTACATTCAACAATAAAGATTTAAAATAAATAAATAAAATCAATAAAGAAAACAAACAAAAAAAAGAATATACAAATAAATTGAAGCATATACTGTGTTCATAAATAGGAAAAATGAACATCATTAAAATTTTCATAAGACGCAAAGCAATCTGTAGATTCAGTACTATTTCCATCAAGATACTGATGGCATATTTTACAAAACTAGAACACATATTCCAAAAATGTATATGGAACCACAAAAGACCCCAAATAGCCACAACAATCTTGAGAAAGAAGAAAAAAGTTGGAAGAATCATGCTACCTGATATCAAACTATACTACAAGGCCACGGTAATGAAAACAGTGTGGTACAGGCATAAAAACAGACTTATCAATCAATGGAACATAAAAGAGAGTCCAGAAGTACACTCACACATTTATAGTCAATTAATATTTGAAAAATGAAGCAAACATGCAATAGAGTAAAGATGGCCTGGCCTATTCAATAGATGGGAAAATTAGAGATACATGCAAAAGTAAAACTAGACCACCTTCCTAGACCATATACAAGAATAAACTCAAAATGGATTAAATACTTACATGTTAGACTCAAAATCATAAAAATCCCAGAAGAACACATAGGCAGTAAAATCTAGGACATTTCTCATAGCAATATTTTTTTCTGCTATATTGCCTTAGGCAAGGGAAACAAAAAACAAATAAATGGGACTACATCAAACTGACAAATTTGTGCACAGCAAATGAAACTATAAATAAAATGAAAAATAACCCTCTGAATGGGAGAACATATTTGCCATTGATACATCTGATAAGGGGTTAATATCCAAAATTTATAAAGAATTTATACAATTCAACACAAACACACACACACACACACACACACACACACACACACACAGAATCCCATTAAAAAATGGGCAAAGTACCTGAATAGACTCTTCTCCAAAGAAGACATATAGATGTCCAATAGACATATAAAAAGATTCTCAATGTCAATAATCATCAGAAAAAATGTAAATTAAACCTCACACCTGTCAGAATGGCTATCATCAATAAATCAACAAACAACAATTATTAGCAAGGATGTGGAGAAAAGGGAACCATCATATATTGTTGGTGAGAATGCAGATTGGTTAAGTCCCTGTGGAAAAGCAGTATGAAGTTACCTCAAAGACTTTAAAAATTGAACTGACTTATGACCCAGCCATTCCACTTCTGGACTTTATGTGGAGAACCCCAAAACACTAATTCGAAAGACTGTATGCACCCCTATGTTCATTGCAGCATTCTTTTTTACAATACCCAAGATGTGGAAGCAGCCCAAATGTTCATCCGTAGATGAGCAGATAAAAAAGCTGTGGTACATTCACACAATGGAATACTACTTGGTCACAAAAAAGAAGAGAATCTTACCCTTTGTGACAGCATGGATAGACCTGGAGAGAATTATGCTAAGTGAAGTAAGCCAGTCATAGAAAGACAAGTACCATATGATTTCATGCTATATGGAATCTAATAAACAAAACTAACAAACAAAAGTAGAGGCAGACTCAGAGAGAATAGGCTGACAGCTGTTGGCAAGGGTTGTGTTGGGCAGCTGAATGGTGAGTGTGGAGGGATTAGAAAAATAGAAAAAATTCTGGACAGAGACACGGGTGTAGTGATTGCCAGGGGAGGAGATAGGGGGATGTAGAAGAGTGTAAAGAGGAAATACATAATGATGGAAGGAGCCTTACTCAGGGTGGTGAACACACAACACAGTGTACAGATGCTGTGTTGTGGAATGGTGCACCTGCAACCCGTATAATTTTGTTAATCAGTGTCACCCAATACATTCAATTAAAAGGAAGAAAATGCCCTGGCAGGTTTGGTTCAGTGGTTGAATCGTCGGCTTGCGGTCCAGAGCGACCTGGTTCGGTTCCCACTAAGGGCGCATGCCTTGGCTGCAGTTTGTCCCCAGCCCTGGTTGGGTCATGCGGATGGCAGCCGCTCGATGTGTCCCTTTCATGTAGATGTTTCTCTCTTTCTCTTTCTCCCTCCCACTCCTTCTGAACGAAAACCGGAAAAATGTCCTTGGGTGAGGATAAAAAAAAAAGGAAGATTGAAAGACAATATGCAATGAGGCAGGACCTCAGTTGTTAAATATTCCTGATCAAGATCAAGAGAACTAGGAAAGTATAAGTATAGAAAGAGGTTAGCATTCTTTCTTTCCTTTTGGTTCATCTAGAACAGTGTCTTAATGGTTTCAACCCCAGAGAAATTTAACAAGAACCCATATTATGCTGCTTATTTTCCCAATATTTTTATTTCCTGTTGTGGCTCACATTTTCTCTTTTCACTTTGGAAACATATATTTTATTTTGCATTAAACATGTGATAATCATTTTGAAGAAATTTATTGACTACTGTTACTTGTTAGGTTAAACTATATGAAATCGCCTGTGTTTTACTTACCATTTTAGAACTACAAACTCTTTTCAGTAAAATAAAGCAAACTGGTGCTGTTGATTTTGCTTAGAAACAAACAAACAAACAAACAAACAAACAAACAGAACACTACCTAATTCTGGTACTTCACTAATCAGACTAAAACTCCTGACTTGTTTGAGAGCAATGTAATGCCAGGCCAAAGTGAAAACTTTAAGAGCAGTTTTATACAACTGTGATATCTGTCTATGCCAACATTTTTGTACTTAGTTTCTTGATAATTTCCATTCTTGTCAAATTAGAGTAATAGTTTCCATTAATAGTACAAAAGGACAACGCAAACATCAATACATTCCTACCACACAATGTGTCTATCAGAAATCAATACTGCTGACTGCTGCACATTTACTGGATAGTGTGTGATTAAAGGATGCAGTCAATAATATGCTCAAGTAGTACAATAAACAACTATAGCAGAGTGACTAAAAGGAGATGACAGAACAAAATGCTGTTCAACACATAAGCTGAGGCATGTTACAGAACAATTGAATGTACCTATTTTTATTGCAACAGAATAGTAGTAAGTAAACCAAGAAGAATATATTGTTACCATGAAAAAAAAAGTCTCTTAGAACAGACTTTGCATAAAATGGAAATTGAGGAAATGATGGAAATATTTGTGATGTTCTGAAAATAGCTGCCACAACAGCAAACCAAAAGTACATGCTGCATCTAGATTTACGATGTAAAGGTTGATGTATTTCTGATACTCAGTATGCCCATTATTTCCCAGACTACCCATTTCCGCTCTCCTCCTAGTCCTGTAACAATGCACTGGATACCCTACTCCTACTATATGGTCCACATCATGGACTCTCTTTTCTTCAAATTTAATTAAAAGTCATTATGAGCTAAAGTGGATTGAATTATGTCTACTGGTAGCTCACATTATGATATTAAAAGTAACCAAAATACTAATCTCAGCCACACCACATGGTTTTAATTTCGATGAGTGGTGTGGCTGAGGTCAGAGGATGCCTTGAAAACACAAATATTTTATCATAAAGTTTTAACAATAATATGTTTATTGCATCATGTCAGAATATGAGAGAGAAAGTCATACATTTATGGCACACCCGAAAGAAAGCTGTTCACATTTTGCCTGCATTTGAAATTGAAAAATACATTTAACAAATGTTATTTGATGATATTATGATCAATACCTATTTTCCTAATAATTCTTTTTTTAATTTACCTTTATCAGGTACTGATTAGTATGTATGCTTTTAAAAATAGGTAAGAACATAGTTTAGGTTTCTTGATTATGGAAGTAAATACAGGATATAAAATAACTGTAAAGAGCATCAACACTAGTGTTATATATATGTATATACTCACTACTAATATGCATATCCATATTTACATGTAGCATTACAAATGATAATTTACATTTTATGAATATACACTATTGATATACACTTATTTCTGTAACTGTTGAGAAAATTTTGGAATTCAGTTGTGATTTAATATTTCTGCTGACAAGTACAGACTATTAGTCTATCATTTATGCTTTCAACTAAATAAAAAATGAAAAAAGAAAATCAAAGAACCAAATGAGATTTGGCGAATCATTATTGCTTTCTTTACAGAGGTTACTTTTTAAATCTAACAACCATCCCTACCATAAAACTAAGAGCTTAACATTTGCCGGGCACTTTCAACATACTTTCATTTAATCTTCACAATAGGTATAATGAGGTAAGATTCTCTGGGAAAATTGATATTCTTAAATGCCTTAGAGATTGGGGGAGAACAGTGGCCAGAAATGCATCTTCTCATGAGTGGAATTAAAATCACTGCCAGTGATTTTGCATAGAGCAAACAGTGAGGGCACAATATTTTCAGTTTCCCTCAAATAGGCCCAGAGATTTTTTGTTGGATCCCTTTTTTCTTGAATTCTATGTAAATCCCTTACATAGAAGGACAACAGCACAAGGTATTAATCTTCTCAAATTCTGTAAACCTAAAACCTTGCTTGCATGGACCTCGGTATTCAAGAGTACCCATGTATGTACAGACTGCATCTGTCTACTTGTTAGTCACCTCATTTCATTTGAGTTATTGTTGTTGATGTTATCTGGCTAAATAAAATAAAGGCTTAGAGTGAATGTTCTCTTCTCATCAGTCTGAAACCCACTTCGGAGCACAATATCCACATCATTCAGCAGAATGGCAGTTTCAAAGAGCTGAAAGAATTGTTCACACCACTGCCTAGTGAGGAGAACCAAGATCCTCATCCAGCTTTTTTTCATTGATGCTTCTTTATAGAGCTGCTGAAGGCAGTGTATGTTCCAGAACTAACTACTGACATTTTTATTAGTATTTTATATAGAGGTAGGTTGAAAGGTGAATTCGATCATTGGGTGACCAAATGTACTGGTTTGCCTAGGATTATAGGATTTCCAGGATGTAGGACTCTCACTGAATCCAGGGCGTCCCAGGATGGCTGGTGACTCTAAAGATGACTCCTGATATAATCCACCTGATGATTTAGGGTGAATAAGTGATGAGATTAGCTATGTGCAGTTATAGAAATTATTCTTCATCATGAGCACCAGTAATCTATAAAATCAAATATGTCAGTGAATAAGCATTGAGATATTTTATATTACAAATTATGAGTAGCAACTTAGAAAACTATTGAAGAAGTCTAAACAACATTTCTAGCAACCAAATTATGTATAATAGTACAATTCTCAGCAGTTTTATCAGAACAACAGAACCTTGCAAAGTACTAAGCCATAGTCTACAAATCCATAATCCAGAAGATGTTTAAAATTAAAAATCAAATAATCTCAGAAGCATAAAAAATTATATTACTTTATTTTAGCACATGCTCACTCAACCCACTGAAAACAATATAAAATATAGTTTGAATATCTGTATTCTTATGAAAACCTTAAAATTGTTCAGTTATAATTGTTCAATTATAATAGTATACTAAGGATAACATATAAACTATTTGCATTATATTGTAAGATAGAATTTCAATGATTTATATCCCTTTCAATTAATATAACAGTGTTGACTTTCATTTGTTTAACAATGTTTTTTATCTTCTTTGTTAGCTATTTAATCTGTCTGGGTTATAGTTTCTTCTGGGAGAGTTAATAGTTTATGATGGATATTTTATATAAGAACTCATAGTCCAAAAATAACCTTGGGTATAATGAACCTGAAAAATTCATTGCTAGGACAAGAAAATGCACAGGTGTAGGGAGATCCCAGCAAAATGCAAACTTCCTGTTACTATGGTAATAGGATTCTGAAAAATCTGGGTCACCTTGTCGCTTTGGAAACAGTCTCAGGAAAACCAAAGTTAAAACCCCATAATGACCATTGCTTCTGTCCCCAGATCACTATATACGTATCACGTATATTTTCACATTTGTAAAGCCACATTATGAGAATAAGACATATATAAGTTTGCTTTCCTTAGGAAATGACGGCACTCAGATGAAGGATCTTTTGTATATAAACAAAAGTACAAGTTTCTTTAATGTTTCTCACATACCATCATCAAATTCACAAAATAATACTGTTTATTTCTGGTAAACATTTCTGCCAATAACAGTCTAAATAAAAATATACCAGAATACATATTAATTTCTATAGATTTTTCTGGAAAATATTAATAATTAATTAAACCACTAATAAAATTCATAAATAATTATAAATTTATTTCAAGATTAGTCATCAATTATTGAAACTATCTGTTTACCATATCCTAGCAAAAAAGCAAAACAACTAAGATTCCCTTCATTATCTCATCATGATTACTGACGATATTAATTTTATCCTTCTTTCTATTATCTAGGTTAACAATCCAATCCAATTATAACTACTAATTATCGTATTTATTATATGCTGGTACTTTTTAGTTCTTCATTTAATAGCCTACAAACTTACAGCCTACAAAATCAAATACTGTGGATCTTGTACTATCCCCGTTTTAGGGAGGGAAAAAGTAAATTGTGGAAGCTAAGTAACATCTCCAAATTTGGAGAACCAAAATTTGAACCTTAGGTTTTTGAATTTCAAAATTCATGCAAAAGTGTTACAGGAAGTATCTCATTATCTAATAATGGCATATGAATAAATTTTAATGACATTTGTTGTGTTCAGTTGAGTCATGGAGCAGTAAATACTGTTGCTTAGAAAATCTGAATTATCTATGACAAAAAAATTTATTAAGGCATTCATATGCCCAATATTGTAGTATAAAAAAATTGAGCCCTGGCCGGTTTGGTTCAGCGGTGGGAGTGTCGGCCTGCGGTCCTGAGAGACCCGGGTTCGGTTCCCGCTAAGGGCGCGTACCTCGGTTGCAGTTTGTCCCCAGCCCTGGTCGGTTGTGCGGGTGGCAGCCACTCGATGTGTTCCTTTCACAGCGATGTTTCTCTCTCTCTCTCTTTCTCTCTCTCCCTCCCACTCTACCTGAACAAAAAATGGAAAAATGTCCTCGCGTGAGGATAAAAAAAAAAAAAAAAAAATAGAGACTTTTTTCTGTTTTTTCTTATGTTTGACATTTTAACTTCTCTGTCATAAGATAAATAAAATCAGAAAAAAAAATGCATAGTTTCATTGATACATCATTTGTGTTCGTATAGCAATATTTTGACCATGTTTTGAAAAATGTATGATAATTGTCCTGGCCAGTTTGTCGCAGCTGTTAGAGCATCAGCCTATGGACCAAAGAGCTGTAGGTTCGATTACAGTCAAGGGCACATACTTCAGTTGTGTTGATCCCTGGCCCTGGTTGGGGGAAGCAACCAATCTATGTGTCTCTTTTACATTGATGTTTTTTCTCTCTCTCCTCTCTCTCTCTCTTTCTCTCTCTCTCTCTCTCTCTCTCTCTCTCTCTTTCTCTCCCTCCCTCCCACTCTGTCTGGAAATCAATGGAAAAATATCTTCGGGTTAGGATTAAAAATAATAATAATTAAAATGTATGATGATACTATTGCAAAAGTGATGTTTGTCTTCACTAACATGTTATCTTGTCTTCTTCCTTTACAGTTGCTTCCTTCCTATTTTCCCAAAGCTGAGAACAGAAGGTCACATTACTCTGAATAGAGTTCCCTCTTTACGTTGAGGTTCTATTGGATAATAGTCTCTTTTCTTTAAATGACTGACTCATTGTCTTGCTTTGATTAACATAGAAACTTTATCTAAAATTTTAAAAGAAACACTAAATGCAAAGGACTCTTTTCAGTTTTATTAAAATGTTATGGACTGAACAGTACCATCTCCAAAGTCATATGTTGAAGCTGTAACTCCCATTGCGACTGCATTAGGAGACAGGGTCTTCAGGGAAGTAAGTAAGGTTAAATGAGGTCCTAAGAGTGGAACTTTAATCTGATATGGCTTGTGTCCTTCTGAGAGGTAGAAAAGACACCAGAGCTGGCTCAGTCCCTCCCTCCATGAAACACAGAGGAAAGACCATGGTGAAAGACAGCTCTCTACAAGCCGGGAAACGGAGGCCTCACATAAATCAACCCTGACAGCACCTTAATCTTAGACTACTAACCTCCAGACTGTGAGAAAATAAAATTCTGTGTAAGCCATCCAGTTTGTGACATTCTGTCAGGACAGCCCAGGAAGACATACAGGAAGTCACCTTATCTGCGCTATGGTGCTACTGATTGCCTAGATGCTGAAAACAGCTCCGATATCCATATGGCGAAAAAAATGCTTGAGGTTAGTGCCCAGGTGCCGAAGACAGCAAGAGTTCTGCCACATGTCACTGTGCGCTTTAGCTGGCTCTCTCTGGCAGTGGGCATGCCGCTTTACAACTATCAGTGTCCACACTGTTCCTATTATCCACAGGTATCCCCCTAAAATGCCTATAACTGAAATAATGTTCTATTTCTCTTGACAGTTGATAAGTTCATTAGATTCCTCTATACATAAAAGAGAACTACCATGAATAGAACCCAGCATACAAAATTGAGGCTCATAGCAATTACGAGTCATTTCTTACAACTTCCCTGTGGGTTATATAAAATAATAAGCACAGGTAATAACTATATAACTGAGACAGACTGGAGGGAAAGAAAAGAATAGAAAACAAAGAAGAAAGGGAGGAAGGAAGGAAGAGAAGGAGGGAAGGTAAATTTTCCTTATTTCTATAGCCAGAAGTACTTCACCAAACTTGGTTGTCAGACATTATGCACATTTAAGGGAGACACCCTAAGCTTTATAAATGTTGTTTGTGATGACTCAATCAAAGGACCTGTATAATTAAGTAAAATTAGCCCACCTGTCCTATTGCTTCATAGAATTCATTATAACCTCTCCAGCAAGTACAAAATATGTTTCATCCAAATACATGTAACTTACTTAATTCTTATTTGCCTTTGAAATCATGAGACATCAATATATAAGTGCTTTAAATATGTTTACATAAATTTATTTTTCATAATTTCTATCTCCTCATGTTAGAAATACACACAATTAGAGAAATTTAAAGACAAATTTAAAATAGTTTATATTTAACATTACCATAATTATAATAATTTAAAATATACTCATATGTATTAATAATCTAAATATACAAATTTTAACAGGTATATTTTAATAAATTATAAAAAATAGTGCTACATTAAGAATTTACCAATCAAAAGCTAATATTTGTTTTCTTTCAAATGGGAGTAAAAACAGCCACACCAGCTTGAGGACACTACCACAACATATGTCAATTAGACATGGCATGTGCATGACAAGAAATAAATCATCATAATAATTAACATTTATGATACTTTATGATAACATTCTATGAATATTTCCCCAAAACTTAATTCAATTTTATTTATACTTAGTGAGTTCAAATTCTTTTTTTTATTTAATTATTTATTTTAATTAATTAATATATTTTGTTACAGATTCTCTCCCCCCCTTCCTCCCCCCCCCCCCGTCCCCAGCTTTGTTGTTCATGTCCATTGAACATATACATGCATATATGTTCTGTGGTTTATCTCTCTCCCCACACGCCCTCTTCTGGGGATTGTCAGTCTGTACCCCATTTCCACATCTCTGGGACTACCCCATTCCTCAGACTGTTATGTTCATTATATTCCACAAATAAGTGAGATCATATGATACTTGTCTTTCTCTATTTGGCTTGTTTCACTTAGGATAATACTTTCCAGGTACCCCCATGTCGTCTCAAAGGATAAGAGATCTTTCTTTCTTACAGCTGCATAGTACTCCATTGTGTATATGTACCACAGCTTTTTTATCTATTCGTCTACTGATGGACATTTGGGCTGTTTCCAGATCTTAGTTATTGTAAATAGTGCTGCTATGAACATGGGGGTACACATATTCTTTATGATTGGTGTTTCAGGCTTCTTAGGGTATATTCCTAGAAGTGAGATCACTGGGTCAAATGTAAGCTCAATTTTTAATTTTTTGAGGGAACACCATATTGTTTTCCATAGTGGCTGCACCAGTCTGCATTCCCACCAGCAGTGTACTAGAGTCCCCTTTTCTCCACACCCTCGCCAACACTTGTTGTTTGATGATTTGTTGATGGCGGCCATTCTGACAGGTGTGAGGTGATACTTCATTGTTTAATTTGCATCTCTCTGATAATTAGTGACGTTGAGCATTTCTTCACATGGTCCTTAGCCATTTGTATGTCCTGTTTAGAGAGGTGTCTATTTAGTTTCTCTGCCCATTTTTTAATTGGGTTCTTTGTATTCCTTTTGTTGAGTTGTATGAGCATTCTATATATTTTGGAAATTAACCCCTTATTTGATACATCATTGGCAATGATGTTCTCCCATACAGTGGGTTGCCTTTCCATTTTGGTGGTTGTTTCTTTTACTGTGCAGAAGTTTTTGAGTTTGATGTAGTCCTAGGTGTTCATTTTCTCCTTTGTTTCTGTTGCCTTAGGTGATGTATCAGTGAAAATTCTGCTGTGTATGATGTCTGAAATTTTGTTGCCTACAGTTTCTTCTAGGATTTTTATGAATTCATGAGTCACATTTAAGTCTTTTATCCCTTTTGAGTTGATTCTTGTGTATGGTGTAAGTTGTTGGTCTAGTTTCATTTTTTTGCATGTAGCTGTCCAATTTTCCCAACACCATTTATTGAAGAGATTGTCTTGACTCCACTGTATGCTCTTGTCCCCTTTGTCAAATATTAATTGAGCATATTGTCTTAGGTCCATTTCTGGGTTCTCTGTTCTGTTCCACTGGTCTATATGCCTGTTCTTGTGCCAGGACCAGGCTGTTTTGATTACAGTGTCTTTGTTGTATAACCTGAAATTCGGTAATGTGATCCCTCCGACTTTGTTCTTCTTTTTCAAGATAGCTGTGGCTATTCGATTTGTTTTTGTTTTTGCTTTTTTGTTTTTTTTCTTGGTTCCGCATGAACTTTTGAAGTACTTGTTCTAATTCTGTGAAGTATGCCATTGGTATTTTGATGGGGATTGCATTGAATGTATAGATTACTTTGTGTAGCATGGACATTTTAATGTTAATTCTTCCAATCCATGAAAAGTATGTATTTCCATTTTTTATATCTTCCTCGATTTCTTTTTTCAATGACCTGTAGTTTTCTGCAAACAGGTTCTTTATTTCTTTGGTTAAGTTTATTCCTAGATAATTTTTTTGCAGCAGTGGTAAATGGGATTGTCTTTTTAGTTTCTCTTTCTGTGAGTTCATCATTAGTGTTTAAGAATGCCGTTGATTTCTTGATGTTAATTTTGTATCCTTCTACTTTGCCAAATTCATTTATTAAGTCTAGTAAATTTTTGATGGGGTCTTGGCATTTTCTACATATAGTATTATGTCATCTGCGAATAATGACAGTTTCACTTCCTCCTTTCTAATTTGGATCCCTTTGATTTTTTCTTCATGTATGATTGCCATGGCTAAGACTTCCAGTACTATGTTAAATAAGAGTGGTGAAAATGGGCATGCTTGTCTTGTTCTTGTTCTTAAGGGAAATGCTTTTAATTTTGGCCCATTGAGTATGTGTTGGCTGTAGGTCTTTCATATATGGCCTTTATTATGTCGAGATATGATCCCTCTATTCCCAGATTGCTGAGCGTTTTTTTATTTTATTTTTTTTCAGAAATGGGTGCTAGATTTTGTTGAATGCTTTTCCAGTGTCTATTGATATTATCATATGATTATCATATGATTTTTATGTTTCATTTTGTTTATATGGTATATCACACTTATTGATTTGCAAATATTATACTAGCCTTGCATCCCTGAGATGAATCCCACTTGATCATGATGAATAATTTTTTTAATGTGTTTCAGGATTTGATTTGCTAATATTTTTTCAGGATTTTGGCATCTATGTTCATCAGGGTATTGACCTGTAGTTTTCTTTGTTTGTAGTGTCTTTTTCTTGTTTTGGAATTAGAATTATGCTGGCCTCAAAAAAACAAGTTTGGAATTCCTCCTTTTTCTTGAAACTTTTTAAATAGTTTGAGGAAAATGGGTATTAGTTCTCTTTGAATGTTCAATAAAATTCCCCGTGAAGCCATCCGGGCCTGGGCTTTTGTTTGCTGTGAGAGTCTTGATTACATCTTCAATTTCTTTTGTTGTTATTGGTCTGTTCAAGTTGTCTATCTCTTCCCGGTTCAGATTTGGGAGACTATGTGTTTCTAGAAATTTGTCCATTTCACTTAGATTGTCCAATTTGTTGCCATATAATTGTTCATAATATTTGTTTTCAATCCTTAGTTTTTCTGTGGTGTCAGTTATTATTTCTCCTCTTTCATTTCAGATTTTGTATATTTGGGTTCTCTCCCTTTGTTTCTTGGTGAGTCTAGCTAAAGGTCCATCAATCTTGTTTATCTTTTCAAAGAACCAAGTCTTTGTTTCATTGATCCTTTGAATTGTTTTTTTGGTCTCAATGTCATTTATTTCTGCTCTGATCTTTACTATTTCCTTCCTTCTACTTGCTCTGGGTTTTTTGTGTTTTTGTTTGTTTTCTTTATAGTTCTTTGTGAGGTTAGATAGTCTATTAGAAATTTTTCTTGTTTCTTGAGGTATGCCTGTAGTGCTGTGAACTTCCCTCTTAGAACTGCTTTTGCTGCATCCCATAGATTTTGTGTTGTGTGTTCATTTTCATTGGTTTCCAGGAAGTTTTTTATTTCTTCCTTGATCTCCATTGTAACCCATTCATTGTTCAATAACATGTTATTTAGCTTCCATGTGTTCAAATGTCTTTGCATGCTCTTGTTGCAATTGATTTCTAGTTGCATGCCATTGTGATCTGAGAAGATGCTTGGTATGATTTCAATCTTCTTTAACTTGTAGAGACTTAGTTTGTGCCCTAACATGTGGTCTATCTTTGAGAATGTGCCATGTGTGCTTGAGAAGAATGTGAATTCTGTAGTTTTGGGGTGTAATTCTCTGTAGATATCTAGGAAATCCATTTGATCTAGCGCTTCATTTAGAGTCTGATTTTCCTTGTTAATTTTTTGTCTAGAAGATCTATCCTGTGATGTCAGCGGGGTTTTGAAGTCCCCTGCTATCATTGTATTGCTGTTGATTTCTCCTTTGAAGTCCTCCAGAAGACCTTTAATATATGTTGGTGCTCCTATAGTGGGAGCATATATGTTTACCAAGGTTATATCTTCCTGTTGGATAATCCTTTCAATATTATGTAGTGGCCTACTTTGTCTCTAGTTATGGCCTTCATTTTGAAATCTACTTTATCAAATATGAGTATTGCTACCCCAGCTGTTTTTTTTTGTTTTTTTGTTTTTTTTTTCCATTTGCTTGAAAGATTTTTTTCCATCCCTTTACTTTCAACCTATGTGAGTCTTTTGTTGTGAGGTGGGTCTCTTATAAACAACATATATGTGAGTCATGCTTTCTTATCCAGTCAGGTACTCTGTGTCTTTTGATCAGAGCATTCAAACCATTCACATTTAAGATGATAATTGATATGTACTTATTTATTGCCATTTTTGTTTAGTGTGGTTTTATTTTTCTTCCTATTTCTTGTTCTAATTACAGCAGTCCTTTTAGCATATATTGCAGGGCTGGTTTGGTGTTAATATATTCCCTTAGCCTTTTTTTTTTTTTTTTTTTGGTCTGGGAAGCTCTTTATTTCACCTTCTATTTTGAATGATAGCCTTGCTGGGTAGAGTAGTCTTCGATTCAGATCCTTGTTTTTCTTGACTTTGATTACTTCATGCCCTCCCTTCTGGCCTGTAGTGTTTCTGTTGAAAAGTCAGCTGAGAGCCTTATGAGTGTCCCTTTGTAGGTAACCTGTTGCTTATCTCTTGCTGCCTTTCAGAAGATCTCTCTGTCTTTAATTTTTGGCATTTTAATTATTATGTGTCTTGGTGTGGGCCTGTTTGGGTTCTTCTCACTTGGGGCCCTCTGTGCTTCATGAACTTAAATGCCTTCTTCCTTCACCAAGTTAGAAAAGTTTTCTGTCACTATTTCTTCAAATATATTCTCTAACCCTTGCCCATTTCTTCCTTTTCGGGGACTCCTATGATGTGAATGTTATTACGTTTCCAGTTGTCCCAAAGTTCTCTTAAGTTATCTTCCTGTTTTTTAATCATTTTTTTCCTTTTGGTTTTCTGATTGGTTGATTTTTTTCTACCCTGTCTTCTAATTCACTGATGCAGTTCTCAGCTTCCTCTACTCTGCTGGTTAGTTCTTCCAATGTGTTCTTAATTTCTGCTATGCCATTCTTCATTTCCACTTGGTTGGTTTTCAATGTTTCTATATGTTTACTCATGGTGCTAATGTCCTTACTCATGCTGTTCATCTTCCTCAAGATCATGGCTCTGAACTCTACCTGTGATATTTTGCTTAACTGTATTTCATTTATATCATCTTCAACAGAATTCTCTTGTTCTTATTATTTGTGATTTGTTTCTTTGCTTCACCATTTTGGCTATCTCAGTGGGTTTTGGAACCTGCCAAATTTTCCCTGTGTGTGTTGTTTTTCTGCTGTTTGTTGCTCCCTCTACTTGGTTTGGATGTGCCTGGGTAGGCTCACGTTAAATGCCACTGTCAAGTCTTACTTTCCTGGGTAGATTTGAGAGCCCAGGGAAGGTTCAGTATCCTCTAGCTTTTTTCTGGAGGCTAGGAGTCTCAGTTAACAAGTGCCTTGTAATGTAGCCCTGGTGTTCTGCATAAGAGGATTTACAGAGGGTGGGATAGATGCTGGTTGTTAATGAGCCTCAATTTGCATTTCTTTACTTCACCTCTCAGAAAGGCTGAATCTTGGAGGTGGGGGCTGCAGCTTTCCCCCATGGTTCTGGGAAGGAGCACACTGGCCATAGTCCTTTGTGGCCACAACTCAGCAAAAACTATGAGTGCCCTCCAAATCCTGGGTGTCCCCACAGAGGTCCAGGCCAGTCTGACCTTTCTCTGCCATAGCCCCCAGGTGAGTGGCTGTGGCTGTTTTAGGGCTCTGTCCTGACTCGGTGCTGTGGAGGGGGCTTGGTTTTTATTCCCCAGGGATGCTGCTCACAGCTAAGACTGCTGCTGTCTGTGGACTCCCAGCCCACCACCCTCTCGCACTTCTGCAGATCCTACCAGTGTCCCTGGTTATATGGTCCTGTTCTGCTGCTTTTCTGTTGCTTTTTTCCAAGGATTTGTCTTTACTTTAGTTGCAATTTCCATTTGGTCCTGGGAGATCGTCTGTGTAGCTTCCATTCACTCAGCCTCCATTTTCACATACTCTAAGACTATCTTGTACGCAACTGGGTCTCACAGGCCTCTCTGGTGCCCAGCACCCTGCAGGTCCCTAGGGAAACTGGATTGCAGAGTCCCTTTGGGGACCTGGCTCTGTGCCTATCTTATGAGCTGCTGGGTTGCACAGTCCTCTCTGGTGCTTCAGCACCCCACAGGTCCTGTAGGTAACTGGATTGCACCATCCCTGCAGGGTCGCACAGGCCTCTCTGGTGCCTCCACACCTTGCAAGTCCCGTGGGCAGGCAGCTGGATTGCACCAGTCCCTCTAGGGTTCAGGCTTTCCACTGCTCTTGTGAGCTGCTGGACCACACAGGCCTCTGTGGAGCCCCAGGTCCAGGGGCTGGAGGCTGGGGAGTGCTGCTGCCCCGTGGGGCTCAACTCCTGTTCAGCTTTTGCTGTAGTTTTGGGGGATGGGTCTCAGCTGCTGGTCTGTGCTTCTGTTGCCTGGGGATGGATGTCTGCTCCACATTCTATGAATTTTTATAATAAGGTCTAAGACAGTAAGATTGGGTATGATAAATAATGACATTTCTGTGGCAGGAGATTTTTTATAGCATGCCAACTAATAAACAGAAGGTAACAAATGATTAGATACTCCATGGCAGATATAATGCCAATTCATAGGAGGAAAGTTAAGAAAACACATTACTGGTAAATCTATAAATGACACTAACTTCAACAGAATACCCAGACAAAATAGATCCAGAGACATGGAAGTAGGGAACAGAATGATGAACTTCAGAGGGGAAGGGGCAGGGTAAGGAAGAGATACACCAAAGAATGTAGTACATGCATATATGCATAGCCAATGTGCACAGACAACAGTAAGGTCAAGGCAGCTAAGGCAGGAGCAGGGAGGATGGGTCAATGAGGGAACAAAAGAGGGACATCTGTAATACTTTCAACAATAAAGATGAAAGTTCTAACAATTTAAAATATTGAAGAATACCCAGATGTTGTTCTTTGAAGCAGTTCTAAAAAATTGATCATTGTTTCACTCACAAAATAGCATGGGTTCACAGAAAATGACCTGGTAACAAAGACAACATTTACTTTCTAAAATATTTATTTAAATTCTTTAAACTATATACAACTAGGTCATTCCCCAGAAAGTCTAATCGAGCAGGTATGGGATGGATCAAGGGAATCATACTCAATGTTGTAATCACTCAGCCGTAAACCTTTTAGAAATCTTTATCACAACACATTGTTGCCATCCTTACATGCAATGCCATTTGGGCTTCGGGCATATCAGTAACAGAGTTATTGCAATTAAAGTTAATTGACTATAGAGATGTTAAAGTGAGATTTTGTCTGTACCAAAAATACTTTTATTACTCAATTCTTGGCTCTCCATTGCAAAACTTATTTCCAAAGTTGCACTTTCACAAACATATTAACAGATTAGTCAAACAATATTTATAATAAGAATATCCTCTGCCTCGATAAGTTACACATTTTCCTTGACATTTTGCACATCAGTGAGTAAAAACATGGAAACTCTACCCACGTCATTTAGAGATTCACAAGTATAAAAACCATAAAGAGCACCTGACTTGCACATTGATTATGGCAATGATGACTCATGATCTTCTCCCAGTGTTAGAAAAGCAATGAACTAGGCAGTATGTACTTATTTGCCTGTTTATAGACTTGTTTACATAAAGATGCTAAAAGCTTAATGTATTCCTAGTGTGCCTTGAGAGCTACCTCAATGATTTCACCTATTTGAAATGCACACACTATTCCAACTAAGAGCACAGCCAGATGGGAAAAGTGCTGAAGCAAACCCGGTTTGAACATGTAAACCAGCAGGTACATGACATGCCTGATTACACTATTGAAGAGTCAAACAAGGTACTAGCTTATATTTTTAAACCCAATTACTTACTGTTTTAATGTTCATTTTGTCATGAACATCAACCTACATATTTTTGTGAAATAATTCATAAAAGAGAATATAATAAGGAAGCATAGAGCATACTGAGTAATCTCAGAAGAAAGGGGGTGGGGAGAGATTAACCAAAGAATTTATATGCATATATGCCTTCCCTAGGGACAATAGTGCAGTGAAGGCCTGGTGGGAGGGTATTGGGGGGTTGATGTGGGAAAAAAGGGGAGATCTGTAATACTTTCGACAATAAAGATAAATTTTTAAAAAGAGGGTATGTGATTTTGTTTGCTTAGCCTAGATATAAAATACTTTGGTCTGAAAAACCGAGAATGAAACAGAAAACTGAGAGCGCCCCTGTGCTCCTAGGTAGTCAAGTCTGTCTTCTTGAGCTGCAGTTGTTAAAAATCATCTCAAAAATAAAGTCACTCAGCTGCTTTGGAAAACCTCAGGAGTTGAAAAGTCTATTATCTCTCATGGTAAATTCTTTCAGCTTTAAGATAAGAAGCCCTGCCCTAGCTGGTGTGGCTCAGTTAAAGCGTCGGCCTGGGCACTGAAGGGTCATGGGTTCGATTCCTGGTCAAAGGCAGTACCTGGGTTGCAGGTCCATCCCTGGTAGGGCACATGTAGGAGGCAATCAATCAATGTGTCTTTCTCACATCAATGTCTCTCTCTCTCTCTCTCTCTGTCTCTCTGTCTCTCTGTCTCTCTCTCTCTCTCTCTCTCCTCCACCATTCATCCCCTCCACTTTCTCTAAAAATCAATGGGAAAAAAGTACCCTTGGGTGAGTATTAAAAAAAAAGAGAAAAAAAGGAAATCTTTATTCCTAATAAAACAGTCTGCCTGAGATTTAAGTTCATTTAAATAGTGAATAGCTAGTCAGTCTCTTATTTAAGATTACATTTCTGCAGCATAAAAATATTAAATATTGTATTGTATCTGTTAGTATTTAAAGAATCTTTGTACATGTTGATTTAGTTCATTCTCAAAACAATCTATCGAGGATACAAAATTAGTAATCATAATTCACAAAATATTTTATGTCGAAAAAACGATATAATAACACAAAGTTTTTATATGTTACACTGATTTTTATTTCTCTATATCCTATTTATTTTTCAAGTGAAATAAAATTTTTAACTTTTATAAGTCTGTGGTTCACTAAGAATTTATATTTCCATTTTTTCTGAAATATAGTTTCTGTCAAGTGTTTCTCATCCATCTTGATAAAGTCTAATTTTCTTTCTCACATCCTTCTTTTGCTTTCTCCTAATGATTTTTATCTGCTGCTTAATAGAGCATTTCTCCAGTTTAAGGCAATTTACATCTTAATCAATATCTCTGTGCCTATCATTGCTGACCCATAATTGAAACCCAGTAAGTTTTTGATGAATAAATACATGAGTAAATGAAATAATGAACCTTTCAAAATTTTAACAACTCATTGGAACATGTATTGATAAATCAATGTATGAGTATGTACTATTTTTTCATCTTTCAATAAAATCCTAGATTTAATCTTTTAGAGCTAAATAGAGTTGCTGACTAGCTTTGTGTTGGAAGAACTAATGAAGTATGTTCTACATGCTTTATAAATATTAACTCATTGATTCCTTCCTACAAGTTTATGAATTTATGAGGAAACTCAGGCAAAGAAGAATGAAGTTACTTGTTCAACAAGATCCAAGAGCTAATAGGTGGCAGAACCAGGCACAATTGGGCCCATAGTCTTCAAAGTTTTGTCAATGAAAAGGGTAATTAACTTTTAAAAATGTATCTATATTGTTGAATGTATTAAAGATGTCCCTCCTTTTTACTTCCACAATGACTCCCTCCACCCAGCTCCCACCCCCCCCTTTCATTGCATTATTGTCTATGTCCACTGATTATTCATATATTCATATAATTTATTTGATTTATCTCTTCCTGCCACCCCCCAAACCCCTACCCTCTGAGCTTCACCAATCTGTTCCATGTCTCTGGATCTATTTTATTCATAAGCTTATTTGGTCATTGGATTCTACAAATAAGTGAGATCATGTGATACTTGTCTTTCTCTGACTGGCTTATTTCACTTACCATAATTGACTCCAGGTCCTTCCATGCTGTCTCAAAGGGTAAGAGATCTTTCTTTTTTAGCGCTGCATAGTATTCCATTGTGTAGATGTACCACAGACTTTTTATCCACTCATCTACTGATGGGCACTTAGGCTGTTTCCAGATCTTAGCTATTGTAAATAGTGCTGCTATGAACATAGGGATGCATATATTCTTTCTGATTGGTGTCTTGATATGATTATTTAAAAGGAAAATTTTAGCCCTGGCCTGTTTAGCTCAGTGGTTAGAGTGATGGCCAGCGGACCAAAGAGTTACAGGTTCAATTTCAGTCATGGGCATGTACCTTGGTTGTGGTTCATCTTTAACCTTGGTTGGTGTCATTCGGGAGGCAACCAACCAGTGTCTCCCTCTCACATTGATGTTTTTCTCTCTCTCTCTGTCTCTCTGTCTGTCTCTCTCTTTCTCTCTTTTCTCTCCCTCCCACTCTATCTGAAAATCAATGGAAAAATATCCTCTGGTGAGGATTTTAAAAAGTAAAAATTAAAAAAAAAATGTTTTTAAAGTAAAACTTCATCTAAATTGCACTGAAATTTGTTCAAAACCAGTGAAAATTCTAAATGATTAAATTGATTATTTATACACAATCATACAGAAGATCATCCATCCACATGTTCTCGCTTTGCTCTTTTATTTGGCAATTTCTTCTTAATGTTTGCATTTATTTTTGGACTTATATTACTAAGTAGACTAACTTAAATTTCAGTCTTACTAATGTTTTGACATGTTCTACAAAAATGCTTCCTTAAAAATACCTACTCAGTGTCACCAATTAGCTTTCTTGGCTTGAATTAGAGTAAAAACTGAGGTTCTTTTACTTAGCTTTGGAATCACAAAATACTTTTACAATTGAGATCATGAATTTTCAATGAAGAATCTAATATTTCTCAGAAATCTTTTGAACAGGATATAGGCTTGCGTGTGACATTTATGAATTCAATAATAAAGAACAATAATTTTGTATGCCTTATAAACAAACATATGAGAGCATGTTTCAATTAAATTGTACAGCATCCATTTACCGAAAATTTTTCAGACATCACAGAATTTTCTGGGAAATAAAAAAAGATGCTTTGTTCATACAATATATTATAGAAATTATTTGGTCTATAAAAGAGTGAAAGAACATTAGTGTGAACAATAAACAGAAAATATTTAGAGATAGTTCCTTACCTGTTTTATTGGAAAGTCTAAATGATACCATCTTATCAGGAATATTACATACATTCCGCACTGAAGCAATGCAGCTATAATTAGCATAGTCCTGAGGTCGAAGATTCTTTAGTTTTAAGATCTTTGTTTCACCCTAAAAATGTAAAAAAGGTCATTAGCAATAGTAATCAGAGTGAACAAATGAATAAATCATGACATTGTATTGTATTCAATCATATTATTAGTAGAATTTGGTAGACTGTCTTGTTTTTCAAAGAAAAATGCCCTAAATTAAAAAACAAAAAATGTTGCATTTAAAAATAACACTATAATGTGCCTAGAGATTAAAAAAAGAACAACAAAAAACAACAACAACAAAAAACTAACAGCCAGCAATGAAAATTTGTAACTTTTTCTTTAAAAACTAGCTTCCCAGAGGAGCAAAATCTACCACCAAATTATCATGCAAAGAACAGAACAGTGTACTTAATAATGGAATTTATTCAACAAACACTGCAATCTACACAGACTCCAACATGAAATGTTATGAAAGAAAAGGACTCTGAAGGAGAACCAATAAATAAAAAATTGTTGGTAGAACAAATTTAATGAAATCTAGCTAATGATAGATAATTAAATGTATACACACAAATATTTTGTGAATATGGAGCAATGACAGAATATAGATCTCAAGCTGCCTAAAGAACTATTCATGACTATAGTAATATCATTATTGCTCTTGTTATTTTACGTTCAGTAGTTCAAGATCTAGGTGTCCCAGATAAATCTACAAAATATTAGATAGACTTAAATTAGGCAAGTGGCCAGAAATATCATATAAACCATTGATTAGTCAGGAAACCATGAAAAAAAATTGCCCAAAGGGCAAAATGAACAACAACAAAATAAAAAATAAAAAGCCCTTCTGCCCAATTCAAATGAGGTTTCCTGGGAATTCTTTTCCTTCCAACGTCTATGCATCTTCTCAAAATAGCAAAATAGTTCCTCTCATAAGTAACCTCATTGTGAAAAATGATAAAACAGTATCACAATGACATCATATTTTGTGTAGCAATTTTCAAAACGTTAATTTTTTCTGGATAACATCTGTATGAAACCATGTGTTTCTTTTATTTTACTTCAGTAACATCGCTCAAATCCTAAAAAACTGCATACATGCTTCAAAAGTATCAGACTCTTAGTGACAACACATAAAGAGATTGCCTGTTCATTTGCCAAAAAAAAGCCAGCTCACACAAAGGCAGGCACCCAGATGTTCCCAAGTGTGTCAAATGAATCTCCACTTCAGTGAGCATCATGAGCACTGCGGCCATAATTCCTTTCATTCCCTGTTGAAATTCACCCTCAACTCAGTCACATATTTAGCATTTTCTTCTGTAGTATAAGCAACAATCTTCTCTCTTAATTTTTCTTTAGAAAAGGCATTGCATTTTTTTCTCTACAAACAAATACAAATACAGGCCACACAAATATACACAGTCAGTGTGTGTGTTTCTGGAACTTATATTTAAACCAAGTTTTCACTGTATAATAGTTATGTTTTATAATAACTAGATAGAATGCCTAGAAAAGTCTGCTTAATTAGAAAACCTACTTGAAAGAAAATGACATACCAGAACCAACTGACTCATAATTTTCAAATGAGGTGATGTATCCTACCCCTTCAATCTGTGTGACTGTTACTGCTTACATTTCTCTGCTTTTCTTTCTCCTCTCAACACTGAACTGTTGGTATTTCTGGACTAATTATTCCATAGTTAATATCACTGCAAAATCCCCCTAGGTGATCTTAGCTTTGCTGATGAATTTCTATTACAAGCCATGTTCCCACCCTCACCCCCCACTACACCAACTCTGTATCCTGATTTCAGGATTCTCCCTATGTTTCAGATGCATATACCACATTTTTACTTCAATATGTGAGACAGCTAAAACTCAACACATTCTAAATTGAACTTCAAGACTACTTCTTTAAATCTAATATTCTTTCTTTAATAACAGAAACCTTAAACTTTCAATTACTATTTCTTATTCACATATTCAATATCTCCCTCTCAGATCCTTTTATTGACCTTTAAGCAGGTTTAATCTTGACTATTCTTTTTATTTATTTTTAAATTTAATCTTAGCTCCAAACCCTACATTTAGCTGGAAAAAAAAAAAAAAAGAAAGGAAGAAAGAAAAAGAAAGAAAGAAAGAAAGAAAGAAAGAAAGAAAGAAAGAAAGAAAGAAAGAAAGAAAGAAAGAAATCCTGCTTAGTATAATTTAAGAATGCAAGTAAATATAAAGACCTAATCTATAACCAGGAGGATAATATGTAAATCTGTCCATGCCATTTTTCTGCTTAAATCACTTGGCTTACTATGGTTCTTAAAAATATGCCTGGCCAGTGTGGCTCAATGGACTGAGTGCTGTCCCATGGACTGAGAGTTCCCAGTTTGATTCCCGGTCAGGGCACATGCCCAGTTTCAGGCTTGATCCCCCGAAAGGAGGCATATAGGTGGCAGACAGTGGATGTTTCTATCTCTCTCTAAAATATCATCACAAATATATTAAAAAAAAAAAAAAAGTACAACAGCTATTGACATGAATGTTGTCCTACATGATCTCCATTCTCCTTTCCTCCCCAGTCTTATCTCACTGTTTCAGTGCTTGGCACAAACTCAGCTTCCTTGTGCCATAGACCTGTTACACATGTGTAGCTCTTCCTGGCTCTCTGCCTAATCAAGTTCATCTCATTCTTAGCTCCCAAAACTCCTTACTTTCACAGGTAAGACCTTATTTACTTATTCCCTCTTTGTAAGATCTGCTGATATCTCTCCATAACACATTCTCGTTTTACCATTTATACTGGTAGTGGATTTATGTTCTGCCAACTTCTCCCCTTACCTGCTTCGTATGAATAGAGTTATTAGCTTCGTATGAATAAGCACATACCCTTTCCTCCTAAAGGGTAGGGGTGTCCTTCTTAGCATTAATTTCCAAGCACCTAGCACAAGACTTAGTATAAAATATACACTTTGTAAGTGAATTTTTTTTTTTTCAATTGAAAGTACTATAACTACCTATCTTTTATCACTCAGGGCTTTGTTTTATACATACTTCTCTGGAACTTAGTATCTACTGGGCACTTGATACAAACTCAATCAACATTAAGATTAAGATATATAGTCAATATCCATAAAGCAATTCTACAGTAATAATAATCATTTAGGTTCATATTTAATGATAATCTATTTACATAGAGTTAATTATATTCTATCAGTATTTGTTTCAGTTTCACTGACAGATTGTTTTTTCTAACAATTTTATTTATTTTTAATTTTATTTATTGATTTGAGAGAAAGAGAGATCAATTTGTTGTTCCACTTATTTATGCATTTATTGGTTGATGCTTGTATGTGCCCTGACTGGGTATCGAACCTGCAACCTTAGCTTATCACGACGATGTTGACCAACTGAATTACCCGGCCAGGGTAACAAATTATTTTTACAACTTATTTTCTGGACCTCATTTCAATATTCCACTGAAACTATACCTACAATATAATCAATGACACTCTTTTGTTAAAATTCAATAAATCTTTTTTATGCCTCTATTCTTTATTTCTAGCACTTTGCTTTGCTACTTTGACAGGCCCTTGTGTAAAAATACTTGATAATAAATATAATATTTTAGTCATTTCTTGGTTGTTTTTCATTTCATATTTTATCCATTGTGAAAATTTTAGTCGTCAATCTTGTACTAATATATTCCTAGTGCTATCTGACGCATTATCATTGCTTCATTTAGCATCTATGTACAGATATCTGACAAATCTTTTGGTCAGAAATGCTGCTGGTGTTCATGTTATCCAAAGTCAAGAGTACAAATTGGATAGTAATATTGAGAATTTAAGGCTTACAGAATTCACCTAACGTTCTGCAATGATTCCCACAACTTACAAACACCAACAAGTATGGCTCAACACATATAATGGTTTATACACACCATATCCTACCTAGTTAATTCTCATGCAAAACAATGCAACAAAAGGGGCACATGGAATGAACACACAAAAGGAAAGGACAGCTTTTACTGTGAAGTCCATACATACAATCTACCGGTGGTTCAGTTAGCATTGGATTGGAGAGTTGTTTTGGGTACACTAAGATGATTTACATCTTTTTTCGGAACAAAAGATACTAAGATGTATGAACCTACAGTACAGTCATCTAAGTTAATATGTGAGATTGATTTGTGTAGCATGTCAAAGAGGCAGAGGGGCTAATACAGACAATATTTTAAAGCCGATAAAAAACAGACAGAATTATGAAAGAATTTGAACCTTACCCACTTAATTAACTCACAACATTCAGAAAATTATGAAGACGTTAAATTGACCTTCTTCTTTTCAATAAACAGCTCCTGAAGTTATGCTATCAAATGGCGAGTGTGTACACGTGGATATATATTTACAATGATTCAGACTTTACCACTTATAACTGTTCTATCACTTAACATTAATATTATTTTGTTGATCATATAAATTTAATATTCTGTGATGTTGGAAGGGTTTTTGCATGTGAATTCCCATGATTTGTAAAAAAGGAATTTTCAGTTGATTATTGTTAATTGTATAATTAGTCTGATTAGTCTAATTATAGCTAATTACATAATTAATGTAAATATGTTCACTCTTGTAATTAGATGGTGCAATTACAATACACAATATAATGTCATGAACAGCTTTACCAAAGTTCTAGAAAAATAGCAAGAGTACGTGTAGTTTGTAAAATTTAAGTACATATTTCTTTAACATTCACAAAATTAATTTCAACACCTATATTTAAACTTTTAAAACATTTTTTAAATAAAAGAAATAAAGGAAAGGTTATTCTATACATTTGTCAGTAACCATTACCAACAATGACATTTTCTAGTGAAATAATAACCATATCTTTAAACTGTATTTCCACTTTACTCATGAAATTTGAACTTTTTAAAATATGTATTTTCAGATATAAGTTAAAAAAAAGCCTTCCAAGTCACTGATTTTTTTCCCCACTTTAATTATAATTTATTACAAACTTATAGATAGCAATACATGCTAGTCTATATCTTCAGTATTGAGTGGAAGTATGAAAAGTATAATTACTCTTCTTTGACTTATTACATTATATGCTTCAGCCTCAGAAACACACACCAATTTCATTTCAGAAACACTGTCTACAAAAAGGTATAAGAAGATTTTGTTACTCAACAAGATGCGGAAATAAATATTTAATTCAAATTAATAGAGTTATTAGCTTCGTATGAATAAGCACATAGCATAGATGTATCTTACCTTAGAAATTTTATTTTATTAAAGACAAGGCATTCTTAGTAAACAGGAAATTATAACTTCAAACAAAATTTAATTTTCTAACATTAAGAAATAAGCAGTCTTATGATCTGTCATTTAAATCTTCCACAATAAAATCCCAGTATACCTTCCCAGTTTTATAGTCCACTTTTCCCACATATACCAATTATTATTCCAATCAAACAGAGACAGAGCTAATCTTTGGAGATATCATCTTCCTTCTGTACTATTGCAAGTGCTATTGATTTCAATCTTGCATGCTCTCTCCATAGAAGTATTTTGTGCCTCTATTTTGACAATAATTTTTACTTTGTATCATAATTGCTGTTTACCTTAACTTCTCCCCATAAATATCAACGAAGTTAGAGAAAGAACCCTGCCTATAACCACTATCTCTGGCAGAAAGTTGCCAAAATCTTGCACAAAGTAGATGTCAGTTATGTTAACTGTAGATGTCAGTTATGTTAACTAGATTTTAATTGCACTGTGAAAACACGAAAGCCATAGAATCTATGGAAATAAATTAAAATATTATTAAGTCTTCCAATACCAATAAGGCTAACATAGAAAATTCTTTCATTATGAAAGTACATGTGAAAATTGATGGCAAACAATAGTCCAAAAAATCAATAACACCTAAGAATTAAAATATATATTTATCTCTATCTATCTATATATATATCTACTAGCACATTAAGGAAAAGGAAGAGGAAAAACCATTTATTTACAAATAGCAAAGCCATTACACTAAGCTTCCTCCTCCCAAATGTCAATCCTAGGAAATATTTTGATACAACACAAAATTAATTTTAAATCTAAAACAAATTTGACATGTAGAGCAAATAACTGATACCTTTAATTCAATAACACAATTCTGAAGTTACTAAAAATGTTTGGGTTTATTTTTAATATAGGGGAAAATAACCAGATATGCTAATTCTGTAAATTAGAGCCTATATGGAAATCACATTTTATCACTGTAAAAATAAAAACCACAGGCTATGTTCTCTATGTTGCTTTCTCCTGCTGGACAACCATAACTCACAGTTCTTCCAAATTTCCAACACAGTTAAAAGCTACAAATAAGGACATTGTTTTCTATCTAGTAGATTCCTGGAGGCAAATGTTCTCTATGTCACATTCATCTTTATGATAAAAATGTGCCCGTAAGGCTGGATTCAACCCTGGAGTTTTCAATTTATTAATTCTAATTATTTTCATTCAACAGAACCTTTGTAGAAACGCTGCTCACCTGCATCTCTGTATTTGAAACCATATGAGACTAGAACTGTTATCGCAGGTTCCCCTGCACTCCCCCTGGAGGAAACTAGATTCAAGCAGAGTTACAAAATGGTGGCCCAGCAGGGCCAATGTTGAATTCTGGCAACAACAGGTGATTTATTGTTTTCTGAAAAGTGGGTGTGCACAGCAAGCCTCAGCAGTTCTTATTTTCATACTAACAGACAAATTCACCTATTTATGTTACCAGATCAGTCTCAGTAGGCATTTGCATTTGTGATTTCTACACTCAAGTATACTTACTATGGTCCATTGAAAAAAGAAACCCTTGCATCTCCAGGAGGCTACATACGACCAGCTGCCTGCCCCTGAAAGGTCATTTGTTTGTAAGTAGCACTCCAGAATTCAAGTAAATGACCAGCTCCCTATGCATCTCTGATAAACACACATATAACACACAAAGACTCAAAGCAGTACCTCGAAGGGTGATAAATCTAAATAAAACTGCTTTTGGAAACTCTTACATGTCCTCTCAAATTGTTCACACAGCCATAAATACTACTTGTGACAAAGAAGTAAAATCAAAATGGAGGGGATCAGGTTTTTCATTGCTCAATTATAATCCATTGTTAACATGAACCACCCTCAGTTCAATAATCTTAATAGCAAGTTCCCTCAAATTGATTTACAAATTCAACAAAAACCTTACTCAAAACCTTATTAGACTTTTTGTAGACATTGACAAGACGATGCTAAAATTTAAGTGGAAATAGAAAAAAGCTAAAACATTCCAAACAATTTTGAAAGAGATGAACACAGTTGAAGGACTTATTTTTCTTGGTTTCAGGACTGTTATAAGTTACAGTAATTAAGACAGTGTGGTATTGGCATCAAGACAGACATATAAATCAATGGAACAGAATAAATAGTTCTGAAATAGACCTTAATATGTAGGGCCAATTGATTTTCAATTTAGGTGCCAAGAAAACCTACTGGTGAAAGAATGATCTTTTCAATAATTGGTACTAGAACACGTCTACCCCTCTGCAAAAAACAATGAGCCTCAAACATTCCCTCACACAATAAAAAATTAACTCAAAACAGAAAAAGAATTGATAAATGTAAGTGCATAATGATTGTTTCAAAGAACAAAATAATGTCTTATTGATATTGAAATATATGTAGAATTAATGTGTTAGACAAAAATAAAATATAAAAAGGGTAGAGGCTGTAATTTTTAAGTAACCAATTAAATGAAACTTGTGTAGTTACATTAATGACAGATAAAACAGACTTTAAGGCAAGAGGTACTCCTAGAGGTAAAGGAGTACATTTCCTAATGATAATCTACTAGGAAGATATAGTATCACAAAGATCATATACTCATTCCACCAGGAAAATATAACAATTCTAAATTTGTATGTACTAATACTACATTTTAAATATATAAGATCAATATGTAAGCCACAGATATTAATTAATGTCTCAATCATTTAGAAGAGCAGAAGTAAAAATCAGGAAAAAGAGAAGGTCTAAATAACACAATCAACAAACATGACCTAACTGGCACTCAACGATTTTGGAATGCACATTCTTGTGGCTGCACACAGGTCATTTAGGAAAGTAGGGCACAGGCATAGCACAATGCAAGACTCAATTAATTTTTAAAGATTAAAAATATTCAGAGTATGCTTTCGGACACAGTGGACTTGAATTATAAGTTAATTACAAAGTATAAGTTGGACAATAAGTGTGTTGAAAGCCCAAAGCAGGGAAGGTGGGGGTAGATGGAGGTGGGAAAAGGTGGGAGTGGGGTGGGTGGAAGTCTGCAATAATGTTAACATTAAAGATTGTTAATTAAAAGACAAGAAATAAATCAAAAGATAGGCTTCAAAGGAAGGTAACTTGAAGTCAAGAAATAAAGATTCCACAGCCATGTCAAGTATATATATATTTTTAAATCCTCACCCGAGGACATTTTTCAATATTTTGTTCAGATACAGTGGGAGGGGGAGAGAGAGAGAGAAAGAGAGAGAGAGAGAGAGAGAGAGAAACATCGACGTGAAAGGGACACATCGAGTGGCTGCCACCCACACGACCCAACCAGGGCTGGGGACAAACTGCAACTGAGGTGCGTGCCCTTAGCGGGAACTGAACCTGGGTCTCTCTGGACCGCAGGCTGATGATCTAACCCCTGAGCCAAACCAGCCAGGCCTCAAGTATATAGTTTTTAATAGAAAAAATTATAACTATAAAATTGCCATAGTTTGGAAATTAAATGTTAAATAAGTTCAATTATAATATTATTCTAATTTGAAATTCACTAAGCTTTCTTTAGTAGGTGAAGAGGGATGGAGATATAGAGTGATTCAAGAATTACTAGAAACTTGGAGTCAATTGTACCCTTCCCATAGCTAGTAACTCACACATCTCCAACAGGAGTATTGGCTCAATATTTAACATTGACGTTTCATGAACATCTTCTGTGTGTAAGTCTAGCTGTTGCAAAGACAAAGCCTCTATAATTAGTGAGTGATATTCAAACACAAGATAACTTGATAGTTATAGTGCTATGAGAAAAAAAAAATTAAAATAAAACTGGGAGTTAGGAAAGAGTAACCATGAAAAGAAAGGGATGTTACTTCAGATGGATCTGCCAGGGAAGGCCTTTTGGAGGTGAGGAGTCCTGAGTATTAAGAAGAACCTGCCATAATATCTCAGTAAATGACATTCTGCATGGAGGAATTAACAGCACGCAGATGTTCGGCATTGGTGTGACTAGATGAGCAAGTGAGACATAAAAGATTAGGTAAGAAAGAGCAAGGCCAAGCCAGCTCAACATGGTCTAGTAGGCTCCAATACACTGAACCGTCCAAGCAGTTTTTATTCATTAGTGTTCATATTCACTAGAGATATTAAATCAGAAAAATGTTTACATTTTTACATGATCACTCAGATGTTTGAGTTTTCTGTAATAAAGCATAAAGCCAATTAAGAACCTGTTACCACATTCCATGGAGAGGGGTGGAGTCATGTGGTACAGTGAACTTGTGTTTTTTGGCCCACGTATAGTATATCAACCAGTATTTCCTGGGGCTGTAAGAGCTAAATTTTTCATGTGCTGCTTTCTATTCAAGAGTTTCTATCAGTCTGACCTATAAAATATGTTTAATATTAAAAAGTTAAGTGCATATATAACGTAAAAGTATTGATATATTTCTTGCTTCTGCATGATTGTTGGGCCAGATACAGGTACACAAGAATTTGAGAACATTAAGCAACATAATCAAGTAACCGAAGGCAGGAAAGACATTTTTAAATAAGAGCTATAACTGCATGCTATTGGCAGTTATCAACTGCAGCAAGTGAATCAGAGTTACAAAGAAAGCTTGTTTATTCCTTAAATATTTTTTAAAGAGAATTGATTCAAACACTCGAACAACAGAGGTGCACATACAAAGTTAGAGAAAGTCTGTGCTATTCATTTAGAAGAAAATGTCGGTACTGAAATGGTCAAATTAAAAGGTTGTTTCTCATGAAAGAATGGGAGATAAAAGACAGAAGAGAAGAATGAAAGTTATTTTAAAAGGCAGAATCAGCCCGGCCAGTGTGGCTCAGTGGTTGAGCATCACCCACGCACCAGGAGGTCGCTGGTTGGATTCCCAGTTGGGGCACATGCCCAAGTGGTGGGCCTGATCCCCAGTGTGGGTCATGCAGCCAATTAATGTTCTGTCTCATTGATGGTCCTCTCTCTCTCTCCCTTTCTCTAAAAATAAATAAACAAAAAAAATTAATAATAAAAAAAAGGCAGAATCAATTGCTAGTAGTTTGAGAGCTCTTATAAGGTGGTATTTTAGAGTTGCTAACAGAGAAATAGTAACAATTCAAAAGAATAAATAAAAAGTTGATAGTGCTTGTTTAGTAACTTTAAAAAATTCCTAATTCTTTTGAAAATATGAACTTTTCCCAAATTTATATAAGGCCCATGTGTTGATTTCCAAGTGATTAGACTCATCGGCAGGTAAGAAATAGCCATGTAGTGAACAGGTGTTTAGAATTACCCCAGTGCCTCTGAACAGTATCATGCTAAACAAGAAAACATGTTTTCTTATTTTTAAAAATATCCGTATTTTAAAACTGAATTGATAAAAGTATAATCAAAGATAATAGTTGATCATTTATCTGAATTTCTAAACCCTAGAAGCATCTAAACAAATACTGTTAACAATATTTTTTATTTTCTAACTACAAACATTTTGATTTTTTAAGAATAAACTTTTCTTTATTAGTTTTGTGCTCCTTTGCAGTCTTAAAAAAACATTCTTATTAAACGACATTCAAATATATTTCTACAAACTTCAATGTTGACTTCAAGAATTATTAATTTCTCACTCTAAATATATTACAGAAACATATTTCATATTAAATTCACTCAATGAAAAATTAATTTAATTTTATTTTTATAAAATAAGTTTTTTGTGTCTCATTAGATATTTTAGTTTTTACATAATTAAGGCTCCACTCATACATAATTGAGAACCAAAAATGAACATGTGAATTTAGACAATTTTTTTTCTAAAACCAAAGTGAAATAAATTTCAAATAGATGTCTTCATTGTTTTAAAACTTATTTATCATCTCCCAGCTGGTGTGTCTCAGTGGTTGAGCATCAGACCCCTGCACCAAGAGGTCACCGGTTTGATTTCCAGTAAGGCACATGCCCAGGTTGTGGGCCCAGTTCCCAGTGGGAGGCGTGCAAGAGGCAACCAATTGATGTTCTCTCTCATCAATGTTTCTATTTCTCTCTCCTTTTCCCTTCTTCTCTCTCTAAAATCATCAATTTAAAAAATATATTTAAAATTTATTTATCATTAGAATGAGGGAATCAAAGTCTTTTCTTTCATGAAATATTTTCCACAATAAAAAGCATTCAGCAAATGTATAATTATGTACTTGATAGTGAAACCTAGGTAAACTTATGAACAAAGATATATGTTAGGATAATTAATTTAAAATGCTTTTCAAGAGTTAACATTTTAAACTTAATTACCATGTGAAAAATAAACAAATTTTTCTTCATTATTTGAGTCTTCTGATTGATCAGTCAAGAATATATTGTTTTTTTAGAAGGCCATGTTTGAAGAAACTATATTTTTAAATAGATATAATATTGCATGCTGCTTGAATTAGGAAAGTATCCTAACAGGGTGGGGTGGATATACTATACCTTAATTCTTACCTGGGTAAAGAAGGGTTCATAAATCTCAACTCCTTTATCAGATCCTTGTAATAACACTTCCTGGCCACGTCTCCAACTGTACCGAACAGGTGGATTGGAATTGGCAACACACCTGAGGAATACTGTTCTCTCATAGTAAAACTGTTCTTTAGCTTCACCTATACTTTGATGAACAGTTACTACGGGATCATCCAAATCTAGAAAAAAATAAAAACAATGAAGTGTCAATGTTGAGTGACCTGGCTTCTGAAATATTTTACATATAAAGAAATAACCAAAGATGTATTTTAATTGATTTTATTGCTTATTGCTAAATTCATTATTTTCCATTAAGTTTATTGAATTTATTTATGGAGAAATTCCAAATCAGAGTTAATAAAGACAAGTAATATTTATTTCCAAAGATCTCTATTTGTTGAGCTAGTACAAATGACCTTGCATATTTATAACACTTTGCCAAAAGCAACATAAGACAGAGCTCCAAGAAAAACATCAGAATCAAAATTCTCAAATTCAAAAAATTAGCTAAAACAATGAACCACAGTGACAGGAAAATATCAAGTAGCTCAACTAACTCTTTCCCTGAACATACTTCTTCTGATTATTTATAAATGATATATTAAAAATAATCATAGAACTCTATTTACAAATTATTATAATCTTTATAGAAAGAAAATGTGATCTTGTACTGACTTAAATTTTTCCTTTGTCTTAGATTTTATACCTCAGAGCATATCTGTTGTTTTGAAATGTGCTAACAGAAACTACTATTAAAAGGCATTATTGCCCTGGCCAGTTTGGCTCAGTGGTTAGAGTATTGGACTGCAGACCAATGAGTCCCGGGTTCGATTCCGGTCAAGGGGTACCTTGGTTGCAGTTTGTCCCCAGACGGGTCATGCAGGAGGTAACCAGTCGATGTGTGTCTCTCACACTGACATTTCTCTCTCTCTCTATCTCCCTTCCACTATATCTGATGATAAAGAGAAAATTATCCTCTGGTGAGGATTTAAAAAAAAGGAATTATTACATGCATCCTAACTAAGGGATGTAGCCCTGGCCAGTGTGGCTCAGGGATAGAGCATCCGCCCGCAGACCAGAGAGTCCTGGGTTTGGTTCCTATAAGGGCACGTACCTCAGTTGCAGTTTGTCCCCAGCCTGGTTGGGGTCGTGTGGGTGGCAACCAGTTGATGTGTCTTTCTCACATCAATGTTTCTCTTTCTGTTTTCACCCCTCTCTCCCTCCCGCTCTTTCTGAAGATAAATGCAAAAATGTCCTTGGGTGAGGATAAAAAAAATTAAAAATATGGGATATATACCATAAAACTCAGCAGAAATTTTCTCGGAAAACAAATACATAAATATCTTGGTCTTGGTGGGTCACATAGTCTTTGTCTCAACTACTCAACTTTACCAATGTCATGTGAAAGCAGCCAAAGGCAATAGGTAAAATTAATATAAGATGAATGTTGCTGAGTTCTAGTAAAAGTTTATTTACAAATGCAAGTGCCCCAGTCCGGTTTGGCTCATGGGCAACTGTCTGCCATAGATTGCTAACCCCTGATATACCTACCATACCCCAGGTTCTTAAGAGAAAAGAAAAATAATCAAGAAGTGTACTTGCTTTAAAACAATTATATATTTAAAGGTTGCTAAAAGAGTAAATCTTAAAAGTTCTCATCACAAGAAAAATAAAATTGTAACTGTGTGTGGTGATGGATGATAACTAGACTTATTATGGTGATCATTGCACAATACACACAGATATTGAATCATTGTGTTGTACACTTGAAATTAATATGTTATATGTCCATTATATCACAATAAAAATGAAAAAATAAATAAATAAAAGAAGAGCTCTAGGTTCCATGTCTAGTATAAATTTAATCTATACTTATTAATAATGATGCAAAAATTAGCTGTATTCAAATATTAATTTCATTGAGCTTTACTCCTTGAGCTTTATAACTTTAAATATTTTCTTCTTCATTGATTTTAGAGAGAGAGAAACGGAGAGGGAGAGAGAGATAAAAATATCGATGAGAGAGAACATCGATTGACCACCTCCTGCATGCCCCCCAATGGGGATCAGGCCCACAACCTGGGCATGTGCCCCTACCAGGAATGGAACTGGTGACCTCTTGCTGCAAGGGTCCATGCTCAGCCACTGAACCACACCTGCTGAGGCTAGCTTTATAATTTTAAAAGGTAACTTAATCACCCTGGCCAGTTTTGCTCAGTGGTTAGAGTGTCAGTCCATGGACCAATGAGTCACATGTTCCATTCCTGTCAAGGGCATGTACATCAGTTGCAGTCCCTGGCCCTGGTCGGGGTCGTGTGGGAGGCAACCAGTCGATGTCTCTCTCTCACATTCATGTTTCTCTCTCTCTCCCTCTCTTCCTCTCTCTCCCTTCCACTTTATCTGAACAAAAATGAAAAAATATACCTGCATGAGGATTTAAAAAAATAAATAAATAAAATAAAATGTAACAATCTTTGTGGTCTTCAATTTCTTCATCCATTAAATGGGAATAACTATGGAACATATTAATAGAGCTGTTGGAGAGAGTTCTTAAGGCCTTAGCACATAATAAATGCTCAATAAAATTGAGTTATTATTATTAATAGGATTTCATTTAGATTTCCATTAATTCTATGTTGTTTTCATGCATTTATCTCACCAATTTATAATGAACTCACTTTTCATTTCATAGGTAAAAATGTCACTTTCCCATTTGTTCAAGCTATCAAATATTTTTACATGACAAACATTTTTTATGTGAAATCTGAAAAGAAGCTACCATATATTTATATAAATGTAGTGGTGAGGTGTGTGAGCCCATGCTACCCTGAATATTTAAAAGACATTCTTTCCTAGAAAAAATTCTTTTTTGACATATGACTGAAAGCCAGCAAAGTATTAAAGTTAGAGTTGCCCTAAGGAATCAAAATTAAGAACAGAAACCCAGCCAGTGTGGCTCAGTGTTTAAGCGTCTACCCGTGCACCAAGAGGTCCTCGGTTTGATTCCCAATCAGGACACATGCCCAGGTTATGGGCATGATCCCCAGTGAGGGGCATGCAGGAGGCGGCCAATCGATGTTCTCTCTCTTTGATGTTTCTCTCTCTCTCTCTCCCTCTCCCTTCCTCTCTCTCTAAAATCAATAAAGAAAAAAAAATATTAAGAACAGAATCCCAAATTTCCCCAGCTTAAAAAGGAGGCGGGGCGGAGGTCACATATGAATTACTTGACAATTCTACTTTGTTTTTTTATTGATTAATTTATTTTTGTTACAGATGTTTCTCCTTTTCCGCCCACTGATTCCCCCCTCCCCCTCCCTGCAGCCCTGTCCCCAGCTTTGTTGTCCAAGTCCATCGTTCATGCATACATGCATATAAGTTCTGTGGTTTACAATTCTACTTTGGTTTCTCATTTTGCAACATTCTGAGGTTTTAGTTTTTTCCACATTAGAATCTTTTCACAGCTTCCTGAAAGGCCTCTTAGTCTGGTTGTATAAGTTTACAGAACAACTGCTGCTTCTCAGTAAACTTTAATGAACTTTCTGTTTAAATTCACTCTAATGGCTGTGCAGGGATATACGCTGTTTGGTTTAAATAAGCTGGAGTACTTAGGGATTCTAGCATCATTATCATGAAATATTTACAGGTTTTCAAATCATATTAAATCTTACAGGAGACTGATGAACTGAATTCAGCCTTAGTGACTTAAAAAATAAGGTAGACAATTTATGTTGTGATCAATTATAGACATTTTTCTCCTTGACCAAAATGATTTCTTACAGGATTAGTCTCATTTATAGAAAATGTGAGCTATGTTATGTTGGAAAAAAAAATTCTGAAGCCAGAAAGTTTAAAAACAAAAAATCAAATCAAATTGGACGGTAAACATTATAACAACGATGGATCTCCTTGGGTTCAACATAGTTAATAAAATCGTACTTTCTAACATCAATTTATTGATTCCCATTAATTCTATGTTGATATTTCTCTGGCTCTCTTCTTATTAAGTGGTGGTGTCAAAAGTTTGTTAGAAGTAGACAAAACTTGAACAGTCATTTTTGAACACGCTGTTACCTGAAATGGATGATTTTTGGGTCACTGGCCATCGGAGAATATGATCTTATGACAACCAATCTTACTGAACATTGCATTGTTAATTCACCAATGTTTAGGAATGTTTACTTCATAAAGCTTCTAAGTCAATTTTTTTTTATTTTAAAATAAATATGCCAAAACAAGATTTCTTTTAAACAAGCCAAATAATGGCATGGCTAAAAAAAAAATCTATTTTCAGTGAGATTTATATACATATGCTATGCAGTTTGAGAAATTCATATATATGTGTATATATATACACACACACATATATATTCACTTAAAATATATGTTTAACATATACTCTCTATATTATTGAATGTATACTGAATATGTGTATTTGCCTTTGGTCAGGTTTTTTGTAAAAGAGACCCTAAAACAGAGATATCTGTGCAGAAAATGTACAAACATACCTCAGAGATATTGCATGCTCAGCTCTAGTACACCACAACAAAGCAAGTATCACAATAAAGTGAGTTTTACTAATTTTTTGGTTTGCCAGGACATATAAAAGTTACATTTACACTATAACGTGGTCCAGAGATTTTCAACCTTTTTCATCTCATAGCATACACAAATCTAATTACTAAAATTCTGTGGTACACAAAAAAATATATATTTTTTTGCTGATCTGACCAAAAAATAGGTATATTTTTGATTCATTCACACTGAATAGCTATTGTTGTATTGGCTGTTGTCATTTTTTTTGACAATCTAAGGAAAATAGGTCAGTGCCCCTGACTAAATAGGCAAGTATTGCATGTTTTAAAATTTCTTGTGGCACACCAGTTAAAAATTGCTGCTATAGTCTACTACATGTATAATAGCATTATGTCTAAAAAACAATGTAAAACATTTAATTAAAAGTATTTTAGCCCTGGCTGGTTTGCCTTAGCAATTAAAGTGTCAGCCCATGGACCAATGGGCCACAGGTTCAATTCCGATCAAGGGCACATCCTTCAGTTTGTCCCTGGTCCTGGTCAGGGTCATACAGGAGGTAACCAGTTGATGTGTCCCTCTCATCAATGTTTTTCTCTCTTTCCCTCCCACTCTATCTGAATATAAATAGAAAAATATGCTTGGGTGAGGATTTTAAAAAATGTGTTTATTATAAAAATTGCTAACCATTATCTAAGCCTTCGGGGAATCATAATCTTTCTGCTGGTGGAGGATCTTATGTCAATGTTGATGGCTGCTGACTGATCAGGGTGGTGGTTGCAGTAGACTGGGGTGGCTGTGGTAATTTCTTAAAGTAAGACAATGACGTCTGTCTCATTAATTGACTCTCCCTTTCATGAACAATTTCTCTGTAGCATGTGATTCTGTTTGATAGTATTTTATGCTCAGCAGAACTTTTTCAAAATTGGAGTCATCCTCTTAAACTCTTCCACTGATTTATCAACTAAGTTTATGTAATATTCTAAATCCTTTGTTGTCATTTCAAAGACCCTTACAGCATCTTCAAGAGGAGTAGATTTCTTCTCAAGAAACTACTTTCCTTGCTCATCTATAAGAAGCAATTCCTCATTCATTCAAGTTTTATTGTGAAACTGCAACTCAGTCACATCTTCAGGCTCCACTTTTAATTCTAGTTCTCTAACTATTTCCACCATATCTGCAGTTACTCCTCCACTGAAATCCTGAATCCCCAAAGTCACTCATGAGTGTTGGAACCAATTTCTTGCAAACCCCCATTAATGTTGATATTTGACCTCTTCACATGAATTAGGACTGCTTTTAATGACATCTAGAATGATACATTTTTTTTTCCAGAAAGTTTTCATTTTCCTTTGCTCAGATTCATCAAGGAATTAATATGTATCACAAATAGAGCCTTACAAAATGTATTTATCAAATAAGACTTGAAAGTCAAAATTACTCCTTGATCCATTGGCTGCAGAAGAGATGTTGTCAGCAAGCATGAAAACAACATTAACCTCATATATCTCCATCAGAGCTCTGAGGTGACCAGGTACACTGTCAGTGAGCAGTAATATTTTGAAAAGAATCTTTTTTTCTGAGCAGTAGGTCTGAAGAGTGGGTTTAAAATTATTCAGTAAAGCATGTTGTAAACAGATGTGCTATCATCCAGGCTTTGTTGTTCTAATAATAGAACATAGGCAGAGTAGATTTAGCATAATTCTTAATGGTCCTGGGATTTTCATAATATTAAATGAGCGTTGGCTTCCACTTAAAGTCACTGGCTGCATTAGCCCCTAAGAAGCAAGTCACCCTATCCTTTGAAGCTCTCCAGCCAGGCATTTTCTCCTCTCCATTTGTACAAGTCTCAGATAGCAACTTCTTCCAAATAAGACTGTTTTAACTACATTAAAATCTGTGTTAGCTAGATTTCCTGGATAATTTCCTGCAGCTTCTCCATCAGCGCTTGCTGCTTCGCCTTGCACTTTCATGGTAAGGAGACAACTTCTTTCCTTAAACCTCATGACCAAACCTCTGTTACATTCAAACTTTTCTTCTGCAATTTCTTCAGCTCTCTCAGCTTTCACAGAATTAAGGAGAGTTAGGGCCTTGCTCTGGATTAAGCTTTGGTTTAAGGAAGTGTTATGTCTGGTTTGGTCTTCTATCTACACCACTGTAACTTTCTCCATATCAGCAATACAGCTGTTCGGCTTTCTTTATTATTCATGCGTTAACTGGAGTAACAATTTTAATTTCTTTCAGGAATGTTTCCTTTGCATTCAGAATGTGGATAACTGTTTGACACAAGAGGCTTAGCTTTTGGCCTATCTCAGGTTTTGACATGCCTTCCTCACTAAATTTAATCATTCTAGCTTCTAATTTAAAGTGATGTGTGGCTCTTCCTTTCATTTGAACATTAGAGGCCACTGCAGGGTTATTAATGGCCTAATTTCAATATATTTATTTCTCAGTGAATAGGTTGGTGGAGTAGTCACACATATACAACATTTATTGATTAAGTTTGCTATTTTATATTGGCATGGTTCTTGGTGCCCCAGAATAATTACAATAAAGCAGATCACAACAAAATGTGATATTCCTGTACTGGAAAGTACTTTCTAGGTCAACATGACTGGGTGATAGAAGGAAGTAGGATTATTTAAGAGAAGAATTAGACTACAGTGCAATTGCAACAAATGTCTCAGTAGCTCTAGAGAAGTCTTGAAGTTGTGATGGTCCCTCAGAGCTGTCTTGACCTAAAGCAATGAAGCTAAGACTTTATACAACCTCCCCCATTAATCAGTTCTAGTATGTGTGCTTCTCCCCACCAGGGTGCATGATCTGGGGAGGGGTAGCTTTGTTTGGCTTAGGGCAATTTCTAGAGAAGGATTTAGCTGTTCACCATCAGCTACTATAACTCTCAGCAGCTAGAGGAATGAGACCTTTAGTTCTGAGGAAGGTATCTAACCATTATAGCAACCAGTCAGATCCACTTGCTAGGCATGATAATTCATTCTACCTGAGAAAAAGTACTGGATGATTCAAATTTTTTGGTACTATTTTCAAAAGAAACTATGCTGGCATAATTTTCATCATCTCCTACTATTAACATTCTAGATTGCCCTATCCTGAGTTAGTACATCTTTTGGTGTAAATATCTAGTGAGCTTACTAGAACTTTTTCACTGAGAGTTTTGATTCTCTGGTCACCATGTCCTTCTCAAGTCATTGCTGAGATACTTATCTGTTTAACACCAAAACTGAACAATGAAATAACAAACAATGACTCTGAGACAACTGGGTATCAAACATATCCTTTACTGCCTCACTGTGTAAAACAGTTCTACCTCCAGCTGCTCATATGGGCCACTCATGCCAAGATGGTGACTCCTCTTATTTTCTGTTTCTAACACAGAAATCCTAAAGTAACTGAGTTGTAGCCATTGTTTAAATATTAATGGGACTTTCTGCTGAGTCATTTAATGGTAGCTTTTTTCCTTTTCTGAGAACTTGGACTTCTAAACTGGCAGAGGCCACAGATGTGGGAAGGGAAATATAGATCCCCCAAGTAAGTTGTTGAATGTGACAGTAGTAAGTGGGGTCACTCCTTGATTCTTGAATCTATGTATTCTATAGGAAAAATAAAAACCTCATATAATAATGGCCATGGATTTAGGAAGTATACTGCCTCTTGGAAGACAGCACACCCTTCTTACTGGATATTATCTCTCCAATACTCAGCGGCCCCATCCAAAGGATGTTCTACCACTCTAATATGTTGGCATATTTAGGTGGTGTAGAATATGATGTGAACAGATAATCCCAGGGCAATGTTTCCACTGCTACATTCTCACAGTTGTAAAACATGCCCTGGTTCTAGGAGTGGTTAGGTAGGATCATGTGTTAAGTCTAAAACATTCTAAAAGCTTTTTGATAGGACTGCTGGTGGCATATAAAATTCAGTCAAAACTATGCACTGTTGCTTTTAGAGTTAAAAAAAATGCCTAATGTAATCAACTTGCTACCAAGGAGATGGTTGGCATTCATGAAGAGTAGTGCTTTATAAAGAGCCATGTGTTTGTCTCTGTTGCTTCAAGGTAGAATGTTGAGTAGTGGCAGTACACATATCAATCTTCACAATCATAACCCATGTTTCAAGTTTATGCACAGCCTCCATCCTTACCATTATGATTATATTTTTCATGAGCCTGCTATGCCAGCTAAGGATGACCAATGGCAGATGCTGGTTGATATCAACTATCTGTATTATTCTGTCTACTTCACTCTTTTGTGATTCTCCTGCTATGGATATTTTTTGGTGCTCATTAATATGCAATACAAATATCATCACACTTTGTGCCACTCCCATAGGTCCAACAAAATACTTTAACAGATCTCTTTCTACAAAAGTGTTTGACCAAGTATTCCACCTAAATAAGAGTTCTACCCACTGAGAAGATTTTCCCTTATTTTTGTCTATCAGGGACATCCTGGATGGGGTTCTTGTGAAGTAGCAGTCTAATTTTTAACTTGTGTACATATACTGAGCTGACCCATCATGAAAGTAGCTGAGTTTATTTTCTCCATTATCTGTTCATAAGTGACCCTCCCTCTATGTGGCCAGATAGGAACCAAGAAAGAGGCAATGATAAAACACTGATACATGCCATGGGGCTCTGGCTACCTGCTCGTATAGTATACTTGGACTCTTTATCCCTGGCCATGCCTCATTCTGGTTGTATCGTTTCTATCTAATGATGGAATACTGATGAGTCTACCAATTTTATACTGGTTGCTAGTAGAAATAACAAAATCCAAATGCTGGTTGGCAGTTCAGGCCATATTGCCATTAGATGTTGTATATCTAGGCACTCCACTTTTACCAATATCCAGTAGCACACTAGGAGCTATTTTATGAAAGGTGTATAATTCCCGACTGCAGAAGGCATGGCCTTACTCATAATCCTAAAAAATGTACTTTATTATTCTTCTATAGGGATTACTATGAAAAAACACACAGCACCTTTTCCAGCACTGATACATCTAATATAGATTCTCCTGGGTTGTGTGACTTAAAGATCAGGGCCTCTTGCATCACAGTGTGGGCCTGTTACAGAACCCTTTCTACTTTGAGACTGAGTTGAAGCTGATAATTTTTCAAATCACCCAATAAATGGATTGAAATGGTATTTCCAAGGGTGGAATATGACCGAGAACCCAAAGAGACCTCGTAGACATTGTGTTTCCATCTGAAGAATGGGGATTGTGAGATGCAATAATTGGCACTTTAGCCCTGGCCAGTTTGGCTCAGCGGTTAGAGCATCGGCCTGCGGTCCGGAGAGACCAGGGTTTGGTTCCCGCTAAGGGCACGTACTTCGGTTGCAGTTTGTCCCCGGCCCTGGTTGGTTGTGCGGGTGGCAGCCACTCAATGTGTCCCTTCACGTCGATGTTTCTCTCTCTCTCTCCCTTCCTCTCTCTCCCTCCCACTCTATCTGTACAAAAACTGGAAAAATATCCTCGGGTGAGGATAAAAAAAAAATAAATAAATAATTGGCACTTTAATTTGGAGGGAATGTTCTGGCAAGCTGCAGACCACTGGATCTCTAAACTTTTGCTAATATTGTGGGTCACTGAATCCCCATAGGCTTTTCCAATCCTCTGGATTATGTGAGTCCTACCAACATAGACAATGTACTAGCCATTTTTGTTCCTCTGAACCAAGAAATATAATCTTATTGAAGTTGATTTAGCTTTAGGGCAATACTGCAAAAGTATGCTATTTTCTGTCCAAAATGAATGTAAATTATTCCTGATCTTCTTTCCCAGAAGAAATAAAAAAAAAGAGTACATTAACTAGATCACTGGATATATACCATATATGAAGCCATGTTAATCTAATCTAGCAAAAATACCATATCTCCCATAAGTTACAATCAGGACAGTCCTTGGATGAGCTTTTGATAGTCCACTATCATCCTCCAGGATCTCTAGTTTTGGCAGGAGATATCAAAGTCAAAGTCAATAATGGAATATATTATGGAATATAATATGGACACCACCCCCCAAGCACATCTCTTAAGATTTTAAGTGTAGCATTAATATCTACTGTTTCCTCTAGGATATGATGTAATGTTTTATATATCTCAGCTGGAAGTGGGAGCATTACAGAGGTTTTTACTTGGACTTCTGACTAGGATAGCTCCCATCCCTGGGGCCAAGGAATAAACAGAGGTTCTGACAAGTAGTAAATATGTTCATTCCAATTATACAATTGAAAATTTGGTTAATGACAACAAGGTGGAATTGTGGACTAGTAGACACAATATGAGCAAGTTGTGGGTCACAATCCCATTTCTTACCTACCACCCTGTGTCCAAATCTAACACTATAAGGGCATAATGATTCTGTAGAATCTTAGGTATGAAGGTCAGCCTGGATCTGTGTACAACAGTCCTCAAAATGTTTCAGAAGCTCACTTTTCCTAGTATATAGGTTCTTTGAAGAAAATATGGGTAATTATTACCATTTTTATTTCCTATGGTGTTTCAGGGCTATTTCTGGTGACTCAGTTTTCCATTTAGTAAAAGAATTCAAGGTCTGAAAATCATGTCAGGTTTAGAAATTGGGCAAGGAGTTATGAATTGTTATTATATGACTACATTCAGCCTCCTGATTGTCCATCTGATTTCTTTAATTGTGTAGATTGGGTAATATCTTTCTTGACTGTCCATTTATTTAGCTCCAAGAGATTTTTTGTTATATTAATCATCTCTAGCCCTTTGTGAGTTCAGAGTGCTGGATATATCTGAAATAGTGAATCAAGATCATTGTGCCCACCTAGCTTATAACATTTAAGTCCTGCCACCTAACTTCTAATATTTTGAGATCCTAGCATCCACATTTTTATCAAGTAGTTCAAATCGTAATAGCTTCTTTTGCTATCAACATTTGCTTGCAGAGAACAGTCACCTCTTAGTTTCTCAATGATGCCTGTATCTCAGTTATCAGCACATCCTTTAGGGATGTCCTCCAAGCTTTTACACAGAGTATAGTGAGTTGATGATTTTTTTTATACTCTAACTAACATGTTCACATATTTGAGTCTTTCAATCCTTTTTTTTTTTTTTCTACTCTACACAGCAGTACCACCATTTAAATTTATTTTATTGGAAATCACTATTTTACCTAAACTTCTCAGAGTTATCCTATGAGTAGGAACTATCTTCTGTTATTCTTGCCAATGTACTAAATTTCATATCATAGGACAATGCTCCCATATAAATAAACACTTATTATCCATCTCCATTTGATCTTACTCTCCTTAACTAATCTTGATCAGTCTTATTCTTCATCCCACTTGATCCAGCAGCTTTAGGATCCAACCCCATATATATTCTCCTGATTCCTGCCAATATATTGGCTAGGGTCTACAGCTTATTTGAAGAATAGGCCCTTTATTCTCATACATGCAGCATTTCCATGGCCAAATAATGACATCCATTGACTCTGTATATTGATCTGGAGGCTAGGAATGGAGGTGAGGGTACATTTAGTAACATAAAAGGGAAAAGTTTCTGCAACATCTTTATGTGAGATAGAAGTGATAGTCTCTAATTGGGAGAAAAGGGTCCGCTTCTTTAAGCCCAAAAAATTTAGAAAGATCTAGGGTTTAAAGGTTCCTGAAATCATGAATATACTCTACTACCCAAGACAGAGTTCTACTTGCTCCAACCAGGATTCAGAGGCTGGTTTTAGTACTCCGGCTTCTCTGAAGCTCTACTATACTCCTAAACAAGGTCTAAATCTTATTGTCAACTTTTATGGCCTCTGGTTAAAGAAGATAAATGAGACCTCTTAGACATAGTGAAGGCAGCACCTGTATAAGTTTCATGACATGGTCAGGGTTGAGCCTCACATTCAGCCAGCTGGAGGCGGAGCCCACTGATAAATAGTACAATAGCAATCAAGCTCAATTGTAGAGCGTCGGTCCACAGACCAATGAGCCGTGGGTTTGATTCAGGCCAAGGGCATGTACCTCAGTTGCGTTTTGTCCCCGGTCCTGGTCAAGGTCCTACAGGAGGCAACCAGTTGATGTGTCCCTCTCACATCAATGTTTCTCTCTATATCCTTTTCTCTCCAATTCTCTCCCTCCCACTCTTTCTGAAGATAGATGGAAAAATATCTTCAGGTGAGGATTAAAAAAAAAAGACCCAATTATAACAGGAGGGCCCATGTAACCCACAAGGGGAATTACTAGAGCATCCAGATCAGAAAATCAACAAGACTACACTTGTGGGTCTCACAAGAAACCCACTATAAAATGTCACCCCATAAAGATTGGGAGTCATAGTAGTCCTATGCAATACATAAAAACAGAAAGAAACAGTAAAAATGGGGAAAACAGAAACAGGCCCCAAATGAAAAAACAGAAGGAATCTACAGAAAAAGAGCTAAATAAAATGGAGGCAAACAACTTATCAGAAATAGAGTATAAATAATTATTTTCAGAATGCTCAACAGCATGAAAAAGGACAAAGAAACCATGAAAAATAAGTAGATGAAAATGAAGAACAACATGTATGAATTAAAGAATACACCGGAAGAAATAAACAGTAGGTTAGAAGAAACCAAGGATGTAATCAGCAACTTAGAAAACAAGGTTAAAAAAAATCACTCTATCAGAGCAGCAAAAAGGAAAAAAATAAAATAAAAAGCAGGAGGATATTTTAAGGAAACTTTGGGACACTGTGAAATGTAACAACTTCTGCATCACAGGGTTATGAGAGGGAAAAAAAAGTGAGCAAGAGATAGAGAATCTGTTTGAAAAAATAATGACAGAAAAGTTTCATAACCTGATAAAGAAAATAGTAACACAAGTTCAGGAAGCACAACAGCATCTGATAAAAATAAAGGAAAGGAGAAGCACATGAAGACACATCATGATTAAAATTTCAAAGGTTAAAGACAAAGTGAGAATCTTATAGGCAGAAGAGAGAGACAGTCAGTTCCATACCAGGGACTTTCCATACACAGTCAGCTGATTCCTCAACAGAAACACAACAGGCCAGAAGTGAATGGCATGAAGTATTCAAAGCAATAAAAAGCAAGGCTCAAACAGACTACTCAATCCAGCAAGGTTATCATTAAAAATTGAGGGTCAAATAAAGAACTTCCCAGACAAAAAAAAAAAAAAAAAGCTAAAGGAATTTATTACCACCAAACTAGCACTGAAAGAGATGTTAAAGGGACTGTTGTAAGAACAAGAAATAAAAAGAGAGGGGAACATAGGCATAAAGAATAAAAACAGCATTAAATAAGTACCTATCAATAAAAAACTTAAATATAAATGGATTAAATGTTCCAAAAGACATAGGGTAGCTGAATGGGTAACAAAACAGGACCCATATAGATATGCTGTCTACAAGAGACCCACCTCAGAGAAAAAGACACAGGATGAGAGTGAAAGGATAGAAAAAAATATTCCAAGCAAAAATAAATAAAAAATAACAACAACAACAAAATGAAAGCACAAAACACAAAGCAAAAAAAACCTGAGGTAGCAGTACTTTTATTTGACAAAATAGACCTCGATGCAAAGGCCATACAGAGAAGGTCAGTACATAATACTAAAAAGATCAATCCAACAAGAAAATATGATCCTTGTAAACATACACACACTCAATATAGGAGCACCTAAATATATATATATTATATATATATAAGATTATATAAGAGAAACATCAGCATCAATATGGTCATAGTAAGGGACTTTAATATCCCACTGATATCACTGGATAGATCTTCCAGACAAAAAATCAACATGAAAACAGCGACCTTAAATGACACACTAGATCAGATGGATTTAATTGGTATTTACAGATCATTTTATCCCAAAGAAACAGAATATACATTCTTCTCAAGTACATATGGAACATTCTCAAAAATAGACTACAAGTTAGAATAAAAATTAAGTGTTGCCAAATTCAAGATTGAAATCTATTAAGCATTTTTTTGGCATAAAACTAGATATCAACTACAAAAAGAAACTTAGAAATATCCACACATGTGGAGGATAAATAGCATGATATTAAACAATGAATGGATTACCAATGAGATCAAGGAAGAAATCAAAACTTCTTGGAAACAAATGAAAATGAACACACAAGAATCCAAAATCTATGGAACACATCAAAAGAAGTCATGAGAGGGAAGTTCATAGCTTTACAGGCCTACCACAAGAAAAATAGAAAAATGTCAAATAAACAATCTAACTTTACAACTAAAAGAACTAGAAAAAGAACAAGAAAGCCCAGAGTAAGCATATGGAATAAAATAATAAAGATCAGAGTGAAAATGATGACATAAAGACTAAGAAAACAATACAAAAGATCAATGAAACCATGATCTGGTTCTATGAAAAGATAAACAAGTTTGAAGAACCTTTAGCCAGGCTCATCAAAAAACAAAGAGAAAGGACCCAAATAAATAAAACCAGAAATGAAAGAGGTGAAGTAACAACTGACATAATAGAAATACAAAGGATTGTAAGAAATTACTATGCCAACAAGTTGGACTACCTGAGCAAAATGAACTAATTACTAAAAACATACAATCTTCCAAAAGTCAATCAGAAAATCTGAATAGACCAATCATAAGTAATGAAATTTAAGAAGCAATAATAATAATAATAATAATAATAATAAACTAACAGCAAATATATATCCTAGACTGGGTGGCTTTACAGGTGAATTATACCAAACATTCTAAGAAGAACTAATACCTATCCTCTTCAAACTATTCCAAACAATTCAAGAGGAGGCAAGACTTCCAAGTTCTTATTAAAAGGCCAGCATTATCCTAATTCCAAAATCAGATAAAGACACCACAAATAAAGTAAATTATAAGCCAATGTCTTGATAAACATAGATGCTAAAATTCTTAACAAAAAGATTAGCAAATCAGAATCAGCAAAACATTAAAAAGATCATACATCATGACCAAGTGGGATTTACTCCAGGGATGCAAGGTTGGTACAACATTTGCCAATCAATAAATGTGATACATCACATAAACAAAATGAAGGATAAAAATTACATAATCATGTCAATAGATGTAAAAAAAAAACCCAAAAAACAAATTGCACATAATCCAGCATCTGTTTATGATAAAAACTCTTAGCAAAGTGGAAATAGAGGGATCATAACTCAACATAATAAAGACTGTATATGAAAAACCTATAGCCAACATGGGCAAAAGTAAAACTGTCTCCTTTAAGATCAGAAATAAGACACATGTTTGCTTCCACCACTCATATTTACCATAGTACTGAAAGTCCTATCTACAGCAATCAGACAAGGGGAAGAAACAAAGGCATCCAAATTGAAAAGGAGGAAGTAAAACTGTCATTATTGTACATAGAAAACAATGACTATCAAAAACCTACTAGATTTAGTACATTAATTCAGCAAAGTAGCAGAATAAAATGTAATAGCCATAAATCAAGGGTATTTTTATACACAAATAATGAACTCACAGAAACAGAAACTAAAAATAAACAATCCCATTTACCATTGTAACAAAAACAAATAGGGTACCTAGGAATCAACTTATCCAAGGAGGTAAAAGATCTGTACTCATAAAACTATAGGACATTGAAAAAAAATACAGAAAAACAAAAACAAGTGGAAGCATATACTGTGTTCATGGATAGAAAGAATGAACATCTTTAAAATGTCCAGCAACTCAATACAATTTATAGATTCAACAAAATCCATATTAAAATATCATCTTCATATTCCACAGATCTAGAAAAATATTCCAAAAATTTATATGGAACCAAAAATGACATCAAATAGCCACAACATCTTGAGAAAGATGAACAAAGTCAGGGTGATCACAATAACAGATATCAAACTATACTACAAAGCCATTATAACCCAAACAGCCTGGTACTGACACCAGAAAAGGCATATAAATCAATGGAACAGAACAGAAACCCTAGATATTAACCCACATTTAACAAAGGAGGCAAGAGCATACAATGAAGTAAAGACAGTTTTTTCAATAAGTTGTACTAGAAAAATTGGACAGGTACATGCAAAAAAGAGAAGAAAAGAAACTAGATCACCACCTTACACCACACACAAGAATAAACTCAAAGTGGATAAAAGACTTAAATATAAGTCTCCATACCAGAAAACTCCTGAAGAAAACATACGCAATAAAATCTCAGACATCTCATATACCAGTATTTTTACTGAATCATCTCCTAGTGCAAGGAAAAAATAAACAAATGGAACTACATCAAACTTAAAAGCTTCAGCACAGCAAAATAAACCATTAACAAAATAAAAAGGGAATGCACAGTATGGGAGAAAGTATTTACCAATGATACATCTGACAAGGAGTTAATTTTCAAAATATATATTAAAAAAAAAAAACTTGCATGACAACATCAGGAAGTCAAACAATCAAATTAAAAAATGGGCAAATGATCTGAATAAACACTTCTCCAAAGAGGATATATATATGGCCAATAGACACACAAAAAAATGCTCAAAATCTCTAATCATCAGAGAGATGCAAACTAAAACTAAAATTAGGTATCACCTCACACGTGCCAGAATGGCTACTATCAATAAGTCAACAAAGAACATGTGCTGGTGAGGATGTGGAGAAAGGGAACCATAGTACCCTGCTGTTGGAAATGTAGACTGGTGCAGCTACTTGGGAAAACAGTATGGATGCCCGGCTGGTGGGGCTCAGTGGTTGAGTGTTGACCCATACCCTAAGAGGTCGCTGGTTTGATTCCTGGTCAGGGCACATGCCCAGGTTGTGGGCCATACCCCCAGTGAAGGGCATGCAGGAGGGGGCCAACTGATGTTCTCTCCCATCAACGTTTCTCTCTCTCTCCCTTTATCTTCCTCTTTCTCTAAAATTAAAAAAAAAAAAAATTAAAGAAAACAGTATGGAGTTTCCTCAAAAAATTAAAAATGGAACTTTCATTTGACCCACTGATACCACTTCTGGGAATATATCCTAAGAATCCAAAAACACCAATCAGAAAGAATATATTCACCTTTATGTCCATAGTAGTGTTATTTACAATAGCTAAGATTTGCAAACAGCCCAAGTGCCCATCAGTAGAGGAATGGATAAGAAAACTGTGATACATCTACACAATGGAACACTGTGCAGCTCTAAAAATAGAGAAACTTTTATCTTTTGCAACAGCATGGACAAACCTGGGGATTATTATTCTAAGTGAAACAAGCTAGACAGAGAAGGACAAAAAGAACATCATCTCACTTATATGTTGAATCTAATCAAGAAAATAAACTGAGTAAAATTAGTACCACTGTCATGGCTACATGGAGCTGACTGACAAATCTAATAGGGAGTGGTGAAGGAGACTGGAAGAAATTAATCAAAGGACATATTAGCCCATTTATACAGAAAATAATGAGGAGAAGGCCTGGGGTGGGGTGGGGGGGCTGAGTAGAGGGCGCCAAAAGGGTAGAAAATGCATAATACTGTCAACAATACAATAAATGAAGATAATTTTAAAAAATAGTCTGACAAAGATACCTTCTCACTCTCACACCATTACCTTCAGCTGATGATTAATCTCACTCAGCCTTTCATTCGTTTTCTCTGCTTCATGAATAGAACCCTGCAGAAACTGATTCCATTTTCCTTATAATTATTACTTTCCTTTGAATTCCGCAAAAGCCTGAGATATTGAATTCACAAAGCATCACTTTCCATTGGTACTTATCTTTGTTCACCATCAGTGAAAGTTTTAACAATTATTTTATCGCATTCAAGGGTTATCAGTGGATCACCCATCACCAGCAATGGGTTTTTATTGCTTGTCAGTTAGTGTGCTGGTGGATGATCTGACTTTACTTCCTCAGACCATCTAGAAAGATCCCTTGGAAATATGACTCTTTGTTGACGATAATGGCAACATAGGAAATTTACTGGGCAATACCCTCAAGATCAATTTTTGAGGTTGTGTGCAAAAAAAAAAAAAAAAAAAAGGGTAGAATTAGGTAATGGGAGGAGTTAAACTATGATCCATCACCACAAAATATCCAGATGTTCCAGAAGGAGCTCTTGAGTTGAGATCATCTTTCAAGTTGTCCTGCAGAGTTGCTCTAAAAAGAATACCAATCAGTTCCTGGATTAGGGCTTCCTTGGTGAGTAGATTTGACCTTGGACTAGGTGGCTGTTTCCAGCTAAGAACAATTTTTATCAGAAGGATTTACTTGAAAGTCAGCATCTTCCAACACTTTAAGGATTTAGACAGAGTAACCGCTATACATTTTTACCCAAGGACCTTGAAAATTACCATTTCTAATTTTCTACAGTCTTTATATATAGCTCAGGGAGCATAAGTCTCTCCATATATTTATTCAATAGTAAATTTTCATAGTAAATGGCTTTGATAAAATTACAAAGCCACATTGGACTGTTTTATGTTATTGCTAATATTTTATCTGCATTTATTTCTTCTCTTTACAATAAATTTCTTTTCATTTTATGAGCTAAATAAATTCAAATATCTAGAAATAATATGCAAAATATTCTTTGAAAGAAAGAGCATATTATTTTTATTATTTACTAGAGGTCAAAATTCTTCAAATTTATAAAATAATATAAATAATTTAATATATTATTTGATATTTCAATAATTGTTTTAAATATATATTAATAAATAACTAATATTGTACACCTCTATGGACATAATACATACATTTAGTCATGTTTGTATCCCTAGAACCCAACATAATGGACGTAAGCACTCAGTAATGATCTAATAAATTAATGTAAAGAAAGACTGATCTGTAATGAATATGATCACTGTTAAATTTCAGCAAGGATACCCATACGTACCATTATGATAATCTAACAGAAATTACTTTTCCTCCATAAATGCAACAGGTATCCCTTTGTAACTGAAATAATATTCTGATGACTTTTTGTTTGGCTGATTAAATATGCCAGGGACTGACAAATTAAAGTTATTTTATAAAGTAAAAAAAAATATGATATAAGCTATCTTTCTCATGCATTAGATAGATCTGTTTGAGATAAGGTTCATTAAATCATGGAAGTATTTGTTTAGTCTACTCTCTGGTACTCTAGTGAAGTGAAAGAGTTAACCATCACCCAGCATGCACTGGGACAATTAATCTATATGCTTATGGCTAATCAGTTATTAACTATGACTGAAGTCATAGGGAGTAGTTACAAGTTAAAGAATCAATTAATCTCAAAGATAATCACAGCAGAAGCATGTTTTCCACAGGGGTTTATTCCACCATTTGGTCCAATTTTTCTGTCCTTAATCTTTGAATTAAACCAAATGAATCTGAAAACCCAGATGGTGAAGATTCACTAAATACTGTACTGGATGTCGTCTTTCCTTCTGGGAAGATCCAGAAATCTTAAAATTCCTATGCAAAGAAAAATCTAAATTTGATTTCTTAAAGAAAATAACAATATACTAGATGCACAAAAGCTAGTCAAGCATATTATTTTTTCATTTTATGAGTAAAAATTTGTTACGATTATAACTATGGGATGAATATACATAACAGCAGATAATGCTAACTAGCCTGAAAAATTAATTTGTCTTGAAGTTGTACAAAAGAAAAACTAATTAAGTCACCATTAGACATATCAATAATCAAGAACAAGGCACTTCGTTATAAACAGAGCGTCCATGGCAATGCTTTGCAGCACTGTCTGCTGATAACACAGAAGCACAGTTTTCTGAGATAAAGCAATGAGAAATTTTGTGCAAGTATAGATGTCAAGACATATTTTGTATCTTTTCCCACTAGTGATTTTTTAAAAATGACTAATTTTATCTGATAATCTGTACAACAAAAACAAACTCAGATAAAAGTAGTACTTACAGCCAAATTCTCAAAATAGGACCTTAATAAGAATTAAGTTATCTTTAAGAGTTAAGATCATTGTCATTTGAAATTTCATTCTTACTCATTTACTAACACAAGCTAGAATAAATTGTATCTTCTATAACTTTTAAAAATATATGTAAGCATATTTTATAGCTCTTAAACAAATATTATCTTCATAAATCTGAATATCATTCAGAGAAAATAGTTATTGAACTTTCTTAAGGCCAGAAAAAGTATCTGAGATTTTCCATTTTCTTCCTACTAACCAATTTTCCTTCTTTTTTTTTTTTTTAAACAAAATCTTCCCCTTGTTTTTATTCCCTCCCTCTCTTCATTCCTTCCTTTTATCTTTTTTTAATTTTTTATTTTTCAAGCTTTATTTATTTTTTTCAAGTTTCATTTTATTTTTTCATTAATTAATTTTTGTTACAGATGTTTCTCCTTTTTCCCCCACTGACTCCCCTCTCCCCTTCACTCCCCGCCCTGTCACCAGTTTGTTGTCCATGTCCACTGTTCATGCATACATGCATATAAGTTCTGTGGTTTATCTCTCCCTCACCACCCCCTCTTCTGGGGATTCTCAGTCTGTACCCCACTTGCGCGTCTCTGGGACTACCCCATTCCTCAGACTGATATGTTCATTGTATTCCACAAATAAGTGAGTTCATATGAAACTTGTCTTTCTCTGTTTGGCTTGTTTCACTTAGGATGATACTTTCAAGGTCCCTCCATGTAGTCTCAAAGGATAAGAGATCTTGCTTTTTTACAGCTGTGTAGTACTCCATTGTGTATATGTACCACAGCTTTTTTAGCCATTCGTCTACTGATGGACACTTGGGCTGTTTCCAGATCTTAGCGATTGTAAATAGTGCTGCTACAAACATGGGGGCACATGTATTCTTTCTGATTGGTGTTTCAGGCTTCTTAGGGTATATTCCTAGAAGTGGGATCACTGGGTCAAATGGAAGTTCAATTTTTAATTTTTTTGAGGTAACACCATAGTGTTTTCCACAGTGGCTGCACCAGTCTGCATTCCCACCAGCAGTGCACTAGAGTCCCCTTTTCTCCACACCCTCGCCAATACATGTTGTTTGATGATTTGTTGATGGCGGCCATTCTGACAGGTGTGAGGTGATATCTCATTATTGTTTTAATTTCCATCTCTCTGATACTTAGTGATGATGAGCATTCTTCATATGTTTCTTAGCCATTTGTATGTTCTCTTTGGAGAGGTGTCTATTCATCTCCTCTGCCCATTTTTTAATTGGGTTCTTTGTCTCCCTTTTGTTGAGTTGTATGAGCACTCTATATATATTGAAAATTTAACCCCTTATCTGATATATCATTGGTAATTATACTCTCCTATACAGTGGGTAGCCTTTCCGTTTTGATGATTGTATCTTTCGCTGTGCAGAAGCTTTTGAGTTTGATGTAGTCCCATGTGTTCATTTTCTCCTTTGTTTCTGTTGCCTTAGGTGATGTGTCGGCAAAAATTCTGCTGCGTATGATATCTGAAATGTTGTTGCCTACAGTCTCTTCTAGGATTTTTATGGATTCATGAGTTACATTTAAGTCTTTTATCCATTTTGAGTTTATTCTCGTGTAGGGTGTAAGTTGATGGTCTAGTTTCATTTTTCTGCAAGTAGCTGTCCAATTTTCCCAGCACCACTTATTAAAGAGGCTGTCCTTATTCCACTGTATGCTCTTGCCACCTTTGTCAAATATTAATTGAGCATATTGCCTTGGGTCCATTTCTGGGTTCTCTGTTCTGTTCCAGTGGTCTATATGCCTGTTCTTGTGCCAGTACCAGACTGTTTTGATTACAGTGGCTTTGTAGTATAACCTGAAATCTGGTATTGTGATCCCTCCAACTTTGTTCTCCCTTTTCAAGTTTTCTGTGGCTATTCGAGGCCATTTTTGGTTCCGTATCAACTTTTGAAGTAATTGTTCTAATTCTGTGAAATATGCCGTTGGTATTTTCATGGGGATTGCGTTGAATCTATAGATTGCTTTGGGTAATATGGACATTTTAATGATGTTAATTCTCCCAATCCATGAACAGGGTATGTGCTTCCACTTTTTTTTGTCTTCCTCTATTTCTTTTTTCAATGATCTGTAGTTTTCTGTGAATAGGTCCTTCATTTCTTTGGTTAAGTTTCTTCCTAGGTATCTTAACTTTTTTGCCGCAATAGTAAATGGGATTGTTTTCTTAGTTTCTATTTCTGTGAGTTCATCGTTGGTGTATAAGAATGCCATCGATTTCTTGACGTTCATTTTGTATCCTGCTACTTTGCCAAATTCATTTATTAAGTCTAGTAAACTTTTAATGGAGTCTTTGGGGTTTTCTATGTATAGTATCACATCATCTGCAAATAATGACAATTTCACTTCTTCCTTTCCAATTTGGATCCCTTTTATTTTTTCTTCCTGTCTGATTGCTGTGGCTAAGACTTCCAGTTCTATGTTAAATAGGAGTGGCGAAAGTGGGCATCCTTGCCCTTTTCCTGTTCTTAAAGAAATGCTTTTAGTTTTTGCCCATTGAGTATGATGTTCGCTGTAAGTCTTTCATATATGGCCTTTATTATGTCTAGATATGATCCCTCTATTCCCACACTGAGGAGAGTTTTTATCAGAAATGGATGCAGGATTTTGTCGAAGGCTTTTTCAGCATCTATTAATATTATCATGTGGTTTTTATTCTTCATTTTATTTATGTGGTGTATCACATTTATGGATTTGCGAATATTGTACCAGCCTTGCATCCCTGGGATGAATCCCATTTGGTCATGGTGGATAATTTTTTTGGTTTATTGCTGGATCTGATTTGCTAGTATTTTGTTCAGTATTTTGGCATCTATGTTCATCAGGGATGTTGGCCTGTAGTTTTCTTTCTTTGTTGTGTCTTTTTCTGGTTTTGGAATTAGAATTTTGCTGGCTTCATAAAACGAGTTTGGAAGTCTTCCTTCTTCTTGAATTTTTTGAAATCGTTTGAGGAGAATGGGTGTTATTTCTTCTTTGAATGTTCAATAAAACTCCCCCATGAAGCCATTTGGGCCTGGGCTTTTGTTTGTTGGGAGAGTCTTGATTACATCTTCAATTTCTTCTGTTGTTACTGGTCTGTTCAAGTTTTCTATCTCTTCCTGATCCAGTTTTGGGAGACTATGTGTTTCTAGAAATTTGTCCATTTCGCTTAGATTGTCGAATTTGTTGCCATATAATTGTTCATAGTAGTTGTTAACGATCTTTTGTATTTCTGTGGTGTCAGTTGTTATCTCTCCTCTTTCATTTCTGATTTTATGTATTTGGGTTCTCTCTCTTTGTTTCTTGGTGAGTCTAGCTGAGGGTCCATCCATCTTGTTTATCTTTTTGAAAAATCAGCTCTTTGTTTTATTGATCCTCTGATCCTTACTATTTCCTTCCTTCTACTTGCTCTGGGGTTTATTTTTGTTTGCTCTCTAGTTCTTTAAGTTGTGAGGTTAGGTAGTCTATTAGAGATTTTTCTTCTTTTTTGAGGAAGGCCTGTAGTGCTGTGAACTTCCCTCTCAGAACTGCTTTCGCTGCATCCCATAGATTTTGTGTTGTTGTGTCTTCATTTTCATTGGTTTCCAGGAAGTTTTTGATTTCTTCCTTGATCTCCTCGGTAACCCATTCATTCTTTAATAACATGCTATTTAGCTTCCATGTGTTCAAATGTCTTTGTATGTTCTTCTTGTAATTGATTTCTAGTTTCATGCCATTGTGATCTGAGAAGATGCTTGATATGATTTCAATCTTCTTGAACTTGTAGAGACTTATTTTGTGCCCTAACATGTGGTCTATCTTTGAGAATGTCCCATGTGCACTTGAGAAGAATGTGAATTCTGTAGTTTTGGGGTGTAGTTCTCTGTAGATATCTATTAAATCCATTTGTTCTAGTGCTTCATTTAGAGTCTCTGTTTTCTTGCTAATTTTTTGTCTAGAGGATCTATCCAGTGATGTCAGTGGGGTGCTGAAGTCCCCTGCTATGATTGTATTGCTATCGATTTCTCCTTTGAAGTCCTCCAGAAGTTTTTAAATATATTTTGGTGCTCCTATATTGGGTGCATATATGTTTATCAAGGTTATATCTTCCTGTTGGATAGATCCTTTCAGTATTACGTGGTGGCCTTCTTTGTCTCTAGTTTTGGCCTTTATTCTGAAATCTATTTTATCAGATATGAGTATTACTACCCCAGCTTTTTTTTCTTTTCCATTTGCTTGAAAAATTTTTTTCCATCCCTTCACTTTCAATCTATGTGAGTCTTTTGTTATGAGGTGGGTCTCTTGTAAATAACATATAGATGGGTCATGCTTTCTTATCCAATCAGCTACTCTGTGTCTTTTTATGGGAGCATTCAGTCCATTTACATTTAAGGTGATAATTGATATGTACTCATTCATTGCCATTTTTGTTTAGTGTGGTTCTATTTTTCTTCCTATTTCTTTTGCTAATTATAGCAGTCCTTTTAACATTTATTGCAGTGCTAGTTTGGTGCTAATGTATTCCCTTAGCCTTTTTTTGTCTGGGAAGTTCTTTATTTGACCTTCTATTTTGAATGATAGCCTTGCGGGTAGAGTACACTTGGATTCAGATCCTTGTTTTTCATGACCTTGATTACTTCATGCCATTCTCTTCTGGCCTGTAGTGTTTCTTGTGAGAAGTCAGCTGAGAGCCTTATGGGGTTTCCTTTGTTGGTAACCTGTTGCTTATCTCTTGCTGATTTTATGATTCTCTCTTTGTCTTTAATTTTTGGCAGTTTGATTACTGTGTGTCTTGTTGTGGGCCTGTTTGGGTTCTTTTTACTTAGGGCTCTCTGTGCTTCTTGAACTTGAATGCCTTCTTCCTTCACCCAATTAGGGAAGTTTTCTGTCACTATTTCTTTGAATATATTCTCTAACACTTGCTTATTTTCTTCTTCTTCAGGGACTCCTATGATGCGAATATTATTCCGTTTCCAGTTGTCCCACAGTTCTCTTAGGCTGTCTTCCTGTTTTTTAATCGTTTCTTTCCTTTTGGTTTTCTGATTGGTTGATTTTTTCTAGCTTGTCTTCTAATTCACTAATCCGGTCCTCAGCTTTCTCTACTCTGCTTTTTAGACCATCCAATGTGTTTTTCATTTCTGATATGTCATTCTTCATTTCTTCCTCTTGGTTTTTAATTTCCAACTGGTTGATTTTCAACATTTCTATGTCTTTACTCATGGTGCTCATATCCTTACACATGCTGTTGAGCTTCCTCAACATTATGGCTCTAAATTCTAGTTCTGTTAACTTGTTTAACTGCACCTCATTTATCTCATCTTCCGTAGAGGTCTCTTGTTCTTTCATTTGGCTTTTATTTCTCTTTTTCACCATTTTGGCTATCACAGTGGGCTTTGGAGTCTGCCAAATTTTCCCTGTGGTTGTTGGTGTTCTACTGTTTGTGGCTCCCTCTCCTAGGTTTGGATGAGCCAGGGAGGACCCACTTTAAACACCACCGTCAAGTCTTAGCTTTTCTGGTTAGAGTTGCTAGCCCAGGGGGTGGTAGTTATCCTCTAGCTTTTTTTGCCTGGAGGCTATTAGTAGAGGTCACCTGAAGACCCTTGGTTTCTGAGTTGCCTGAACAACTCCCTCAGGTGCTCAGTGTAAGATATTTTCCCGTGGGTGGGGCAGGTGCTGGTTGTTAATGGGCCTCAATTAGCATTTCAATGGCCACCAGGTGGGGTTGAATCTCTGAGGGAGGGGCCTTGGCCTCTCCCCAGGGCCCTGGGAAGGAGTAAAATGACCACAGTCCTGCGTGGCTGCAGTCAGCAAAAGCTCTTAGCACCCTCCAAAACCCGAGTGTCCCCATACAGTTCCAGTCCAGTCTGCCTTCCCTCTGCCGGAGCCCAAGGTGAGTGGCTGCTGCCAATTTAGCCTCTGTCTAGACTCTGCGTCGTGGAGCCGCCTGCGACTTTTAACCCGAGGGTGCTGCTTCCAGCCAAGGGCAGCCGAGGCTGTGGCACCAGCCGAGGGCGTTGCACTCAGCAGAAACCCCAGGACTGAGCCGTGGTAGTGGGACACTGCCGAGGTGGCAGCAGCTTCCAGCAGAGTCCCCTGGTCCCCGAGAGTCCGTGCGGCACAAGCAGAGGGCTTAGCATGCAGAGTTCATGCGACTCAGCCTTGGTAGCAGCGACCTGCCGAGAGTCCCCTGGTCGCAGCCAGTCCATGCCTGTCCGTGGGGCACCAGCTGAGGGCTTAGCAGGCAGCAGAGTTCGTAGGACTCAGGCGGGGTCACAGTCGAGGTGGCAGCATCAACGTCCGCCGAGCCCCCTGGTTCCCACCCAGGCCACTGAGGACCGTGGGCTCTCGTCCTCGCAAGCCTACCAGGATTGAGTCTGTGTCCCTGGTTATGTGGTCCTCCAAGGTGTCTTTCGGTTGCCCCTTCCTGAAGATTTGCCTTTATTTTCCTTGTAAATCCAGTTTGGTCCTGGGAGATGGTCTGTGAAGCTCCATTCACTCCGCCGTCATTTCTCTCTATTTTCTTCCTTTTCCCTACTAACCAATTTTCTATAAAACTCCTGAAAAATGAGGATATCAAAGGACCTGCATTTTTTTTCTTTCTATGTTAATCCTGACTTGAAGATATTTTTTCGATTGATTTTTAGCGAGGGGAAGGGAGGGAGGGACAAAGAGAGTGGAGAGAGAGAAACATCGATATGAAAGAGACACATCGAATGGTTTCCTTCTGCCTGCACCTGACCAGGGCCAAGGATTGAACCTGAAACCCAGATAGTGCTCTTGATCAGAAATAGAACCTGTGACCCTTCGGTCTGCAGATCAACACTCTAACAACTGAGCTATACTGTCCAGAGCAAGACTTTTATTTAAAAAAATTTTTTATATATACAGATATACACACACAATGGTAATTTATGTTATGTGTATATGTGTATATTTATACATACCCTCTATGTAACATTATTACATTAAATAATATATACATCATATATGTATAAACATATGTGATAATGTGTATATATAATTATGTACATTATACGATATGCATATATCTTGTAAATTTCAGTATTTTTTTTCTTGATACTCATTTCTTAGCCACTACTATCCTTCATAATCTTACCTTCTTAAGTAACCCATGTTAACACCATGGCATTCTTCTATGTTTTTCTTCAGGCACATATATTCATTTATATAAATATATCAACACAATGTGTGTGTGTGTGTACATGAATACATATGTAATAGTTTTTATTTTTCTGTACAAATTTATCATATAACACCTTTTAATGAAATTTTGCTTTTCTCACACAAAATAGTTCATGGAAATATGCCCAAGCTAGAGCTCTAATCCTTTATTTATTTTTATAGCTGTACCATGTCTCTGGTCATGACCATATATAATTTGTTCAACCCCTCCTTTATTATGGGTGCTGGCTCTATTATTTTTTAATCCATCTTTGATATTTTTAATTTTATTTTTTTATTATTTTAAATTTTTATTGAATTTATTGGGGTAACATTGGTTATAAAATTATATAGTTTCAAATGCATGATTCTATAATACATCATCTATATATTGTATTGCGTGCACTGACTTTATTTTCTGTGTTATGCATATGGGAATAATACTATATTAATGAATGGTCTCTGGACAGGTACTTTCAAACTGCTTGCTTTATTTTGATGGGATAAGCTTGCAAGTAGTTGTAACTGATTTTGCCTGGTGTCTTTCTAAAAAACAATGTACATTTCAACAAAAGCATATAATTATCAAGTTTCCTACATCTTAGGCATGATAGATTTTTTTGCTGTTCTAAATTTTGTGCACTCTGGTTGTGTGAGGCTGCAGCTTACTGTCAGTTTGCAACTAGTAAATTTCAGTGTTTTGTTTGCTAAATGGCCACCTAGACTTTTGCTTCCTTGAACTGCCAAATCACATGCTTTGTTTATTTTTCTTTTAGGTTAGTTGTCTTTTCCTTTAAAAACTTTAAAATCTCTTTCTATATTATACATTATAACATTTGATTATTAGTTTTCTATTAATTTTCTTAAGATATTTTTTCTTAGACAAAATAATATTTTTATCTTTACTGCAAGATATGATTTTTATTGATTTTAGAGAGAGAAGATGGGAGAGATAGAGAAGGAGAAACATTTATGTGAGAGATACAAGCATCTATGAGTTGCCTCCTGTAGGAGCCCTAATGGGGAATCGAACCCACAACTTTCTGGTGTATGAGATGCTCCAACCAACTGGCCACCTGGCCAGAGCCAAGAAATTTTATGTGATGAAATACAATTACCTTTCTCTGTGAGGCTTTGTTGGTAAAGTAGGCCTAATTTTCTCCTAGATTGTATGTGAAGTCTTTACTCCATCAAACACTGAATTTTGAATATCTTGTATTTTGAGGGTCTAATTTTCTTTTTGATGGAGATACAATAATAGCAACAACATTTAATATTGCATTCTATCACAATAAACTGAATACCAACTTTATAATATATTAAATTCTTACATGTATAGGTTCTATTTCTGGTTTATCTTTTCTGTTGTATGACTTTGTCTATTCCTTTGCAAAATCATATTAATGTGATACAGGTGTTCTTTAGCTTCTGAATTGTATTAAGACAACTTTACTCTCTCCCAGTCCCTTGTTGCCATTCTTTTTCACACTTGCTAGGTTATTCTCAGGCTTCTGTCTTCCAGTTAATGTCTAGATCTTTTAATTTTACTCAAATATAAAAATATTATATAAACACAAACTCTGGGAATGATTTGGAATTTCATTTATGAATTTGATATCTTTTATATTTTATTTTAGATGTGGTCATTCAAAACATGATGTGTACTTTCCATTAATTCAGCTTGTTGATTACATACTAAGATATGAATTAATACAATCTTCATTTGGATTCTCTGTCATTTCTGAATTTATTTCCTAAATATTTCATGATATTTTTAATTGAGTGAAATATTGTTATTGCCATTTGTTTATTAATTTGTGTATAGCTAACTCATATTCAATTACTTTCATATTTTTCAAAGCAATCTAAAACTTTTTTCCAAGAGTCTTGTGTTTTGTTTATTAATATGTATTTAATATTGGCATTATAAATATATATTTACATATTTTTATATTTTAAAATATTTTATATCTTATTTTATAATTTTATTAGCAATTTATTTAAGTTTACAACAATAATTATATTTTCTTTCTTAGAACATTTGCTATAAGTCCATGACAATATAAAAAAAATAGTAGTGAAATCAAGCCTCCATGGCTAGATCCTAATTTTAATTGAAATTATTTGTTCCTCTTTTTCTTAGGATATTTAAGTTAAATATTTTTCATTTACAGAGTTTTTTTCTACTTTCAATTTGTTTGGAGATTGGGTTTAAAATTAAGATTGGTTGCAAAGTTGTACTAGATGTTTTTAAACATCTATTGGTAATATGTTTATACATATTCAGAGAGTGAGAAAACTTTGTATTCCTTGAATACATGTATTTAGTAATATTTATTATACTTTTATTCTATCGGTTAATCAATTTGCTAAATTTTATTTAAAATTTTTACATTTACTGCCATAAAAATTATCTATAATTCTCTCTTTTGTTCATTATTGTTACATCTAGAGTGGATATCTAATTAATTTCATGACTTTGAGAAAATACCTTCACTTAATATATATGATTTTGTGTTCTAAGTATGTTTTTCAATAAATTATATTATTTATACTAACAAAGTCATTATTCCTAATATAAATCTAATACCTATGTTGTGAAAAACAAAATACAATATATAGAATTATGTCCTTTTTTCCCTCCACTTCTTCGTTTTCAGGAATTGAGTTTGAAATGTGCATTTTAATAAGGAATTCATTTTTAATTATAATTTAGTGAATGTTGGTCAAAAATTTTCACTAATGTACTTTCTTTTTTTAAAAATTTGTTTTTCTTTATTGAATTTTAGAGAGCAGTGAAGGGAGAGGGAGAGAGAAACAGAAACATCAATGAGAGAGAACATCAACTGACTGCCTCCTGCATGCTCCCCATTGGGGATCAGAACCACAACCTGGGCATGTGCCCTAACCCGGAATTGTACCAGTGACCTCTTAGTGCATAGGTCAACGCTCAATCACTGAGCTACATTGGCTGGGCACAAATGTACTTTCTATACAATCATACATATTTTATACACATAACTATTCATTATTTATACATACTGCCAACAAAATAAGTAGGGAAGATAGCATTCTTGTTTGCAGAGATATATATTTACGAGTAATATCAATAAAGAAGTGTCTCAATTCACCAATCTGATATACAGGGACCAGTGTGTCCAAGGCAAAATTCTGTAAAAAAAATATTTGCAAGTAATAATAAATATCAATGAGATATTACAAACTATTTCTTTAAACATGTTTTTTGTTCCTTAACAGCTATCTATAGGGAAATATAGAAAAGTACAAAAAAAAGATGTTAAAAATAACACGATAATCTAGATGAAAATTTTAGTAAATTTGGGTATATTTCTTTCTAGTCCAAAAATGAGAGTGCAAATTATTTAAAATGCATTTCTTGCTTATTTGTATGAGCATTTTTACGACATCATATATCCTTTATAAATATTCACTGTTTCCCTCCCTCTGTCATTGATTGATTCATTCTTTCAACTGCCATTTAATCAGCATCTAATATGTTACAGCTACTACTCTAGTCCCTAAGATTTTAATAGCAAGAGAGACAGAGAGAGAAAGGAGAAGGGGAGGGGAGGGGAGGGGAGGGAGTCTGAATTTACTTTGTGAAGCTTGTATTCTGATCAATTTAACACTAAATTACTAATTATATACTTAAATATTTAATTTGCTTAAAATACTTAATTATAATATGATACATGCTAGGAGGAAGGCATAGGATGCTATGAGAACTTGTAAAAAGGGAACACATGCCAGTCTGTAGCATGCGGGAAGTGGTCCCTCCCTGAGGAAGAGGGTGCATGTGGGTGGCCTTGGTGAGGGCTGGTTGAAGAGAATTTCAGGCAAAGGGTAGAGTATTTAGAGCCCTTGGAGTAGGCAGAAGGTTTGTGAAGTCCGGGAACTGAAACAAAAGTAGCGTGGCTGAAGCAAAGGCATGGAAAAGAGAAGTCTGGTGTGGAGCTTGGGAGGTAGATAAGGCTAGTAGACAAGGATCTTATAGCACATTAGGCAGTGAGAAGTCTAATACAAGGGTTTTAAGCAGGGTGTTATATAAGCGAATTTGACTTTATAAATGTTGCTCCAGCTGCCCAGAATATACTGAAAAACAGCAACAGTGGATGTGGGGAGATCAGTTAAATGGCTGTTCTAGGTGTCAGGATGGCTAGAGTGGTGCTGAGAGAAATGAAGGGAAGTAATCTTGTTTAAATGGCTTAATAATTGCCCGTAATACTATTGTAGATAAAATAAAATTGTCAAATAAATCACAAAGCTTACAAAGGAAATTATTCGTTATGTACAAATAACATTTTGAAGCTGATTTCATAATATAAATGATCAAATTAATGGACAGTTTGGTGACTTAATCATTTGGCCTAATAAAGTTTGACTGCCCTGCCAATATGCAGAGGCTCTGTTAATAACAAACGTGCATATCCTACCAGCTAAGAGAGCTGAGACGGGGCTAACTAAAACCCAAGAGGGCACAGTTTTGAGGGGTCAAAGAAAGCTCGGAAAGTGGGACTTCTTATATTATGGTTCTCTGATTTGGGATCTGTAAAAACTCAAAAATATGTAAGAGGCTGGCTCCATCAAGGATGGAAGCTAACGTATGAACTCCATCCCGAAATTTTGGATATTTACCACCTCCCACCAAAAAGGATGAAAATGCTAGATACTTTCTCTCCTAATCTCCTTTGTAGCCAGAGTGTGGACACCTGACACAGATTCATCCAATTTAATGCATCCACTACAACCTTTGAATTGGGAGCTACTGATGCAAAGAGGTAGGGCCCACAAGGGATCCATACTAGTGGCATGTAGCAGAAGCAGCAGCAACAGTATTGAGTTTCCTGGGATGCAACTGTGACAGTACCCTGTGTTTGATACGAGCAACAGCTGGGCATGCTGGGAAATTCAGTGTGCCCTGGCTGCTGACATGTAGCCCTGATCTCACTGGTTTCTGGAAGGATTAGTGGTGTGCTCTTCCATGTTGTTTAGTTTCATTGGTCCCTGACTGTTTTCTACACTTCATTCTGCACCCTGAAAGCAAGCCTATGAGAATTTAATTAATTCATTCATTAATTAAATTAGTTTGTTAGTTTCAATCAGCCAGAATTGAAGTCTCCTGCTTTGTGCTATAGTTTATTGAATTAGCAGACGTATATCGGGGTAGCTATAAATCAACTGTATTCCTTCCCCTACTGGCCTCTAAAACCTATGTGATAGGCTATTTATTTCCTGCTGTTAGATGAAATTTGAGGCACATTTCACAGGTTTTCTAATTCCCTGTATTTAGTCACACCAACAGCCCCTTTTCTACAATTAAAATGCCCAGTTCAATAATCCAAAAAAAAAAAAAAAAAACTTGTGAACTCTCTAATTTAGACTTTCTCCATTTCCTCCAGCTGTGTGCTAGTTTAGGCTTGAAATCCTGTAAGTCTGAGGGGAGCAGATGGAAAGTGGAGGATTTACTTAGCTCTTTACTCTCTTTGCCAACTTGGTTCTTTGACTCCTCCTTTCCGCTCTCACTGGCCAGAGGGGCAAGGCCGCTTCAGGATTGTAGAGATGATGATTGACAGGGGACAGGTAAGGGACAATGGAGCCTTGTCTTTCACAGATGAAAAAGTCTGTAGCCCGGCCGCTGAGACTCAGCAGTTGAGCATCAATCCATGCACCAAGAGATAACTTGTTCTATTCCCAGTCAGGGCACATGCCCAGGTTGTGGGCCTGATCCCCCGTCGTGGGCATGCAGGAGGCGGCCTATCGATGTTCTCTCTAATCAATGTATCTATCTCTCTCTCCCTCTCTCTTCTTTCTCTAAAATCAATAAAGAAAAAAAAGGGTTTTTTTTAAAAAGTCTGTAGATCTTATGGCTGAACGCTCGAAGTTCCCCTCACTTGACTGGAGGAAAGAAAGAAACATTATCTTCTGTCTTCCTATAGGAAAAATGAAGAACTCTCAACATCCCTGGCCAGATTGGCCAGAGGTTAGAGCATCGGCCCTCGGACTGAAGAGTCGTGGGTTCAATTTCAGTCAAGGGCACATACCTCAGTTGCAGTTCAATCCCTGGCCCTGGTCGGGGTCATGAGGGAGGCAACAAATCTATGTACCTCACTCATCTATGTGTTTCTCTCACATCGATGTTTCTCTCTCTTTCTCTCCCCCTCCCTCCCTCTCTGAAGATAAATGGAAAAATATCCTCAGGTGAGGATTAAAAAAAAAAAAAAAAGAACTCTCAACAAAGGATTCCTTGTCTTCCATACCCAGGTCCCAGTCCAAATTGTTTATAAAACTGAAATTAGGGGTCTCCAGTGCTGCCACAGATGGTCTAGCAGCCTACTTTGCTGTAGGTACTTGGCAATTTGTAATTTAATGTCAGCCCTCAGGTGGCTGCCAAAATTGATATATAAAGTAGCATTCCTTTACTCTTGCAACTATGAACCCTGACACTTAAGAGCCTTCTGGCCATTTAATAAACCTTTTTTTCCAAGCCTAAACCCCTATTTATTGGTGTGCAGGGTAAAAACACACATTTATGCCCTACTAAGAATAGCACTGGTGACTAAATGACAACATAGTTCCATTTTTGTAGGTAAATATACACCTTCTGCTCCACATTTCAATTTTTTGTTTTGAAAGCAGCCTTGTTTACAATTTTAATCTTTGATTCATCCTCAGGAATTTTTTAAAAAAATTATAATAATAACTAACACATAGAGTACTTATTTTATCAGTCCAAAAATATACATTTCTAGATAACTAAGTACTTATTTTTCCTATCTTCTTAAAGGTAATGTAATGTGTATTTTCCTTCTTAAACAACGTTGGCTACCTCAGACATAATACAAGCATCAGCAAATTCTGGTATTGGGCAAGACACCTTTAGTAACATTGTTTTTGAACAGAATAAAGATACCTCAAAATGAGACAAAACAGGGGAACCTACCTCCACATCTAGACTACAAAGCCTGAAGAAACAAAACGGAAGCAAATAATTATTAAAATAAAATAAAAAAATACAGCCCTGGCCAGTTTGGCTCAGCGGTTGAGCATCGGCCTACGGACCAGAGAGTCCTGGGTTCGGTTCCCGCTAGGGGCACATACCACAAAAAAACAAAAACAAAAAAAAAAACAAAAGCAACAGTAAAAATATGCACCAACTCAACAAAAACCTCACCTGATGCAAAGAGAAAGTTTTATACACAATTCCAGGGCAGGACTGATGGCACAAAGCAAATGGCTGGCTTCGTACCTCCCACTGATTATCAAGTGCTCCTCTTCTAATTATTAATTTAAAAACGAATCCACAGGGGCAGACAAGACAGCTCGTGTGGGCTCTCTCAGGCATTCCAGCCAAGTATGCAGCACACAGGACTCTGCTTCCAGCTGCAAACTCCTAATGGTCTGAACCTAGCTCTCTGAAAAATGGGGGAAATTAGCAATTCTCTCAAATGTAGTCTCTGACCAGTCAATCCTTGCATGCTCCACTTAGGAGAATCCACCTATAATTATTTCTGAAGTTGATACTTATTTAACAAGTAACTGGATGAAACCAATACTAACTAAAATTGAATAAGAATACATTTTACTCGGTGGTTACAGGGAGAACTGGGTAATCACTAAGATCCTTGCTCTGGTCTTCAATCTGGTCTTCAACAACCCTGCGATTTAAGGCAAGTTGCTTAAACTCAACCTCTCTCTATACCCATGTCTTCTCTCTCTCTCTTTTTTATTCTCACCTGAGGACATTTTTCCATTTTGTTGTTCAGATAGAGTAGAAGGGAGAGAGAGAGAGAGAAAAACATCAATGTGAAAGGGACACATCGAGTGGCTGCCACCTGCATAACCCAACCAGGGCCAGGAACAAACTGCAACCGAGGTACATGCCCTTAGTGGGAACCGAACCCGAGTCTCTCGGGACTGCAGGCCAACACTCTAACTGCTGAGCCAAACCAGCCAGGGCCCCATGTCTTCCCTTTACACAGGCTCTGCTGAGGGGAGCACCTATGAGTCAGCTGATCCTGAGAATCAGAAAGGACCTTCTGACTGGGTGGAAGGGGAGAGAAGCACTGAGGGTTCACCAGGGGAAGAAAATCAGTAGCAGTGAGCATTCTACTCCCAAGAGACAAAGTAGCAGAGGCCAGTAGGAGCAGAAAGGCAAGAGGTAAGAGTAGCAGAACTGAGGGATTCCCAAATGGCAGACAGTGCTCTGATTAAGTCACTCCGCTCTGGGACATTAGATTGGAGAGACTAAAACGTCTAACCACACATGTAAGCATCTCAGGAGGTTATTGGAAATACTTGGGATGGTAAATCCTAGAAAATATTTTAGATTTCCTACTTAACAAATAAGTAGTATATATGAACACAATGGGGCTTTACTCTACATGAAATTGCTTTTATTTATATTCAACATCCATAAAACATGAGAATCTTGGTAGACCAGCTTGGAATGATGGTTTGCCTGTGTAATGTTCCAAGTGAGTAACTTAATTGTACTTCCAGCACAACTGTGTCTATTTTTATTCCATATTTCAATTAGACAAAATGTACATCTCTGCTGCATTTATCCATGTGCATTGTTTACAAGTACATATCTCTACTATTTCTCCATTTTCAGCTGCCCATTGTCCATATACTAGACATCTGGTAAGACCTGGGAATCTGTAATTTGCCTGTTGTGATGGGATTAGGCCTACAACTCTTTAACAACTGTCTTCTAAGCTGTTTCAGTTTGCTTTTCTGGTGGTGTTTCAATGAAGTTAAAAAGAGAGAGAGATATAATAATTTCTATCAAAATATTGGGAATTTTAGCAAGAATATCATAAATATCACAGAAATGGGACCAGTTTAGGAGTGATTTCACTATGCTAATTTCCTGCTTCATGCCCCCCTCCCCCTTTTAATGTTTTTATTTATTTTTTTAGAGAGACAAAAACATTCATGTGAGAAAGAAACATGGATTGGCTGCCTCCTGCACGCCTCCTACTTGGGATCAAGCTAGCAACCCAGGCATGTGTCCTTACTGGGAATTGAACCAGTACCTTTCAGTCCATGTGACATGGCTCAATCCACTGAGCCATGCTGGCCGGGCCCATTTCCTTCTTATATCTGTTGTGTGGTTGTTGTCTACGACTCCCATTCAAATTTCCAAAATATGTAAGAAAAGGAAGTAAGGGACTGGTGTTCTATTGTTGAGAACAATAAAAGTATCTAAGATTTGTGACTGCAAGGACTCAAATAATTGATTTTGTTCAGATTTATTGTTTCTGCAGAATGAGAGGCAGTCAGTCAAAGTGACTGATGGCCACTTATTTATGAATTAGTCAAAATGGGCTGGGATCACTCCATACTAGTGTGTGTGTGTGTGTATGTAATTTCTTGAAAGAAATCAATAATAAAGTTAGCTATTGGCAGGACTTCAGGCAACAAAAAAATCTCAGATTTAACTCATTTCCAACACTGAGTGACATCATTAGATGTAGAAGATAAGGCCTTTCCTAACTTACTAGAAAAATAAGAGTTTTCTTTTTCATTTGTTTGTCTTATGAAAAGGAAAATAAAAACACATTTATTTTTTCCTTTTTAAAGCTATGCCACAATCTTGCTGTGGACTAGCAGTCGGGGCCATGATTCTGCCTACAAAGGCCAGGTGGATATGCTGTTTTAGGTTCTGGGAATGAGGGGGTCAAGCCTGGGTGTGCACCCATGTGCATGTCGGATGTCTGGACATGTGGAAGAAGTCCTGTTGTCCACCCATTATGTGTATGTTGGGGAAATTCCCTTTATAATATTTAACATTTGACTATAATTAATTTTCCAGTTAATTTTTCATAACCTTTCCACTCTATATAAATTTTCTTCCTTTCCTTCCCATAATCTAAGTTTAATAATGCCAACTTAATAGACAACTCTTTAGATTCTTTTAAGTTGGATATTCCACTCAACTGCTGCATGCTATTGTTTTCCTTAGGCTTGACCTCTTTTCCTCAAACTACATGTCTTCTCATTAGATAATTTATGAAAAATTAATTAAAGTCACTACTAAAAAGGATTTTAAAATAACATTATATTCTTTAGTTCAGAATATACTAAACTGATTTATAGAAAAGGAGATAAGTTTAATAAATGTGTATGCCAATTTTTTTTATTATAGTTGACATACAATATTAAATGCACTTGCTAAATTTTATAGTTTGACATTAAGCTATCATTGAAGTTCAATTTTAAGGTACTGCCTTAAACTCAAATTGATTCATCCTAAATTATATTTATACATTAAATTTAAGAACCTGGAATTTTATAGCAGAGTAATAAAATGCTAATAAAGCTAATGGAAGAAATTCTACCTTCAAGACAAAATTCAATAAAAGTTACATATATTTTAGTTAAGTTTCTCTTTGACCGAAAACTGATTCACCTAAAGTATTTCAGTCTGTTAAACCTTGGCACCATTAGGTCTGGCCAATGTGCATGGATGTAAGTAAAATAAAATGAGACCTAAGCATTAGGCTTTTACGCTTTAATTAGTTATAAGATTAATTGATCTGACTTTGGCTCATTCAGAGGAATATTAATGAAAAATTAATTAATTAATTACAAGTATTAAGTGTATTAAAATTTCTTTCAAATTGGGTGTAGTAGGGTGATAGAAAACAATTTATTTTTATTTATTTATTTATTTGTTTATTTTTCTTTATTGCCCCTAGAAAGAGAGGAAGGGAGAGGTAGAGAGAAATAGAAACATTGATGAGAGAGAACATCGATTGGCCGCCTCCTGCATGCCCTCCACTGGGGATTGGGCTCACAACTTGGGCATGTGCCCTGACTGGGAATTGAACTGGCAACCGCTGGGTGCATGGGTCGATGCTCAACCACTGAGCCACACTAGCTGGACAACAATCTAAAAGCTACTTTGCTTTATTTACATATTTCAAAATAGGCATAGTGAGTGTATTGAGAATCAGCTTATGAGTTAAAAAAAATATGACCAAAAATACATATGACAACTTTAATTTAACAATTAGTATCTTTTCAGAATATTTTCTTATTCTTTGTTCTTAAAACATTCTCAGATATTTAAATAGTTACAATCACAATAATTTTTAATTTTATTCTCTTGCCTTGATCTACCATAAATACTAATAAAAAAGTAATATTTATCAGCAACCTACAATTTGTGCTAAGGACTTGCAAATATTATCAACATGAAAATAAACTATTATTTAAATACATGAACAAAAATTGTATTACTGTCTGGCTGGTGTGGCTCAGCAGTTGGGCATCAACCCATGAACCAGGAGGTCACCAGTTCAATTCCTGGTCAGGACACATGCCCAGGTTGTAGGCCTGATCCCCAGTAGGGGGCATGCAAGAGGCAGCCAGTCGATGTTCTCTCTCATTGATGTTTCTGTCTCTCCCTCTCACTTCCTCTCTCTCTAAAATCAATAAAAGAAAAATTGTGTTACTAAGATTTAAACCTATGAACCTAATTAGGAATAAAATAAACAATATTATTTTAAGAACTGACATTTAATATTTATTGTAATGAGTCACTATACTTGACATTTATGATGAAATGACATAATTATTTTAGACAAGCTTTTCTATACTTTATTAAAACCAAATTTTTCTGCAGTTTTGCTCCTCAATTTAAGTAGATTTTATTTTGATTAAAGAACTTAGGAATGATTCTAAATTAATAATTGTGAATCAAGTATATTATATAAAATGTTATATAGAAATTTAAAAAAAAATAATTCATTAACATTGTTACAGAACTTTCCTCCCCCCTTTTCCATTATTGACAATGTTCCAGCTAGGCCAAGGCAATACAGTGTATTATGAAATAATTAAGAAATGGTAGATAAACACAAGGCCCACACCTCTCCTTTGGCCCCTAATCCATCTCCCTATTTTTAGATACAATCATAACTTGCCGTTTGGTTTCCTTGTAAACTCCTCAGTTAACGAGAAGTAAATTGAAAGAGGAAAAATGGCAGCAACAGCAGTTAGTATATGGTATATGAAATGATTGACAGAGGAGATAAAAATGATAAACCATGACAAATAACATTAAATTATTTGCTATCATTAATGAGAACCTACTATGTGCCAAGCACTCTATAAGTATTTCACATTTCATTCTATTTTTACAACAATGCTTTGAAGTAAACGGATCATTTCCATTTTACATGTGAGACACTACTACTCACTTATAGCTTTAGAGATGCTGACTGACAACAAAGGTGGCAGAAAAGGATTCAAGAGAAAATCTATTAAAATTAAAGCATTGGATAAGGGGTTAATTTCCAAAATATGTAGAATGCTCATACAATTCAGCAAAAGGAAGACAAACAAACCAATTGAAAAAAATGGGCGGAGGATCTGAATAGAACCTTCTCCAAACAGGACATATAAAAGGCCAGGAGACATATGAAAAAATGCCCATTATTTCTAATAATTAGAGAGATTCAAATTAAAATGACTATGAGATATCACCTCACACCGGCCAGAATGGTGGTCATCAACAAATCATCAAACAATTGTTGGAGAGTGTGTGGAGAAAAGGGAAATCGAGTACACTGCTGGTGGGAATGCAAACTGGTGCAGCCACTAAGGTGTTTCCTCAAAAAATTAAAAATGGAATTACCATTTGACTCAGTGATGCCACTTCTTGAAATATATCCTAAGAAGCCTGAAACACTAATCATAAAGAGTACATGCACCTCTATGTTCATAGCACCACTATTTACAATTGCTAAGATCTGGAAACAGCCCAAGTGTCCATCAATAGATGAGTGGATAAAAACAAACAAACAAAAAACTGTGGTACCTTTACACAATGGAGTACTATGCAGCTGTAAGAAAGAAAGATCTCTTACCCTTTGAGACAACACGGAGGGATCTGGAGAGTATTATGCTGTGCAAAATAAGCCAGTCAGAGCAAGACAAGTATCACATGATCTCACTTATTTGTGGAACATAATGAACAAAATAAGCTGTCAACAAAAAGAGATCCAGAATCATGGAAGTAGGGACTAAACTGACAAACCTCAGAGGGATGAGAGTGGGAGGGTAGGGAAGAGATTAACTAAAGAATTTGTGTGTATATATGCACAACCAATCAACATGGACACTAGACTGGAGAAGGCAGGAGTGGGGAGGAAGCGGCCAGGAGGGGGTCGATGGGAAAAAAAGGGGAGATCTGTAATGCTTTCAACAATAAAAAAAATCAAAGCTATATTTCTGCAAGAATTTAAACCTATAGATACTTTGTTTAGGGAGAAATTGCCCTACATACTTCATACTTCATTAGGATGTTGAAGAATTAGTATGAATTTGTGCAATACAGTTGGATACAGAGTTATCACATTGTTTAAGATGGAAAATGATTAAAATATTCTATGGATTCCTAAAATGTGTGACAAACCTATATAAGATAAATATTTCTATAGACTAGTTTCAAAATAAAATTTTGTGCTGTTGATTTTTAGCTTTCTAGATGAAAGATGAACAAAAGGTTGTGATTTCTTGTCATGACCCACAAATTTTGTTGTATGGTTCATTCAGATTCTTCATATATATCTAAATGGAAATACCAAAATATATAATGTCTGACATATTACATACTACCTCAATATATGTAGTTTTATTTAAATATATGCATGAAAATCTAGCCATATACTCTCATAAGCCATAGGCTTATGACCCCTTACAGAGTTAATTAAAGCAATTAAAAAAATCATAACAGAGAATTTCTCATTTTCATAAAAATAGATGGTTTTCATAATCTTGAAAGTCATTGTTTCCGAATAGATCATGGAAAATCACTGGAAGTTTAAATATGGAATGTTCAATAAAATAGTTCTAAGAATACCAAAATATATTTTCTTTACCAAACTACGGCCCAAAACATAACTATGTTATAAATTCTTTTAATTTCATACACTAGGAAAAAACTAAAAAAAAAACAAAAACCTAATAATATCATATCAAATAACATCACATTGCTTCCATCAAAATAATTGAGAAAATCCTTGGGTTTAATTGGAAGAAAAATTCAGCAGTTATTTTACATTCTTGGTGTTAAGCAAAGGTCAATTTACATGAAAAGTTTTACTACTTTTCTCAAATTTTCTTCCAGGGTTCATTATTGACAAATGATACAGAGCAAAACAAGTGATTTCAGTTACACTGAAATAATTCCAGCATCTCAAATAGGCAATAGTAATAATTACAGCAAATATTTTGGTAATAGCATATTTATTGATTACTTATATTGGGCTAATAATTTCACAAACACAAATATACACAAGCATGTCAAATCTCCAATACATAATTTTGATATAGATAATATTGTCATTGGAATTTATCAGAGTCTTAGAAATTAAATGATCTCTATAAAATAGTTCAGCATTAGAATTCAAATCCAAGTTTCTGGGACACAAATGCGTGAGTCTATATGGACTTCCATGCATTCTCCTGCCTCTGTGCTATCATGGTTCCCTCTACCAAGAAATCTCCAGCCCTTTTGCATACTTAAGTCTTACTTAATTTTTAAGGTCTCAGACATCAATTCCATTAACAAATCTTCCATGATAATGTCCCTTCCCTACAAATAATGACTTAAATCCCCCTATTATTTGATTTAAGGCAAAGACACTATATTTATTATATATTTTGGTATATACATGTTTCTTATAAATACAGATTTTAAATTATATGAATATATAGGGGTATATATAAACATGAAACAGAAGCATTAATTCATAGGTTTTAGAATTGTGTACTGCTGAAATTTCACCCTATTTTAGCACTGTTCATTTTGTTGATTTAAATTCTTTAGCTTCAATATTTCTTAATTAAAATGTATTAATGGTGAATATTTATTTGAAAGCTAGTCAAGAGGTCTTTATTCATGCATAATTACTTTGCAGATAATAGTAAAAAACAATCAAACAGCTGTAAATTAGACCTCTACTAGAATATTTTAGAACATTTTTTTCCATGTAGTTAATTAGAATTCAATCCCTATAATGACAAATTTTATAAATTAATATGGGTATAAATTTGAGTTGCTTTATTAAATAGCCATGTGGTCCAGAGAGGCAGCTTTCCATCTCTCTCTCTCTCTCTCTCTCTCTCTCCCTCTCCCTCTCCCCCTCCCCCTCTCTCTCATCTTCCTTTCTCCCTCTCTCCCTTTGTTTCTCTCTCTCAGCAAAGGAAACAAACAACAGGCCAAAATGAAGAAAATATTTACAAACCATAGCTACAGGGTCATTTTCTAAAATATATAAGAAACTTATAAAACTCAATGGCAAAAACAAAAAACTAGAACTTAATTAAAAATAGGTAAATGACTTGAAAAGATATTTCTCCAAAAAAAGACATACAAATGGCCAATACATATATGAAAAGACGCTCAACATAACAATAATCATGGAAAAGCAAAACAAAACCATAATGAGCTATTACCTCATACATGTTAGCATGGTTGGTATATATTTTTAAAAAGATAAGTGTTGCTGAGGATGTGGAGAAATTTCTACCCTTGAAAATTGTTAATGGGAATACCAAATAGTGCAGCCACTATGGAAAACATTATGGAAATTCCTCAAAAAATAAAAGAATACAACTACTACATGGTATGCCAAGTTCAATTCTGAATATTTATGCAAAAAAAATTGAAATCAGTATCTCACAAACATATTAGCACTCCAATAATCATTGCAGCATTATTTACAATAGCCATGATATAGATGTAACTTAAATTTCCATCAACAGAAAAATGAATAAAGAAAATGTAGTATGTATATATAATGGGATATTATTCATCCTCAAAAAAGAAGGAAATCCTGCAATATGCCACAACATGGATGAACCTTGAAGACGTTACGCAGAGTAAAACAAGCCACTCACAGAAGGACAAATATCACATGATTTCACTTATATAAGATATCTTAAAATAGTTTGATCATAGATTCAGACAGTAAAATAGTGACTGTCAGGGGCTGAAGATAGGGGGAATACAGAGTTGTTAATAAAAGGCATAAAGTCTCAGTTACATAAGATGAATTCATTCTAGAAAACTGCTGTACAACATTGTTCCTACATTAATAATACTGTATTGTACATGTACAAATTAAGAAAGTAGATCTCATGTTAAATGTTCTTACCATAATAATATATATATATTTTTTTAAGTAACAAATGACACTTTCAGCAACATTTCTATAACAACTGAAATACAAAAAGTACTGTATATGATTTGTGCTTACAAAAACATGTAACAAATGTATCAAAACATGTATAAGAAAGACTAAATTGTTGTCTCATTGATACTCTAACACTGTAGTGTAACAATGCAATACATTTTGATAGAATTGTTTAATATATTTATATGTACTAATTAGAAATTTAATTTAATATTTCTAGATATTATAGATATATATTAATATCCAGTATGGTGGAACAAAGATTATTACAAGAATATAACTATTTTCATTAAAGGGAATATATTAACTATTTTCAAATCATTAGAAAATTATACATTCTTGACTTCTAACTAATAATGAAAGCTAACATTTATAGGATGCTTACTATAGGCTAGTTACTTTTCTACAAGCTTTATGAATACTAACTCACTTCTATTCAGAGAAATCCTATGAGGCATATGAAAATGACAAGTGAAGGAACAGACATGGGGCATTTAGAAAACTTCTCAAGGTCACATAACTATTAAGCGACTGAGCTGTTTTTCAAATCCAGACAGTCTAGCTCATGCTATGGACCATATACTCTGCTGAATCTCAATGTGCCTTAAACATGAGTTGACTTTTAATTGTCATTGGGACCTTTAGTCACTCAATTCTTCTCAAATCACTCAGAATTTGTAAATTATCAAGTGAAAGCCAATCCTCTCTTAAAGATATATATCTCTGGTTCACTTCAAGTTTCTGTTATTATTATGTATTGTTGATTACAATTATTGCCACCTTCTTTTGTAAATGTGTTTTCTTGTTTTGCTATGAGTTTATAATAATTTGTTTGATCTCATTCTGGATGTGGTTCTGCTTCTATAATGAGGCCAATATCCCCACTTCCTTTTGTTGCCAATAATGAAGAATTGGAAAGATCCTATTTATGTGTGTTATTGTTTCCTATGTAAATAGTTAGCCACAGCTGCTGCAGTTTTCCCAATTGGATGACAGAAAAATGAGGTGGGGAGATGAGGGCAAAAATACATCTACCAATTCTCTAAGCATTCAGCATAAAATATAAAAAAGAAAAGAAAAGAAAAATTTGCTTTCAAATCACCTAAATTTAATGGAATAGATTATATAAATTCTATCAATGCCTAACATATACAATAAGTATAATCACAAGATAGGTTTGTAATTAGTAATCAAAAGGTTTACACTTGCATGGGATTTGTTTTAGATATGTTCTGTTTACTCCGCATAACTCATTGTTTAATTGAAGAACAGGAAAGTATTAGATAACATAATTTCTTTAGTAATCTAAAAAAAATTTCATTACACACATTTCAAACAAGTGACTATGAAAAACATTGAATCATTCACATATTAGTTGAATGAAAATATGTATTATTAAATATGTCTTAGGGGCTTCCAGTCAAGATGGCAGCATTGGCAAACATGGCACTCACATTGTCCCACAACCACATCAGAACTACAACTAAACTACATAACAATCATCACTCAGAACCTCCTGAAATCTAGCTGAACAGAAGTCCTACAACTATGACATGAAGAAGAAGCCACGTCGAGACTGATAGGAGGGAGGAGATATGGAATGGGAGGGTCAACATCTACGGGTGGAGGACAAAAATTGGGAGGGATATCTCAACTGCAGGGGTCCTCCTGAGGAAAAAGTGGTCCTAGATTCACTCCAAACTTCCCAGTCTGGGGTTCAACTCCCAGGAAAAGAAGTCCCCATAACTTCTGGCTGTAAAACCAGTGGGGAATGTGACTGAGTGAGACAGAGGGCACCCTGTTGGGCTCAGTGGTTACAGCATTGGTCCACAAACCAAAGAGTTGTGGGTTCAATTTCTATCAAAGACCTGTACCTTGTTGCAGTTCAGTCCCTGGCCCTGGTCGGGGTCATGCAGGAGGCAAGCAATCAATGTGTCTCTCTCACATATCTCTCTCTCTCCCTCCCTCCCTCTCTCCCTCCCTCCCTCTCTCTCTCCCTCCCTCCCTCCCTCCCTCCCTCCCTCCCTCCCCTCGTCCCACTCTTTCTGAAGATAAATGGAAAAATATCCTCAGGTGAGGATTTTTTAAAAATCACATGCAGTAGAATTTTCACTGATACAATACCTAAGGCACGAGAAACAAAGGAAAAAGGAATACATGGGTCTACATCAAACTAAAAAGCTTCTGCAAAAGAAACAAGCATCAAAATGGAAAGGGGACCCACACTATATGGGAGAGCATAATTGCCAACGATCTATCAGATAAGGGGTTAATTTCCAAAATATATAGAGTACTCATACAACTCAACAAAAGAAAGACAAAGAATTCATTAAAAAATGGGCAGAGGACCTAAAAAGACACATCTCCATATAGGGCATACAAATGGCCAAAAGACATATGAAAAAAGAATATATAGACCCCTATGTTCATAGCAGCACTATGTACAATTGCCAAGATCTTGAAACAGCCCAAGTGTCATCAATAGATGAGTGGATAAAAAAAGTTGCGGTACATATACACAATGGAATACTATGCAGCTGTAAGAAAGAAAGGTCTCTTCTCCTTTGAGAGGACCTGGAGAATATTATGCTAAGTGAAATAAGTCAATCAGAGAAATACAAATATCACATGATCTGTTATTTGTGGAATATAATGAACAAAATAAGCTGATGAACAAAATAGACCCAGAGACATAAAACTGGGGTTCAGACTGACAAACCTCAGAGGAGAGGGAATGGGTAAAGGGAAGAGATAAACCAAAGAGTTCATATGGATATATGCATAACCCATGGACATAGACAACAATGCTGTGGGGTGGGGGGATTGGGAGGAGGGTGTCAATGGTGGGAAAAGGAAAAACATCTGTAACAAAAATAAATTTTAAAAAAGACAGACGGCTTCTGGAATCCCAGGCGTCCCCCTCAAAGGGAATACTCAGACATATTCAGGCTTACTCACTCTGAGCTCCAGCATTAGACTAACAGCTGGAAAGGCACCAGGGGCATGCTGGGAGAAACTGAATTGTCTGGCATCAGGGCAAGAGCTGAACGGAAAGTTCTCTCCCAGACAGAAGTGCTAGGAGGGGCCATTGCTCCTTTTCTGAGCCTACAGAGATGGCAGGCAAGGCCATATCTTAATCTCCATCAACCTGGCTATCACTGTTAGTGTGCCCTGGTGATTTCCTGAGACTATGCCCCACCCATCTTGCAGGCCGACACAAACTGTTTCCAGTGGCTTTTCCACACAAAAGGCCTGTCTTGGCTCATGGTTCACATTAGCCTAAAATCTCTCAAACAAGCAGCATCCGACCTCAACATGTCCCACACTTCTTGCTAAGTGGCCCCAGGCCTGGAACTAATGGCAGCTGGACTTGGTTTGCAGCTTGGCCTCTCCTGGGCATCTCCAAGCCCAGCACAAGTAGCAGCCATCTGCAGACTGCTTGGTAGCTCATGTCAGGTAGCCCTATGGAGGGAACAGGGGGCAACTGACCTTGGTCTGTACCTCCTGAGTGGCCCCAGAGCCAGCGCATCCAATGGACAGCTTCAGACCATGTTAAAGGCACCACCCAACCACCTCCACAAGCAACATACCCAAGGGACAGATTCAGTGGGCACCAGAGTCCTGCTAAAGTAAATCCTGCTCTGCAGGGTGAGAATCTGCACAGCTAAACTTCCACAGTGGTCACAGCCAGACCTTGCAGATGATTGGCCTGTGGGTAAATCACTAACATTGACATGCCAACAGCAATCAAGGCTCAACTACAAGACGAGGGTGTACACAGTCTACAAGAAATCGAGATATGTGCCACTGGACCCTACTGTATAAGGCCACTCTACCAAGCCCAGGAGACCAAGCAGCTCTACCTAACATAGAGAAACAAACAGGGTTATAAAAATGTCAATGAATTTAGAGAAAGAATAGATGAACTTAGTGAGAACTCTGACAAAGAGAGAGCAAACATAAAAATTGAGAGAGAAAACATAAAAAGAAATCAATCAGAAATGAATAATACAATAACTGAAATAAAGCATACCTTACAATGGATCAACAGTAGAGTAGATGAAGCAGAGAATCAAATCAGCAATTTGGAAGATAAGGAAGCATAAAGCACCCAATCAGAACAGAAAAAGAAAAAAGAAACCAAAAAATTGAGGATACTATAAGAAGCCTCTGGTACAACGTCAAGCAGACCAACATTTGCATCATGGGTGTGCTGGAAGGAGAAGAGAGACAGCAAAGAATTGAAAGCTTATTTGAAAAAAAAAATGATGTTGTGATCCCACCTACTTTGTCCTTCTTTTTCAAAATTGCTGTGGCTATTCGGGGTCTTTTTTGGTTCCATATAAACTTTTGAAGTATTTGTTCTAGTTCTATGAAATATGTCGTAGGTATTTTGATGGGGATTGCATTGAATCTATACATCGCTTTGGGTAGTATGGACATTTTAATGATGTTAATTCTTCCAATCCATGAACAACGTATGTGCTTCTACTTTTTTATATCTTCCTCTATTTCTTTTTTCAATGTCCTGTAGTTTTCTGCAAATAGGTCCTTTACTTCTTTGGTTAAGTTTATTCCTAGGTATCTTAATTTTTTTGCTGCGATGGTAAATGGGATTGTTTCTTCAGTTTCTCTTTCTGTAAGTTCATTATTGGTGTATATGAATGCCATCAATTTCTTGATGTTAATTTTGTATCCTGCTACTTTGCCAAATTCACAATACCAGATATCAGGTTATACTATAAAGCAACTGTAATCAAAACAGCCTGGTACTGGCACAAGAACAGGCATATAGACCAGTGGAACAGAACTGAGAACCCAGAAATGGACCCAAGGCAATACGCTCAATTAATATTTGACAAAGGTGGCAAGAGCATACAGTGGAGTAAAGACAGCTTCTTTAATAAATGGTGTTGGGAAAATTGGACAGCTACATGCAAAAAAATAAAACTAGACCATCAACTTAACACCATACACAAAAATAAACTCAAAATGGATAAAAGACTTAAATATGACTCATGAATTCATAAAAATTCTAGAAGAAAATGTAGGCATCAAAATTTCGGACATCATACGCAGCAGAATTTTCACTGATACATCACCTAAGGCAACAGAAACAAAGGAAAAAATGAACACATGGGACGACATCAAACTCAAAAGCTTCTGCACAGCAAAAGAAACAATCATCAAAATGGAAAGGCAACCCACTGTATGGGACAACATCATTGCCGAAGATATATCAGATAAGGGGTTAATTTCCAATATATATAGAGTGCTCATACAACTCAACAAAAGGAAGACAAAGAACTCAATTAAAAAATGGGCAGAGGAGCTGAATAGACACCTCTCTAAACAGGACATACAAATGGCCAAGAGACATATGAAGAAATGCTCAACATCACTAATCATCAGAGAGATGCAAATTCAAACAACAATGAGGTATCACCTCACACCTGTCAGAATGGCTGCCATCAACAAATCATCAAACAACAAGTGTTGGCGAGGGTGTGGAGAAAAGGGGACTCTAGTCCACTGCTGGTGGGAATGCAGACTGGTACAGCCACTATGGAAAACAATACGATGTTACCTCAAAAAATTAAAAATTGAACTTCCATTTGGCCCAGTGATCCAGCTTCTAGGAATATACCCTAAGAAGCCTGAAACACCAATCAGGAAGAATATATGTATCCCCGTGTTTGTAGCAGCACTATTTACAATAGCTAAAATCTGGAAACAGCCCAAATGTCCATCAGTAGACGAATGGATAAAAAGGCAGTGGTACATACACACAATGGAGTACTATGCAGCTGTAAGAAAGAAAGATTTCTTATCCTTTGAGACGACATGGCGGGACCTGGAAAGTGTTATCCTAAGTGAAATAAGCCAAGCAGAAAAAGACAAATACCACATAATTTCACTTATATACAGAATATAATAAACATAACAGTCTGAAGAATACGGTAGACCCAGAAATATGGAAGTAGGGCACAGACTGATATCCCTCAGAAAAGGGGGTGGGGAGGTGGGAAGAGATAAACCACAGAACTTATATGCATGTACGCATAGCTGATGGACATGGACAACAAAACCGGGGATGGGGCGCAGGGGGGGATGGGGAGGAGGGTGTCAATGGGGTAAAAAAGGAGAAACATCTGTAACAAAATAAATAAATAAATATATTAATTAATTAATTTTTAAAAAAGGAAAAAAAAATGATGGAAAACTTTTCTACCCTGGTGAAGGAAACAGACACACAAGTCCAGGAAGTACAGAGAGTCCCAAACCTGATGAACTCAAACAGGCCCACATCAAGGCACATCATAATTAAAATGCCAAATATTAAAGACAAAGAGAAAATCTTAGAAGTAACAAGAGAAAAGCAAATAGTTACCTACAAGAGAACTCCCATAAAAACTGTCAGCTGATTTCTCAATAGAAACTTTGCAGGTCAGAAGAGGGGCAAGGGATATTCAAAGTGATGAAATGCAAGAACCTACAACTAAGATAACTCTACCCTGCAAAGCTATCATTTATAATCAAAGGTCAAATAAAGAGCTTCCCAGACAAAAAAAAAGCTAAAGTTCATCACCATTGAACCAGTATTATATGAAATGTTAAAGGGATTTCTTTAAAAGAAAGAAAGAGAGAGAGAGAGAGAGAGAGAAAAGGAAGGAAGGAAGGAAGGAAGGAAGGAAGGAAGGAAGGAAGGAAGGAAGGAAGGAAGGAAGGATTTATCAGGATCACTTTGTAAGTTATATAAAGTCTAATCACTGAGTTGTATACCTGAAATTAATATAATAGTTTATATATGTCAACTATAATAGAAAAATTAAAAAATTATTTAAAGTAAAAAAGTCTATCTTCAATTTCAGGATTGTAAGATGAATTCATGTTAATATGTGGCTCTAGTTCATTCATTTTCACTATGTATAATATTTAGTTTTATGAATATACCACAATTAATATATTTATTTTACTATTAATGAATATATAATTGCTTCTGCTTCTTATTTTACTGTTATAAATAATGATCTCTACAACAACTACAACACATTGTTGGGAGCATATGGATACAGAAACTTTATATAAATTTTACATTTATATAAAATGTTAAAACAAGCATAATAATAATATATTGTTCATTAATGCACATGTATTGTAAAATATTAAATAAGCATTTTGGGAAGAAACACCAAAGTCAGAACAGCAATTATTTCTGGAAAGAATGGGTACACAGGGAATTTTAACTGCACTGAACTTGCTTTGTTACTAAAGTAGAATATTGATATGTGTGTGTTCATTCTCCTACTAGGTCTACTTTTGCATATTCCCAAACACTTCATCAAATTAGTTCTACATTTTTCATAGTCCCAAACATTTCACCTCAAAGATTAAGTCACAAAGATGGTGTGGCTTTTTGTTTGAGGGAGGATGTTCACTCTTGCCCTCTTGCTTGCATGCTTTAAGGCAGTGGTTCTCAACCCGTGGATTGTGACCCCTTTGGGGATTGAACGACCCTTTCACAGGGGTCGCCTAAGACATAACAGTAGCAAAATTACAGTTATGAAGTACCAACAAAAGTAATTTTATGTATAGGGGTCACCACAACATGAGGAACTATATTAAAGGGCCGCGGCATTAAGAAGGTTGAGAACCACTGCAAGGGAAGCTGGTTATCCTGTTGTGAGCTGCCGCATGTCACGGAGCTTATTTGTCTGGGAACAGTCCATAAGGACATGAAGCCAAAACCCCCGGGAGTAAGTCTGGAAATGAATCTCCTTCCCCCACTCATGCATTGAGACTACTACAGATCCTTGTAAGAGACCCTGCACATGAAGACCGAGCTAAGCCATCAGGGATTCCTGACACACATTAATGGTGAGATAATACTTATCTCTTACTTTAAGTCACTACATTTTGGGATAATTTATTAGATAGAAATAAATAACACTCTATTCTTAGGAAAAGAACACAAACCGGGCTATGGAAATACAAATATTTCTGGCAGTAAAGTTTAAAAAAATAAAAAGAAAATAGTTTAATATATTAAAAAAGATGCCTTGAAATTAATGTCTAGCATGACAGAGAAAGGAGATCAACATATCTTCAAATCCTCTTCCAGAAGGCAACACACATTCCAACACAGGCCACTGACCTAGGGCATACAACACACTGAGAAACCTTTATTCACCAAAATTACTGGACTTCAGATAAGAGCAGCATAGATCTTGGCATTTATGCTTGAGGCTGCTTCCCTACCAGAGCACAGCCAGGCTCGCTTCATGGAAGTCTCAGCATCCCTTGCCGCTGCCGCCAGGGATGCTTGCTTCCTCCAGGGGTTTTCAGTGAAAAACAAACAGAGAGGAGGGCCAGCAGCTCTGGTGTCCTGAGTTTGCAACTCTGAGCTCATTCTATCTCCCTGTAACACGCATGTTCTCTCTCTCCCTCCCTCTCTCTCTGTCTCTCTCACACACACACACACACACACTGACAAATACACCCTCAGTGTTATCAAACACTGATGATCAGTTGCTGCTACTGTAATACCTAAGGTACAGGGGCAATGTAAAGCGATGCTGCTCCTTTATGAAAGACTTCCTCCCAGAGTGACTTGACAAGAAACATGAAGGTTATTGCCCCAGAGCCATGGAATATCGTTGGCTCAACAACCTCTCTTTAAACTCACCAGAACCACAAGATATAGGCAAAAAAATATGATTTCTGGCCATCACTGCTGCTGACATTGAGTCAGCTATCACTTCTGTTCTTGTATAACGTGGAGATAGTCTGCATCCATCCACGTTTCATTCTCCCAATCAGCAATTAAACAAACTACCGTCATTGACTTGCAGGTTTTATGATGACTGAAAACATGCCTGTGCCATTAGGCAAACAAATATTTAATTTTAAGGCCAGAATCGTAAAAATAGCTACTGGATTTCAATTTATGTTTAAACCCGTAATGTGAGAGGCAGAGCTCAGATACATGGTTTTTGAAGATGATGAACTTCAGCATCCAATCACTATGTCAGCTAGGAGATGTACTTAATGTGTTTGAAATCATTCCTGATGATCTTCCTCACTGATAGGGTGATAGTTAACACCTAAAAAAAGCACCTCAGTGTAGCAATAAAAAGAAATAATGAGGCTGTCCTCTAACACCCCAGTAAAATGTCGCTGCTTCAATTACTTCTCCAAAATTTCCCTTGTCTGCCAAGCCCCATTGCTTCTCTCATTTATCTGTCACTTTTGCTGGAGGGTAGTGGTGGCATCTTACAGAAGTGCTCAGGTTTCTGGCGTCTGTATTTACTCAGCAAACAGGCCGTGATAAATTCAAATCAGTTTGACCTGTCATAACATTCAAAATGAGGCTAGAGTGGATCTCGTGCAAATTGAAATGCATAGCATCTTCTTTTCGTCTCCGGGTTGTGTCTGGAAATGGCCACTTTGCTAATCTAGGAGTTGGAACCTAATGACCCTTTGCAACGTTGCTGTGGTAAAATAGCATGAATGTATAACAAGTCTCACTGACAGCAAAATACACAGCCTCCCAGGACAGCAAGCCAGGTTGAAATCAATTGCGTATGTGGGAGAGAAACCTGCCTGTCCTCTGGGCTAAAATACTGGGCAGTCAAGACAGGTTGTATTGTATGAACATACCTGCTTTCAAGGCATGTGTCCTTTGGGATTTTTCTCATAATCTCTGGTGGAAATAAAAACATCAGCAAATTCAATAAATTGCTTCACAGATTAATTTGAATGTAAGGTCAAAGTTCTCAGAAATGACAAAATCCTTAAAATAATATGTATGCAAAAAATAAACGCCTCTCTATGAGACTGATGTATCTGTATGATATTATGTAACATAATGTTCAGAAGATCATGACGGCATATAAATTAGTGAGCATTTTCTTTTCTGTTCCTTTAACAAAATGAACTTTATCATTAGATGTTCTTCTGGGGTTGCGGAGAATGGCTCAGTACAGAACTACCTAAATCGACCCCCTCACACCCCACCCAGTAGGATACAGTTATGACTGGGCTGGAGTATTATAGAGGAAAACCCACTGCAGGAGACGGGAGTGTGCACTAGAGTTTTCAATCTTCTGACACAGCTTTGTTCGAAACAATACAGAGGTGTGATTAGTGTGGTTTTCTCCCCTTTGTAACCACAGTCGTTCAGGAGGTAGTCATTCACGCAACTGTTTCAAATGCCTGAGGTTGAGACAAGCTGTTATATTAGCTTTATGGAAGGTGGGTAGTTTTTCAACAGAAATGTTAAAATTTTTTTCAGATTCAAAACATATTTGTAGTATCTGAATTTAGCTGTTACTATATATTTTCATAGATATGCATGCATAATCACACACAAAGATACACATTGTGTGTGTGTTTGCCCTTTAGGAGTGGACTTCTATGGATATTAGCACTTCAGAAATTTAAAAACAATGTGAGGACCCTAGAAACCTACCATAATATATGCTTTACAGAACTCCCCCCAAAATAAGCTAATATTTATTTCAAGAGACCAAGATTGCTTTCCATATAAAACATTAGTTTCTGAATTCTAAAAAAATAAAAAATTGAGAATATACTAGAAATTTTATCACCAATTCTTAAGTATGGGATCCTTTAACAGAAAAGGCCTCTGAGAGTCATCTTTATCTTTTGAAAGTTTCAATTGTGACCTGGCCGGTTTGGCTCAGTGGTTGGAACCTCAGCCTGCGGACCAGAGAGTCCCGGGTTCGGTTCCCACTAGGGGCACATGACAAAAAAAAAAAAAAAGTTTGAGTTGTTACATCCACAGCTTAACATATTCATTTGATTAATGTGTCTAATGACTGCTTCTGTTGCATCCCAAACTCTTACTAAAAAGTGATGCCATGTCCATAAAAATGACAGGTTACCAAACTAAGAATAATACCTGTTTTCTTAAAATTTCCAGTAATAATTTCTCACCTGCTGCTCAATCTTTGTAATGAGTGAACATGCCATGGTTTAATGGTAAATCTGATGTACTGCAGTCAGAAGATACTCACACATTTATTTTCGCTTTCCTTCTCAAATCAGAGCACAGTGAAATGAACCCATGTGTGGAGCACATAGTGAGTGACTAGAAAGGCAGAGAGACCTAGATGCTAGTCAAAGGTGCAGAATAGTATGTTCATATAAATAAAAAAATCACCCAAATAATGAGTAACTGCCTGCATCTTACTGAACATATTGAAGAAAGCAATAACCTTACTTATGTAACTAATAAGATCTCTGCATTTAAAATCTGAACTCTGCACAGACATTGATAACTTTCTGTAACTAGTTAATAATAAAGCAAGACAATGACAATATCAGTGCAGGTAAGTGTGAGATGGACTAGGAGAAATTTTGCCAGACAAGAATAGAAACATATCCTTTGTTAATTCCCTGGAAAACGGTATAGACATTAATAATAGTAGATCTCCAGTATATATTGTTTAGAATTGATTTTATAAATCTATAGTATGTTGAATTTAGCTGTAACAACCAATTGTATACTATTATTATTTCATGTGTTCATATTATAACATTCTCAGTTAGCTATTAAATGTTCAGTTGAAAAAAAGAATGACTTGGACTCATCTGTCCCAGAGATCTCAACCATTTGACTATATATACTTCTTCATTATTCCAATTTCTTTTTGTTGTCCTATGACCTTTTGGAGGATGTAGAATATGTCTTCCTGTTCACCTTTGATCTGTCAGTATGTAGGGGAAAATGAAAGCTATTAATAAGTGCTGATGAAACAATGAATGACATTATCTAATGTGCCCAAGTCTGCATTCACAGAAAACCTAGACTGCAGAAAATTATAAAACTACATGCTTTTACTTAGATGATTCTTTGTGGCCTGAAAATAGCATTTTAATAGTTTGTAACTTGTAATGTTTTAAATATTTTTTCTTTATTAATTTTAGAGAGGGAGGAAGGAAGAGGGAAAGAGAGAGAGAAACATGGATGCGAGAGAGTATGGATTGGCTGCCTCCTGCATGCACCCCCACTGGGATCAGGAGCACCACCTGGGCACGTGCCCTGTCTGGGAATCAAACTGGCGACTTCTTGGTGCATGGGGTCAGAGCTCAACCACTGAGCCACACCAAATGGGCTGCAATTTTTTTTAACATAAAATTATCTTAAACAGAGAATAGGAGACAATGAGGAAACAGGTTTCTAATCAGTAGATTTCATTAATTCAGACTTAGGGTATATTTATCAAATGGTCATTTTATTTAGACTCACTTAGATGCAATACTTTCTCATTAGCCACTAACATGAAGGGCAGAATGAATGTTTTTAAGTCTCTTCAGAATAAATCATTCAACAATCACGTGTCCAGCAAACTATACCACAAAGGGATATAAATTTTTCCAAATATTTATCATAATCTTAATATACTGTATCCTGGACAGAAAAATTACATTCTTGTAAGAGAGCTAAAATGTAACCGAGAGAGTGGTTAGACACAGCAACAATGATTTTAAGAATGTTGAGGTGCTAGGCTGATTTAATAAAACAATAACAGATTCACAGAGTTCAGGTAAGTTCATTCAGAAGAATGTAGATAAATAATTTTCCATTTTTCTTGGCTGAATAATCAATAATAAAGACTTCTATAAAAAGTCTTTGCAAAGTAGCTTAATATATTTATATACACAGCTATATAAAACAAAATTTATTTATTCATTGGGTTTTTATTAGGAACTTTAGTTAATTCACCCAATTTGATATATTTTTGCCTTTTTACAGTATTCAAGCATGAAAGTTGTCTGGCCTTTTAAAAAATACTTATTTTGGGATTATTGCTTTGCCTAAGAGGGAGTGCTAAAGAGTTCCTATTCAACTAGGTTAACTGGCCCCTGAGGCCCTCTCCAGGAAACTCAGTTTCAAGATAAGCACTTGGGTCTGATAAAGTAAAGCAATAGGCTCATAATATAACAAACAAACAAACAAACAAACAAACAAACCCACTATACTATTGAACTGAAAGTTCTGATAAAGGGATAGCACACAGATAAAGTTGCTTTAAGCTACCCCAGAATTGCAATTAGTTAGTAAGGAGGGTCTCTCTCTTTCTCTCTCTCCTATCAACAACATTACTGTCATTCTTTTTTAGCAATAAAAAACTTCAGTTTAAAGATACTTCATGACTTTCCCACAGAAATTTAGCCATTAAACCTAGAGAGAAAAATGAATGAATTACGAATGTTTTCTATTAGAGTATGTCACTTGGTTACTTGTTTTATGTATTCTGGAATGATTGCAATATTAGTATCTTTGATATATGACACAAATACTAATTTTTTCTCTGCGTAAAATATAATCCCTGGCCCTGCTGGTGTGGCTCAGTGGATTGAGCATCATCCCATAGACTGAGAGGTCCTGGTTTGATTCCTGGTCAGGGCACATGCCCAGATTGTTGGCTCCATCCCCAGTGAGGGGCGTGCAGGAGGCACCTGATCTATGTTTCTCTCTCACATGGATGTTTATCTCTCTCCCTCTAAAAAATCAATAGAAACATTTAAAAATAAAATGCAATCACTGCATTTCAGTAAAACTTTATTACTGGTTAAAGATAGTGCATATTCTATTTAAAACCAGTGGTGTAAAATTTTTCATTTAACTTTAAATTGTATTCTTTTTGTGCGTACATTACTTATATTTTGAGCTTTAGTGCTCCCATTTAATTCTTTAATTTTCCATCGATGTTGGCAAGAGTTTTTACATTTATTAAACTAACATAAAAAGCATCCTCTTTTCAACAAAATTATGGCTTAACAGTCCAAAAATAATAATAATTTAGAAAGTGGAGAAAATATTCTTTTGTCCCCTAGTAACACTTTGATATCCTTAATTTAATTTAAAAGTTCTGTCTTTGAAAATACTTACTATCCAGATGTGAAGACCTTAAGGCCCAGAATGTGTACTGTATCTCACTGCAGGGTGTTCTTGACTAACTGGTTTTATTGGACTACATGAAAATGATGCATAATTAATACAGACTTACATCTACAAAGTTTAACCATCTCATGTTATGGTTTCATGTGATATTCAGATCAGAAAATAAACTGATGATTAAAAAATAAAAAATAAAAAGCGTGTAAGGATAGATAAGCACAGTTCATTAACTTTCATTAAGTATCTTAGATAGGAATTTAAAATGTTATTGCAACAATGATCAAAGGTTGCTTTAGTCTGTAACTGGCAATTGGAACTCAGGAAGACAACTGAAACACTTACAAGTAAACTGTATATTTCTTTCCATCTGTGGATGGCATCTTAAGTGTCTGAGACCTATAGCAAATAGCTATAGACAGTCATCCAGAGACTATGACTGGTAAAAAAAAATAATGAATTAAAAGCTACATTTAAAAAGTTCAAATATACACAAATTGAAAAATCAGCAAATTATGGTTTTTCGAGAATTCTAATATCAAAACTAATTTTAATTTAATAATAGGTTCCTATACATCTTATATTGGGACATTGCTGGTATTTAGACTTTATAACTATATATATAAAGTTATATAGTTATAGTTACATACAACTATTTTATATATTTAGTTTATAATTATATATGACATTAGTTACAAATTTTGCTTATAAAAAATTTTTAAAGATCTTCATATAATGATTTTTTGAACTATTTAAACTCTAAGAATGTTATAGTCATAAAAAATGTATTTTCTCCTCTTTGTTAATCCCTTTTCAGGGAAGATTGAACTAGAATACCTTAGGAGAAGAGATGTAATAAGCCATGCAGTAGTAACAATATAATGATAATGGAAGCAGAAAGGTTTGTCTCAGTGGTTAGAGCGTCGGCCTGCGGTCCAGAGAGACCCGGCTTCGGTTCCCGCTAAGGGCGCGTACCTCGGTTGCAGTTTGTCCCCGGCCCTGTTTGGGTCATGCGGTGGCAACCACTCGATGTGTCTCTTTCACGTCAATGTTTCTCTCTCTCTCCCTCCCTCCCTCCCTCCCTTCCTCCCACTCTATCTGAACAAAAAATGGAAAAATGTCCTTGGGTGAGTATAGAAAAAAAGAAACAGCAATAGTAGTAGTAGTAGATTATTTTCTTAATCTACTCAACCCCAAGGGACAATCCCGGCTACCTTAATACATAACATAGCATTAACTGATCACTTACTAGATTTACTTCAGTCAAGACTTGATTTTCATTTTCTTATTCAATCCTTACAAGAACCTAGAGATATCGGAATCATTACAGGTTTCCCCACTATCAGAACATAGAGCTTTCATAAACCCAAATTGACATAATGCAAATGTTCAGAAAATGAGAAATACTGTATTACCATTTATTCGATGAGAATTGATGATCAGGTTTTAAATATTTTATTTAAGATAAACAGTTTCAAACTGTTGGAGCCAGAATTTTAAGACATACTTTCTGCTTCCTAAGCTTGACTGTATCAAGCACTTTCACCTCACAATCACGGTAGATAACGTCACGTAAGATATAGAACATATAAGCAAAGAAATAATACATTAAGGCATAACCTTAAAAAACTAAAAAAACTAAATATAGTAGAGTTTATGAGACATTTATATTAAAAAATTATTTTTGTTAGAAATATTAAAAATTATTTTTGTTTTTTAAATGTATCCTCTCAACTTTGGATTCATGTATCATAATCCACAACTTTGGCATTTTTATAATGCATATTTATAAGGGTTCTCTCCTGTATGGGCTACATTTTTTTGCCTCCCATGTACCACCTCCAATTTTTATGTTAAAATTCTACACCCCCCCCCAATGTGATGGTATTTGGAAGCTTTTAAGTATTTTTTTTTTCTTTTGAGGTAATTAAGGATGTTTTAGTCCAATTTATTCATTTGGAGAAAAAAAAACAGACTCAGAGAAGTTGTTTCTTTATTGAATTCACAATTTAGCAAGTCTCTGGACTAGCAGAAGATAAAAGAGAAACATGATTACTCACCCTTATCTCAGCATTTCAGCTGCTACACCAAGCATCTTAACTCTGTTATACTGGATCATGTCTCTCTGATGATATGGACTGTGTTGGTTTTGCTTAACACTCTTCCTAACGCTGTCACACAGAACTTGCCACAGGAAAGCTATTTGGTAATTGTTGAATGAAATGGATAGATCACAACATGTAAAATATCACATGAAGTAGAATTTCACTCCCACTAAGGGTACTGCTATAAAAAGACATTGTTTTTCAGATGTCATCCTCTCATTGAAAACTTTGTTTCATCTCACACAGAGAAAAAAGGAAAGGAACAGTGAATTTCAACCCAGTTTTCCAACTATAGCAATTGCCCCCTCTCAGTGAATTGCCAAGAAGATCACAAGTCAACCCTGACTGGTTTGGCTCAGCAGTTAGAGCACTGGCTGTTGGACCCAACAGTTGCAGGTTTGAGTCCCAATCAAGAGTCCATACCTGGGTTGCAGATTTGATCCCTAGCCCCAGTCAGGGTTGTTATGTCTCCCTCACATCTAAGTCTCTCTCTCTCTCTCTCTCTCTCTCTCTCTCTCTCTCCATTTCTTCCACTCTATCTAAAAATCAATGGAAAATATCATTGGGTGAGGATTAACAGAAAAAAAAAAAATCTCAACTCACTTGCTCTCTTTTATCCAATGGACATGTGCCATAATTTATTTGTCTGAATATTTGCTTTGGGGAAATTTATAAGAACACCATCTGTTACCAATAAAAAATAATAAAATTTAAATATTATCATTTGACATTGTGGTGACTGAAAATAAGGCATCACAAAAATTAATTTAAAATATGGAGATAATTTATAAGAATGCATAGGTCATAAAAGAGGGACGAGTCTAAGGAAGAAAGAAGATGGAAATTCAGAAGCAGATTCTGGAAGAGAATATATCAACTAGTTTATTCTACCTGCAGATGTCTTTCAGTAATGAGCCCATCCTCCACAAACACACGTTTCTTCTGCCACTGTAAGTTTAGCATTGAGCTGCTCATTTCTATAGGAGTATATTAAATAATGACATAAAGTGACCCCTGTCTCCAGGAGTCTACAAGACCTTCAGAAAAACAAATGTATGGGCGTGAACCATTATCTAACACCTGCCAACATACACATGAACTGTTAATACAGGTCTACAGTGCCTTACATAACATTTCACAATTCCTTCTATATGATTCTCCAGTATAAAAAGATCTCAAAAAGAAAAGCTTGTCTGGCCAGTGTGGCTCAATGGTTGAACATCGACCCTTGCACCAAGAGGTCGCCGGTTCTATTCCTGGTCAGGGCACATGCCCAGGTTTGGGCCTGTTCCCCAGTGGGGGCATGCAGGAGGTGACCAATTGATGTTCTCTCTCCTGGATGTTTCTATCTCTCTCTCCCTCTCCTTTCCTCTTTCTCTAAAATCAATGAAAGAAAAAAAAAGTTTTAAGAAAAGGAAAGTTTAGCCATATCTCATTGAAAGGCAAACTTTGACATGACCAGAGCCCCTCTGATGATAAACATCACCTTCAAATGATTCATGGCTATTTATAAAGTTTATGTTTGACATGACTCAGGACATATGTAGAACTACAGAACTATTAATAGTTTTAATCATGAGCTAGTGTAGTGATATTACAAAAAAAGCTTATCTGCTCACCATATTTCTAAAATCTGAAAAACCTTGAATCCTGAAATGGCCTTGAGGTTTTACAAAATATATTGTGGATGTGATACATCACAGGTAATCACACTACTTTTTTGAGGCATAAAAATAAAATATCAAAGTTATAATTCCCAGGAGAGGAGATGAAGAAAGACCTCAAGCAGTCGGGAAGCAGCCCTGGCGGGTAGGCAAGACAGGAAAGCCAGGGGTAGCAGACTGGCATGTGGTAGCTGCTCCAGTAGGAACCCGGAGTGGAGGCAGAAGCAAGCCTGGCTCTTTGGGCAGCAAGGAGGCAGGCCAGCTAGAATCTGGGGTGAAAGAGGAACGGTGCTGAGGGGAGAGGTGAGGTAAAGAGAATGTTGGTTTGGGAGAAAAGGGGATTACATTTCTACAAGACAGGAAAAAAAAAACAAAAAACAGAAGCGCAGGGTATTGAATTTTTATTAGTGAAATGTACAGAATGAATGTAGAATTTTTAGTGACAAGTACTGTGATGAGCCCTGCATTTAGGAGAGATTAATCTGGCGATGGCAGGCAGAATAAATTCACGGAGAGGGCTGTTACTACAGGGCAGGTCTGCAGGGAGGCTGTCTGCGGGAGCCAGGTGTGAGGTGATGAGAAACTGGAAAAAGACAGTGGAGTTGGGATTACAAAATGGCATCTGTTACTCTGTCTCTAATTTAGTTCATGCCGAAAATTTGGAAAGATTCCTAAATGTATGCATTCCACATTTTGAAATAATTCTTCAGGATGAATACCTGAAAACGTCTGAAATGGAATAAACCCATTCATTTACTTCGTCGCAGCCATCTGGGTGTCTTGAATGCATAGCCGCGTCATTGCTGCCTCATGACCCCCAAGATTTATATTCTAAGCCTGATGGCAAACTCAAGTGACCACGAATAAAACGTCGAAAACAACAACACTGTACTGTTCTCTGGCAGGGTCTAGATGTTTTCATTTCACTTTCACCTTAAGAGCTTGAAAGCGTGCTATTTTCAGGTACTTCAATATTTGGTGTTCAGTGACACTGGTATGGTTCAAATGCTAAAAAAATATTAGTTAAATGTCTCCCTGTATCAAGAGAGAACAGAGCTATGTTTCTGAAAGTATGAAGTACCAAGACAAGGTCAGATGTCTTTTCTGATATCCTATCTCCTCTCTCCTCTCTCCACTTTCTTTAAAAACTCCCTTCAATTTTTGAAGGACATAAACAAATTAAACCCTTGCCTTAAATTTGGAGGAAAAAATCACTTTAAGTTTAAAGAGATATTCTTATCTTGTATATGTCTACTGGCTTTTTTATACTCTTTGTGAGAATCTTTCTACCTCATCTTATAAAGATAGTCAAGAATTGATATTTCAAATGATTTCATGTGACTCATAGACAGAACTGCAGAAGCAAAGGTTGCTAGCTCTTCTTGGGATCGTTATAACTTTAAATTAGATCGTATAATACATTCTGAATGAATTCAAATTATTAGTGATATAATGGCATCAAGTGCTAAATATTTAAGTAAGCAATTATTTACTATTCAAACTTTTACTTTATCCTCTCCATGAGACTCAGAATTTGCTAGATTTAAAAAATGTGTAGGATAAATCTAAACATCCCTCTATGCAATTTTATATTTAAACTTTTATTAGCTCACGTTATTTGTATAAATTATATTGTTTCTCCTAACATTTTTCTCTCCTGTTTAAAAAAGGAAATATGTTTGCTTTATAGAGTTGACAGCAACAGACTTTGTCATCATGAAGAAGCTAAATTCAGAGGGTTCATGAACTGACTGTAAATCATAATAGTGAATGCCAATCTCTATTTTCGGGCTCACTCAGCACAACCATCTGCCTGCCCTTTAAATTTTGGTTAAAGCATCAATTTTCAACCTCTTTCATCTCATGGCACACTTAAACTAATTACTAAAATTCTGCGGTATATCTAATATTATATTTTTTGATGGTCTGACAAAAGAAATATGGATAATTTTGACTCATTCATACTGCACAGCTATTGTGTTGGCTGTTGTCATTGTTTTATTTGACAATCTAAGGGAAAAGAGGTCAGTGTCCTGACTAAATAGTCAGGTATTGTAGGTTTTAAAAATTCTTGAGGTATACCAGTTGAAAATCACTGAACTAAGGTATCTCACATAGCCAATGGTCTGTTTCTTTTTTTTTAAGGGCCTTTTTACTTGCTTTAATCAATGAATTTATTTACCACTTAAGTTATCATTTAAATCAAAAGGATTTAAAATGACATAAAAATTATAAATATTTTTTAGATATGAGGGTGAACATTTACTGAATTTGAATGCAAACACTTTTTATTTGTTAGTAAAAATAAGGACAAAAATAACATGGCTGCACATTAGAATACTCATTAACCTTTGTGAAAAACATTGTTATTTTTCAGTTAATAAGTTTGTTCAAGAATTGATAGATTTTACTCAACTAACAACCTAGAAATTAAATGTACATTGATAAAATAATTACATCTATTTTCCCGAATTCTTTAATATATTTAGTGGGACATTTCCTAATTAATGTCATATTTTATATCACTTTTTTTAGTACTTTTAATGTGCATACTAATTCTACTTTCCATTCTAATGTTTAACCAAGTTCTTTTTATAAGTCTGTTTTTCAAATCTCCAACTCAGTATCAATTGCTTTAGGGCAAAGGCCTTGCATTTTTGTATTTCTCACCTTAGCCTTTAGTAGAATGTTTTGCATATAGCAGCTTCTAAATTAACATTATAAACTGACAGACTCTAATTGGATGCAGCCTTCTGGTACCTCCCGTCCAGAAGGCTCACAGAATGACTGCAGTTTTCAGAATCAAGTTGAATAAGCACATGATCTAAAGGCAGTAGGAACAGGTGCAGAGCAGTTGAGAGAAAGCTGCTTATAGCCATTTTGATTGTGTGAGTGAAGAATGAGGGAAGAATTCCAGTAGGTGCTCCATGAATACTTTTTAAGAAGGTCTGTCTGACTAGTAGTGCATAGATAATAATAGCTTTGAGAAAGACAGCGCTCAATTCATTTATTAGATCTAGTAGATTTTTTGTAGATTTAAGGTTCTCTATATACAATGTAAAGTCATCTGTGAATGATGACTCCTTTAGTTCCTCCTTTCCAGTTTGGATGCCTTTTATTTCTTCTTCTTGTCTTATGGCTTTGGCTAGGACTTCCAGCACTATGCTGAATAAGACTAGTGAAAGTGGATATCCCTGTCTTGTTCCTGATCTTAAGGGAAAGATTTTAGTTTTTGCCCACTGACTGTGATGTTGGCTGTAGGTATATCATATATGGCCTTTATTATATTGAGGCATGACCCACTATTCCCACTTTGCTGAGAGTTTTTATCATAAATGGGTGCTGAATTTTTATTAAATGCTTTTTCTGCATCTATTGATATGATTATGTGATTTTTATCTTTTATTTCAAAACCATAAAAATCCTAGAAGAAAACATAGGCAGTAAAATCTCAGACATCTCTTCAAGTAATATTTTTGCCTATAGATATATCTCCTAGGGCAAGGGAAACAAAAGAAAACAAAAATAAAACTACATCAAACAAAAAAGCTTCTGCATAGCAAAAGAAACCATCAACAAAATGAAAAAGGAACCCACTGTATGGGAGAACACATTTGCCAATGATACATCTGATAAAGGATTAATTTCCAAAATATATAAAGAACTTATACAACTCAACACCAGGAAGGCAAACAATCACATTAAAAACGGACAAAGGACTGAATAGACACTTCTCCAAAGAGGACATACAAATGGCCAATAGACATGAAAAGAGGGTTAATGTCACTAACCATCAGAGAAATGCAAATTAAAACCACAATGAGATGTTACCTCACACTTGTCAGAATGGTAACCATGACAGAATGGCAACCGTGAATAAATCAACAAACAACAAATGCTGTCGAAGGTATGGAAAAAAGGGAAGCTTGTGCACTTCTGGTGGGAATGCAGATTGACACCACCGCTATGGAAAATAGTATGAAATTTTCTCAAAAAAGTAAAAATGGAACTGTCTTTTGACCCAGTAATCCCACATCTGGCAATATACCCTAAGAATCCTGAAACATCAATCAGAAAGAATACCGGCATCCCTATGTTCATAGAAGCCTTATTTACAATAGGCAAGATCTGGAAACAGCCCAAGTGCCCAGCAGTAGATGAGTGGACACAAAAGCTGTGGTATATTTACGCAATGGAGTACTACATGGCTGTAATAAAGAAGGAACTCTGACTTATATGTGGAATCTAATGAACAAAATAAACTGATGAACAAAATAGAACCAGGGGCATGGATACATGGAACAGACTGACAGAGATTAGCGGAAAATGGGATGGGGGGACTAGATGAAGGAAAGGTGAAGAGATTAGCCAAATGACATATGTGCATAGCCCATGGACACAGACAACAGTGTGGTGATGGCCAGAGGCAGAGGGGCGGGGACTGGGTAGAGGCAGGTAAAGGGTTGAGAGAAATGAAGGACATCTTTAATAGTGTCAACATTTAAAAAAGAAAGATAGGGCTAAATTGATTTAAAAGCAATTCTTCCCTTATGTCCTCTAAATAAGAAGCAGTGAACAGGTATGAAATAGGCAGTGTTTCTGGTGAGCTAAGAGCTAAATCTTCTATAGACCTAAGGACATGGTACACAGACTTGGTCCCATTAAATTTGACAACTGTAAAAGAAGCTGGACACACTGGTAGAGGAGAATAAAAATTGAATTCAAGACTTCCTCTTCTCTTAGATGAAATAAAAATTACACCTTAAAATTGATGTTGGACAAAAGCCTAGACTTTAAAAAGTATGCTTTGTGATTATATAAAAGTTATACTATAAATTAGATTAAGTCAAAATATATATTAATCGATATTTCAATATTTACTATGTGCAGAGTAACTTTTAAAAAATACAAATAAGTCAAATGTGTAGCTTGCTCTTAAAGCTAAAAACTACCTGTTAACATTCTAGAATAAGGTGTCATCCCACAAAGTTAAACATACTTTCCTTAATTGACATTTGTTTTCTTTAGTTTTCCCAGAAGTAAATCCTGGTACAAAGGTTCAAATGAAGTCTTCCCAGAATACCCATAAGGTATTAGAAAAGTGAAGGAAAAGGTTTTAAAGGGTATATTATTAAGTTAGTAACCACAGTGAAGAATTTGCATTTAATTTTCCTGAGGAACTCTGGGAAACATGGGAAGAGTCTGTGAGTCATCCTATCAAAGGGGCATGGAAGTTGGGTATTTAAGTACCGTCTTCCACTAATCAGTTTTGGAAGGCTATGGGGATGGGCATTAATATTCCAGGACTTCTGCCTACTGAGAAGATGGGCAGAGTATGCTCTGGAAACCAAAGCAACTAATTTTAGTAAAAATTCAAATTTCTTGATTATAATGATAATACTTCCAATTTAGACTGTGTGGAAGAGCTCATATCCACAGTAAAGCTATGGGTCAGCTTTACTGAAGTTTTAAAGAAATACTATTAAAATTAAGCATGTTAAGAGACCTAGAAGGTAAAATATTTGGAAAATATCTCACATGAAGATTAGTAAATTAAGTGGAAAATAAATGGATATGTGAAATAAAGGCTTAGGGTGTCTCAATGACTTTGTTCAAATAGTCAAATGGTCATATGAAAAGAAGGGTAGACATACGTTTGCATACTAAAGGTTATAAGAAAGCCAATGCCTTCACAATTTTTAAAAAATCTACAAAAAAAATGCACAAAAGTTGAACAAACGCTTAAAAATGGCAGTGGTCTTAACATCAGAAAAGTATTAGCAGAAGCTCAGCATATTTTATGTAAGACTTTCAGCAGAGGAAATTAGGTAGGTTTCAAGGAATATAATATATATCTTTATCTATCTGTTCACATAAAAGATAACAGGAGCCCTGGCCAGTTTGGCTCAGCAGTTAGAGTGTTGGCCCACGGACCAATGAGTAGAGGGTTTGATTCCGGTTAAGGGCACATACCTCAGTTGTGGTTCACCCCAGCCCTAGTTGGGGTTGTGTGGGATGAAACCAGTCGATGTGTCCCTCTCACATTGATGTTTCTCTCTCTCCCTCCTTCCCATTCTATCTGATGATAAATGTAAAAATATCCTTGGGTGAAGATTAAAAAATAAATAAACAAACAAACAAACAGACAAATAAATAAAATTAAAAAGATGACAGGAAAGCATTCTCAAATTCACGATGTTGACCTGGTCAATTCACCAGCACGATATTGACCTGGTCTTTGACTCAGCATGCTCAATATAGTTTTCACTTAAGAATTTCTTAAACTATTTTTAATCCTCATCCAAAGATGTGTTATAATTTATTTTTAGAGAGAGGGAAGGGAAAGAGAGAGGGAGAGGGAAAGAGAAACATTGATGTATGAGAGAAACATAGATGTCAGATAGAGTGGGAGGAAGAGAGAGGAAGAGAGAAACATCTACATGAAAGGAACACATCGAGTGGCTGCCTCCTGCATGACCCAACCAGGGCCGGGGACAAACTGCAATCGAGGTACATGCCCTTAGTGGGAACTGAACCCAGGTCTCTCTGGACCTCAGGCTGACACTCTAACTGCTGAGCCAAACCGGCCAGGCTTGTCCAAAATTTTTAACTGTGCAGTTTATAATTCTTTCTAACATGTGTAAATTGTATTTGGGGAATAAACTGTCATCCTAATCACCCACTAATTTCTCGTGTGAAAACGTAATAAATAAATCTAACAGACAAGGAACCAAAAAAAATATATATATATCACTGCTTGTTTTCAAAATGAAATGCAGAAATCTACCTAAGTGAAATTAAAGTGAGGAATATGTTTCAGAAATAAGAAGGCTTACAAAATGTTTAATGAATATTGGAAAAGATTTGTCTCATGTGTGAATAGTGTCTGCACACATGAAATCGTATTAGGCTAATGCCTCTGAATCTAATTTCTTTTTGAATAAATAATATGTTTGAATCAAATCCTAACCTTTAAAGCTGCATAACCTCTATTACCCTGCGAGCAATACAGTCACATCTGAGAATAAGTGAACGAATTCGGTGAACACATCCTCAGAAAATTGTTTATGTGTCCTGAAGGGTCTCAAGGTAACAAATATATATGAGAACATCAAAATTCTATTAACCCACTTTTTAAAGACACAGAATGCACTCTTTCTCCAAAGATGGATTTGGGGGCTCTTGGTAAGTGTTAATTGCTTCTTAGAGAAGGTAAAGGAGCAGTATTAGTATTATTAGTATTAGTATAAGTATTAGTATTAGTATTACTGACTCTCACCAATAATTCTCAAGTCCTAAAATTATAATTTCTTCATTTCATCTTTATAAGTGGCAGATTATTGCTCATATGGCCTGAAAACATTGGCAGTACATTTCAACACAGTCTTACAGCCCATCTCTCAAATTAAACTTTCATTCCTCCTCTAAACCCACCATCTCAGTCACTCCTCCCCCAAACACAGATTATTCAATCTCTCTTCTATGCCTTTAATCAAACTGCCCACTCGTTAGGAAATATATTTGACCTTCCTCTTATTGACACCTTACTTATTTACATCCTACTGTGTCAAGAATGCGTTTTCCCTATTTGTTGGCTAGCATGTTCCCTTGCTGCAGTTTCATGGATGCTGGCAGAAAACATGAGATTCCTGGGTCAGAGACAAAGGAATTGACTACTCACGTCTCTCAAGTATGAACCTCATGTTTCCTTAGGTTCTCGCTCTCCCTTAATTTCTAAGTGGGCAACGTGGGGGCAGCCCAAGTAAATACTGTACACACAATTTCTGACTTTGCTAAGGAATCCTGAGCCTAGGAAAGTCCTAGTCTTAAAAAATGTTCTGCTAGTAAATCTGCCCAATCATTGCCCTTTAGTGAGACATTATCTTTGTTATCCTGGTCAGGAAACAAATCTGCCTTCTGCCGTGGAGGCACATACTGTCTGTAATAACCATGGCTGCTTGCTACACAAACGTCCAGGGCAAAGCTTTCCAAAGACATGTGGAAATGCCATGAAAAATAGTCTTTCAAATCTCATCCTTCAAACTACTAAGTAAACCACTTCCTTCATGATAGAGGCCACAATAACCTCTTACACCCGGCACTATGTTTTCTGTGCCACTTGACACGTCATTCATGTTGTGTGGCATCATTTATATTATTTATTTCATCGCTTAATATGCGTACCCTATTTAAATAAATGATATAGTCACTGTCTCTTTAAGTAGTGCGAACTCCATGAACATACAGATTATGTAATAATTCCTGTTACCCTCACAAAATTTAATAAAACTATATTTAGAATAGCCTCTCAAATATTTTCTGAATGCATAAAAAAAGAGTAAAAGTTTATTGTTTAAATGTTTAATCCTAAACAATGTGCAAACAAATGGTAGTGGAAATTAACCTGAAATAGTTTTATTCTATCAAGTTTGGGGGAAAAAACTGATTTAGAATGTGGCCACAACTTTCCTATGCTATTGCTTCTTCTTTACTTACCAGATATGTTCTCAGTTAAGTTTATTTGGTGTAAAATATCAATAAATATCGATTCTTATAAAGAATTCAAGAAAGGTATGAATGTAAATCTAGAATTTAGTTTTTAGTTGACAACAATCTTCTGATAAAATTTGTAATGAAATTAGCTTTGATGTTTAGGAACTTAATATTAATAGCAAAGATTTTTTAGATACAATCTTCCAATATATATTTTATGAATTAAAAAAATCAAATTATAATACATGTATATAGTTTAGAAAGCCAAACAATTATTAAAAAGCACAACCTCAAGTATTTCCAATACCTGGGGCTACCTTTTGTAATGCATATTTTAAGCATTCTTGGTTTGGCCTTTATATTCTTAAATGTTTAATTGCTATTTATAGATTGTTTCATTTTCACATTGTCCTAGTGATCTCTTCTTGCTGAAGACTTTAGTTCTCTCATACTAAACCTCTACCATCTTCTGTATATTTATATCATACTTTTGATGTCAAGTACTGTTGTTATTACTGACCATGTAAGTATCCTTCACAGTTGAATATTATAGTATATTTAGATCACATTTCATTTCATCCAAGTTTTCTTTGTCTTCTGTTAATAATGTCAACATTTTGTTTCCTCAATTTTATATATACTTATCTAACCATATTATTAAGCTTTCCATGCAAAGTATAAGATAGCTTTCTAAAACATCAAGTAATCCAGCAGCCGCATCGTTTCCCTGATGACTTCCGGCACAAAGCCTGTCTTCCAGCTTCAGTCTGTCTCCGCTGCTTTTGAGACTCAATGCATAGCTATCGTCATGGTGTGTCACTTTGTTATTGTCCTGGGATTCCCTTCTGTTTTACTATACATATTCTCCTTTAAAAATATATATATATATACACACATATATATGTATGTGTGTGTATATGTGTATATATATATATATATATATATATATATATATATCTTCCTCTTTCTTGATTTAATTTCTAGTTTTGGTGGAACATATATAAAAAGGGCATCCCAAGAAAGGGAACACTACAGAAAAAATTAGAAATCTTTTAGGTCTAAAAATGTCTTTCATCTTCTTAGATATTTGTTAAAAAAGTATGGCTGGATATAAAATTCTACTTTAAAAATAATTTTTCTACAGAAGTTCAAACACTTTACTCAATTGCATTCTAGCTTCCTGATTTCTACTGTATCATTTTAATTTTAATTGTTTATATGTAACCATTTTAGAAAAAAAACAAAACTCTTTAGAAATTTTCAAGATCTTCCTTTTGCTCTTGCTGTTTTAAATTGCATTTTGATATTAATTGTGTTTTGATATTAATCTTGTTTATTCCATCATGCCAGGCACTCAATGGTCCCTTTTTAATTGAAAAAACAGGCCCAACTACTATGATGGGAAATTTTGTTAATTTACTCAAACATAATTTCTTTTTCTCTATTTTCTCTTTTTGGAATATTTCTTCAAACATTGATCAGCTGAACTAATTCTGTAATTTCCTTATCTTCTCTCCCCTGTCCCAACCCTTTAATTGTGAAATTTTGTTTACTCTCTGTAAGTTATTTTCAAATTTATCTATCATCCCTTCTATTGACTTTTGTTATCATTTTTAATATTCTATGAGTTCTTTGATATTCTCTAAAAATACCTTGTTTGCTCTTTTCTTGTCACATGAATGCAATGTTTTCTCTTTTTTTCTAGAATACTAATTTAAAAATCAATAATTACGTTTTATTTTGTCGTGTACTTTAGCCTCTTGTATCCTGGATTATTTTCCCATTTCTTTGCCTTGGTTCCTCTAATTTTTTCTCTGAAGATTGTCTCAAATGTCTGGTTATCTTCCGGTATACTCACATCTAATAATCACTTTTAAAAGAGCTTATTGGTAGCTCTGTTGCTCAATAGTACTTTTCATTGTGGGTGTATTAGCTGGGCTGTTTCAACAGAGCCCCGACTTCTCAGAAAAGGAGAGCCTTTTCTCCAGAGTCCATCCATTTTCCTAGACAAGATCCACTAATGTTCTGCCTAGAAGGCATTCTCAGAGGAAATGCAAGAAAGAACTCTAATAAATATGTAGACATTCATTTAATAACCCTAATTTAATTACAGTATGCTGTCTCTCATTTTTGATGAGTCCAGATTTTTAAATTCAACGTTCCTCTGGTTCAATGTCTCACCGAAAAAAGAAAATCTACTCTCTGTAGAGATTCACCGGGATGCTGGCAGAAGAAGGCATTGAACTGTATGATAAGTGCAAGGACATCTGGGTGTGTAACTCTGCCTATGTAGACTTTCAACTAATTCTTCTGATTTTAGACTCAATTACACTCTCACTCTAAGAGCTAAGTGGTGTCTCCAATTTCTGAGCCTTTTAAAGATTCTGTAGCATGAGTATGTCTAGTCTGTCCACACTGACAGCTTTGATTCAAGCTTTCTTTAGTAGGCTCAGCAGTGGCCATTCCCTGGTCTGACTCTTTTCCTTCAAAATTGTTTTTCTGCCATGCCCTTTCTCCTTCTCTCTACCCCGTTGACATGTGTTTTGTTGTTGTTGTTGTTTTATCCTTTTGCTATTGTTTTAGTATGGTTGCAGGGAGCAGACATAAAGAATGCATATGTTTTAAACAGCAGGTTTAAGTAAAACTAATTCTACATGTTTCTCTTAAGCATATAGCTGTTAGTTTTCAGACTGTCATGACTAAGTGACTTCTGAGAATCTGACAACTGGACTCTCAGAGTCTAGAACTGTAAAATAATTAAAATTGATTGACTTTTGATCAGAAATATTTGTATAAATGACTAGTTCAGATATTAGGAAAAAATTTAAATCTATGTGGTTAAGAAATCTGCCTGTTTATAAATGTACTGTTATTAAGGAATTATACTTCACAGAACTCTTGGAATACCTTTATAATTAAAAAAAAAAAACATAGGTTATGTTAAACTGAGGAACATAATGATAATATTTTCACAAACTAATAATAGAGAGCAAACCGTATTCTTGATTGAAATAGTAAACAAAAATACATTTTGTGGTTGCTTTATAAAATCAAAGCAGACCAATTTTTCTAAAAGAAGAAATTTTAGAAAATTAGGTGGGAAGAACTACTAATTTAGATAAATTAATCTTTGCAAATTAATTAAAATATTGATATAGTGTCACAAATATTTCAAAATATCTGTCTAATAAAAATAACCTCATTTTATATCAATCAACATTATAGCTGGTTCCTCTTATGAAACCAAATTTCATCAAAATAATGAGGGGTTATACATACATTTTACTTTAGGTAGGTATTCGCTCTTCAGTTTAGAAATTTATGGCCAGAACATGGGATTTAATGAGATATATACTTTCACTATTATGAAAATACTCCATGACTACTGATGGGCATAAAATTAATATTTTATGGGTAATTTTAAGAAACCCAATCCAATAAATTAAAGGCTACATTTTAATGTTATTTATTATAAATATTTGTTATATCCATGCCGTAGTCTGCTTCAATTTGTTGTTGTAAATATAATCCTTACCTGCAGATTTTTTTATTTTTTGTATTTTTAATGTGTGCCCATCTTGTATTTGACGTTCTCTCAAGGCTGATGAAAGTTCCAGTTTAGAAAATGAAAGAACTCTACATAGTACAGGCCATGTTTCTAAAACCACGACTCCAGCAGAAACACAGGTCTGATTGTTTTAGCATTTCCTAAAATCTTAAAGCAAACGACCTGAAATAAAGTGGCTCACTTGTTTATGGTTTATAAAAATGAATATCTATCCAATCAAGCTGCCCAACATCAAATCAAAACCCAAGCACTGTTAGATGTAACACTGTAATCTCATTTTAGACACCAAGGTTGCCCGATTCAAATACAGCAATAATAAGTTAGTCGCCTTCTTATTAACAATAAAAGAACAAATTTAAAATGATAAAGATTCATATAGAGAAAATATACTTAAACCTAAACACTGTAGTCTTCAATTAAGGTTATATTTGGAACACGTGGATTCATCACACAGGCCCATTGTCTCTATTGTGTTCTTATCAGTCAAAAAATGTTTGCAAAACTAGTATCTGAAGAAATGTATTTATCCCAACCTTCCAGAATAGGCATAATTATTGAAAACAGATGTCTAGATCCCAGCAGGGTGGCGATACTGTGTAAGCAAACACATTTTTTTCCTCAGTAAAACGTGATTATTTATACAGAGTAAGGTAAATAAAGACTATAAAGTCTATTTTATTTTTTCTATTACAGTTAGTTCAGGTCAGATGTTGCCACCAAACTAGTTCACATCAACTTTTGCTTAAAAAAAAGAGTTACCAATAAAAGCCAACCAAACAGCTCTGGCAGATATAGGTCAGTGGTTAGAGCATCCACCTGTGCTCCGAGAGGGTTGCAGGTTTGAGTTCCAGTCAAGGATGTGTACCTGGGTTGCAGGACCTGGATTCCAGGTTTGATCCCCAGCCCTGGCCGGGGTGCGGGGCATGTGAGGGAGGCAATGGATCAACGTGTTTCTCTCACATAGATGTGTCTCTTTATATATATATCTCTCTCCCTCCCTCCCTCCCTATCCTTCCCTTCCACTTTCTGTAAAAATCAATGGAAAAAATATCCTCCGGTGAGGATTAACCAAAAAAACCCAGAAAATGCCCATTCTATTTTCAGAACTTTTTAGACTTTATAATTGTGTTTAAGAAATTAAAGTTGTGTACTTTAAAAATTCATGACCAAAATTATAACTAAAAAGCACAGGTACATATTCTATAAAGCTACATTAAAAGTTAAATTAAATTTAGCTTAAACTTATATATAAACAGAAATATTCAAAATATTTTTTAAAAGTATATGTAACTGAAAATATCTCATCGGGAGAAGGGGAGCAGCGCTGTACTGAGGCTGGGGGGTGCAGGGCGAGGCCCACCTGTGCATCAGCGAGGACCATGCAGCACCTGGCCTGCATCGAAAGAAAAGAAAATAGGTAGAAAACTGGGAATTCCTTACTTCTTACTTATGCCTGAATTACTTTAAGGTGAGACAGAAATCATTTTATTCTAACATTAAAGAGTTAACCAATAAAATGTAAGATCTTGTAAAGAGACAGTGGAGTGATGAATAAACCTGTCTAAACGATCAAAATGATTGTAGGCCATTAATGTGTTTTAGTTGAGGAGAAGGTAAAGAGACCAAGAGGATTTCAAGTATAGGTACTAGCAGCAAAGAGTAGAAAAATGAGACTAAGAACAAAACTAAATCAACACATACTTTCCACGTGCCGCAGCATTTTTCAAGTTGCTGATTATTGTCAACAGAGTTGGACCAAAAACAGACTCTCCACAGACATTTTGGTATTCCACTAACAAATAGCTCCACATATATAATAAGTATTTAAACATATATGAATAGCTAAAATCATACATGGGTAAAATTAACAAAACAAATAATAATATGTAGAGCATGTTCCTGAACACAAATATAAATATGCATTTATATATTTACATGTAAAGATAAGAAGTATATACATTCAACACTAAGTCACTAGTGAAATTTTCAGTCATGTTTATTGTTTTATTCATCTGGTTCTTAAGCGTTCTTTAAAAAATATGTATTATTTTATTATAAAACTATGAAAATTTCTATTGGAAAGTCCGTCTTCAGATAACATATTAAATAAGGTATTATTTTATATACTTTTCATTCGCAACGAAATAGAACTCTAATTTTTAGAATAACCATCGATTTTCACAATAATGTAACCAAAAAAAAAAATTCTTGAGTTGTAGGACAAAGGAAATTCATAGTAGATTTAATCATAGTTTTCTGGGACATTTACTTACAGTACACATCCACTCTGATTGACTTTATCGCTGGGGACCCCAGGCCATTCTCTGCTTTACAGTAATACCGGCCTCCTTGGTGTCGCTGGATATTTGTAATCCTCAAAGTTTCATTGAAGACACTTGAGTCTTGGAATCTGTCAGAGGCACTTCCTGCTGTTTTGGTCCACCTGATCTGAGCAAGCATCAACAAAGATTGTTACTTTAGGTTGGTTTTCTCACAAAAGAATACAAAATCACATCAGTTGAGGAGTTTGCTTTCAGAACTCCTACAGTGCCATTCCTAGCAAGGTACTGAAAATTAAACAGAAACATGTACACACAACTAAAATATGCATTTTAAATGCAATGTCATCATTGTCTAGTGTATGTGATGTGAACTGTATGGAATTTATCAATAACTTAATTATTGTGGAGGGCTCTAGTTACATCCTGAATTTTTATGAGAATATTAGTAATCAGCTGATAAACTGCTTGAAATCAGAAGTCATGTCTTTTACTCCTGTTTATATTCTATGCACAGAGTAAGTGTTGAATAAATGTTTGGTATTTAATTTTGTGAATTAATGAGATTTTTATTATCTAAGTAATATTTTCATTTCACTCACAATTAAGGGCAAATATAATTATAGTCATATTAATATTTTAAAGATTTGGATAACTTCTTAAAGATACTTTTAATGTTATCATATTATAAACTTTAACACTATAATAAAATAGTTTAGATAACGGTGGTATTATCAAATTTCAATTTTGAAGACTCAATTTTTAGTGGCATTTTTTCATGTCTCTTCATGTGTGTTTGATCAAAGGATATCTATTATCTATGTCTCAACCTAAAAATAAAAACAAGAAAATATATATTACACAGCAGGGACAAGGAGAGAGAAAAATATATTTTACTTCCAATTTTGTATCACCACAGTATTGTCATGTGGCTTTTGTTCAGGTTTTATAAGCTAAAAGAACACAAAATTTGAGTTGAATGCATCTTTATTGCTAGCAAAATTTAAGTCTGTCATACACAGCTGTGTTTAAAAGAATGGTATTGTTTATAATGGAATGTTTTAGATATTCAAAGTGTTTGGCAGTGAATAGAAATGTTCTCTTTGGAAAAGTTTGCACATTTTTTGGAAATAATTATTGATGTAAAGTGAGTTCTAATGATCAAAACAGACAAATTATTTGTGGGCTTATTAAGCCACAAAAGAAAACACTTTTAACAACCAGGTGTATAAAATTACATATAATCTCAATAAGCCATTATAGCCATATTCTTAAATTAATCCAAATCAAACAGAAAATTTAAAATAAAAGAAAGAAGCATGTCCAAAAAGAAATTGAGAACCTACCTCTAGTACCTGGGCCAATAAATAAAATGTAGCTTATATGTTTGGAAAATATATTTATATATTTATTTTTTAAAATACTTTTTCTTTTATTGATTTTTTTTAGAGAGAGAGGAAGGGAGAGGTAGACAGATAGAAACATCGATGAGAGAGAACATCAACTAGCCACCTCCTGCATGCCCCTCACAGGGGATTGGGCCCACAACCTGGGCATGTGCCCCGACTGGAAATCTAACCAGCAACCTCTTGGTGCATGAATCTACACTCAACCACTGAGCCACCGGCCAGGTGGGTTTGGAAAATATAAAAGAAAACCACTTAAATCAGAAAACCATCTTTTCCAAAACAAAAAATAATTGAGTAAAAACAATGGAATTATTTTTCACTTCTGCAAATCTCATTGATATCTAGTGTAATGGAAAAGATCTGGCTGAATCAACTTCTGCAAACAACCTGTTGCAACATGCTGCTTTGTTTGAAATATTTGAAGAAAATCTGACCTCACATGGATATTTGGTTGTTAAGGGAAAAGTATTTCAATAGCCTTTTCAGATAATTGTAAAGAGTCTCCTTTACTATCACACTAAAACTCTGTAGATGGCAGTTTCCTAACATTATATACAAAGGGGAATCTATAACCATATCGATGACCTTATGGTACTCTGCTACCTTAAAATCCATTGGTCTATCCTGCACTTTGTATGAATTTTTTTATACATAACTTCATAACATTATGCATTAGTCATTTGGAAAATAAATTCACTGAGCTATACAGATTTTTCAAATGTTGACATATTTCATTATATATTACAAGTCATGTTTATAAATATCATCATCAATCTCTTCAGAATAGTCTTTAAGTGTTGGGAAGTCATCGTGCTTATGTTGGCAGATTTTCCAAAATTCTAATTTTTCTCTTAAAATGTACATTTTATCATCAGTAGCAAATATAGCTAAGGTGTTTTCTTTGGGATGGCAGTATGTAATTTGTTTAGAAACACCAACAAAAATTTTCCAAAATTCTAATTTTTCTCTTAGAATGTACATTTTATCATCAGTAGCAAATATAGCTAAGGTGTTTTCTTTGGGATGGCAGTACGTAATTTGTTTAGAAACACCAACAAAATCATAAATGTCTGATTAAAATAATTTTTAAAATGTACAGTTCCAGTAATAGAAGGGGAAATGAGATTTAAAAAATAGAAATTTGGTAAAAGAAAAAAACGGAAAATTTGTAAAATAAGCAAACTTAGAATAAAGGAAAAATAAATTATATAATTTTATATAAATAAGAAACATGAAATGAGATGGAAACAGTTGCCTTAGTCATAGATTAAATGTGGACACAACAAGTTTGTACATTGAAAGAGTTTATTCAGCTGGATCGAAAACTAACAAGTTTGTATGCTGTTTGCCAATTATATATGTAGATATATAAATTTAGTTATATAAATTATAATATACTTATATAATTTAATATTTATAAAATATATAACTCATACATATAATTTATATATTGTATAACATATACAATTGGATTTAAAAGCAACAAGCTTTTATGTTGTTTACCATACATATGTTATATATAATATATAATGTTTAAATATATATAAATATTTTATATATATATATATATAATTTAATATATATTAAAACAAAGTAGTGATAAAAGACTGGAAGCCAAGATTGGAAAAAAAGAAAAAAAAACATGGACAAAATGGTAACAGCAACATGTAAATTAAAATCATTCAATCAGTCTGGCTGGTGTGGTTCAGTGACTGGGCATCGACCCATGCACCAAGAGGTCGCCGGTTCGATTCCTAGTCAGGGCACATGCCCAGGTTGTGGGCCCGATGCCCAGTGAGGGGCATGCAGGAGGCGGCCAATCAGTGTTCTCTCTCATTGATGTTTCTATCTCCCTCTCCTTTGCGCTTCCTCTATCTCTAAAAAACAAATCAATAAAGGAAAAGAAAACAATAATAATAATAAAAAAATCATTCAATCAGCCAGGAGTGACAATACATACAATACAATTAAATTAATAAAAAATATTTCATTAAAAATATTAACAGGGGAAGAAGGTCATTAATTTATGTAATGTTAAAGGTCACAACTGATAGCAAAAATACATTGTTATTAATTGGTATGCAGTAAAGAAGAGCGCATCTAAGTTATAAAGTAAATCAAACACAGAAGACTTTGAGATGTGTGCAGCTGTGGTGGGAATCTCAATCTGCATGTGAGAAGTGGGCAGCTCTAGGGGACACAGCTCTTCTATTAAGTTAAAAAATAAGTAAAACAGGGAGAAATTGAAAAATATAATCGGCACATATGACTAAAAAAATGTCTTTCATTCATAGAATAATAGATTTTTTTCTTATGTCCATTAGACATTTACAAAAATTAATCATGTAGTTGAGAGGAAAAACCAAAACCTTAATTTAAAAATCAGAGATTGTACAGACCATGTTATCTGGACTTATTTATTAGCTATTAATCAATAATCCTAAAATGACAAGTGCATAGAAATCCAGTCATTGTTCAAAGAGAACATTAAAAGAGAAATTGCTAACTATCTAGATGTCAATGAATGGAAAATCATTTTATACTAAAATCTATGAATACAGTGAAAGGAGTCCATAGAGGAAAACATAAACTTTAAATACTTTCTATAATAAGGCAAGAATGAATGAACAAATAAACAAATAAATATTCAACTAATTTATTTTTATTTAATGTAGGTTGCTGGACTCCAACTTAAACTACTGTTTGTTATCAATGCAAGAACTGCAGAACTAACTTATCTTTACTTTTAATTTTTTCCCCCGAAGAATCTTCTGAGCTAGCCTGGCATAGGCACACAAAATGTCACTGCAGAAGCAATAAAACACACAGCAAGTACCCCTGGAAGACTTTGCGGATAATTCAACTCTGGATTGCAGCAATTAGTTTAGTAGATAATCCCCACGTATCTGTTGAATGATACTTAAACCGAAATTTGGAAAGTGAGAAGTAGATATAGTCGTGGGGATTTTATTCTGCTTTAAGATAGGCCATCAATGGTGATTTATACAAGATGAAAGTTAGATCTGTAGTGCATTTTATAAAAAATCCAGAGGGAGCCCTGGCTGGTTGGGTTCAGCAGTTAGAGCATCGGCCTGTGGTCTGGAGAGACCCAGGTTCGATTTCCACTAAGGGCACGTACTTCGGTTGCAGTTTGTCCCTGGCTCTGGTTGGGTCGTACGGGTGGCAACCACTCAATGTGGCCCTTTCACATAGATGCTTCACTCTCTCTCTCTCCCTCCCACTCTATCTGAACAAAATAATGGAAAAATGTCCTCGAGTGAGGATTAAAAAAAAAAAAAAATCCAGAGGGAGGCCATGTGCACTTAAAGGCTCTCCTCAGGGACTTGGGCTCCTTAGAGGTGCTATCATGTGTTGCTTGAGCTCAAGGTCCAAAATATCAGCCTCAGATCTAGTTGTCGCATCCATTCCCAGCATCAGGAAAGAGGAAAAGACAAAAAGTGCCTGCTAGTTGTCTTTTCCAGAAAGTTCTACAATTCTGCCTCATGACGCTTCTGTGTACATCATAGCTTCATCCCATCCATAGCCATCAGAAAGGCTGAGACATGTACTCCTTGCCAAGCACGGCACCTCCCTCCCAGCCCCCTGCTAAAATCTGATGGTTCATAACTCTGGGGAAAGAGGAGAGGGGATGTTCAGAACCACCGCTAGTCCCGGCGTGGGAATAAAATATATGCAATTTCAGTTATGCTGTTTTATAAATACGGTTGTGTTTAAATCTGTTTGCAATGACATTGAATAATAATTTCCATAAAATTAACATGAACAGAAAAAGGAAGATGCTAGAACTTAAGAAATACTGTTTTGCTGTGATTTTCTACCAAGTTAAAAGAAACAGGGAGAGATCCTCTTAGGTTATAAACATAACATTTAGCTTAGGGGTATCCATCTCCCACCGTAAAATTTTCTACATTGTGTTTTGACATAATGACATTTCTGAAACATCACTGCTTTTGTGTAGCCTTGATAAGATCAGTCTTGACTGAGATAACTTAAGAAAATATTAAAAACCTGAAGCACAGATCAAAGATAGACCTGGCTGAATCCAAAGAGGTATATTACAAACTCAGTAAGAACTTAGACCATGACAGCACCCAGGCTTCTAGGTTCCCCCCTTTAATTAATGTCTAGTGAATGAGGATTTGTGAATTAAAGCTACTTTCTATCAGTTGCCAAGGACTTAGGACCTGTACACTCAGGTCAATCTTTAGAGTCACATCTGAGTTTTGTTGCAGCCTTGTTTACCCTGAATGAAGATCCCACATCAGTAAAAGAAAGCCAGAGGAAAAGTAAGATAAAAATTGTCTTGTTTGATCTGCTGTAATTATTGGGGTGATTTGCCACCAGAGCCTTTGGGATTTAAACAGAGTTACAGAGTGTCAGCCGGAAGAGTCTAAAGGAATACCTGCAGTCGGTGGCTTTGAGCAGTGCTCACTACGCTTTTGAAAAAAAAGTTTATCCTTTTATTCTGCTCTAATGTCAGAGACAATTACAGAGGAATTATGTTCTCTTTGAATTATTTAATACAGTAAATAGAATCTTGAGTGGCACAGGACCCCAGATCATACAGGTTCAATTTTTAATAAAATGTATCAGTGTACCATAAATTATAACAACACGTCACATTTGCTTCTAAGTCCAATTTATAAAAAGAATCACAATTGTCAAGCAAAGCAACAAAATTTTAACCTGAAAGCTTCTATAGTGCATGCATAAAACATCACACTTTTCTAGCAACTACTCCTACTAACATTACTAACACTACGAATAATAATAACAATATAACTTACAGCTTTAAAAGATTTCTACAAATTAAAGTTATTACCTGGTATATGTCCACAGTGTGATTAGGAAGAATTTCTCAATGTGTGTAGAGCAAATAAGAAGCGCAGGGAAGCAATAAAGAAAAGAGTCTGGCCCTGGCCGGTTTGGTTCAGCGGTTAGAGCGTCGGCCTGCGGTCCTGAGAGACCCGGGTTCGGTTCCCGCTAAGGGCACGTACCTCGGTTGCAGTTTGTCCCCGGCCCTGGTCGGTTGTGCGGGTGGCAGCCACTCGATGTGTTCCTTTCACACCGATGTTTCTCTCTCTCTCTGTTCCTCTCTCTCCCTCCCACTCTACCTGAACAGAAAATGGAAAGATGTCCTCTGGTGAGGATAAAAAAAAAAAAAAAGAAAAGAGTCTGAACATTCGAAGGGGTGGTCTCACCAGCCAGAGAACAGAATGGTGAAGGTGAAGGAGCTGGAAAGTGAATGATGGGGAATACAAGGGAAAGTGAGGGGTGAGGATGGGTATTTCTGAAACTAGATGTGTCTCAAAGCAGAGAAGCACGACGTTTTTCTGATCTTTTTTCGGCCGTGGCTTTTCTTTGGACTTCAACTTTGATGGACTCTGTCATGTCTTGTGTGAATCAACGGTGAGAGAAACTCAGTGAAATAAGTGCTCATCTTGAACAGTGTCAGACTTCCTACATGTATACAGAGCACACCGGGGGCCCTCTAGCATCATTGCAAAGCAAAGGTGACAGAAAAGGGCACGTCTTGGTGCTGATGCTTATCATGTTTGAGATTGATACAGACTGCCTTGTGGAAGGGTTTTATTTTGTAGCATAACCGAAATACTAACCATGGTCTCCAAACTACCTATAACAGGATTTTACTTTGTTATTAGTTTACAAAAATCTTTTCTATCTCATCATTTGATTTTAATCCCATGACAGGCTTAACAAGTAGAAAAAATTTTTCTTCCTATTTTACAGCTCCAGTTTTTCTATGATTCTGAGCCTTTGTACACAGGTCTCCTTCTGACCTGAATGTCCTCCTTTTTTCCTTCAATTATCTAGTTAACTCCCTCTGATGCTCTAGAAATCATTTTATTAGAAAGCTTACCCTCTCCCATAAAGCTTTATTGCATCCTGTCCTCTTTGTTGTCATAGCTCCCTGAAATTCTAGGAGAGTACTCATCACGTTATATAAATGAGCTATTTATACATGGTAGCAAATAACTGGCATTCTGCCTGATTCTCTCGGAATCTCTTTATCCTTCTTACATTTAGCTCACTAGGGTTCCATTTCTCATGGAGAAGGTCTTTGTACTGTGCAGCCACTTTGCTCTCAGAGGCACAGTCTTGGGAATACTTGGGGCTTTTCACCCTACCCAGTGGCTCTTAGTCAGTGAATGATCAGTGTGGATATAAGAGCCCAGCTCCCTTGCCTCCAGTTAGGACAGATTCTGAGGCATAGTTTATACTCCACAGTTTCTTCGTAGGATCAGGCTGAGGCTAATCTCCTAAAATCCTTGTCTGGCTTCTTACCTGTTCTTCCCCGTTTTCTTGACCCATTAGCAGTTTCTCATGAGAGCACTTCCTTAACAAATAACTTGCTTGTGAGTCTTCATCTCAAGCTCTACTTCTAAAGAACCAGACCTAAGATACACCTCTTATGCCTCTAATAAACCATAAGCTATTATAGCAAGAACTGTTCTTGATCTTGGGGTCTCTAGCCCCAAACACCGAGACTGGAACATAAAAGTAATTAAAAAATCATTGTTGCTGGAATGAATTCCTAGCTCTATAATTCCGTTGACAATGAAAACATAAACTAGACAGTATCCTACTCCACAAGACACCCACAATGTATAGCAATGAGTTTCAGTCAATTAAGATATTGATCTTTTAATACAGATTTTTCTCAAATGAAATTTGACTCTACTAATCTGAGTTCATTTTGAAATACACACAGAGGGATGTTTGTTTAAATTCTACAGCTTTTAATAAATTTACATTAACCTTCCTGAAATGCAAATTCTCAGATGTCAGCCAAGGAAGGATTGGCCTTGTAAGCAGGCCTTTCTGAGCCTGGTATTTTCAGGCCTGCTAAGTTTAACTCTTTCTGCACACATGTAAGCCTTGTAGCGGAAGTGTTCTGCAGGCATTTTGAAGAAGCTCCTTAAAAGAAGAGGGCATAGGTGCATTTATCTTTTTCCCATTTCTCCCTTATTACCTGAAATGCAAATGTGCTAACTGGAGCTCCAGGATCCATCTTAGATTGTGGCCAACTCCAAGATAAAAGTCATTTGCTAAGGATGAATTTTTTGATGACATGAAGCCATCATACCATCTCAAAATTCTTGATATCTAGATTTATTTTCTAGACAGAATTGATGCTTATCTTGTTTAATCTACTATCATTTCTGCATTCGGTACTTAGCAGGAAAACACAATTTGTCATGAAAATATTATATTAAGCAAAATATAAGACATCCACGTTTAACATTTAAAGACCCTATAAATAAAAGATCACTGTTTTTTCAAGTGTGAAATAATGAATGTAATACCCTTGGAGAAAGACTGAGAAGCACCCCAACAAATAAACTGCATACTCTGGAAGTGCCATATTTAAAGCATCTAAAAGGTTTGTGTGTCAGCTTGTGAGAGAAACAATAAACTATTAGTTAGAAAAAAAAATAAATCATTAAATGGAGCCTTCATAACTTAATCATCAATATGTCATTTTTTTTTTTAATGAAAGGGAAGGTGCTGTAATGGCATACAGTATATTCCAAACACATTTATGGTTTGAAATTTGAGTGAATAAATACAGAAGGGTAGTCATGTTTCACTATAATGTTTCCTTCAGAACTTTAAAAGGTTTCACTAATTTAACTGAGCACTTTTATACTTAAAATTCAATTTTTTTTTATAAACATTGATTTTTTTTTTTTATTTATTGATTTTTAAGAGAGAAAAGGAGGAAGAGGGAGTGAGAAATAGAAACATCATTGAGAGACAACATTGACTGGCCGCTTCCTGCATGACCCCACTGGGGATTGCGCCCACAACCTGGGTATGTGCCCTGACCGAGAATCGACCCAGCCACCTCTTTGTGCATGGGTAGATGCTCAACCACTGAGCCACACCAGCCAGACAACTTAAGGATATTTTTTCTCTTGTTTGTTTGTTGTTGTTTTTCGTATATGCCCTTAGCAGGAACCAAACCCAGGACTCTGGTCCACAGGACAACGCTCCAACCACTGAACCAAACCAGCCAGGGCTTAATGATATTTTTAAGTGTTGCTACTGAACTTTTATCTTTTTCCTTCCCTTTTTTTTTTTTTAAATGGGAATTTGTCACTATCATTCAGTCTCATTGAAAGTGACGCAGTAATCTCTTTAACTATTTTATAATAAATATAATCTAAATTAAGTTATTGGAGACACTACAGAGTATTAGGGATGTAATAAAAAATAAATTGCTCTCTTCTGCTCACTCCAAGACAATTCTACCATAGCCATATTTAAATTTATTTGTAAGATAACCAAAATAGCCTTTACCATTTAAAGTATTAAAACAGCACTACCTGACTTACAGAAAAATGAGAATGTCTTTTGGCATTAGGCTTGACAGAGATGTTTGTAATTATAGTATTCTAGTGTTCTCCTAACAGATACATTTAGCCAGATTGTGCCAAATAAATAATTCAGTGCAATTCTGTTTTGTGTTTTCTAATAATTCATCTAAAATATCAAAAAGAAACACTCCCCATCCTTGGTGGAAGGAAATGGGACTAGAGATTGAGTTAATAATCAATCACATCCACATGATGGAGTCTCGTGAAAATCCCTAAGCTGTGGAACTTGGATGGTGTCCAAGTCGGTGAGCATGTCATATGCCGAAGGAAGGTGATGCACCCCACACTCTGCAGGGATAGACTCCTGCACTCAAGATCCAGCCAGATCCCATCTACTGCACCTCTCCCTCTGGTTGTTCACATATGTCCTTTATTATAAACCAGAAAACCTGGGACTCTGGTTAGGAGGAGAATGACACAATCCCTGGAAAGGCAAGCATGATGGAAGCCATGAAGAACTCTATTTTAAATGCAGGCACCCAACAGGAGGATCTTTTATTAGTCCAAAGTAAACTGTGGAATAGACCTTCTTACTGCAAAGATGAGCCAGAAGAAGATGGAAAAGGGCAAATAGTTACAATTGGGAATAAACCTATGGAAGTCATTGCTTGTGAGTCTGTTGTGAAGTGGCAAAGTGTAAATAAACTGAGATAAACTGGATTTCCCCTTGGCGACCAACTCCAAACGAACATGTCTACACTGAAGGTTTTGGTCCTCAGTGGAACAGGAATAATGTATGCCTACGAGCTCCTGTGTACCACTGGGTGCCCAGTCCTCAAGATGTACCTTGAGTCTAATAATATTTCCATTTCAGAAACGCCAATCTGATGTTCTACAGATTGTCAGGTTATTAGACCCTTTTCTCTAATCAATTAATTGATGAAAATCAACTGTTTATAAAAGTATATCTGCCCAGATTAGGACAACTAATCTTTTCTGATATTGGAGTTTCTTCTACACATTTCCTGGATGCTGCAATTGGGTACAAATGTCAATATTTCCTTCCTTGCAGTACCTTGTAGTCAATAAAATCGGATATCACAATGCTCACTTATCAATGAGCTAGACACACTGTGTCTTGCCTAAGAAACCCCCTGACTGAGGAAGCAGATCAGAAATAACCTCCTAGTTCATTGTGTCTAAGATTGGTCAGCTGGGAATCCTGGACAAATGTAAGATTCTGCTGGAGGAGAGGTATGGCTCCCTCTGGATTATGGAAAAGCATCTGGAAGTGACTGGAAAAGGCAAGTGGGCATCGGGATCCAGGCCAACAGGACAAGTGAGGAGCTCCTGGCAGCCCATCCCAGATACCAGTCACTCTGCCTCAAATATGGTGCACCTGAAGACAGGGCCCTCAAAACACAACAACCGTTTTTGCTCAAAACCCAGCTACTAACAGTGAAAATAAAACATCCTTGTCATCTTGATCAGAAAGACCTAGAGGAACAGCTGCCAGACTCCATGACGACTCAAGGTGAAAGGACTCCTGCGGCCGACTCGCGGTCCTGGGAGACGCCCCACCTGCCGGCAGAGCGACTGGGCCAGAAGGTGACCAGCAGTCACTGCAGTTTTATTCTGTGCAAACTGGAGAGTGTCTATTAGTGCGATGGTGAGAGCCAACTAATACAACTCCGAGGCTAGACTGTTTACGGTGACTGGGACTTACTGGAAATAAATGGTTTATTGGAAAGTTGTACTATTCACTTGGAAGACATCATTTCTAGGCTCACTAGGTAAGTGCTGGGGTTTAATATTACAAGAATTTACAATTAACTTGTTTCAGTTCTGAATAAAACATAGAAAGGGAAGACGTAGGAACTAATATCATGTTGGATTCCACATAAAATAGCTATAATAAAGGCTTTGGACCTAACTAAAAAATAGATTAAAATAAAATATCAAAAAAGTTACATTAAATTGCCCCATGAAAGTATTTTAGAGTGAATTATCAGTCCTTTCGCATTTTTAAGGACAGCTGGAACTGGGAAGGGAAATTAACATGTCCCATTTCTATGAGTATATTTTTCAATTTTATTGAAATATCTCTACCTCACACTTTGCTCCTCTAATATTTGAGCAACTTAAAAAAAATACAAAAAACTAAAGAACAAGAACAATAACACATTTAATGGACATCTTGCGCCAGTCAGCGGAGCAAATGACCTGTGCTCAGAAGCTGTCAAATTGGACTTAAACTTAATGAACATCCAGGTGTCTGAAAGCTATCGTCAAGAAGACATAAAAAAGCTAAACTGTGGCATCAGAAATAACATACATGAAAAGGACTATTTTAAATGTTTGTGCACATGGCCCAGCTTCAGTACCCATCAATCAGAGAGCATTAACAGTGTGCTAATAGTGCACACATCTGAAACATTTTAGCTCAGTAGGTTAGTGGGGGGGTTAAATACTGCAGGAATTTATATATAACCTGTGTCAGTTTTGAATGAAGCTTAGAAAGGGAAGACATGGGAACTAATATTGTGTTGGATTCTATAGCAGGCACTTCTGCATAACTGCCTTTATAACAGCCCTACAAGTAAATATTATCCTCAATTTGCAGATGACTAAACGGAGATTCAGAAAGGTAATTAACTTTTCTAACACCATGCAATTAGTAAATAGTGGTTCCAGGATTTTAATAACCACCTGTGCTTCTACTAAAAGTAGCCAATATTTGTTAACAGCTTACTCTGGCAAATGCTTCATTTAATCCTCAATAACAATCCTATCAATTAGATGCTACATCTCCATCTTACAGATGAGAACCTGATGCTGAAGACAAATTTAAAATTATTTCCCACAACTAGTATATGTAGGAGCTAGACTCAAGGTCTCACTGAAGACACAGTCTGTTTATACTCTCACTCTGGTGTCATTGACAGAGTCGCATTCTGGTGCCTTTAATACAAGTTAGTTCGAAGAACCTTCCTCCCAGAGCAAGAGAAAATGGATGGTTGGTTTAACTCTCAGCAAAGAAAGCACACATTATTCAACTTTACTGACCTATTGCAATATTATCTGCCATATTTATATTTCTTCCAGAATATTTTTTTCCTAATTGAAATGGAAAGAGGAAGAATAAAGCACAAAATTATCTTCTGTAATATCACCTGGGATTCTTAGGACTGAATGTTCTTGGGACAAGACAAAAATCAAAAAGAACTTGAATTTGTATTCTGGGCGAAGAAGGGAGAAGATGAGGAATTGTTAAAGTTGAAAGAGGAGGTCTACAGAGAAGACTGTGCTAAGGCAGTGGTTCCCACAAACAACAGGAAATGGATAAGATATCATCTTTAACACTTTGGTAACTTCAAGACACTTTTCAATAGCAAGTTACAGACTTTGACTTTTGTCCAAATATAGTAAAAATTATGGGTGGATGGGAAATGTCCCCCTATGACCGTGGGATACAGTTCACTGGTCACTTATCATTTGTGCTTAAACTAGCTATAATAGATTCTTTTATCTGCAACTGAACCCTAATGAATAAACTCCGTTTCTCCTCATTCTCACCTGCCCTTCATAAGCTTCACCTTCGAAGCCAGGCCCCTCCGAGTACACACATACGGTCCTCCGGGGGCCTTGAGGGACCTCCAGGGGCCTCCATTCTCCAAATGCAATGATCTGTGTTTGTATTTGCTGCATATCACAACATTTATTCCACAAAGATAAATGATCATCGTAACATCTAACTGCCCACTAGAATTGACATATTGACACAACTCTTAGTTTCCCAAGTATTGTCAGTTCTCAAGTTTAAATGATATTTTCCAGTCCTGTAGTTTTAAGGAGAGGAAGAGGGATGAGGGAGAACAGGGTGTCACTGGTAACTGAAGAGAAAAGGGCCCCATTAACAGAATGTAAACAATCAGAGTCATATTCTGCTAGGTGGAGACATTAGGAGCAGCGTGAAATCTGCAGGAGCTGCTCTTCATGATGCATGAAACACTGGTGAGTCTTCAGTTGAGGGTACAGAAGCTCTATTATAAAAGGGCTTCTTACTCAGTATTCAAGGTATTCATGTATTTAATTTTAATAAATTATTTTATGAAATTTAAAACTAAATGTTTGCTGCTTGATAGTAAACTATGTTACAAGTTCATCTATCTGTGTGAACATCAATATCGACACTGAAACTCATGAATACTTAGTTTCATCCAGACATAAATGAAGGTTTATTTCACAATGTGAAGAATCAATTGCATATGAAAAACTAAACCATATTTCAGGTAAAATATAAATGAAATAGTTATTACAACATTGATATATCGCAATGTATGTCAAAAGTACAATGTTTTCAATAGATTTTGTTTATCTCCCCACCAACTTAGTTCTCAAGCCAGCAAATGTGAAGAGATATATTTCGTTTGCATCAGTGTACTCTCCTTAATTTTAAAGAAAAGAAGTGAGAGCACAGTTTTAAGCCTCAGTTGCAACTTGGTGCAGGATGTGAATGAGGCATGAAGGATGGCAGGTAGGGAAAAAAGGAGGAATTGCCAATCATGCATACAAGAGTCTGCTCTAGAAAGTGTGATAAGAAGCACAGAAAAGCTACATTTCTTTAGTTTGTAAAAGAAACCATGTAACATTTTTTATCTGAAAGGCAGAATATTGACCTAACAGCATACATGACTTTTAACTGAGATTCACAGTGAGAAATTTCTGAGAACATTTCACTCCTAGCCCTAGGGTTGGGGGAACTCAAACTATTTCAAAATCATGAGGTAGGGCCCTTACCAATGGATCTCATCAGTGCACCCTGCTTGGAATTTAGGTCCTTTAGGAAAACAGGTAATGCAGATGAGACTGGTTCACCCTGTTGCACCCTGAGCTATTAAAGGTAACCACCAAATGTTTTGGTCTAGCTCGTCGTTTCAAATTAAAACCAGTACACACAACATTAAATATATTTTATTTAAATATCTCTTTTTTGTTTGTTTAACTAACTTCATGTTATACATTTATTATTTATTTGTTGGTTTTTGGAGAGAGAGAAAGGGAGAGGGAGAGAGAGAGAAGGAAACATCGATGAGAGAGAACACCGATTGGCTGCCTTCTGCATGCCTCCCCCCCCTGGAGATTGGGCCCACAACCTGGGCATGTGCCCTGACTGGGAATTGAACCCGACACCTCTTGGTGCGTGGGTCAATGCTCAACCTTTGAGCCACATCAGCCGGGCTCATGTTATACATTTAAATAACAAAACTAAAATCAAGTGACAGAGATACAAGAGCTGACCTCCCATAATTACTGAATATTACTCTAATAACATGTGTACACACACATATATATATAAATATATAATATAAATATAGATTCACTATATAATTTTGTATTTCATGTTTTACATATGCATATATATGAAACTATATTAAGTTATTATAATAGTGAAAAGTATGAGGTGCATTACAGATACTATCAATTAAGGTTCAGATACATTGGAAACTTTAGTTTTATTTTCAGTGGTTTCCATATATTGTATTCCTTAAGTAAATAAAGTGATATAGACTTATCATCTCATCACTCTAAATGTATATCAACCGATGCTACTTCTATGCATAACAGTGAGAAGCTCCAAGATATCAGGTATATTCAAACAGTCAATACCTTTTGGTAGCAGCACAAGTTGAGAATACAAAACCAAAAAAGAGGAAAATGTGCCATGGCCAGCGTGGCTCAGTTGGTTGAGTATCATCCTGTGGACTGAAAGATCACCAGTTCGATTCCTGGTCAGGGCACATGCCCAGGTTGTTGGTTCAGTCCCTGGTAACAGGAGGCAACAGGCTGATGGTTCTCTCTCTTTCTCTAAAATCAATAAAAAGATATCTAAATAAAAGAGAGATAAATGTATGTTGAATTTAACAGGTAATAGGAAATGACGTACAATCCATGATACTACCAAGACACGTCAAGAAAAGAATTTTTGTCTCTTTGAATTTATTCAGTCATTATTTTGGGTAAAATGTAATCTTGTTACAAGCCTCACTGAAAAATAAATACAATTCACATCAAACATCTAATAAACAGAAAATGTTAGATTTTATCAAATGGTATTTTAAATGGATTTGTTTTTATTTTTTTAAATCTTCACCTGAGGATATTTTTTTTTATTTATCTCCAGAGAGAGAGAGAAAAACACTGATGTGAGAGAGACACATCGATTATCCACCTCCTACTTGACCCTGACCAGGGTGGGGGACCAAACTGCAACGGAGGTAGGTGTCCTTGACCGGAATCGAACCCACAACTCTTTGGTCCATGAGCTGACGCTTTAACTGCTGAGCCAAACAGGCCAGGGTTAGATTTTTATTTTTATTTTTCTCTAACATTCATTTGATGAAAATATTTATTTGATTTTGTTACTTCAGTCAATTGCTATATATTTACATAGTAAGCTTAATTGTCTCTAGGAAATGAGTGTTCATATGTGTAATCATTTGAACATGTAATTATGATACCTAATTAAATAAATATAGGATATATTAAAATGATCAAAATTTTAATTATCTCATTGATTTTAAGAGTGCTGAAACAGACAGATTCAAGTATCCCTTATAATCCCATCCTTCATATTGCTTACTTCCCAAAGTTAACCTAAGATTTGAGAGGGAAACAGGGAGAAGGTAATGACATAAATCTTACACATCCCGTCAAGCCGCAGAATACGTTTTGTTTTATTACATACTATGTCAAAATTCCTATTAGTGAAATCGCTCTATTATTTGACATTCAATGCATTTATTTATAAGAAAAGGTCTGTATGTTTTCCAAAAAAGGACTTCTGTTTTGTTGTTTTTCAGAACTAACCATAGAAAGAACAATGTGAACACCTAATAAGCAACTCAAAGAATATAGGCAGAATGGGATCTTATCCATCTGTCTGTTCTCCCAACCTTTGCTAAATGAACAGATTGATAATACCATCCGTCTTAGGGAGACAAGATCTTTGGAAAAGAGCAGAGCTTGAGGCATCGTTCGGAGCGCTGACAGTTCTAGGTGCAAACCCCGGGAAATGAAGATGAGGGAGCAGGTGGGAAGGGGTAACTGAGACGAGGAGAGACAGGAGGCAGTGTGAAGGGCATGTTGCCTGTGACATGCCTTCTTGCTGTGGCAGGATTATCTGGAATCTCTGCAAAGAGGAAACATGCTTTCACTGTAGTTCACTGAGGGGAGAAATGAAGAGCAATGTATGTGTCTTATCCCCTCCTGCTCCCTATTTGTCTTGATTCACGCCGAGAGGGACTAACATTTCTGAGCTTCACCACCTGATCTCAAGGCAGATCTGAAGGCCTCGACATGGCTTTGGGTATCAAGGACTTCGCCAGTGCCGATGCCTGTGCCCATGAGTCAAGGGAGGAAGAGTGAAGGATGAGTGATGCAGACAGTGTGGGGATACCAGAAAGAAATCCATTGTGGGGTGACAGTGGTGGTGTTACAACACAGGTATTCCAAAGATCAAAGCCGAAGGATACAGGCAACGTTAGTAGGAAATGTTTAGAAGCATTTAATGTTTGAGAAAAGTAGTAAGTGGATAATACTCATAGAGATTAAGAGCCATATGCTATTTCTGGGAGAGCTAAATAGGCAGGATGCTTTTTTAGGTAGGTTTGTAAACACAGTGAATACTGACTTGAGTAACGACATCTTTTCAAATGCCTCCCTAGCTGCTGATTAAGGATTGAAGACACAATGATCGCTGGCACATTGCAGCACCCACCGGTGCCGGTTAGAGGAATACAGAGCCTCTCCAAAGCCTTCACAGAGGGGAACAACATGAGACGTGTCTTTGTCCATATTCGCAAAGTGTTAAAATACTATAAACAATAATCAATACTGTAAAAAACAATAATCAACTTGTTTAAAAATATTAAAAACAAGTTAACATGCCATGTCAGCTTTCAAAAATAAAAAGTTAATATATCCAGAAACCTTTTCCTCAGCCAGGCCATGAAGTATAATGCAGTACCTCCATGAAAATGCACTTTTTAACTTTACCTGCAAAACTTTCAAGGGACCAGTTTAATATTTCCCTCTGACCCAGTTCTTAGAAATTTGTTATCAAGTTACCTCTTAATATAACTTACTAGTGCAAACACCCTGAATATGCAGTACTTACAATATTCAGGTTCCTGTAAAAATAGCTCTCACCTCCCCTAGAGTAAGGCCAGCTCTCCCTTTCCCACAACCTAAATCTAATTTAGACAGACTTATTATTAATTCAGAATGCCGAGGGATCTGGTGCATACAAAGGAGAGCTTTGCAAAGAAAAAAGTCTCATCTCTTGGCCTGATCCAAGAAAGTAAGTTCTGATAGGAAAACACCTTAGTTTTCAGATTTAAAATAAAAGTCAAATTAAGCAAACTGAAGACTAATTTCTGATATAATCAACTGATTTGTGACACTGATTACCCATATTTCTCATGCAGGTCTCCGAGGCTTTACTTTGACGCAAGCTTGTCTTCATACCCTCAAACTCACCTGAAGTAATATTGTCGAAATTACTCTGAAGGAAGAGAAGGGCTTGTAGACATGATTTTATAGGTAAGAAGTATATGTTTCTCTTCACTCATTAAAACTCGGGATGAAATGAAAACAAGAATCTAGATAATCTTTCTGGAATGAGTCACAGATGATCACTTTCTACCACAAAAATATTAGAAACCAAAGCTCTGTTAAGGAAATATCTCTGTTGATAATAGATTTAGATGTCATTGAAGTTTACTGTCCAAAAATTAGTAAATCAAAACTCCTTATCTGTATATGGCACTCTCCATTCACCCAGTTCCTCTGCCCAAATTGTTGAATCATCCTTGACTATGCTAGCTCATTCTGTCACCCTCATGTCTAACCCATCAAGGAAACTTTCGCTCAAAATATATTTGATCTACGCTCTTTCCACCTCTGAACACTAACCCCCTAGCAACGTCCCTATCATCTCTCCCTGAACAGAGCACCCAGCGTCCACTTTCATTCAGTCCCTCTAATTTATTTCCCAGATTGCAGGCAAAGTAATCCAGTTGAAACACATGGCATATCACATCATCTTCACTTAAACCCTCCTTTGGCTTCGCATTGCAAGTAACATGGAACCCAACTCCTTTCCATCAGACCCCACCTCCTTCACCCTCACCAACCACCCCACAGGCACTGCATCCCAGCCGCACTGACTCCTCCCTCAGACATACCATTGCTCCTCTTGCTTCAGGACTTCTGCCTTCCCTGTTCTCCTTCCTCTTAACTTCACACATGGTTCTGCTTTCAGGCCATTTCATCTGTGTAACCTTCCCTGATCATCCTATATAACATAGGAGTTTCTGTGACTCTCAGTCACCTTATCTAGTATAGTTTCCTTCAGAAAACTTAGCCAATACCAGAAATCCAAATGTATATTGCTTTGTTTAGTGCCTGTTTTCCCTTTAAAAATATAACTTCCTTGAGGCCTGGGACTTGGTAGGTCATTTTCATTGTCTATCTCAGAACAAAATGGTGCCTCATACTTAGAAGGTGCTAAATGCTCACATCCTTTCATATGGCATCCAGCTGCCTCTCTTCCTTCCTTCCTTTCTTTTTTTTTTAATAAATTAATTTTTGTTACAGATGTTTCTCCTTTTCCCCCCAGGACACCCTCCTCCCGATCTCACCTCCTCCCCCACCACATTGCTGTCTATGTCCATTGGTTATGCATATGTGCATGTAAGTTCTTTGGTTTATCTCATCCCTTCCCCTGACCCCCTCCTCTGAGGTTTGTCATTGTGAACCCTACTTCTATGCCTCTGGTTCTAGTTTGTTCATTACCTTACTTTATTCATTGTATTCCACAAACAAGTGAGATCATGTGGTATTTGTCTTTCTCTGGTTGGCCTATTTTGCTTAGCATAATACTCTCCAGGTCCCTCCATGTTTACTTAAAGTATAAGAGGTCTATGTTTCTTATAGCTACATAGTATTCCATTGTGTACATGTACCACAGCTTTTTATCCACTCATCTATTGAGAGACACTTGGGCTGTTTCCAGATCTTAGCTATTGTAAATAGTGCTGCTATGAACATAGGGGTGCATGTATTCTACCTGATTGATGATTCAGGCTTCTTAGGGTATATTCCTAGAAGTGGGATCACTGGGTCAAATGGCAGTTCAATTTTTAATTTTTTGAGGAAACTCCATAGTGTTTTCCATAGTGGCTGCACCAGTCTGCATTCCCACCAGCAGTGCACTAGAGTCCCCTTTTCTCCACACCCTCGCCAGCACTTGTTGTTTGATGATTTGTTGACCGGCTGCCTTTCTTTACAACTCCCCGGGTAATTAGAAAGTATAAACAACCTCATTAATACCCATGTAATTCTGAGAGAAATCTGCACCTATATAAGAAATTCAACACCTTATATGTTTACAAACAAACACATAAATAAACAAATAAATAAAAGGTTACCCATTCAGCAATAATAATAGCATCAACATTAATAATTAAAATGTTTGTGGTTTAAGTTATCCTATAGACCCCTTCTAGTAAATGGGAAAACACCATGTTCCCAGAAGGGCATTTTATTCACAGAAGAAGTTTTATGTGAAGACTTTAAAGCTCAGCAGTTCTTTAGGAAGAAAATAAAGTGAAAGCCCAGGAACAAAAAGAAAATACATTCCACTAACTTCTCCACATCTAATGAGGTAAACACAAAATGAAACTTAACAAAGTCTCCATTTTCTAGTACAATATGGCTAATCCAGAGGACCACACAAATAATACAGAATAATTTAGAAGAGTGTTTTCAAATTAATGGAAATCAATGAGTAAGTGGTAGAAAGCCCAAAAGAAAAACGATGTCTATATTTTTATGTGAATAAATTGTGTTCAACTCTGCAATCTGTTTATTCTTTACCAAAAATTTCAGTATCAGAATTTCTATAGCAGGTTTTTCTAGGAATTCTATCAGAGAATTATCTGCCACAAATTTGAGTGCTATTAACTATTGCCATCATCAACATTTTACCAAAGGCCTTCTGTGAGCCATACCCTGGCTTGGTGAAGCAAAGCATACCCTGTGATCCTGAGGAACATAATCTATAAGGAAGCCCACATTTATAATAAAAAGGTTCAATTAAGTTATGAATAAATTTTTTCAGATAGCATTAGTTTCATGGACTAGTACCACTGAGATGAGAAAAACTATCATTATTTTAATCATATATATATTTCAATATAGGCTTCTACCTTAACATACATAATGTAAATTACTGCACAGTGTATAGAATGATTTATAAACTCTCTTAGATGAGAAAAATCAGCCTTCTCAACAAGAAGTCTTTGCATAGAAAAAGATAAGCAATATGCTTTGATCATTTCATTGTGAAACATAAAAGGTTTCTGACATATAAAACACATTCTGGGCATACAATTTTAATTAAGGAGGTTGTTCATTTTTAATATTTCAAGGGAACATGCACCAAAAGCAACTGTAAGTCAAATGGCTATTTTATTACTTTTGTAATAAAATAATTTGTCCTCCTTGGAAAAAAAAATGTCTTCAATGCTCAACAAATCAGATCACTCTAAATTATCTGCCTAAAAAGCCACTATTTTAATAATCATTTTTATGAATAAAGTTTTTTTTCTTCCCCCACAAGCACAATTTTTTTTAAATTTTAATTAAATTTATTGGGATGAGTCCTGGCCAGTTTGGCTCAGCGGTTAGAGTGTCGGCCTGTGGTCCAGAAAGACCCGGGTCAGTTCCCGCTAAGGGTACCTCAGTTGCAGTTTGTCCCCGGCCCTGGTCGGTCGTGCGGGTGGCAGCCACTTGATGTGTTCCTTTCGCATCGATGTTTCTCTCTCTCTGTTCCTCTGTCTCCCTCCCACTCTACCTGAACAAAAAATGAAAAAAAAATGTCCTCGGGTGAGGATAATAAATAAATAAATAAATAAATAAATAAATAAATAAATAAATGAAAATAAATTTGTTGGGATGACATTGGCTTATACAATTATATGGGTTTCAAGTGTACAATTCTATAGTACATCGTCTGCATATTGTATTGCGCATTCACAAGCAGTTTCTATTGCAGATTGCACTATTATTTCTGAAACAATGAACTTTACATCAAAATTTGATTTCAGCTTTCATTTTCTTCTGAAGTATAGCAGCAATCTTTTTCTCTGAACATGTCAGTCCTTGAAGCATCTTGGGCCCATTTAGTTGTTTTAATCTTGCCACTCAAATATCTAACAAAACACAAAGTCATTCCACCAGAAATAATGGGAGGACAGACACTATTCTTGGTAAGAAACATTTTTCAGGAGAAATAACCTTGGGTTCTCAATGCTTGTTTCTTGAATAGGGTTGTAGGAGTGTTAAGTAAATGAACATTCAACAAAACAACCATCATCTAAATGAAGAGTAACTAGGTCATCGGAAGGATTTGAGAAGCCCAGAGCTTACCGGAGTGAAGGAAGAGACCATCAAATGTGGTTATGTAAATATCAAATGTAAATGCCTGAATGTGAGAAGGTACAAATCAAAAATGAAAAGGAGCGTGATGTGGTAGTGGAGAGGAAAAGAAATATTTGAATAGAAATCATGGACAAAAGGTTATTATTATTGCCATGGAAGGTAGTACATGTTTTAGATTATATACAAGAGAGAGGTGTCAGATTAAAAATCCATGACCCAGAAAGGAAAATGTAGAGCAGAAGCATCAAGTTAAATTGTTCCTGCTTCCTCCTGACCCACCAGGAAAAGGTGCTTACCAATTGTCTTGAAAGCAAATGGCTCTAAGGAGGGTGGTGTCACTTAATTATTCATACCTTATTGTCACTTACTTTAATCAGATGCTTTCTTCATAACACTCAGCAGAATCAGCTGAATTTTATACATTTATAAAAGAATGAAGGTGTGTGTGTTTGTATGTGTTTGATTGTGGAAAATGGGTTATTTAGAGGAAGCCTGGCCTAAATACAGTTGCTGAAATCTTAGGTTTCAAATCTACTTACTTAACCATTATGACTGGATGCCCCATCCAGGAGATGGGCTTTCAGAGTCTTTTGAGTTTGCATGTTTGAGCATTTAAAATACTACTTCATGGCTGCCTTAAAACAGGTATAACTCAACTGTCAGGAACCTGACCGTGGCTTGGGGGAGGCGTAGTGCATAAGTGATTATAACAGAAGCCAAATGTGTGCTTTCAGGCGGGACTTAACCACAGGCAAAATAGTGACAACTTTGCTCTCATTCAGGTTCTTATCTCTTCTGTCCTTGTACACCAAAACATCTCAGGAGGCTTCAGGCTCTCTTCTCAAACACACTCGCTCCCACATAGCTCCAGAATAACCATCTTCTTCATTAAAATGTCAATTCCTTGTTGGGCCAAAAAATAATAATATATTTTTTTAAAGTATTGATATTTGTTAAAGATAGAGATGGGCATAATGGCTTATCTTAGCAAGGGTGCTTCCTTTAATTATAGATCAGACCTTGAACCAAAAGATTAGGTCTCCAGTGAATTTCTTGTAGCCCAAAGTATGTGTATAGATTCCTGTGAGGAGTGAATACAAGGGTTTCCCAGACCTGCTGCATCCTCCAGCCTCATTTTCTCTAAGGACCAGTCTTTCTAGAATATTTCATTGCATCATAAAACCCTACACTTTCCAATGGGGTAAATATAATGTTTAAAATCCAAATTAACACAGTAAAGTTTACCTTACCAAGACTTTTTTTTTAGGCAGAGAATAAACAAAACATATTAAACATCGCTAATATAACGTACTAGATTGAAATGCCATTTCTACCATAAAATTTCTTGGTGATTCTGAGAAAGTTACTCTTCTTTTCTTGAACTTCACAATTCCACACCAGAGAAATGAAAATATATATATATATATATATATATATATATATATATATATATATATATATATAAAATAGAACTAGGTTTGAAGGGAAAAACAATGAGATAGTGTATAAAAAATGAGGACAGCAAAAATTTTTATTCACCTTAGTGTCTTCACTGCTTCCCTGAAAATTAATAATACTCATTAAATATTTTCTTCTAAAAGCCTATTACTATTGCTAATATATATATTTAACTTATTTCTATTTTTGAGATTATTACAGATATCCTCCATTTTTCCCCTTTGCCCTGCTCCACCGGCTCCCGTCCTACCCCATCCAGGCCTTCCCCACACTGTTTTCTACGTCCAGGGACTATGTATATATGCAGACAAGTCATTTCCTTAATCTCTTTCTGCCCTCCCCTCCATCACTGCCACCCAGTTCCCTCTGAGATCTGTCATTCTGTTCCATACTTGCATATTTCTGAACTTATTTTGTTCCTCAGTTTATTTCATTCATTAGATTCCATATATAAGAGAGATCATGTGATATTTGTCTTTCCCTGACTGGTGTATTTTGCTTAGCATAATAATCAATAGTCTTCAGATCCATCCAGGCTGTCATAAAGGATTAGAGATCCTTCTTTTTTTTCCAGCATATAAATCGAAAAGCCTTCATTGAATTAAAGTTGCAGCTTACATCGTTTTAATTTTTTATCTTTGTTGTTTTATTACAGATTTCCTCTTTTTTCCACCATTGACACCTTCCCTCTCATCCCCACCTACCCCGGACTTTACCACACTGTTGTCTGTGACCATTAGTTATGCATATATGCATGTAAGTTCTTTGATTTATCTCTTTCCACCCCACCACCCCCTTTCCTTTGAGGTTTGTCAGTCTGTTTCTTACTTCCATGTCACTGGATCTATTTTTTTCATCAGCCTATTTTGATGATTAAATTCTACAAATAAGTAATCATGTGATGCTTGCCTTTCTCTGATTGGCTTATTTCACTAATCATAATACTCTCCAGGTCCCTCCAAGTTGTAGAAAAAGGTAAGAGATTCTTCTTTCTTACAGCTGCATAGTATTCCATTGAGTATATGTACCACTGCTATTTTATCCACTCATCTACTGATGGATACTTGGGCTGTTTCCAAATCATAGCTATTGTAAATAGTGAGGGGTGCATATATTCTTTCTGATTGGTGTTTCAGGATTCTTAGAATATATTTCCAGAAGTGGGATGGTGTGAAATATGCCATTGGTATTTTCATAGGGATTGCATTGAATCTATAGATTTCTTTGGGTAGTATGGACATTTTAATGATGTTGATTCTTCCAATCCAATGAACACGGTATATATTTCCACTTTTTAATATCTTCCTCTATTTTTTTTTCCAATATCTTGTAGTTTTCTGAGAACAGATATTTTACCTCCTTGGTTAAGTTTATTCATAGGTATCTAAATTTTTTTGTTGCAATGGTAAATAAGATTTATTTTTAGTTTATCTTTCTGAGTGCTTATTATTGGTATATAAAAATGCCATGAATTTCTGAATGTTAATTTTCTATCCTGCAACTTTGCTAAATTCATTTATTTTAATTTTTTTTTCTTTATCAAATTTAGAGAAAGAAGAGGGAGAGGGAGAGAGAGATAGAAACATCAATGAGAAAGAACATCAGTTGGCCATCTCCTGCATGCCCCCTACTGGGGATTTGGCCCACAATCTGGGCTTGTGCCCTGACTGGGAATCGAACTGGTGACATCTTGGTGTATAGGTCAACACTCAACCGTGAAGCCATACCAGCTGAGCCTGAATCTATTTATTAAATCTAGGAAATTTTTGGTGGATACTTTAGGATTTTCTATGTACAACATCATGTCATCTGTGAATAATGACAATTTAACTTCCTCACTTCCAATTTGGATACCTTTTATTTTTTCTTCTTGTCTGATCACTGTGGCTAAGACTTACAGTACTATGTTGAATAAGAGTGGCACATGCAGACATCCCTGTCTTGTTCCTGTACTTAAGGAAAATGCTTTTAGTTTTTGCCCATTGAGTAAGATGTTGGCTATAGGTTTGTCATATATGACTTTTATTATGTCTGAGAGTTTTTATCAATAATGGGTACTGGATTCTGGCAAATGCTTTTCCAGCATCTATTTAAAAGATCACATGATTTTTATCTTTCATTTTGCTTATGTGGTGTATCACATTTACTGATTTGTGAATATTGTAACAGCCTTGCATTCCTGGGATAAATCCCACATGGTCATGGTGAATAATTTTTTAAATATATTGCTGGATTCAATTTACTAATATTTTTTTGAGGATTTTGGCATCCATTTTCATCATGGATACTGGCCTGTAATTTTATTTCTTTTAGTTATTTTTATCTGGTTTTGAAATTAAGATTATGCTAGCCTCATAAAAAGAGCTTGGAAGTCTTTCTTCCTCTTTAATTTTTTGGAACAGTTTGAGGAGAAGGTGTTATTTCATTTTGAATGTTTGGTAAAACTCCCTTGTGAGGTTGTCCAGACCAGGGCTTTTGTTTGCTGAGAGTTTATTGACTACTGCCTCATTTGTCTTAGTTGTTATTGGTCTGTTCAGGTTTTCTGACTCTTCCTGTTGAGTTTCGGAAGCTTTTATAATTCTAGGAATTTTTCCATTTCACTTAGGTTGTCCAATTTGTTTGGTATATAATTGTTCGTAGTATTTCCTTATAATCCTTTGCATTTCTGTGGTGTCAGTTTTTACTTCACTTCTTTCATTTCTGATTTTCATTATTTGGGTCCTCTCTGTTTTTTGGTGAGTCTGGCTAAAGATTCATCAATATTGTTTATCTTTTCAAAGAACCAGCTCTTGGTTTCATTGATCTTTTATATTGTTATTTTGGTCTTTATGTCGTTTATTTCTGCTCTGATCTTTATTATTTCCTTCCTTCTACTAACTCTGGATTTTTCTTTTTGTTCTGTTTTGAAATCTTAAAAGATAGTTTATTAGAATTTTTTTTGTTTGTTTCTTAAAGTAGGCCTATAATGCATTGAACTTCCCTCTCAGGATGGCTCTCACTGTGTCCCCTGGATTTTGTATTGTTGTGTGTTCATTTTCATTAGTTTCCAGGAACTTATTTATATCTTCCTAGATCTATTTGGTAACCCATCATTGTTTAATAACATGCTGTTTAGACTCCATATGTTTGAATGAGTTTGAGTGTTTTTATTGTAATTGATTTCTAGTTTCATGCAATTGTGATCCAAAAAGATGCTTGATATGATTTAAATTTTCTTGAACTTGTAAAGACTTAGTTTGTGTCCTAACATGAAGTCTATCTTTGATAATGTCCCATGTGTACTTGAGAAGAATATATGTTCTGCACCTTTGGGGTGAAATGTTCTATAAATATCAATCAAATCCATCTGAGATAGTGTATTATTTAGGGTATCCGTTTGCTTTTTGATTCTTTGTCTAGAAGATATATTCAGTGATGTCACTAAGGTGTTAAAGTTTCCTACTATGATTGTATTGCTGTCAGTCTCTCCCAGAAAGTCCTCCAGCAGTTTTTAAATGTATTTTGGTGTTCCTATCATGGGTGCATATATGTTTACCAGGGTTATATCCTTTTGTTGAATTGATCCTTTTAATATTATATAGTGCCCTTCTTTGTCTCTTGTTAAGGCCTTCATCTTGAAGACTATTTTATTAGATATGAGTATCGCTACCCCAGCTTTCTTAAAATTTCCATTCTCGTGGAAATTTTTTCCACCATTTCACTTTCATCTTGTGTGAGTATTTTCTTCTTACATGGGTCTCTTGTAGACAGCATATATATGGGTAATGTTTTCTTATCCAATCAGCTACCCTATGTCTTTTTACTGGAGCATTTGAGTCATTTACATTTAAGGTTATTATTGATAGATACTTATTTGTTGCTATTTTTATTTTTTATGCCTGTATTCCTCTCTCTATATATATTTCTTCTTCTTCCTCTTACAACACTCCCTTTAGCATTTCTTACAGTGCTGGTTTGATGGTAAACTCCTTTAGTCTTTCTTTTTTTTTTTTTTTTGTCTGCTAAGGTCTTTATTTCATCTTCAGTTTTGAATGATAGCCTTTGATAGATTCAGTCCCTTGTTTTTCATTGCTTTGTATACTTAATGTCAATCTCTTCTGGCCTGAAGTGTTTCTATTGAGAAATAAACTGACAGTCTAATGGGAGCTCCCTTGAAATTAACTTCTGTCTCTCTCTTGGTGCTTTTAATATTCCTTCTTTGTCTTTAAACTTGACATTTTAATTATGATGTGTCTACATGTGGGTCCTTTTGGGTTCACTTTGAGTCGGACACTCTGTTTCCTGGACTTGCATGACTTTTTCCTTTACCAGGTTAAGAAAGTTTTCTGTCATCATTTCTTCAGACAGGTTATCTGTTCCTTTCTTTGATTCTTCTTCTTCTGGCACCCTGTGATGTGAATATTGTTACATTTCATATTGTAACTCTCTTCCTGCCTTGAAATTTATTTTTTCCATTTGTTGCTCTAATTAGGTGTTTCTCTGTTTTGTTTTTTAACTTATCTTCTATCTCACTGATTCTGTCCTCAGCTTCTTTAATCTCCTATTGAATCCTTCCAAGGTGTTTTTTATTTCTGCTATGTCATTCTTCATTTCCACTGATTCTTATTCATAGCTCTGCATCCTTTTTCATGCTGATTTCTCATTAAGTTGCTTTTAACTTTTACTAAGTTGTTTGAGCACTCTTACAAATATTACTTTGAATTCTTTATCTGACATACCACATGCCTTCATTTCACCCAATTTCTGTTCTGGTGATTCCTACTTTTTATTCATTTGGAGGTTGTTTCTTTGACATACCACTTTCCCGGTCTGGTAGTTCAGGGTGCACTGGGTGGCATTGGCCGATCAGTATGTCCAGGGGTGTCAGGTAGTGGCAGGGCCGGATTTTGGATCCAGACTAGTCATCCAGTGGTGCTGATGGCTCTCAGCCATGGCTGCAGCAGGAGGTCACGTGGCTCTGAGCTGCTATGGGGTCTGTGGGGTCAGTGGTTCTAAGCCATCAGGGCCAGCATTTCTCATCTGCTGGGGGTCTGGGAGGATTGAAGGTTAGAGGCTTTTGTCCATGTATTGTCATAGGCACTGCTGGGATGCGTGTTTTTGGCTAGTGCACTGTTGGGGTACGAAGTTCCAGATGGGGCACTGCTGGGATGCGCAGGTCTGGGTGGGGTGCTGTTGGGTTTCAGGGGTCCCTGGTGCTGGGCTGGCATTCTTGGTTCCTGCATGGGCTGTGCTGTCAGCTCCCACAGGTGTGCTGCTGCCAGGACAGTTGGTGTTATGGGGTCACTGCTACTGGGCAGGGCTTGGCTCCTGAGATGCCCCTGTTGCAGGGCTTGACTTAGCTCCCACACTGGGTGCAGCTTGACTTCCACAGGGATGCTGCTGCTGGGCTAGGCTAGGCTGCTGCTTCATCACTGCTGCTGGGCACATCACAGCTCTCATGGCATCCGTGCTGCCAGGTGCAACTGTTTATCAAAAATTAGATGACCACAGCAGTTCTTTCAAACTTTACAGTTGCATAATTTTAAAATTTAGGATCTATAAAGAATCCATTCTTGTCCTGATGACTTTCCCTTGATGACATTTACCATTCGCTAATAAATTCTTCTTTACTTCTCTGTCTCTCACTTGAGATTCTGCCTTTGAGGGCAGAAATTTATCCCTCCTTAGTTATTTTTCCTCTGCAGCTGGCATAATGTTTGACACATAGTAAGCTTTTAAAAACTACATGTGTAATTGTAATAAATCAGTTTAATGAATAAACAAATGCCCAGTATATTGAAATAGAGAAAATAGAAGTCTATTCATTTTAATATGATATTTCTATTTCTGTTGTTGTCAATCCTAACTTGAGGATATTTTCCCATCGATTTTTGGGTAGGTGAGAGTAAGGAACAGAGGAAAACTGACTTTGAGATATGAGTTGACATTTTGTAGCTAATTTTTATATAAAAATTTGCTATTAGCAGTCACAAATTTAAATATATATTTAATATATGAATTCATATTTCTTATTTAAACAAAAAGTGATATTAATATACATATTTTGCTCTTCACATGCTCCTCCTCATGTTTGCATCTTAAATTGAAGTTAGGCTGGTAGGTGAACTATTGCCACACTGGTACCAGACCTTCTCCTACTCATTATATGAAGGTATTTATGTGTCCTGGCCAGTTTTTCTCAGTGGTTAGAGCATCAGCCCTTTACCAGAGAGTCCCAGGTTTGGTTCCTGATAAGGGCATGTGCCTCTGTTGCAGCTTGTCCCCAGCGTCGGTTGGGGTTGTGTAGGTGGCAAACAGTCGATGTGTCTCTCTCACGCTGATGTTTCTCTCTCTTTCTTCCTCCCTTTCTCCCCTCCCCCCCCCCTGCTCTATCTAAAGATAAATGAAAAAAAAAATTGTTCTCAGGTGAGGATAAAATAAAAAATAGAAGATATTTGTGTTTCTCACCACTACTTCCTAAAGAAATGAATTCTGGGACAAATAGTGCTTAAGATAACAATGTAGAATTCTTGTAATCTTTTCTAGTGGTGATTCTTAAAATTCCTGAATAAGACAGGAAAATACAAAAATCATTCTTTTGTATTGTATTGTATTGTATTGTATTGTATTGTATTGTATTTATTTTTTAATCCTCACCCAAGGGTATTTTTCCATTTATCTTCAGATAGAGTTGGAGGAAAAGAGAGAGATAAACATCAATGTGAAAGGGACACATTGATTGATTGCCTGCTGCACCACTCCAACCAGGGCCGGGGATCAAACCACAACCCAAGTACATGCCCTTGACTGGCATCAAACCCATGACTCTCTGGTCCATGAGTCAACACTCTAACCACCGAGTCAATCTGGCCAGGGCAAAAACAAGTTTTAGAAGTAAAAGGGATTTTTATTTATTTATTTAAAATTCTTTTTCTTTATTGATTTTAGAGAGAGAGGAACGGAGAATGAGAGGGAGAAAAACATCAATGAGAGAGAACATTGATTGGCCGCCTCCTGCATGCCCCCCACTGGGGATCGGGCCAACAACCTGGGCATGTGCCCTGACTGGGAATTGAACCAGTGACCTTTTGGTGCATGGGTCCAGGCTCAATCACTGAGCCACACCAGCTGGACGTAAAGAGGATTTTTATTTTATTTATTTTATTCATTTTATTTATTTTTAAATTGTACTTAATATTTTTATGTCAGCTTTGACTAAAAACTTAATCAGTGGTTTTATAAAATTATTTTCAAATATAGGAAATAATGGTGGGATGACATTTCTGGAATTTGCAACTTGAATTAAAATAGCATGAGTCTAAAAGAACTTTTCATTAGGAAATGGTATTATGGAGCTAAGTGCTCAGTGGCTACAAAAGAAATTAATAAAAGCATCCTTTTATCTTAAACACCCACAAATGGCCCTAAAGTTTTCAAAATGTGTATAAAATCACCGATATAGTAATCAACCACATTAAATTATATTTACTGCTAAACTATCATGATGAGCAATGAAATATTATTTAACATTGTCAGAATACCTTCCTTTTTACTAAAACCTGTCAGGAAGGACAGCTGCGTCAGGGCCATGGGATTGGAGGGCTTCTTCTGGGTGGGGGAGGGGGCATGTAGAAATGTTGGATGAGATTACTGGAAAACTTAGTTACTTCTCCTTACACGTCATCATTCTTCTTGTTTTTATTGTAAAGTTCTCTTGCTTATTTCTATATAAGATATGCCATAATTTACACCTTAGTGGCATCCTTCAAAGTAAGCCCATTTTGAGGCTGAGGAATCATTCAAGTGTCCCCGCATCATTTGGGGAACAATCTTTTAAACTGCCTGACAGAAAATCAGAAACACTATTTTTGTATCACTTTTACATGGATACTCCCACGATTGACTTCGTGGAATTTTGCTTTTGGTGACATTTTCTCCTCTCCCTTGCCCATTCTCAGAACCCTTGGAATAAAAAAGAAGTCATCACATGCCCGCAAAGGGGATTTTTAAAGGATCTTCCCCCTAAGATTTAGTTCTTAAAATTAGTTATGAACAAGTTGTAAAAAAAAATATCCACTTTTCCTTACAATTTTGTTTTATAAAAATTATATGTATAATTTAGCATCAAATGCTTTTAAGAGATTTGTTTTTAAACTACAAATGCTATCCAAAGCCTGTAAACTCATCGCACTTACCAGAGGAAATAGTTTTCAATCACTTTAGCCTATTTTTATACTTTCATAAATCCAAACAACACATTTATACTTTTTCTTCTATTTCTTTGTTTAGGGCATTCTGTTGGCTTTGCATTGTGGGATATGGAGATTTAGCTCTCCTGCACTGTGCAGGCTTGCTCATCTCCATCACAAAGACACACAGATGCACAGACACAGGGCACACCTCTTTTTTCCCAAATATAGTCATATCATCATTTCAGTTTAATCATTACTTGGTGTTAATTGTGTTATGATACTGTGAATGCTATTCACTGCTGAGCTAATAGGACACTAGGTAATTTTTCCTTTCTTGCACCACTTTTTGTTTTCCTTGAAGAATCGTGATTTTTGGTGATTTTTGTCTAATTCCTTTATTATATAGTTATTAATTCACTTTCAGTTCATCAGAGTGCCTCTCTGTCTCAGGATATACAAATACATTAAGTATTTCACTCACTTCCTCCTATGGAAGAAATCCCTGCTAAGCCCTTCTCACGTTCCAATCTGGACCAGCCGCTTCCTGCATCTGCTCAGCAGCTGTAATCTCCGAGCATCCCTGCACCACTGACAAGTTCCACTAGCTTTTCTCCTGTGTCATGTCCCTATCTTCTGGGAAAGTTTCTTCTCTTAATTCTTTGACAATTACTTTTCTTCGTTGTTACTCTTCACTTATTTCTGGGACTCACATTATTCAAATGACAAACGTCCTGGAATAATTCCCTATTTTTATTTTTGTCTCCTAATTTCCATTCCATTATCTGTTTGCTCTACTTTCTGAGAGATTTCTTTAATTTCCAAGCCTCCTATTGAGTTTCCCTCACAACTCTCTGATCTTTAATTACAAAGAGCTCATTTGTGCTTGTTAGCTCTTTTTAATAGCAAACTATGTTTGCTTCCTGGATGCAATAGTATGTTCAACACTCTGAGGATACTAATAAACAGTTTTGAACATAACTTTACTCCCTCTTTAACGTCCTTCTTTCCATATGGTTTTCCTTTTCTTCCCCTCCATCTTCCATCTTGGATGCCTTCCATAAATATATACTAATCCACAGCTGTCAGAGGCTCACGTTAAGAGAAAAAAAGCTAAAAAACTGTTAGGAAATTCCAGGCCTGTGGGTGGGATTTGTTAACCGTGGTCTTCATTATATGATGGTCTCCTAGGCCATTTGCTTGGGGACCTCTTATGTCAGTCACTTTAGGATTCTCTCCCCATCCACTCCAGATTCCCTGGAAAAGTATCTTCCATTTCATGTCTGGAGGATGTACACTATGCTTCCAGCATCCTGGGACTGTGGTGGCGGGAGAGGAAGGCCGGGTACTAGATGTTTCAAGTTTATCACATCAGTGGTCACTTACTCACTGTGTTGTAACTTACTGTCTCTCTCATGTACCTGGGCAGAGATCCTCTCCTTTACCCTTTCCAGAATAGAAGGCCTCTTCTTCTGTTGGAGTGTGAGAGGGGTTATCACTCAACTATGCAGAATCAAGGAGAGAGAACCAGGGTCTAATTGCTTTTTAAACAGATGCTCAGCCAATTCTCCCAGTTTTTCAGTCTTGCCTTCTCCATAACCACAGATACGGTGTACAGAAAATTCTTAAGACTTTAGTGTGAGAAAGGGGGAATTCTCTGGTGTAAATCCCATTTCTTCTCTGTTTTAACAATGTGGGCTCAGAATTCAGCTTTATCTTCCTGGTTCAGCTGACCAGATGCTGTTTGTAGGCCAAGGATTTGTTTGTTGAAGTCTCCTTCCCTGTTCTGATTGTCATTTTACCACTTTATAACAAAAACATTCTTAAAAACATATGTTCAATGCATTATTTTAAACTGGGTTTTACAAGATATATTACTCCACGTGTACTTTTACCACTGCTCTGTGTACTATAGTTTAGGTGATTACACAGATTTAAGTTGTATCCACTACAAAGGACTCAGGTTATTATTAATAGCAAGAGCTAGTTCCTCTTTGGGGAGGGAAAAGTTACTCTAAACAACACAAGAAACAGATATAAACAATGGCACATTGTACAGGGTGCAAACTACACATTGCAACAAGGAATCTAAAAATCTGTAGTTTTTCTTAGAAGTATAGTGAATCCATGATATGGAGAAAGAGGGTAGAATAAATTATTTCACACTTCCTTCCTAACTCTAACCAACCATCAAGATGGAGGACATTTTATGTCCTGACATGGGAAAATGTCCAAATAGTTTAAGTGAAAAGAAACAAATTGGTAAAACTCTAGGTATAAAATAGTCATATTTTTTGTTAAGAATATACAATTTTTAATTTTTTCTTATTCCTAATATAAAAAAATACTTGTACAAAACATTAAAATGCTCATTATTCAGTTAACAGTCCCATAAAATATTCACCTACCCTTGTTTGCAACCATTTTCTTAAAGAGAATAATACTAGCAATCTGTATATAGTGCTAATTCCACAAGAATATTTTTTAAAGAGCTTGATAAACATTAAATCACCCATAACAACACTATGTAGTTGCCATTACTACCGCTAATTATCAGCAGAGGAAACTGAGATCAGGTGAGATCAGATGTTCATCTCACACAGAGCTAACGATGAGAGGGGTCAGCTCCCGCTCAAGGCTCCCCCATTACACTGAGTGGCTCTCTGCTCTTCAATCTATGGCCCCTTCCAAAGTTAACTCGCACTCATGCTGAATGGCAATTTTATTTTATATCTACTTTCTGCCCATTTATTTTGCAATATACATTGAACACCAAGTATATTCAAAGCATTCCTTCATTGTCCCTACTTCCAGTAAGCGGTGAGTCCAGTTTTTTAGTTTGCTCGCCTGAACTACACGCTCATATTTATCAATCCTCCTTAAGGTCCTGATCCAGTCCTATCACACTTATTTCTAAATCATCACCATTGGTCGAAAAATAGAGACATTCAAAGCCTACTCTGAGACACGTTAGGGACACCTATTTAATACTTTCCAAGAGGCCATAACTTCCCAAATTCTCTTCATACAACTCAAGCATTCATGAGTCAGAACAGAGCTGTACACACATCTACAGTGAAGTGTTAAAAGGAAATGCTGATAACAGTATGGTCATTACCAGAAGGAAATGGTGGTGGGGAAGGCAGGAGAGGGTAAGGAAGGGATAAATGATAATGGAAAAGATACATGACTTGGGTGGTGAACACAAAATAAAGTATACAGATGATGTATTATAGGACTATACCCTTCAAACTTTTATTAACCAATGTAACCCCAATAATTTTAATTAAAAGTGGATCAACAGCCTAAAAATAATGATGATAATAAATAAATAAAACTTTTTTGTTTAATCCTCACCTGAGGATATTCCCCTATTTATCTTCAGTTAGAGTGGGAGGCAGGGAGAAAGAGAAAAACATTAATGTGAGAGAGACACATGGACTGGTTGCCTCCTGCACAACCCCGACCAGGGCCAGGGACGAACCACAACCGAGGTACCTGCCCTTGACCAGAATCTATCCTGCGACTCATTGGTCTGCAGGCTGACACTCTAACTGCTGAGCCAAACTGTCCAGGGCAAAACTGTTATAACTGTGTTAAAAAATATAAAGGAATTGCTGACAGATATGGAAGGTTATGCTAGATAACTTCAATGTTCACTCAAATGAGTGTGGAACAAGCCTGTTACATAATAGTTCTCTGGCTCTTAAATAATACTTTCCCCAGAAATGAGGTCTGATAATATGGTCAGCAAAATGCATGGGTAGGACTCCCTTTTTATTTCAAATTATAAAGGACTTCCAAGAGATACAAAAAGAAAAGCAACAGGAAAAAAAAAAACAAAACAGAAACTGGTGAATCTAGCAGTAGATGATGAAAACAAAATAACACTGCAATATATCAATGAAAAGCCAGAGGATCCCTAAGATGCAAATCCTGGGAGCCGGTAGGGCCCCAGGCCTGGACTTGGGGCACAGGAAGAGTCCCAATCTTCCCCTATGACTGTAGGCAATACCAACAGAGGTTACTGCTGCTACTTTGTGGGATCCTTAGTCACAGACACACAGTGCAGATTTTTTTTGTTGTTGATGTATTTTCTATTGATAAAATTACTTTCTGTTTTTAATGTTGAGACTATTCTTCAGGCTGTATCTGAACTGCTTTGTTGGTTCCAGAATCACTTTGGTCACAAAGAAAATAAAGGCCTTGTGGACAAGAGGTGCCGAGACTGTACTCCTGTGACCTGAGGAAGAAGGTAGCATTTCAGCAAAAGAGCTCCATGTGGAGCCACTCCAGTGCGGGAGGGGGAGCAGAAGTCAACAGGTGTGCATATTTCAGAGTGCCTTGTAGTATCAGATGGAGAGAGTCAATACATATTTGTTAAATAGGTGAAAGTATAAATACATAAAAGAATAAACACAGTATATATTATGCAAAGAGTAGAAGAGAACAAACTGATGAATTCATCTTTAAAAACATGATCATGAGGTGGATAATGGTAATAATAAAAGATAATATAAAAAGCATACCACTTTCTGCATCTTACATAAGTTTTACAGAAGAGATAAAACAATGTCACTGCCGAAAACTTAGAAAAAAAATAATGAAAGAAAATAATTTTCTCTATGAATTTACAGAAAATCATTACTAGACTGTAGCCACAAGGAAGTGATTAAGAAAGAATAGTACTTAGAGCCAAAAAGAAACATTTTCAAAGATATATGACAAATCCTTAATGTCTTACTGAAGTTACACAGTTTTATAGTAATAAAATGGGTCAAAATTGGCAGATGGTTGGCAACAAGCAAACTATAGTGTCTCGGTTTTATTTATTTTGTTAGTTTTGCTTTGCTTATTTATTTTTACATTTATTGTTAAATGTTTTACAGATGTCCCCATTTTCCCCACCCTCGACCCCCTCCTCCCCACTCCCACTGTTTCTCTCTCTCTCCCTTCCTCCCTCCCTTCTGCTCTAAAAATCAGTGGAAGAAATATCCTCTGGTGAGGATCAACAACAACAAATCTGTCCTTTTATTTCCCTTGTGTAGCAGATTCTGCTTCTGAAGATTAATTAGGGAAGGAAATGGAAGACAACTGACAGGTGACTTGGCACCTCTACATCGTGGAAACATTCACACTGTAGGAAAAGCTACAAGAGGACACTCAGTTAGGATGGTGTATCCAGAGGGCCCCAGAAATGCCTTGAATAGTCTCAGGAAGGTGTGTCAGAGATACACAGTTTTGAAGTAAAATTCTGGGGCAGAAAGGGAGCGTCTCAGTCCTTGCCATATCTGACATGTCACAATACTTTACATTAGATTAGACACTGAGTCAGTGCATTTCTACCATTAGACTATAGGAAAGACTGCACCCATGGTCTGGACCCTTACATGGGAACGCTTCATTGCTGAAGCCAGAACAACCCTCTGGGCTTTTAGGGAGCAGAATATTCAATATCTGCAACAGATAATGTGTTCAGGGAACAGGCCTACCACTGGTGAACTCTGCATGGCAGTGTATTTTTCAGTTTTATTATTTATTAACCTACTTATCCACCACTTAATAAACTAATGCACTCCTCTATCCAAATATCTGTAGACTGTAAAAAAAAATAAGACTTAATATACATTGTGGCAAGTTTAAAACATAGTTATAAATTACTTGCTCCTCCCCACCCCCCTCCAATTGAAAGATAAGGTCTTATGAGCTTTTGTTTTGTTTTTCTTAATCCCTTTATAGACTCAGACAACAGCTGTTTACCAGAGAGAAAAGGAGGTGGGGTGAGGTAGAAGAAGGTAAAGGGGTAAGAAATGGTTATGGAAGGAGACTTGACTTTGGGTGGTGAACATGATACAATATACAGATGATGTATTAAAGAATTGTAAGCCTATAACCTATATAATATTATTAACAAATGTCACCCCCAATAAATTTAATAAATTAAAAGATAAAAATAAAAACTGATCTAGTAAAAATTTTAAGTTAAACTCAAAAGCTTAAGCAAAACTAAAAAAAAAAAAAAAAGGAAGAAAGCTTAGGCCTCTGTCCTCACCATCTGAATGTGATTGCTGTGACTAGTAGCAAACAGAGGCCATCTGCTATCCCGCTGCACAGTGGGGCTACCCACTGGTTTATCCAGTGATTCTGCAGCCTGTCTGTCAGGAGTTCAATGGGGAGGATGTTTCTCCCAGCACTTGTTTTGTGGACAGGACACACATAAAAATTTTGACGCAGAAACATCACACTTCTCCCAGGTTTCAACCAAATGATGGACATTAAGTCACAGAGGATTTGGGGGAGAAGCTCCCTGATCTGGATAGTTTTCCTGTCCCAAGGAACCCAGATTTTTTGTACTGGACAGTAAGTATGCCTGACTGTTGTTCCAGACAGAGACACTATTTTTTATTTTTCAAGGCTATTTGCTATATAAACTCCTTTGTAAAAATTATTTGGAAGAAAATGGAGTAAGTTCTCTTCTTTTAAGACATGTAGAAACACAAGAGACCCATGGAGGAACACCTCCAAACAGTGGCCTGACTCTTACATTCCTTGACTGACTCTAAGCTTCTGGAATGTCAGGGTCATGCCAACATAATTTCTACCATATTCCCAACATTCAGTGCAGAGTCTCTATATAATATCTGTTTAATATATACTTTTTGAGAGAACAAATGTATTGACTGAAGACATAAATAAGTCCTCAAAAACTGCCTTAAAATAGTTTTCTCATTCAACATTTAATAAATATTGTACTGGGCAGAGGCAAGAGGTGGTGAGCTCAATTTTTTTTCCCGCCAAAGGCTCAACATACACCTATTTAATGTTTCAAACTGAATATGGTCCTATACGCTTTAACATATATCCTTTAACATATAGGATTTTAACATGAGCCAACAGATTGACATTCTTTAAGGGAAATTATGGAGCACAAAATTCATGGCTCAAGAGAGAAAACCACCTCCAACCAAAAAGTAAAGAGCATCCACCGGTATGGTCAAGATTCACCTTTAAAAAGTTCTGAATTTGCTTTAAGTCCCAAATAAACAAGGGATTAAATCCACATAATTCTACTCCAATGATATAAATTTTTATAAATTATTTTGAGAATCACTTATAGAAATGCATGCAAGAACACTGGGATTAATATGTGTGTGTGTGTGTGTGTGTGTGTGTGTAATGTCTTCAAGGAGAATTTTCTGATTGTCGTTAGTTGGATATAATTACAAATTTTCTGACTGAGCTCTAGATCCAAAAGAATTTATAGAAAATGAATCATTTCCTTCATCTTATAACTTTAAAAAATTTGTATTATATTTATTATTTTCTTCAATTTATTTTTGATTAATAATGTTGATTAATGTCAATTATAATGCTTATTGACTTCCTATTATGCAGTTTATCATTCAATATAAGAAATGACAATGATAATATAAATAATAATAACATTTTTAACATTTGTTGTATGATGTACAGCAGGATTCACTGTATGAAAGAATACAATGTTTTATGTAAATTAAAAATTTATTGAGAACATATATACTCTATAAACTGTGTTAAATATTTTCACATATAAATAGCTCATTTCATCACTATTAAAATTATTTGTACTATTAGTCCCCTCACTTTGCATCTGAGGAAACAAATAGAAAGAAAATTAAGTGACATTTTCAAAATCAAGAATAAACTAAGTGGTAAAAGCTGGGATGAAAACTAAGAATCTTCCATAGTGTTCCCAGTCTTGCTTACCATTTTAATAACCCAAACATCCAGTAAATTACAAAATTATAGGAATTATATTTGATCCTTCTCTGAATCTCTCAGCAATTTTGTTTATTCAACTTCCAAAACCTATCCCAATCTAACCATTTTGCATCATCTCGGTTGATATCTTCCCAACCTAGGCTACTATTATCATCTCACCTGAAATGTAGCAATTGCCTCTTAACATGTTGCTTTGCTTTAATTATTTCTCCTACCTGTGGTCCATTCTTCTTACAAGAAAAAATGTTAAACACAGATCAAAATATATTAATTATAATTTTGCTTGAAAGTCTTCCCATCACTCCTACCATTCACTGAGCTTTAAAATGCCTATAGCACCTTTTTTTTTTTTTTTTTCTTTTTCATATATATTTGCTTTTCTGTTCTTAGAATTCCTCATGCTGGTCCCTGCTTCAGGGCCTTTCCATTTACTATTTCATCTACCTAGAAAGTTTCCCTCCAACCTCTTTCCTCGTATACTCTACACCAAGATCTTCACACGGCTCATTAGTTTCTCATTATTTAGATCTCAGCAAGGTATCATTATCTCTGCAAACTTTCTTTGTCAATCTCATCCCCTCTGCAGTCTCTAACTTCTTGCCCTACTTTTTTACTTTATTGCACTTACCATCATTTATTTTATTTGTTAAATATTCATTGTTTAAATATTCATCCACTCCAATGTAAGCTTCTCTCTTAGGCACTATTGCATTTCCAGAGGTTAGACAAGTCCCATTACATTGTAGTTACTAAATAATGTTTATTATATGAATGAAAGGAATATTGGGCCTTGTCTATTATGACCCAGTAGCCCTACATTATATATACTATATCTTGGGCATTGCTATACTAAAAATGAAGAAATTATCATGCAAGTCATGATTATTTTCTGTCAGTAAAAGTATGGCTACCACAAGTGAACATCACTTGTTTATTGTTTCCACACAAATTGCACCAAGATCTTTCAGTTCCCCGTGAACCATTAAGACTTCCACACTTGCATAGAAACAACTTTGAATATGTTTGGAAATAAAACAATATCACAAAGACAAGACAACATATACTTATTTAAAAAGAAAAAGAAAAAAAAAACCCTTCAACATTTCATATAATACTGGTTGGTGGTGATGAACTCCTTTTGTTTTTTCTTGTCCAGGAAGCTCTTTATATGTCCATCGATTCTAAATGATAGCTTTGCAGGATAGAGTAATCTTGGTTGTAGGTCCTTGTTTTTTATCACTTTGAATATTTATTGCCAATCCCTACTCGTCTACAAAGTTTCTGTTGAGAAATCAGTTGACAGTCTTATGGAAGCTCCCTTGTATGTAACTAACTGCCTTTCTCTTGGTGCTTTTAAGATTCTCTCTTTGTTTTAACCTTTTGCATTTTAATTATCATGTGTCTTGGTGTGGGCCTCTTTGGGTTCATCTTGTTTGGGACTCTCTGTGCTTCCTGGACGTGTATGTCTGTTTCCTTCACTAAGTTAGGGAAGCTTTTCACCTTTATTTTTTCAAATAGGTTTTAAATTTCTTGCTCTCTCTCTTCTCCTTCAGGTACTCACATGATGCGAATGTTTGTATGCTTGATGTTGTCCCAAAGGCTCCTTACTCTCTCCTCACTTCTTTCTTTCTTTCTTTTTTTTGCTCCTCTTATTGGGTATTTTTTTCTTCCTTATATTCCAAATCAATGGTTTGATTCTCAGCTTCACGTACTGTATTATTATTTCCCTGCAAAGTATTCTTTATTTCCAGTCAGCACATAGTTTATTTCTGACTGCTTTTTTAATGCTCTTGAGGTTCTCAATAAGTTCCTTGAGCAACCTTATAACTCTGTATCTGTTAGGTTGCTTATCTCCATTTCATTTAGTTCTTTTCCTGGAGTTTTGTTTTGTTCTTTCATTTAGGGCATGTTCCTTTGTATCCCCATCATGGTGTTTGTTTCTATTAGGTAGGGTTGCTATGTCTCCTAGGCTTTGTAGGGTGGCCTATTGCAGTAGGTGTCCTGTAAAGTCCAGTATTATATGAAATGTTGAAGGGTCTTCTTGAAGAGGAAGAAGAGCAAAAATATGGGCAATAAAATGGCAATAAATATATATCTATCAACAACTGGATCTAAAAACCAAATGAACTAGCAGAACAGAAACAGACACACAGATACAGAGAACTTTTGGTTGCCAGATATGAGGGGGTTTGGGGAGATGGGCAAAAAAAAGTGAAAGGATTAAGAAATACAAATTGGTTATTAGCCTGACAAACCTAAGAGAGAAGGGGGGAGGGGGTGGGAAGAGATAAACCAAAGAACTTATATGCATATATGCATAACCAATGGACACAGACACTAGTGTGGAGAAGGTGGGGGGGCGGGGCAGAAGCAGGAAGGAGGGAAAAGGGGAGGGACATTTGTAACACTTTCAACAATAAAGATAAATTAAAAAATAAAACAAAGTAAAAAAAAAAAGAACATTAGGCCAAAAAAAAATCAAGACAAAAAAAAGACTACCTGAGTTCAATTTTTATCTACCTTCGTTCATTAGTAGAGTGCCTTAAACAAGTATTTTAACTTCTTTTGAAGTTAGTTCCACTTAGAAAATAGAGAAAATAATAGTACCTGACTCATAGATCAGGGTGCTGCTCCCTGTAGTCATTATTATTGATTTCATCATTATTAATATTGTTATTTTATTTCATGGTGGTTGGGAGGGAAGAGCTATTAGAAATAAGGGTCGTGGCTATTGTGCCCGCAGCCCTGCCTCAGCTCTGCCACTGCTCTTCCCCTGGCACACATCTCGTTCCTACCACTCCACCACCAGGCCCCACACGGCCGCCTTCTCCATGCAGATTTGTAAAATGGGGAGGTAGTGTCATGCCTTACACTATCAGATCCTTTTACACATAAAGAGAAAGAGGAGAAAAGCGTAATTTGATGAAAAATAAAGATAAATGTTAGAACATTTAGAAGTCTAAATAGGAGAATCTCATGAAGTATAGAAACATTATTAAAAATAAGATATTCTTGTCCGGCCGGTGTGGTTCAGTGGTTGACCATCGACCCATGCACCAAGAGGTCACCAGTTCAATTCCCAGTCAGGGCACATGCCCAAGCTGTGGCCCAAATCCCCAGTGGGGGGCATGCAGGAGGTGGCCAATTGATATTCTCTCTCATCGACATTTCTCTCTCTCTCTAAAATCAATAAAGGAAAAAAAAGATATTAAAAATAACACATTTCACTTTCAAATTTATTAAGGCAGGCCACTTTCAGGATGGAATAGAGTTGTGATTTATTTCAGCATCATAAAATACAATGATAATATACAATGCAGGTCCTGTCTCAAAAAATAATAAAAATATTTAATCACAATTATGTACATTTCTATGAATATGAGTTAGCTATTTATTCTTTCATAACCTAGTGAGCTAGTGATAGCACTAAAGGATTAAAATTATGGATGAAATACGTAGAATGAAAAAAAAATTAATCTGGCCGACTTGGTGTATATCCAGCCAAAAGGGGGAGCCAGAGAAATGTGAACACACCAAAATCACTCAGCCTCCCACTTAACTTATATTAATCAACTCACAGATATTCATATGATAACTGTCCTTTGTTAGATAAGATGTCAACTGGATTCAGGAATGTATCATTTCCAGTGCTTATATAGGCTTGGAATGTAAGATTTTAAGATCTTCCAACACTGTACTAAAACATTTCAATAAAGTCATATTGCTTCTTTCTTTCAAAAATGAAAAGAAAATTTAATTTGTTAACAACTGTGTTTTTCCTGCCAACTGAGACATAATATCATTATTCCATTCTAGTGGTAAAATGTCACTGTTAACAGGAGTACAGTTTGGAAATGACAACCCAAATACAAGGTCAATGAGTATCAAATGATAAACACCTCTGTGTGTTAGAATACAGGAAGAATCAGCAAAAGTGTATGGAGAAGGATGAGATAAGAGCTATGTCTCAATAAAGGAAGAAAATAACATTTATGTGTGATATCGTACATATTTTAATTTTGCAAGGAAACACTTCTAACAGGATATCTTCTGAAAAACAGAAATGCCTAAAATAGGAAAAATCTAACAGATGGTCAATATCTCAGTCAATACTTCCTTGGCAGCTTTACTTTATGAAATTGAGAAAATAACTTGCTTTTCAAGCTCAGCCACCTGTGAGTAATTTTCATGAATATTAAAGCTAAATCTCATCTATTTACAAAACAATTAATGGATGAAACCTCATATTGGCACAGAAGAGCCCTACGTCTAAGAAATATGGTATCTGTGTACTTCCAAGTGGTTTGACTGTGTTGTGTTGTGTCTTGTTCCTTATTTGAATCTCTCATACACACACATACACACACACACACACACACACACACACACACACACACACACATATATATATGTATTTAAGTTGTGTTGAAAATAATGCATGATATAGCAAATGGTCAATGTTTTTATTCTTTATTCATTCATTTAGTGAACAAGATGTGTTAAGCATGTGTTATGGTTCTTTCATTAACAAGCTATAGAACTGCAAGGGAGAACATGACTCCAGTTCCGCCTTCAAGGAACATACCTTCTCATGGGAAAGATAAACATGTGAAGATACAACTATTATTATACCGTGGGACAACTGCTACTAGAAATTGGAAGAATTTAGCAAAGGTGTTGAGATAAGGACAAGGTAAGTGCAAAATCGCAATAAAGAAAAACTTGCAATTGTATTTTCTGTGACATTTTTTAAAACCATCTTAACCATTTTTAATTGCGCAGTTCAGTGGTGTGAAGCATATTCACATTATTATGCAACAGATCTCCAGAACATTTGCAAACTGCAAAACTAAAATCCATACCAAGTAAACAACAACTCCCCATTTCTATTTCTTCCTAGTCCCTGACAATCACCACTCAATTTTCTTTTTCTATGAATTTGATTACTTTTGATAACTCATAGAAGTGCAATTGTACAGTATTCATCGTTGTGTGACTAGCTTATTTCACTTAGCATAATATCCTTAAATTTCATCCATGTTGTAGCATGTGCCAAGCTTTCTTTCCTTCTTTTAGGACTAAATAATATTTCAGTGAACATATGTACCACACTTTGTTTATCCATTCATCTGTTTATGGACACTTGGGTTCTTTCACGTCTTGGCTATTGTAAATAATGCTGCTATGAACATGGGTGTGCAAATATCTCTTTGAGATCTTGCTTTACATTATTTTGGATATATACAAAATAATTTTAATTTTTTGAGGAATCTTCATACTCTTTTCCCTAGCAGCTATATCACTTGCATTCCTATCAGTTCTCTGAGATCTCATCTCTCACACTCTTAAAAGTTCACACCAGTTCAGCCACACTTACCTTTTCCTCATTAATAACTGGTGTGATTTAATCTCAGGGATCTTGTCATTGCTGTTTCCTCTTCCAAAAATGTTTGGCTACACTCCTATACCTCCTTCAAGTATTTACTCAAATATCAGCTTTTCACTGAAAGTTTCCCAAAACATGTAATTAAAATCGTAAATTTTCTTGGAGGTATCTTTCAGCTCTCCCCATCTGCTACTCATATTTTATTTATGCATTTGTCCATTGTCGGTTTCCCCTTTTTAGAATGTCCATGAGAATAGGAATTTTTTGTCATTTCATTCACTGCTGGTTTGCCCAGTCCATAGGATTGTGCCTGGTACACAGAGTTGCTCATTAAAATTTTGTAATTTTGTAATAGTTGAACCCCAAGTGATTACCAGTTATCTACACTAACTGCACAGTTAATCCCTTTTAGTTCTTCAACAGCTTCAGTAAGAAACAGCCACAGAGCCTGAGAAAGGGGAAGAACATGGAAAACTGGGAACCAGAAGAAGAACCTGCAGTCATAGCAGATCAATGCTTTCCCAAGGGTGCTGAGTAGAACTGTGGTCTTTGAACATTTATTGTCCACATACCTCCTATTAGACTTTTGAAAAGCCAGGTAACCTTCATTTGTTTTTAGGTTAACATATATCATTATTCTCATAAGCTTCATTGCAATGAAGCATTGTAAATATTGAGATTAGAAAATAGCATGGTTAGACCATTCTTTTAAATATATCCATGGATGGTAAAGATGCCAAAATTGCACATGTTAAAAAGGTCAATTTTCCAGATCTTAGCAATCGTAAATAGCGCTGCTATGAACTGGATAAAAACACTGTGGTACCTATACCCAATAGACTACTATGCAGCTGTAAGAAAGAAGGATCTTTCCCGGCCAGTGTGGTTCAGTGGTTGAGCATTGACCTATGCACCAAGAGGTCACCGGTTCGATTTCTGGTCAAAGTACATGCCCACGTTGTGGGGCCGATCCCCAGTGGGGGGCATGCAGGAGGCAGCCAATCAGTGTTCTCTCTCATCAATGTTTCTCTCCCTCTCTCTCTGTCTCTCTCTCTCTCTCTCCCTTCTTTTCTCTAAAAGCAATAAAGAAAAATAAAATTAAAAGAAAAAGAAAGAAGGATTTCTTACCCTTTGCAACAGCTTGGAGAGACCTGGACAGTATTATGTTAAGGGAAATAAGCCAGTCAGAGAAAGACAAGTATCACATGACCTCACTTATTTGTAGAATATAATAAACAAAATTAGGTGATAAACTAAATAGACTTAGAGACATAGAAGTAGGGTTCAGACTGACAAACTTCAGTGGGGATGGGGGGGTGGGTGGGAGAAAGCCAAAGAACGTATATGCATATAAGTATAACCAATGGACAAACACAACAATGCTGGGGGGTGGGGGCAGGAATGAAAGGAGAGTGTCAATGGGGAGAAAAGAAGAAACATCTGCAACAAAAATAAATTAATTAAATAAAAATAAAATAAAAGGGTCAGTTTTATGATATGTGAATTATACCTTAACTTCAAATTGTTTAAAATAAAAAAAGAAGAGGAAAAGAAAGCAAGGATGTCAGGCCTTCCTCCAAAGTTAAAATCTTCCAAAGCTAATTCTGACTCATGTTAAATAAATTCGCCCACAACTAAAAGTGAGCATTTATGGTAGCATAATTCCCTCTTCATAACTGCGTTTAATAATAACATCTTGGATATTGTGCATTTAACAAGACCTATCCTTCTAAATGAATGGAAAAAGTTTTGAACATATTTTTGCTTATTAAAAGGTGTGACATTTAAAAATGGATCCATGAAATATGCAACGTTCGATATTCAATATAATCTATTAAAAATATAAAAACGTGTTCTTTAATAGTCAGAAATTTTACATCATTTCATTTTCTCCTTGAATCATGTTTTATTCCACTTTTGTCCACAGAATTTTATCTTGAGGTAATCATTTATTAATATTTTACATTACCTTTGGGGGGAATATGAGTATATTTGAGGTTGAGATTGAAGTTACTCTTTAAGTCATCACTAAAAGTATATTAGTACATTATTGATATAAACAATATAAATATGTCACATTTTTTTAGTTCTTTCACCTTGAGGTAATGCACCAATTAAAAACAATAAAAGTCCAGCTAGTGTGGCTCAGTGGTTGAGTGTTGACCCATGCCCCAAGAGATCATGGTTTGATTCCCCATCATGGCCCAGAGCCAGGTTGTGGGCTAAATCCCCAGTGGGGGGCCTGCAGGAGGTGGCCAATTGATGTTCTCTCATCGATGTTTCCATCTCTCTCTCTCTTCCTTCCTTTTTCTCTAAACATAAAGAAAAAAATTAAAAACAAAAAAATTAAAAAAAAAATTAAAAACAAAAATTAAAACATGGCATTTTTTGTTTGTTTATTTTGTTTTGTATAAAAGAGTAAGAATGATTATCATGGGTAGGGGAAAAGAATTAAAATCCCACCCACCCTTTCTCAAGCATATCAATTTTAGGAAAATATACACCTAAAGTGAAAATATTAAGGTTGATTCCCTTAACACTCTCTCTCTCTATAAAGGCCCTTGTTTGAAGGTTGTCCCTTAAAAAAATGGGGGGGAGGGTATCATAAATGAGGGCCCTAACGTGTTTAATAAGGTTCACATGTTTTTCAAATGCTGTTTTCTTTCTCTTCATAAGAAATTTATAATATTAATTGTTCTTTGCTGAAGAAATCTGTTTGCTTTGTTTAAATTCAGGCTTTCCAAGTGATGGTTGAACATGGAGCCCTCTTCCCTTGTAACACAACTGGACATATCACATAATGAATAATCCATTGGTAATGTTTAAGAGTATGATAAATGTTGCTACTGAATGAAAGGCTTACATATATACATAAAGTAGAAACTTTGAGAAGAAAAATGGCTTTAGAAAATGAGGGCTTGTCATAGGAACACAGGAGAGTGAGTGCCGACAACCACGGGATCTGAGAGTACAGAAGGACCCGGGAGCTGAGCAGGGTACTGCATATTCACTACAGAAAAGGGTCTAGTTCAAGAAATATGGGGGAAGGGAGATGACTCAGTGTCACCACTGAATTATTATATAAGAGACTGACAAGACTGTCTAACATCTAGGACACTTCATACATATTCAACAGATAAGCTGCTGCTGATAATAGAGTGCTCTTTCTTCTGGAAGGTGGGGATGGGCGCCTCGACAGAAAATAACTCTGCATCTCCAGAGATAAAAGGAGAAAATTCTTTCAGCCTCAACTTGTTATGTAGAAAAAGGTAATTTAGTGGGGGAAAGAATACCATGCCCCAAATATCACTCTATGTGGAGAGCTGAATGACTTGGAGAGAAAGATTAAAAAGTCCTGATGAGAGCAATGAGTGATTCAAATAAATGCAACATGAATTAATATCAAAGATGAGGGAAAATTTAATTTTTATATAGATAGTCAGCTTTCTCTCACAGATTGCATAGAACTATAATTAAATTCTGTGTGCTCAATGCAGTGCACATATGTCTGGGGAAGGAGTGACACACGAGATGTGCAAGAGGACGGTCAGGTCCAAGCAGACAGTGAAATCTTTCCTGAGCCTCTAGACAGCAGGAGCAGAAATTACCCAAGACACAGAGCATACGCTGTATCCAGGACTCATTTAAAAAGCTTCCTTGAGTGTGCCTTCTTTCTTCTCAATACTCAGAATGCAATTATCAAAACAGTTTAGAAACATAGAAATCACCACAAAGATAAATAAAAGAGAAAAACAGCATAGAAAATACCTGCAGTGAATAAATACATTTGAAAAAAGTAAAACTTGGTCAGGCCAGCCGGGGGCACAGGAAAGAAGAAATGCTGCAGTCACTTAGTGAACCTGTGGCCGGCTCTGGGGGACAGACATCTTAAAGACAGCCACATTGCCCGGCTGATGTGGCTCAGTGGTTGAGCGTCAACCCATGCGCCAAGAGGTCACTGGTTCGATTCCCAGTCAGGACACATGCCCAGGTTATGGGCCAAATCCCTAGTGGGGGGCATGCAGGAGGCAGCAAATTGATCTCTCTCATGGATGTTTCTATCTCTTTCTCTCTCCCTTCCTCTCTCTCTAAAATCCATAAAGAAAAAAAAATGTAAAAGATAGCCTCATGGCTAACAATGGTGATGAAAACATATCTGCTCGGGAGGTCGAAATCTGTCATTGAATTAAGAGTTATTTTGGTGACTTCAATTTGCCACAGCACAAATTTTTAAAGGACCAAATCAAAATGGATGAAGGCGGTCACCTTTGGAAACAATGATGAAATTCAATACAAACCATTTAACAACAGATTTGAGTGTAATAGTGGAAGCACTGAGCAAATCAAAGGCAGAACTCATGGGAATAAGCGAAGATCAAAGGAAAATCAGAAGAGCTTCAAACAAACCCAGTCCTGAGGTGACTGATGAGTATAAAAAGGATGTAAAACACAGATTTGCTTATATTAAAGGTTTCCCTACTAATGCAACCCTTGATGACATGAAAGAATGATTAGACCATAATGGTCAAGTACTCAATATTCAGTCAAGGAGAACATTGCACAAACCATTGAAGGCATCAATCAATATTTGCATGTTTGATAGCACTGAATCTGCTAAAATGTTTGAAAAGACCCTGGACCAAAGACATAGATCTCCTAATACTTTCCAAGGAAAATTACTTTGCCAAAAAAAAATTAAGAAAGAAAGCAAACTAAAATTAAAGTTAAGTTACAAGCTAAATACAAGCAAGAAGAAGAAAAAAACGAGCATAAATGCTAAAATGAAATCTCTAGAAGAAAAGATTGGCTGTTTGCTGAAATTTGGGGGACCTAGATGATCAGACCTGCATGTACTTTTCTCAAATCATGGTGAAATAAAATGGGTGGACTTTGCCAGAGGAGCAAAAGGGAATAATTCTATTTAAAGAAAAGACTAGGTAAGTGCTGGATACCAAAGATGCAAACCAGGGTAAACTACAATTAAGGAACACAGAAGTGACATGGGAAGTACGAGGTAGAGGTGTGGAAAAAGATGCATTGAAAAAAATCATAGAAGATCAACAAAATTCCCTAAACAAATGGAAGTTAACAGGTCGCAGATTTCAAGGAGAAGGTAAGGAAAATCAAGCTGCCCAAACTGGGCCTGCTAAAGGAAAAGTAGTTTCAGGGTGAGAAAACTAACGTGATAGTGATGAACATGATGAAGATGGTGCATTCGGACCGGTAAGAAGAGCAGGAAACAAATAAGAATTTGCATCAAAACAGCAAAAAACAGAAAATGGCGCCGGAGACCAGTAGTCTAGTGAACACATTTTATATTCACTTTGATTAGGTTTTCAGCTGCTTTTGTCTTTGGAGGCTCAAAAAAAAAAACACAAATTAGGTTCACTTTAATGTCCACCTGTAAGAAAGGAACATTTTTTATTGTTTAAGTTGTCTTTTTAGCTTTCTGAAAGAGGATTTTTTTGATGTACAGGTTTCTTTGGGTGTACAATGAGTCCAGATAATTCAAATATCAAAAGAAAGATTCTTGTACTAAATTGCCTTTGTAATATGAGAATGCATCAGTTTAAACTAATAAAATATATGCTATATTAAAAAAAGTAAAACTTTGTCTGTATAACCCCAATTTAGATGAGCATCCTTCTTGGGGTTCTCTGAACACAGTCCATTTATAAAAATGGACTGAGCCTGAACAAATCATCAATTGGGGGCTGAAAATAAATGCCACTGAATCACCTCCTCATTGGAACCAACTTTTCAAGGCCCGTTTTGTACAAAGTTCTGTGGTCAGTCCCCAGAGTCCCTAAAGAATGTAAATGTCAGAAGTGATTTAAATGCGAAACCAAGAGACAGGCTTATGTTTAACTTTAATATCAGTTACTATGACAACCAATGGGCTATTTAAAGTTATTAGCATTCTAGCCCACGGAGTTAATAATATAGACATAAAAATTGAGCAAAAGCAAATTACTTCAATGTCACATCACAGAGCAATGCCAGTGAACGTCGTGCAAGCTTAAGAAGGTCGGAGGGTTTGGATACACACAGTTTAAAGGACAAATCAATCAGCGACTTTAAGAACTTGTAGCACATTATTATGTCTCCTCCCTAGTATGTTCTTCTAGCTTTTTAAAATTCCAAGTTCAGGGTTTAAACAAAACAAAAAAGTCAAATCGGAATAGACTAATTGATCTTTAGCCAAAATCTGTTACAACCACACGGTCTCCCTCTTATTTAACTCTTCCTTGTTTCATCTCTAGTACACAGTCAAGAATGGAATGTAGATTTAACTCTGGGATACCCAGGAGATTTTAACAAGGATAAAGGTAACGCAATAAGTAAGAAAGGATCAAGTTTCATGAACTGCTGTTTGAAAGATTCATCTGCAAAAAGCAGCAAAGAATGATATCTCATAAAATGTTAAAACAGATGGCTTATGTCACATAAGTATGGAGACTAAAACTGAAATAGCCCAAGTAATATTTTCATATACAAGATGCCAAGTACAGTAGCAGAAACACCTTTAGGAAGAATCTCACTTCAAAAAAATGTTTTTTCTCTTTATAGTTGGTGCTGTTTTCTGAATTACTCTTGGTCTGTTGTTTCTGTTTAAGCATTTGGGTGCTTGCCTTGCTCAGATGGAAGAGACTAACCTCTCTCCTTGAATTAGGTCTCCTTGTCTTATGAGCCTACCTGTGACAGAGACAAATGAGAGTAAACTAGACAAGAAACGTCGGAGGAGAGCACTATACTGCATACACTTGCAGAGATTTTTTTGCACATTAAACAAGCTGAGTGGAGAATTCTCTGGTCTGTGAACTAGTTATGAAGAAAAGGACACTCATCAACTCTGGTGACAGTACATATTGCCAGAGTGACCTTACAATTATTAAAGGTGATACCAGAAAACCGCTTCAAGAATGTGTACACACCTGGTGGTGGATGATTACCCACAGACATTTCCACTGCAAAACCAGCAGATCAGAGCATGGGGTGTTCACAGACATGTGAAAGACTCCCACATCGGAAAGAACAGGCTGAGGTTTACAGAAGCACTTGATTATACGACCCTATCAATAAACATCATTCACTAATATGTGGATCCATTCATCCATAACTCATACCCAAGGACTACCTTGGGAAAGCAGCATGGTGTAGTGGTTAAGAGCATGACATCTGGAGACAGACCATCTGAGTTGACTCTCAGCTCCTCTACTTTGGAAAATTATGTGACTAATCGGGGCTTCACCTATATTTTTCTCACAAGGCTATTCTAAACATCAAGTGAGCCAATATATTTAAAGCCCTGAGAACAGCAACCAACGCAAAATTTTCATTATATATTAAGTACATTATACAGTTCACATAAAAATAGAAAAATGAAGGTAAGTGCAAATTGAAATTGTAATAGTATCCTCGCTTGCCCCTGAATTTACTTGCACAACCCACTTAGACCATCAATCTGAAACACAGATGTTCCACAGGGAAAGTTTTGAACAAAGTAGGATCAAACGACAAAGAAGGCAGTCTCTGTTCCTGCACGCAGCTGGAGATTAAATGCAGAATGGTCCTAACATTTGCCCTGGACTCTCATGAAGAGGAACAGAAAAGATTTTGAAACCTAATGACATTTTATGTTATAGTCATAAGGTTAACTCTCTTGATCAAAATTTGACTTTCTTTTTTTTTTTTTTTAATCAGTGGGCAAGAGCACGAGACATAAACATTGACGTGAGAGGGACACATCGACTGGTTGCCTCCCGCATGACCCCAACCAGGGCCGGGGACGAACTGCAACTGAAGTATGTGCCCTTGAATGGAATCGAACCCGCAACTCCTTGATCCGCAGGCCAATGCTCTAACTGCTGAGCCAAACCGGCCAGGGCAAATTTAACTTTCTTTACATCCTTCTAACAAGAAAAATATTGTAGACTAACAATAAAACTACGTCCTTAGCAATTAAATTTACCATAATATATATTAAAGAAATGATCATTCTATTTATGAACTTTGAATTATTGTGGGTTTCGTTAGCAGGAGGCAGCTTCCCAAGTTCAATGAAAAGTTTGAGTTTTCAGGCCCACTAGGGTAGGGAAAGATCCTACATGAAGGCACATAAACTAGGATAATTCCTCCTTGTGTGACCTTTGCCGGCCAGCCCGGACGCATCCTCCAGGTGGCATCCCAGCTACTCAGATACTATTGCTTTAAATTTCCCTAAGTTGAATCATAGAGAACTGACACTGTGTTGCATTAAATCTTGGAACTTACATTTATTTAGGTATGAGGACTCATATTACAAAGCCCCCCCCACCCCCCACCCCCACCCCCGCCCAGTCTTATGATCTCAATGGAGGAACTGCTGAAGAAAGTATTCACAGCCCTGGCCGGTTTGGCTCAGCGGTTAGAGCGTCCACCTGCGGTCCGGAGAGACCCGGGTTCGGTTCTCGCTAAGGGCATGTACCTCGGTTGCAGTTTGTCCCCGGCCCTGGTTGGTTGTGAAGGTGGCAGCCACTCGATGTGTCCCTTTCACGTCGATATTTCCCTCTCTCTCTCTCTTCTTCTCTCTCCCTCCCACTCTGTCTGTACAAAAAATGGAAAAATGTCCTCGGATGAGGATAAAAAAAAAAAAAAAAAGAAAGTATTCACAAACAGCCAAGCAGTGGTATGAAGCAATATTTTCAAGCCTCTCAAAAAAATTGATTTACATTTTCTTGTGAGAGGTCATTATTGTATCAGAAAGATCTCTCATCTGTTACCAGTGTTTCTATGATGTCCTTATTAAAAATGTATAGGATAGGATGACTAATGATGCTCTTTATTTTAGGACTATCACTGTGACTGTCATCGCAGGCAAAAGAGCTAGAAAGATTCAACAGGTTCAAAGGACCCACATTAGACTCCCTTGGCCAGATCTCAGACTTCACGGCACTGCAGTGAAATCATTCACACATGCCCTGCGGTTGTCTGCAGGTGAATTGCCTGGACAAATATCCACTTATAAGCCAATGTTAGGAGCCATTCCTTACTTTATGACCAACAATAAATTAATTCGCTTTTCCCCAATTTTTATGATGCCATTGCCATCATGTCTTTTTTTTTTCCTCTTTCATAAAGAAAAATAACAAGTAAACCCCGAGTTCACAAATCCTGAGAAGCACTAATTCATGACAAAGTTGGCCTGCCTCTGTGGAGTAGTATAATCTCTCAAAGTTATGTTCCATTTTGTAATAGATATAACTAACATGATGTTACTCAATCCACTTCTTACTTCACAGAACTTACTATTATTACCATTCCTTGAACTCATAAAGAAAATCAAGAAGCATATTCTTTAAGTTTAGATGTCCTTGGGAAATATACAATAAATTCAGTTGTTTTCAAAGAGCAGAGAGGTCTTATTTCTGAACACCTTATATTTGTACTTCTGAGCCTCATCTCTATTGTACTCACTAAAAACTCATGTCTTTCTGAAAATTTCTTCATTGCCTTCTCTGTTCTCAAACTGTTGGTAAATTAACATGTCTTTTTAGACATCACCATTAAAAACAGTAAACAAAACAATAAAAAAAGCATTATTAAATTTTATGATTCTTTCTTCCAAGTAGGTTTAAAAAATTGGGTTAACTGAAGTTTCATAATTTTTAAGGCATGGTTTTGAAAAAAATAAAATGTACCTTCTATGGCAATGCTGGAAGAGGGTACCGTTAAAAAATGATGTCTATTACATTCTCAGCCTTACCTACAACACAGGGCTTAGCTAAGTTTTCTCCATGTTTTTTCTTCTAATAAAACTCCAAAGAATTTTTAAAATTTCTCTTAGTGATTAGTACTTTAGTTATCTTGTCCCTAGTCAGTGTCTTTTAGGTAAACTTTGAATACTTGTGATTTTTTTCTCCAAAATATTAAGAATGTTTTCTTGCCCAACTGGTGTGGCTCACTGATTGAGCATCAACCCATGCACCAAAAAGTCACTGGTTCGATTCCCATCAGGGCACATGCCCAGGTTGTGGGCCCAATTCACAGTAGGGGGGCGTGCAGCAGGTAGCCAATCAATGTTCTCTCTCATTAATGTTTTTCTCTCTCCATCTCTCTTCCTTTCTCTCTAAAATCAATAATGAAAAAAAATTTTTTAAAGAATGTTTTCTTTTGAATGTTGTTGCAAGAGGACACCTTTTTTAAATCGTCTGCTAGTAAATGTTTAACAACCAGCTCACCATCCAGAAACAGACAAAAAGCCTTGATTTGTAATATTTGCCAATTTCTGTGGTGTAAGCACTTCCAACAGGGCTGATTTCAAATTACCAATATAATGATATTGAATGCAGGATTAGAAAAGAGATGCACAATACACCATGTTACATTCCAACCATATAAATGCAATAGACATATGTAACTTCACAGCATCAGTAATAAGATGTTGTATAATAATAAAAAATTAATTATTTTTACAACAAATTGTCCTTGGTATTAATATAATGTATTTAATTTTAATATATCATTTCATTTTTCATAATCATGTGTTAACAAGCAAAGAGAAAAAAAGAAATAGAGGAAGATACAAATAATGGAAACATACAGTGTGCTCATGGATTAGAAAAATTAACATCATTAAAATGTCCACAGTACCAAAAGCAATATAGATTCAATGCAATTACTACTAAAATACCAATAGCATAATTCACAGATCTAGAACACATATTTCAAAAATTTATATGGAACCAAAAAAGAACTCTGAAAACCTCAGCAATCTTGAAAAAGAACAAAGTTTGAGGGATCACAATACTGGAAAACTATATTACAAAGCCATTATAATCAAAACAGCCTGATACAGGCACAACAAGAGGCATATAGATAAGTGGAACAGAACAAAGTCCCCCAAAATTGACCCACATCTTTATGGTCAATTAATATTTGACAAAGGAGGCAAGAACATACAATGGAGTAACTATAGTCTCTTCAATAAATTGTTGGGAAAACTGTGCAGGTACATGCAAAAAAAAAAAAAAAAGTATAAAACTAGACCACCAACTTACACGATACACAAGAATAAACATAAAATGGATAAAAGAATTAAAGAATTAAATGTATGTTGAAAAACCTAGAAGAAAGCATAAGCAGTAACATTTCAGACTTCTGGAGTAGTAGTATTTTTGCTGATACATAGCCTAGGGCAAGAAAAACAAAGAAAAAATAAATAAATGGAACTACATCAAACTAAAAGTCTTCTGTACAACAAAAGAAATCATCAACAAAATAAAAGGGAAACCCACTGTATAGGAGAACATTTTCACCAATGATACATCTGATAAGGGGTTAATTTCCAAAATATAAAGAACGTATACAACTGAACACCAGGAAGACAAACAATCCCATTAAAAAATGGACAAAGGGCCTAAATAGACACTTCTCCAAAGAGAACATACAAATGGCCAATAGACATATAGAAAAATGCTCAAGGTCACTAATCATCAGAGAGATGCAAATAAAAACCACAATGAGGTATCACCTCACACCTGCCAGAATGGCCACCAACAATAAATCAACAAAAACATGTGCTGGTGAGGATATGGAGAAAGGGAACCATAGTACCCTGCTGGTAGGAATGCAGACTGGTACAGCCACTGTGGGAAACAATATGGAGTTTCCTCAAAAACTTAAACATGGAACTGCCATTTGACCCAGGGATCCCACTTCTGGGAATATATTAAGAATCCCAAAACACCAATCAGAAAGATCATATATACCCTTAGGTTTATAGCAGTATAATTGACAATAGCTAAGATCTGGAATAGCCCAAGTGCCCATCAGTAGATGAGTGGATAAAAAAAAGCTGTGGTACATGTACACAATGGAATACTATGCAGTTGTAAGAAAGGGGGATTTCTTATCATTTGAGATGACATGGAGGGACCAGGAGAGTATTATGCTAAGCAAAACAAGCCAAGCAGAGAAAGACAAATATCACATGATTTGACTTATTTGTGGAATATAATGAACTAAACAAACTGATGAACAAAATTCACCCAGAGACATAGAGGTAGGGTACAGACTGACAAACCTCAGAAGAGGGTGTGTGTGGGGGGGGGGGATAAACCATAGAACCTATATACATGTATGCATAACCAATGGGCATAAACCACAAAGCTGGGGATGGGGTGGGGGGGATGGGGAGGAGGGTTATTGGGAGAAAAAGGAGAAACATTTGTAAAAAAAAACAAATTAATAAAAATAATTTTAAAAAAGAGAGAGAACATTAAAAATCATTAATTCCTTTCCCACTCTCTAAGTCAAGTGAGCCTTATATGGAAACTTTCTTTTCGAAGTCATGATCTGAAGTATGTGTCTGGTAATTAAGTATATGTTGTTTCATGTCATGAAAACTCTAGAATAAATTCATATTCCTTATTTTTTCTTTTTGTCCTACCTAATATGCCACCAGGACTGGATTTTGAAAGCTTCAAGAAATTGTGATGACATATAGAAGAAGATTACATGTTATCAGAATTTTTACATAAAAAAAAAAAATGACAAAGAAAAAGAGAATAAAGAAAAACTCTTTAAATGCCTGGTTATAACTGACTCTTTGTGCCGCCTCTGACAAGCGTCCTCGGTGAGACATTAGTGTTTTGGGGCCACACGCAGGGCATTGGAGTTGGGTAGATAGGAAATGCTTGCCCTGCCTGTGGCATTTCCCTTGGGGCCCTCCTACAGGCTCTGTCATCTGATCTTCTCTGGGGGGTGGTTACTGCCCCCAGTGGAAAGAATCGGACGTGCCCTGGAGAAGTGGGAATGGGGTCCTGACTCCTGCTGTCCTCAGTTCTTCAGAGGGAAGACAGCAGGTAGGCAGGGCTCTCTGAAGTCAGAGGAGGAAGAAAAGGGGAGGAGCTCCATGGTCCTTAGGGAAGAGCAGGAGGCTCCAGCGGGCCTTGATCAAAATTCTCTGCCCACGGTCAGCTTTGTCAATGGCCAGGGTGGTGGGGGCCACACTGTCTTTGAGGAGCTGGCCCTTTGAAACCAAGATAAAGAGTACGGCTGATTGGGGGAAATAAAGTTCATTGTAATAGACTTTAGTATGATAATAAAGCAAATTTAATAATAAAGTTTATAAAAGTGAAAAAATAAATAAAGCTGCGGTACATTTACACAATGGAATAGTCCTAAGTTATTAAAAAGAAGGAGCTCTTACTATTTTTGACAGCATGAATGGACCTGGAGAGTATTATGCTAAATGAAATAAGCCAGTCAGAAAAAGACAACTATCACATGATCTCACTTATATGTGGAATCTAATGAACAAATAAACTGATCAACAAAATAGGACCAGAGGCATGGATACATGGTACAGAGGTCAGAGGGGAGGGGTGGTAGGGGAGACTTGCAGAGATTAACCCAAGAACATATGTGCGTATGTGCATTACCAATGGACACAGACAATACTGTGATGAAGGTGTGGGGGCAGGAGAGGGGCTGGAGGGACAAAAGTGGGGACCATAGGTAATAGTGTGAAAAATAAAAAATAAAATAAAACATATATTATTAAGTACAAAAATTAAAAAAGGCATCTCTCACAAACCATTAAGAACGGGTGCAAGCACACCACTGCCTCCATTATAAGTTAATCAAGCCTTATAAGTATCTTCATGATAGTAAAATCCGTATGTTAAACATATATCTAAATACATCCTACAGTTTTGTTGTTGTTTTTAAATTTTTTTTATTGATTGCTGTATTTTCTACTCATGGCAGAGTATGCTATCTTTGTTTGTTTTTTTTTCATTTTTTTTATTATTATTTTTTTGTTACCGATGTTTCTCCTTTTTTACCCCATTGGCACCCCCCTCCCCACCGCATCCCCGACCCCTCCCAGGCTTTGTTGTCCATGTCAATTGGTTATGCACACATGCATATAATTTCTGTGGTTTATCTCTTTCCATCCCCCCACCCCATCTTCTGAGGGATGTCAGTCTGTGCCCTACTTCCATGTTTCTGGGTCTACTGTATTCCTCAGACTGTTATGTTCATTATATTCCATATATAAGTGAGATCATGTGGTATTTTTCTTTTTCTGCTTGGCTTATTTCACTTAGGATAATACTTTCCAGGTGCCTCCATGTTGTCTCAAAGGATAAGAGATCTTTCTTTCTTACAGCTGCATAGTACTCCATTGTGTATATGTACCACTACTTTTTTATCCATTCGTCTACTCATGGACACTTGGGCTGTTTCCAGATCTCAGCTATTGTAAAAGTGCTGCTATGAACATGGGGGTACATATATCCTTCCTGATTGGTGTTTCAGGTTTCTTAGGGTATATTCCTAGAAGCGGGATTACTGGGTCAAATGGAAGTTCAATTTTTAATTTTTTGAGGTAACACCATATTGTTTTCCATAGTGGCTGCACCAGTGTGCATTCCCCCCCCAGCAGTGTACTAGAGTCCCCTTTTCTCCACACCCTTGCCAACACTTGTTTGATGATTTGTTGATGGCGGCCATTCTGACAGGTGTGAGGTGATACCTCATTGTTGTTTTAATTTGCATCTCTCTGATGATTAGTGATGTTGAGCATATCTTCATACGTCTCTTGGCCATTTGTATGTTCTGTTTGAAGAGCTGTCTATGTAGTTCCTCTGCCCATTTTTTAATTGGGTTCTTTGTCTTCCTTTTGTTGAGTTGTATGAGCACTCTATATATATTGGAAATTAACCCCTTATTTGATATATCATTGGCAATGATGTTCTCCCATACAGTGGGTTGCCTTTCCATTTTGATGATTGTATCTTTTGCTGTGCAGAAGGTTTTTAGTTTGATGTAGTCCCATGTGTTCATTTTTTCCTTTGTTTCTGTTGCCTTAGGTGATGTATCAGTGAAAATCCTGCTGCGTATCATGTCCAAAATTGTGTTGCCTACATTTTCTCCTAGAATATTTATGGATTCCCGGGTCACATTTAAATCTTTTATCCATTTTGAGTTTATTTTTCTGTATGGTGTAAGTTGATGGTCTAGTTTTTTGCATGTAGCTGTCCAATTTTCCCAACACCATTTATTGAAGAGACTGTGTTGACTCCACTGTATGCTCTTGCCACCTTTGTCAAATATCAATGGAGCATATTGCCTTGGGTCCATTTCTGGGTTCTCAGTTCTGTTCCACTGGTCTATACGCCTGTTCTTGTGCCAGTACAGTTTTGATTACAGTCACTTTGTGGTATAACCCGATATCTGGTATTGTGATGCCACCTACTTTGTCCTTCTTTTTCAAAATCGCTGTGGCTATTCGGGGACTTTTTTGGTTCCATATGAACAGTTGAAGTATTTGTTCTAGTTCTTTGAAATATGTCATTGGTATGTTGATGGGGATTGCATTGAATCTATAGATTGCGTTGGGTAGTATGGACATTTTAAAGCTGTTAATTCTTTCAATCCATGAACAAGGTATGTGCTTCCACTTTTTATATCTTTCTCTATTTCTTTTTTCAATGTCCAGTAGTTTTCTGAAAATAGGTCCTTTACTTCTTTGGTTAAGTTTATTCCTAGGTATCTTAATTTTTTTGCCAAGATGGTAAATGGGATTGTTTTTACAGTTTCTCTTTCTGTGATTTCATCATTAGTGTATAAGAATGCCATCAATTTATTGATGTTAATTTTGTATCCTGCTATTTTGCCAAATTCATTTATTAAGTCTAGTACATTTTTGATGGAGTCTTTAGAGTTTTCTATGTATAATATCATGTCATTTGCAAATAATAACACTTTCACTTCCTCCTTTCCAATTTGGATCCCTTTTATTTTTTCCTCATATCTGATTGCTGTGGCTAAGACTTCCAGTACTATGTTGAATAAGAGTGGCGAAAGTAGACATTCCTGTCTTGTTCCTGTTCTTAATGGAAATGTTTTTAGTTTCTGCCCATTGAGTATGATGTTGGCTGTAGGTCTTTCATAATGGCCTTTATTATGTCGAGATATGATCCCTCTGTTCCCACATTGCTGAGCGTTTTTATCAGAAATGGATGGTGGATTTTGTCAAAGGCTTTTTTGGCATCTATTGATATGGTCATGTGGTTTTTATTCTTCATTTTATTTATGTGGTGTATCAAGTTTATTGATTTGCAAATATTGTACCAGCCTTGCATCCCTGGGATGAATCCCACTTAGTCATGGTGAATAATTTTTTAGATGTGTTGCTGGATTTGATTTGCTAGTATTTTGTTCAGGATTTTGGTGTCTATGTTCATCAGGGATATTGGCCTGTAGTTTTCTTTCTTTGTAGTGTCTTTTTCTGGTTTTGGAATTAGAATTATGCTGGCCTCATAAAACAAGTTTGGAAATCTTCCTTCTTCTTGAATTTTTTGAAATAGTATGAGGCGAATGGGTGTTAGTTCTTTTTTGAATGTTTGGTAAAACTTCCCCGTGAAGCCATCTGGGCCTGGCCTTTTGTTTGCTGGGAGAATCTTGATTACCTATTCAATTTCCTTAGTTGTTATTGGTCTGTTCAAGTTTTCTATCTTTTCCCAGTCCAGTTTTGGGAGACTGTGTGTTTGTAGAAATTTGTCCAATTCACTTAGATTGTTGAATTTGTTGCCAAATAGTTGTTCATAGTAGCTGTTAATGATCTTTTGTATTTCTATGGTGTTGGTTGTTACTTATCCTCTTTTGTTTCTGATTTTGTGTATTTGGGTTCTCTCTCTTTGTTTCTTGGTGAGTCTAGCTAAGGGTCCATCAATCTTGTTTATCTTTTCAACAAACCAGCTCTTTGTTTCATTGATTCTTCTAATTGTTTTTTTTTTTTTTTGGTCTCTATGTCATTTATTTCTCCTCTGATCTTTACTATTTCTTTCCTTCTACTTTGTCTGGGGTTTTCTTTTTGTTTGCTTTCTAATTCTTTAAGTTGTGAGGTTAGACAGTCAATTAGAAATTTTTCTTGTTTCTTGAGGTATGGCTGTAGTGGTATGAACTTCCCACTCAGAACTGCTTTCGCTGCATCCCATAGATTTTGTGTTGTTGTGTCTTCATTTTCATTGGTTTCCAGGAAGGTTTTAATTTCTTCCTTGATTTCCTCGGTAACCCATTCATTGTTTAATAAAATGCTATTTAGCCTCCATGTATTCCAATGTCTTTGCATTTTCTTGTTGCAATTGATTTCTAGTTGCATGCCATTGTGATCTGAGAAGATGCTTGATATGATTTCAATCTTCTTGAACTTGTAGAGATTTAGTTTGTATCTTATCATGTGGTCTATCTTTGAGAATGTCCCATGTGCACTTCAAAAGAATGTGAATTCTGTAGTTTTGGGGTGTAATTCTCTGTAGATATCTATTAAATCCATTTGCTCTAGTGCTTCAATTAAAGTCTTTGTTTCCTTGCTAATTTTTTGTCTAGAGGATCTATCCAGTACTGTCAACGAGGTTTTGAATTCCCCTGCTATGATTGTATTGCTGTCGATTTCTCTTTGGAAGTCCTCCAGAAGATTTTTAATATATTTTGGTGCACCTATATTGGGTGCATATATGTTTATCGAGGTTATATCTTTTTGTTGGATAGATCCTTTTAATATTATGTAGTGGCCTTCTTTGTCTCTAGTTATGGCCTTCATTTTGAAATCTATTTTATCAGATATGAATATTGCTACCCCAGCTTTTTTTTGCTTGGAAATTTTTTTTCCATCCCTTCACTTTCAACCTATGTGAGTCTTTTGTTGTGAGGTGGGTCTCTTGTAAACAACATATAGATGAGTCATGCTTTCTTATGCAGTCAGCTACTCTGTGTCTTTTTATCGGAGCATTCAGTTCATTTACATTTAAGGTGATTATTGATATGTACTTGTTTATTGCCATTTTTGTTTAGTGTGGATATATTTTTCTTCCTATTTCTTCTACTAATTACAGTAGTCCATTTAACATTTCTTGCAGTGCTGGTTTGGTGATCATGTGTTTTCTTAGCCTTTTTTTGACAGTGGTGTTTAACGTGGGTCTTCCCTTGCTCATCTAAACCCAGCAGAGGGAGCCACGAACAGCAGAACGCCAACACCCACAGGGAAAACTTGACAGGCTCCAAAGCACACTGTGATAGCCAAAATGTGAAACACAGAAACAGAAGCCAAATGAAAGAACACGAGACCTCCACTGATGATGAGATCAATGTGGAGCAGTTAGGCAAGTTAACAGAGCTAGAATTCAGAGCCATGATCTTGAGGAAGCTCAACAGCATGAGTAAGGACATAGAGATGCTGAAAATAAACCAATTGTAAATTAAAAACCACCAAGAAGAGATAAAAAAATGACATATCAGAAATGGAAAACACATTGGAAGGTCTAATAAGCAGAGTAGAGGAAGCTGAGGACCGGATCAGTGAATTAGAAGACAGGGTAGAAAAAATCAACCAATCAGAAAACCAAAAGGAAAAAATGATTAAAAAACAGGAAGACAGCTTAAGAGAACTGTGGGACAACTGGGAACATAATAATGTTCGCATCATAGGAGTCCCCGAAGAAGAAGAAAATGAGCAACGGTTAGAGAATATATTTAAAGAAATAGTGACAGATAACTTCCCTAATTTGGTGAAGGAAGAAGGCATTCAAGTTCAAGAAGCACAGAGAGCCCCAAGTAAGAAGAACCCAAACAGGCCTTTACCAAGACACATAGTAATTAAAATGCCAAAAATTAAAGACAAAGAGAGAATCCTAAAAGCAGCAAGAGATAAGCAACAGGTTACTGACAAAGGAAACCCCATAAGGCTCTCAGCTTTTAAGTTTGACATTACTGTGGAAGTCACTGTTTTGTTCTCTGAATTATATTCTTTTCAAATGGCTGATTTAAGATATGATGAAATTGTTTTAAAAAAACTGGCTGTGAAAATCTCTGAATTCCTAGAGAAATTACACTGTTACTGGGAGGACCAGTAACATTGATACAATCTTTTCGTACCTTCCATGCTAATACTGACTGAACTAATGAGACAATTTCCTAATGGCACGTGTTCAATATTTTCTGGTCAAGCTTACAGTCAGGATGGCAGTGTAGGTAAAAGTGGCACCCATTATTCAGAACCACTTGAAATCCAGCTGAATAGTAGCCCTATAACTAGGATAAAAGAGGAAGCCACTTTGAGACTGGTAGAAAATGTGGAGATGCAGAACGGACTGGTCCTACACCCAAGTGCGGCGGCTCCAAATTAAGAGAGAGATCTTAGCTGCAGAGGATCGCCTGAGGAGCAAGGGGTCCCAGCCCCATCACCCCCATCCAGGATTTCAGTGATGAGGATAGGATGCCCTATCCTGACTGTGAAAATAAGCTGACTTGAGGCTGAGGGACAGAGTGCTGCTAGAGTCTCAAGCATGCCTCTTTAAAGGGCCCACACACAGACTTAAACTCACTTCCTCTGAGCTCCAGTGCTGAGTCAGCAGCTCAAAGGGTACCAGGGACATACAGAGAGGAACTGAATTGTTTGGCATCAGGAGGAGAGCTAGAGGAGTATTGTTTTCCCAGACAGAAGTACTGACAGAGGCCACTGTTCCTTCGCTGAGCCCTCCCCCAACAGAGTCAGTAGGCCGGCACCATATCTAAGTCTCCATCAACCAAGCTAACATTTTTCAGCCTACTGTGGGGGTTCTCTGAGATCCTGCCACACCCAACTTTAAAGCACACTCAAGTCCTTTCCAGTGGCTTTCCCATACCAAAGGCTTATCTTGGCTCACTATGCAGACTTTTCTGAAGTCTCTCAAACAAGCAGCATCTGGCCTCTGCAGACCTCCTACCTCTTGCTAAGTGGCCCCAGGCCTGGCACTAGTGGCAGCTGGCTGCTTCACAGCTTGGACTCTCCTAGCACTTCCCAGCCCATCACAAGTAGTGGCCATCTGCAGATTGTTCTGTAGCTCATGCCAGGTGGGCCCAGGAAGGGCACAAGAGGCAACTGACCTTAGTCTGTACCTCCTTATTCAAAACACTTATCACACTAGATCATAATAGTCCTGTTAATTCCTTGAGGTTAAAAACTACACCTGTCTTATTTATCTCTATAAACCCAAACCTGAATATAGTGGCTTAAATAGTAAAGAAAATCAATAGACATTTGTTGAATGAATTGATGAGTTTGTCCTGAGGATTAAAAAAGGATAATGATATAGAGTAGTTGGTCATAGTGTCCTTTCCAAGAAACTAGACATACAACTGTAAAGGAAAGGGGAGAGGAAGATTACAGAGAATACAGGATATTTTGACCACTCCACTTTGAGCCCCAAGGATGATTCTCTTTTTTTGAGTATAAATCTTTTAATCATAACAATACCAATGTGGATATATTTTAAGTGAGAAAATATTTCTTAAAATTAAAATCACAAAGATAATTTAAAAAATTGGAAAGGAAAGGAAATGATTTTAACTTCTATTAACATCATTTGCTTGAATATTTTCAATTGGATTCATCATTTCTGATGTTGATTACATGAAAAGGATTTGATTCAGCCATCTGATTCTGTCCATATTAAATTTTAAAAAATCATTGCTTTTAGAGAGACAAAGAAAAGGAGAGAGAGAGAGAAGCATCAATTTGTTGCTCCACTTATTTATCCTTCATTGGTTGATTCTTGTATGTGCTGTGACCCAGATCAAACCCACAACCTTGGCATATCACATATCAAATATTAATTGTAATTTCTGTAATTTGTTTTCTTTTGAGGTTATTCTGCCTATTGATTCCAGATTTCTAAAGTCAAATTTGGCAAACACAAATTTTGTCAGGATGATTGTATTTTTCCATTATTTCTATAGATAAAGTTTTTAAGATATGTATATTTGGCCAAGGTTAGTGTTTCATAGATTATATCTAACACATACACACACAATTCTTAAAATAACATAGAGAACACAATCTTTTATAATTTTTCTTTTACAAATGTTAAACTGTTCCATTTTATCCATTGTTGGCTTTAATTTGTGCTTTTTTATTTTAATCCTCAGTCAAGGATACTTTTTTCTATTTTATCTTCAGATAGAGTGGGAGAGAGAGAAAAAGAGAGAGAGACATTGATGTGAGAGAAGACACATCACTTGGTTGCCTCCTGCATGGCCACCAACCAGGGTTTGGGACGAACTGCAACTGAGGGACGTGACCTTGGCTAGAGTTGAACCTGTGACTCTTTGGTCTGTGGACCAACGCTCCACCGCTGAGCCAAACCAGCCAGGGCTAAGGTGTGCTTTTTAAAACAGTGTTATTTATTATGACTTGTATAGATGATTAACAATTTAGTTTATATACAAAATTTAAAGCTGTTAAAATAACTGAAGCCCTCTAGTAGGTCAGAACTATACTTTCTGGGTGTTCAGCATTAGCACTGAAATGTTGTTTGACTTAAAAATATTCATGGATGTACTGAACAACTTTTATTTCCATTTTCCTGGATTTTTAAACATTATTTTGTTTATATGATTAAGTACTTACCACAATGTGAATAAGGCTTCACCTACTCATGTGCCCTCAAACACATTTTATTTCCTTTGTATAAATAGGCAATTTCATCATGAAAGGAATTTTTATATAAAAATAGAACAATACTAAAAGAACAACCACTGGGCTATCTCAGATATTTAAAGAACAGTAAGGCAGTACAGCAACAATAGTCAGAAGTAGGTTTCAGAGACATTTCATCCTAAAACCTAGTAACCAATGAGAAGGCAAAAGGACAAATACTTCCAAATCCTCCATCCTTGAAACATAAACTGTTTTATTGTCAAAGTCTAGAAACAATTTTGATCTTTCTGATGTAAAATGTAATAATTATTTATTCTTTAGAAACAGTGATACAATTGAGTTTATACAGTTCTGTCTACCTTGTGATTATCTGACACTATTACCATAACTCTTCTTCAAATGACATCCAAAACATTCTCAGCACTCATGAAGGATAAACTTTAGTAGACAAACAATTGTCTGGGTTAGTGGGAATCAGCATTGCCAATAGCAATAATAGAAATCTAAGTTAGTAAGTTTAAAAAAAAAAATTGTTCTTGCCCTGGCCGGTTTGGCTCAGCGGTTGGAGCATCAACCTGCGGTACAGAGAGACCCGGGTTCGGTTCCCGCTAAGGGCATGTACCTCGGTTGCAGTTTGTCCCCCGCCCTGGTTGGTCGTGTGGGTGGCAGCCACTCGATGTGTCCCTTCACGTCAATGTTTCTCTCTCTCTCTCTTCCTCTCTCTCCCTCCCGCTCTATCTGAACAAAAAAAATGCAAAAATGTCCTCGGGTGAGGATAAAAAAAAAATTGTTCTTAACATTGTTGGCATTATATGATTTTCACAGAGGTCTCTGAAGCAAGACTCACCTCTGTGAGCAAAGATCTCTTCCTTAATAATACCTAGGTAAACTGAGGAAGAGAGAATTCCTTATAGATCAAGGAAACTTCCAATAGGAGGAAAACTTCATGCAATTAAGTAGCTGGAGTTGGCTGAGAGATATAATTCAGTAAAGTGTCCTCTAATCCTTAAGATCACTCTAATCCTTATAGTTTCATAAATAATATAGGATTTCTTGGGCCCTTGCACAACCATTACCTTTGCCTAGGCTATGTCATCATAAGAAAGGAGCTCTAGGCCGTTTGAAATGATCCACTATCGTCATTGACCATATTCATTTGTATCACTCTGCAAGTAAAGACTTTGGAGGAAGTTAACTTCCCAGGGACAAATTTCCATTTCCAAAAAGTGTAAAGAATGGACCAGATAGTTTTTACAGAATGAGTATAAAATTGACATTTCTAAATTAGAAGATGTTTACCTTCTTTGAGAAAATTTAAAGCATTATAATAAAAGAAGCAGTAGCAATACCTCTTTCTAAGTGACAAGAAGCACTTTTTTAATGAAAATTTCTGAAACATTACAAATAATCTGTTTCTGAAAGAGGTCAGATAATTGCAGGATACAGAATAGAAATGTTTCACGAATGCTTGCTTCATAAAATGCCAGTTACTATGGGAGGAACTCTGGGGTTAGCAATGCTCTGGGCTCTTGCTCAGACCATAATGCTTTTGTCACATTTCAACACAAAATGCCCAAGTTTGTGACTCTTGGTGCATGCCCAGATGAGAAAAACTCATCAGGATTAAGCAAGTGATATAATCTTACCTGTGTAGGCACTTTTGAGGGGCTGCTTTTACCTATAAATTTAGATTCTTTCAACATAAAAGCAAAAGACTGGTAGAATGAAGTCTTGAGCAACACTGATATTTTTTCCCCTTTGCAACCTGTGACATCAGCCAGCATGCCCCGTGGTTGTTATTTGGACTTGATTGGTAACCATTACTGCCACGGTTGGCAGAGTGAGCACGCAGGAGGGGCCTTTCCATTAAAGGAATATGAAATTCCCTAACAAGCTCCGAGGCCACGTGGCTGTTGCAGGGTTGAACTCACAAGAGCATAAGGCTCCACTTAAGATGCTGTTGTGAAGGAGCACCCTAACTTGCATCACGGTTTCATTTAGTCTAAGCTGTACTAGGGATTTTTCCATTAAGCAGTGTTACACACTTAACACTTGAAATTACTCATGCTCTGAGGAAAAGGCAATATTGTTTTTTTTCCTACTCTCCTTCTAGAGCACCAGCATCTTCTATGGCATATGTATTCAATCCTGACTGTCTAATAGAACAGACTATGTGGTTACATAAACAAGGGAACACCAGGCATGTTGAAGTGACATAACTAGGAGGGGAACGTGAATATTCATGCTGGTAATGTGGGCATATACCAGTTAAGAAATCAGAGAGAACAGGGCTTTAGTCCCTACAGTTTAACAGGCCCAGAAAAGAGTCATATATATATATATATATATATATATATATATATATTTTTTTTTTTTTTTTTTTTTTATTTTAGAGAGAGAGAGGAAGGGAGAGGGGGAGAGAGATAGAAACACTGATGAGAGAGAACATCGACTGGTCGCATCCTGCATGCCCCCCACTGGGGATTTGGCCCACAACTTGGGCATGTACCCTGACAGGGAATGACACCAGCAACCTCTGGTACATGGGTCGACACGCACCCTCTGAGCCACACCAGCTGGGCAGAGTAGTTGGATATTTTGAAAACATATACATTGACATTAATGGGAAAGGGGAATTATGACACCATTCTAATTTTGGTTTATGTGTCACTCAACTAACAAATTGGCCTGGGATGAGAAGTGCGATATGATGAAATTTTCTCAGTGTTTTTAGGACAAAATCTGATGAAGGAAAGAATAGTAAACTACTTCTGTCTTTCATGGGAGAATGATCTTCACTGCAAGAAAACTACAAATTATATATATTTAAACTATACATTATTATATATATTTAGTTATGTTTGGGATAGGCTGCGTGGATGTGTGCATGTGAGTGTGTGTAGGTGTGTTGCGTGTGTGCATGGGAGCATGGACCCAAAATAACAGAACTATTTAGGAAAAATATGATACTTGATTTGATTTTTTGCAACCACTTAGATTTGTTTTCTAGTGTGATTTTCTCTACAATAATCTTGTGGAGAAATCTATACACAGCATGATTAAAGCTGTCCCTAGAAGCTTTCTTGAGGTAAATTGAAATGTATTCTTCCCCTTCTGCCCTATTTGGCCATTTTCTTTCTGTAGGATTCCTCACTTCAGACGTGAAGTCACATCCTCTGACAGTAGCCAGCGCAAGTTTTGGGATGCTCACTATCAGAGAGAGGGACTTAAAATTATTCCAAACCTCAATATCTGCACCACTGACCTTCTCTTTCTTTCCCAGGCCAGCCTCTACCCTCTTTTCAGTCATCACTCCACCAATATTAGCCCTAGCTTCCCCTCTGGATTTTCTTCCTTTATTTCTAATTGTTTAAGCCCACTAAAAAATCTCTAATGTAAGTCTGCCCCCATGACTGATTTTGAAAATGTTATTTTTAGAAAATACCTACAAAGGCAAGGAAATGATGTGATCAGGTTTGCTGACTTACTGTCTAAAAGCTTGTCTGGTTTTTTATAAAATGACAGACATATTGATGGGGTTAAAGGGGTCGCTCTATGGAAGAGAATGAGCCGTGAGCATAAGTAAAGCCTGGAGAACACAGGGACTGTGGTTGGAAAGGGCTCTGGGGACACTGCCCCAGAAAGCAGCAGCCAGCGTAGCAGGAAAGGTCAAGTCAAGGTTCCCACCTCAGCCCTGTGGCTGGCTCGGCACCTTCTGGTTTGGAATAAATCACGTAGGCTGAGGAGACCCTCACTCTTTCTCTCTAGATGTATGACACCACCAATAATGTTAGAACATAATTCTTAAAAACTTACTAACATTATAACTTTTAATTATTAGTAAAATTTTGTTTATAAATAATTCCCCAAAGAAAATATTAGTTCCTCATTTTCCCCTCATTTCTAAAACAATCTAGGGCTTCAGAGGTAAAGCCGTAGTACACTGAAAATCACTGTGTTCATCTGTGTTGCTATTTTGTGCACCCTAGTTTTTATAGTACTGATATTTATGAGTAAAAGTGCTTTGTCTTTTCTTATAAACTATTACTTCATGAAAGCACATCCAAACCAATACATTGAAAAGTAAAAAAATGCTTAACATTTTTTTCTTCAGTAAGTAAAAATAAAAAATGGACTAAATGTTAAAATAAAATTTAAGGGAGTAGGGAGAAAACAGTAAAAGGAAACAGCTAACTAAAAGAGCAGTCATTAACATTCACTGAACCCTGACTACCAGCTAGACACTCCGCTAAGTACTTTTTGTGGGCTGTATCGTTCAGTGATCCCAGGACCCCATGAGGAGGGTGTCAAGGTTATCTTTATAGCTTAGATGAGGAAACGAAAGTGAAAGCTGAGGGTCCTGTTGAAGATCCCATTGTGGGTGAATCGCACAGCTGGGACAGACACACTGGTATGCAATCCAGGAGAGAGAGGGAGAGAAGTGAAGATAAGAAGAGCAAGAGAAAGTGAATGGACATTGTCGCTCCCCACACCCACTCCCAAAGTCCATCCAGGTGATACACAGTCCCCATGTCAGCTGTTACTCCACTCCATTTTCTGTTCTCCACTTAGGGCTTTTAATGAAGAAAAACAAAAGGTATAACAATGATTTTACAATAAAAATGTTCATGATTTTTTTTTTTCAAGTTAACCGTTTGCAAAAATTGACACTTTAAATATTTCTTGTCACAAATGTCATACAACCCATTGATGTTGACCTCATCCCAGTATATGACTGAGTTAACCTATGAATGCCTTTCTATAGAAAGTAGTCTAGCCCAGCCAGTGTGGGTCAGTGGTTGAGCATTGACCCATGAACCAAGAGGTTGCTGGTTCAATTACTGGTCAGGGCACATGCCCAGGCTGTGGGCCAGATCCCCAGTGGGGGCATGCAGGAGGCAGCCAATGGATGTTCTCTCTTATCAATGTTTCTATCTCTCTCTCCCTGTCCCTTTCTCTCTCTCTAAAAATCAGTTGGGGAGGGGGGAATTAGTCTAGCTCAAACATTAGTTCAGATGCTTGGAGTGCCATCCTGTACACAAAAAGGTTGTGAGTTCCATCCTGGACCGGGGTACCTATGAGGACAACCAATCAATGTTTCTCTGTCACATCAATGTTTCTCTCTTTCTCTTTCTCCCTTCCGCTCTCTCTAAAATGAATAAACATATCCTCACGTGAGAATTAAAAAAAGAAAGAACCCTGGCCGGTTTGGTTCAGCGGTTGGAGCATTGGCCTGTGGTCCAGAGAGACCTGGGTTCGGTTCCCAGTAAGGGCACGTCTCTCGGTTGCAGTTTGTCCCCGGCCCCGATTAGGGTTTTGCGGGAGGCAGCCATTCGATGTGTCCCATTCAAGTCGACGTTTTGTTTTTTTCTCTCTCTCTCTCTCTCTCTCCCTCCCTCCCTCCCTCTCTATCTGAACAAAAATGGAAAAACGTCCTCCAGTGAGGATAAAAAAAAAAAAAAGTCTCTATAAAACATTATGCTTATTAGTGTTTGTTAATCAGGTAGTAAAATGCCATTAACTTAGCTGAGTTTAAGGTAATTGGTTACTATAATAGATATAATTCCCAGGTGCAGAGAGAGGCATAGACCTACTTTCCACCCAACTAAGGCAGTGATTTTTTTACTCTAAGGAGCCATAAGCAATCTTTGGAGGTGCCCCAGGGGACAACTGTGACTAGAGGTTGGGTCTCTTGACCCTCTTTTTCAATCCCTGGTACACAGAGCAATTCTATTCTTATATGATTTTTATACTGGGTTTTGAACAAGGTTTTGGTTAAAAAAGAGTTCAGTTTAAAAAATCTTGAAAATTGTTGAGGTAAAGGATTTCCTATTTTCTTCAAGCACGTTCTTATTTTATTTTATTAAGCCTTAACCTGAGGATACTTTTCCCAATGATTTTTACTGAGAGTAGTCAGGAAGAAGAGAGGGAAGGAAGGAGGGAGGGAGAAGGGGGGAGAGAGAAAGAGAGAGAGAGGTATCAATATGAGCCCTGTCCAGTGTGGGTCAGTTGTTGAGCACCATCTTATGCACCAAGATGTTGCTGATTCGATGCCCACTCAGGGCATATAACCACATACCCGGGTTCTATTTCTGGTCGGGGTGCTATGTTCGGGCCTCATATGGGAGGCAACAGATTAATGTTTCTCTCTCACATTTATGCTCCCCCTCCATCCCGCGCTCTCAAAAATCAATAAAAAAATTTTTTTATAAAAAGAAGAAACATCAGTGTGAGGGAGATGCATCAATTGGTTGCCTTGCCAAGACCGAGGATTGAACCTGCCACCCAGGTACATGCCCTTGGCCGGGAATTGAACCTGTGACCCTTCAGTGTGCCGGGCCAGCACTCTATCCACTCAGCCACACTAGCCAGAGCTCTTCCAGCATGATTTTTAATATAAAGCCAATTTATAATTGTTTATAGCTGTTTTCAAAACTCATAGCAAATAATAGTCTGGTATTATTAATGACACTAGAATAACAATGAAACCTTTCAGTAAAATCATATAATAGTACTTGAATAACAAGGTTGCAGTGGTTCAATCCACCACTTCTGCTCAAGTATACTGATGTAAGATAAAGTCAGAGCAAATTAACAATTTTAGAAAAGTTTAATGGTGCTTAACAAAAGAAAAAATAATCATAAGGTTGTTGTTGTTTTTTTAATTTATAAGGTGTATATTCTGAGAAGAAAGTAAAATGAGTCTGGTCTGATTTTTTCTTCATAAAATCATGATGTTAATGTCCAGTGTGTTCTGCTGTTTTTTTATATGCAAATATTGATGATCTGTTCTTGTAACTCATCTTTGTCATCCCAGGCAAAGCCTTTCCCCCATTAAACAAAAAAACAGAAAAACAGTACATGAAATTTTCTTACATTTAGAAATGTATTTTCCTTTTCCATAAGTATTTCAAAATTGGTTTTAATACTATAAAATGTTGAAACAGCCTCAGAAGGCTGTATGAATGTAAGGAATAATATACAGGGTGGGGCAAAAGTAGGTTTACAGTTGTGAGTAAACTGAACAGAGTTTATTTTTGTGTTATTTATTTAGTTAGTTTTATATTATTTTCCAAACAAACAACTGTAGACTTACTTTTGCCTCCACTCTTTAGTTAAGTTCAGTTGTTTGCTTCTTATACATATGAAACTATGCCAGTCTGGCAAATAATAATTGGAAGAAGAAGGTGGAGGAGGAGGAGGAGGAAGAGGAAGAGGATGGGGAGAAAAAGGAGGAAGATGAGGAGGGGGAGGAGGAGGGGGAGGAGGAGAGAGGGAGGGAGGACAGGAGGAGGGGGAGGAGAGAAGAAGGAGAATCTCTCATCTCCAGGAACTTACTTTAGGTTTACTGGTAAAGACAGCTGTATGAGGAACTTGAATACAGTATGAATATGACTGATAACATAAATGTGTGCACCAGCAACCCAAAGAAAGAGTAATAAGCTCAATCGGAGGTTTCAGGAAGATTTTTCTGAAGACCACATTTGAACTTAGGGCAATTTTTAAACAACTTCAATGAGACATTATTGAGGTATAATTGACACACCATAAAATCTACTCAAAGTTCACAATTCAATATTTAATGTATTTGCATGGTTGTGTGATCAATCACCAAAATCAAACTTTAGAGCACTGTGGTCTCCTCTTAAAGAAAGCCATTGCCATTAGCTGTCATTTACCATCTCCTCTCTCCACCTTTCACTCCACCCCACTAAGCACCCACTAATCTACTTTCTGTCTCTACAGATTGGCCTGTTCCAGAAATTCCATATAAATGGAAATACACACTATGTGGTTTTTGTGACTGATTTCTTAGCATAGGTATTTTCAAGGTTCATCTTGTTGTGACAGATACTATTACTTTATTTCTTTTAATTGCTAAATAACTTTCCATTGTATGGCGATGCTCTATGTTATCTGTTCATTCATCAGTTGATGGATATTTGGGTTGTTTCCATATTGGGGCTATTGTAACTGATGCTTTGAAGATTTTTCTGTGTAGTAGTTTTTGTGTGAACATGTTTTTAATTCTTTTGTATATGCTTAAGAATGAAATTGCTGGATCTTATAACTGTACGTTTACTTTTCTGAAGAACTGCCAAACTGTTTTCCAAGGTGGCTACACTATTACACATCCCCATTGGCAACAATGGAGAATTCCAGTTTCTTCACCTCCTCACCAACAATTGCTATTGTCCTTCTTTTTGTTTGTAACTAACTTAGGGATTGTGAAGCTGTCCTTTGGGTTTGCATTCCCCTAATGGCTAATGACATTGTGCCTCAATTTCATATGCTTATTGACTATTTGTATATATCTTCTTTGGAGAAATGTCTATGTCTATTCAGATACTTCAGTCATTTTTTTGTTGTATTTTTTGTCTTTTTATTATTGAGCTGTAAGAGTTACTTATATACTCTGTATACATGTTTCTTATCAGATACATGATTTGCAAATATTTTTGCCCATTCTACAGATTGCTACTTCATTTTCTTGGTCTTATTTGCTGCATGGATCTCTCTAATTTTGATGTAGCCCAATGTATCTATCTTGTTGTTGTTACCATTGCTTGTGTTTTTGGTGTCATATGCAAGAAAACATCTGAGCGTAGGCCTTGAATGATGAATAAGGCAGAACCAAAGAGAGAGTTGTAGAAGCTCATCCCAGGCAGAGGTAATAGAACAAGCAATGGCATTTAAGTATGATGCACTGTGAAATCCTCTTCTGTTGTTTAGAACAGGGTCGATTCCCAGAGAGCCATCCTAGTAACTTTGGGACACTGCCATTCCAGTTTTTAATGCACAGAAAGGTATTATTAACACTAACATATTGCTAGCTGCAGGTTAAGCTCAGTTAAAGAAATGTATGTGCTAAAAGAAGGTCCACATCATATAAACATCTGAAAATACCTATATTCCTTTAAATGATTAAAAGATGTATATCCTCTTATTTGGAGGCCCTAAGGCAAAGTCCAGTTGACATATCCTAGTTATTATTCTGGATCTATATCTCCGAGATTGTCAAGTATGTTTTGAGAGATTTTTCTAATACAGTTAAAATTGGCATCTTCCCCCTGTCCTTTGTCCCCCAGGTCTCCTGCTTACAGTCACATGCATTACTATTAGTTGTTTGTATGCTCTTGCAACTCTATTTCAAGATTTTTCAGACAAATGCTAACACTCTGCTTTCCATTTATCATCCCCAGACCCCCTCCCTTTAACAATATATCTTTGGGAATGTTTGAAATCAGAACATATATGAAGACCTTATTCTTTTTAATAACTGCATGGTTGTTGTGGTATGTTTTGATTTATTTACCTAATTCTCTACTATTCTACTCTTAGGTTGTTTGCATCTTTCTGCTACTATACAAATGTTTCAGTGAAATTCCTTGCTATACATAGATGTATGTAATATACAATATTAGAGACATATGTATGTCTGTACAATGACTACATTGAAATTAAATTTCTGTCAGAATCTAGGTGCATTCTTTTTAATTACACTTTCAAATTGACAACAAATTTGACAGTTTATGTTCTCATCAGTGATACATGAGATTGTCTATTCCCTCACATACTTGTAGATAGTGTATTATCAATTGCTTTTTATTTTTGGCAATTTAATAGTTTTTTTTTAATTCTCCAGTTTCAATTTTAATCAAGGAAATTATATGTGTCAGATTAAGCTAACTGTATTTCTTTTTTGTCCAATCACATTCTTTGATCTTGAGTTGTGGTACTTCTTTTTCTTATGTATACTGTGTATATATGTATACTGTGCTTTTCTTTCTTCTTCTTTTTTTTTTTTGAAAATATTTATTTTGGATATAATTTGTAAATATTTTAATATTCTTTTTTTCCAGTTTGACATTTGCTTATAATTTAACATAGGATTTTTCCCAAGACTTAGTTACTATTATTGTTGTTGTTGTTGTTGTTGTTGCTTGGTGTACTCAAACATACTAGTCTTTTTTAGAGCTTCAGGATTTCCTAGCATCCTTTTAAAGACTTCCACACTATGAGATTTTAAAACACACACACATTTTCCTCAAGTATTTTTGTTTCTTTTCTTTATGTTTAACTCTTAGATCCTTCCAGAATATACACATGCACACACACATATTTTTTCTTCTTCTTTTCAAATTCAGATAACCTGGTTTATGTTGTGCCCTAATGATGGCTTTACCAGATAACTGATCCTGGTATTTAATTATCAGTAATAAAAAGGGCCAGAGAGTAATTTTTTTAAATACAAAGCCCTAGTTCTTCTTCTTTTTATTTCCTTTATTGATTTTAGTGAGAAAGGAAGGGAGAGGGAGAGAGAGATAGAAACATGGATGAGAGAAAACATTGACTGGCTGCCTCCTGCATGCCCCCCATTGGAGATTTGGCCAACAACCTGGGCATGTGCCCTGGCCAGGAATTGAACCAGCAACCTTTTGGTGCATGGGTTGATGTTCAACCACTGAGCCACACCGGCCGGGCCCTAGTTCTTTCCTTAAACATATTTTCAGACGTTTATCCATCCAGTTATCACAAAATAAAATCAAGTTAACCCTTGCGTATAATTAATTAAATATTGTGTAATCTATTTTATGATAACAGAAAGTTATGTTTAAATTTGAAAATTTTATGAGCATTTTACTGAGGTTAAAAATAATATTTTCTAAACAGGATAACAAAAATATATCTGCACTCCCATGTTTGCTGCACCATTATTCACAGTAGCCAAGATATGGAAACAGCCTAAGTGTCTGCCAATGGATGAACAGATGAAGCAGATGAGGCATATATATGCCATGGGATATATTATTCAGTCATGACAAGGAAAGAAATCCTGCCATTTGCTACATTGTAGATGGGCCCTGAGGGCATTATGCTAAGTGAGATGAGCTAGATATAGGAAGGGTATGATATCACTAATTGGTGAAATCTGAAAAAGCCAAACTCATAGAAACAGAGAATAGAGTGTGGTTACCAGGGGCTGGAGTTGGGGGAATTGAGGAGATGCGGTTAAAGGGTACAAACTTACAACGAGACAAATAAGTTCTGGAGATTCAATGTTGAGCATAGTATTTGAATTATATATTTTAAATATTCTAGGAGACAAGATATTAAATGTTCTCACCAAAGAAAAAGAGAAACGATAATTATGTGACCTGATGGAGGTGTAATTCATGTTATGGATATGATCACATTGCAACAGATAACTGCGTCAAAGCAACAGCTTTTACACCTTAAACTTACAGTGTTATGTGTCAATTATATCACAATTTTTTTTAAAAAGTATTTTCTAGGTATTGAGTTTCTTCTGCTTTAAACTCTTTCCCAGTATATGACTGTCAAGCTCTGAGTTACAGGACTTTGCAGGCTCAATCATCATTTGTGGGCCAGAGCCGATCTCATTACTTTTGAAGTTTATCATGATTTCCTGGAAAATGTTACATCTACACAAAAGTAAAGAGAATGCTTTAATAAGCCCATGAATACCCATCACACAGCTTCAAAAAACAATAGTTTGTCATTCACAGTTGCCCTCTCACCTTAAAAAAACTCACTTATCTTTATTCTCTTAGTGTCCTAAGCAAATTCCACAATGTAAATTCTTCATATTATCTCTATCAGTGGGCACAGTAGAAAACGTAACCTTAATACCATTTGTTACACCTTGTAATGTTAACAGATGCTCTTTATAATATTAAATACAAAAATTGTGTTTAATGTTCTTGATTATCTCAAAACAAACTTTTATACATATATTTTTCGGTCAGAATCTAGAAAAAATCTCTCCATTGAATAAATCTGACATGAGCCTTACATATCTTAATCTGTAACACTTTCCCCTTTCCCTCCACCCTTATCATCTAATAGGTGGATTAACAAACATTTGGTCCTGTTCAAAACATCCACAGAGACATCTGGACCATGCCAAAAGGTTCTCGGTATTTGGTCCTGTACCAAAACATCCATAGAGACAATGGCACCCACAGAACCATCTACTCAACCCCATGCACCATGACCAGCTAGGCTTCAGAAACAAGAATTGTTATTATTGGTAATATAACACAACATGATTTTTTTTTTTTTTATCCTCACCTGAGGACATTTTTCCATTTTTTTGTACAGATAGAGTGGGAGGGAGAGAGAGAGAGAGAGAAACATCGATGTGAAAGGGACACATCAAGTGGCTGCCACCCGCACGACCAACCAGGGCCGGGGACAAACCGCAACCGAAGTACATGCCCTTAGGGGGAACCAAACCCGGGTCTCTCCGTACCGCAGGCCGACACTCTAACTGCTGAGCCAAACAGGCCAGGGCAACACAACATGATTTTTGAATGAAGAAAACATCATAGCATTTTTATATATTAATCCTATAACCAAAACTATAAATAAATGTTATGGACTATTTGCACCCACAGATGTTTTCTAAGTGTGAACATTTTGGATAGGACCAAAGATCAAGGACCATTTGGCATGGACCAAATAAGTTCATGGACATTTTTGATAGTATCAAAATTCAAGGGCCTTTGGCGTACTACAAATATCTCATAGACATTTTTGACAGGACCAAATGTCCTTTAAGGACTAGGTGATTTGTCCTATACATTTTTTTTCATACATTGTGTGTTTAGGTGGTTGCATCCTGGTGCCATTTAACAGCGCTCTCTAACCACATATTTTCTAGAAAGTGTTAGTTAGTTCCAGAGGCTTCATTATATTTAGGCTCATTTGGGAACAGAGGAAGAGTAATTTATTTGGCAACAGACTAAGAATAATCCATGGATGGCACTTTGTATTTCCTAGTGCTTCTGATCAAGAGTCAAATACTATCTGGTTGTTCCAAATTAAGACTGATCAGAGTGTCCAGGTAGTGTCATACTGACCCATGAACTTTACCTTTTCCCAACATATTTCACCCAATGATTTTAGCAGTTGTTGAGTTTTGTTGGTTTAGTCATTTCATTTTAATGTTGTTTTGAGACGATGCTATCATGATATACTCATAGATTTTTACATCTTTGACATTAATACAGTTATTTTTAGATTCAAATAGTTTCTTCTTTAACCAGTAGAAACCCTTTCCAGTTGGCTTTTGTGTCCTTTGAAAGTGACCCTCAGTCATCTTTGATCATTTCCTTGTTTTATGACTATTTCCTGCCTCAAGAAAGGAATCAGCAATTTTTCCTAGGAGACCTGGTCCCATTTACTGGGACACTGTATTTAGAGATAAAAATCCAGGTGCTATGAATGCTCTTTGGTTCATTGTTTCTATAACTTTTCATTAGACTGAGCAAGGAACTGTACATATTTTAGAAAGATAAAAATAATTTTAAAATATAAATTAATATTTTCAGCTAAAATTAAAATTGTAAAGTTTTCATTTAAATTGTCTGAGTGCATACTTAACATCTCTTCTTTAACTTATTGTGTAAGTTTCCTATTGATGATATAACAAAATGGCCTAAGTTCAGAGGCTAAAAACCATTCATCTTTATCATTTTACATCTCTGGACCTCAAAAGTCTAAAACGGGATGCCAAAGCTGCATTCTTTTGGAGTTTCCAGGGAGTAAAAAGTCTGTTTGTTTGTTTTCCAGCTTCCTGCAACTGCCCAGATCCTCTGGATTCTGTCTACCTTTCTCTGTCTTCAAAGCAGCATATCATCTGTTTTCTGACCTCCCACTCCTCTCTTGTAAAAACCCTTGTGATTACAGAGAGCCCATTCAGATAATCCAGGGTAATCTTCTAGCTCAGTATCTTTAACTTAATCTGCAAAGTTCCTCTTGCATGTAAGGTACCATGCACAGGTTCTAGGAACAGGACTTGGTCCTTCTTGGGGTCATTATTCAGCCTGCCACACCTATTATGTATGTAAAGAGCTTCAAAGCAACAACAAAAACAACAATGTAAGTAAAACAACAATGCAATTATTAAATGCAATTTAGTCTTTTTTTAGTTCTCCTTCCCTGCCTCCATTAAGGATATATTCCACTAGATTATAACCAAAACACTGTTTTAAAATCATGTGAGATAATTCTTTTTTGTATACTGATTCTATAAGCTTGCTATTTACTTTGCTTCCTTTGTTTCCATTTGTCTTCAATTTTTAGAAATTTACAATTTGGTTTGGAGACACATAAAAGTATGGGTTTCAACATCAAAAATATAAAATATAGAAAATTCAAAGATGCTTAATCTGTGTCCCTTTATCCCTGTTTCTTTCCATATTCTAAAGGTAGCTGTTTTCATTAGTTTTTCTTCTATTATTTATTTCCAAAAATATCACAAATTTGTATAGCAAAAATATATAAAGATAGATGACAGATCAATAAATAAATAGATAGATCTCAACCACTGAGATCATTCTACTGTAGTGTGTTTAGATCGTCCCCTTTTCTTTCACACATGCCTGGAGTTCCATTGAATGGATACATATCTTATCCAATAGTGTGAACTTTGAGGTAAAGATTGAAATGTGATTTATTTTAGAAAGACATCATTTTGTACCAAACTATTTTAAATAAAATGTATTTTCTTCAATAATTTGAATATTGCCTTTATTTTACATTGTTTATGTATACATATAAATACATACATATATATGGTTCTTTTTAAGGTTTTTATAATCTGCTTATTGGTCTATCTATTCATAAAACAATACCAAGATATTTTAATGATTATTTTTTTAAAATATATTTTGAAACATGGTTTCTTAATCCTCCCAAGCTAATTTTCTTTTCAGAAATGTTTAGCCCTGGCCGGTTTGGCTCAGCGGTTAGAGCGTCGGCCTGCGGTCCGGAGAGACCCGGGTTCGGTTCCCGCTAAGGGCACGTACCTTGGTTGCAGTTTGTCCCCAACCCTGGTTGGGTCGTGTGGGTGGCAGCCACTCGATGTGTCGCTTTCACGTCGATGTTTCTCTCTCTCTCTCTCTCTCCCTCTCACTCTATCTGAAAATATCGAAAAATGTCCTCGGGTGAGGATAAAAAAAAAAAAAAAAAAGAAAAAAAAATGTTTAGCTGTTTTTTAGTTCTTATTTATTTTCATATACATTTTAGAATAGGCCTGTCTAATTTTTAAAAAATCTTCTTGATATTTTATTGGGATCATAATAAATGTACAAGAGAATAAGCTCTTAAAAGGCTACCATCAGGGGCCATGAAAAACAGAGAGGAATTATCCCTGTGCTTCTGACAAGACAGTGGGTACAGGGGCCAAAGACCAGCCGCTATTGCCGGCAGCAGTGCGTACCCCTGCACTCAGTGTGGTGCTGGTACAGTCGGCAGTAATGATATGAGCACCCACATTAGTGCCTGACATCTGCCTGGCACGTGCTCAAATTCCTTACATACCTTATGTGATTCAATTCTTGTAAAAGCCTTTTACGGGATGCCCTGGCCAGTTTTGCTCAGCGGTTAGAGCATTGGCCCATGCACCAAAGGGTCGTGGGTTCAATTCCTTATCAAGGGCACATGCCTGGGTTGCAGGTTTCATCCTGGCCCTCATGGGCAAGACAACAAACAATGTGTCTCCCTCACATTGATGTTTCTCTCTCCCTTCCCCACCCCCCTTCCACTCTATTTAAAAATCAGTGGAAAAATATCCTCGGGTGCAGATTAACAAAAAAGCCTTTTAAGGGACAAAGTAAAAAAGAGTACGTAAATCTACCTTTCCCTAAACCCTCTAAAGAACCACTGGGTTCCACTATGCCCAAGGAAGCAGGGCTAAGACAATCTGTCTAGTAAGTTCCACCATGTATTGACTGAGTTCTGAAAGAAAACTGCCACCAGAGGACCAGCGAGTGCACTCAGGAGAAGGACCTCTGTGAAGTGCTGGTCTCCAGCGGCCGAAGGACTGTCCCTGTCTGTGGAGAAAGGCATCTGTGCAAATGAAAACTATGCCAGTAGCGACCATCCCATGATGCATGAAATAAGTAAATATCTGGGACTCACTTATGCCTGGGGTCCAAGGGGTATTCTGTCAACATATAAGAGCATCTCTGAAGAGTTTCTGGAATGCATCACTACATAAAGCCATTAAATGAATGATTCTCAAATCTTAAAATGTATCAAGATCATTGGGAAGACTTATTAAAACCTGTATTATTGTGTCCCACACCTAGAGTTTCTAATTCAGTAAGTCTGGATTGGAACCCAAGAGTGTGTGTTTCTAGCAAGTTCCCAGGTAATGTTCATGCTGTTGTATCAGAGACCACAATTTAGGCCAGAAGGGCCCCAGTGTAACTCATTTCCTACATTAAATGTCTTCAGTTTTAAACTCACAGTTTTAAATAATCAAAATGTTTTTCTATTTTTCTTGTCCTATACTGATAACCATATGACATATGAGCCCTGTAGTACCTTGCAACCATGTGTGCAAGAAATATTAAATATGGACACATGCACATTCATGAAATTATATAAACCAATAAATATTTTGGTTTGTACTTTTTTGGTAATTGACACCAGGCAGACACAAGCCAAGTATGTGAATTACTGTGAATGTCAAGAACACTCAGGGGGGCTTCCAGGCATGATGACAGCTTAGGTGGTAAATGTGGTACTTACCTCCTCCCACAACCACATCAAAATTACTACTCAATGATAAACCAACAATCATTCAGAGCCTCCTGAAATCAAGCTGAATTGAAGTCTTACAACTAAGGAATTAAAGAAGAAGTTACATGGAGACTGGAAGGAGGGGTAGAGATGTGGAACAGGCTAGAGATGTGGAACACCCATACCCATGTGTGGTGGAAAAAAGTCAGAAGAAATATCTCAGCTGGATGGGTCCCCCATGAGGAGCAAAGGGTCCCATCCCCACACCAGAGCCCACAGCCCTGGGTTCCAGTGCCAGGAGGAGAAGACCCCAAAACTTCTGGCTGTAAAAACCAGTGGGGATTAAGGCTGAGGGAAGTTGAGGTTTCTGGAGTCCCAGGTATCCAGGTGTTCCTCTTAAAGGACCCGCACACGGACTTACTCGGACTCACTCCCTCTGGGCTCCGGCGTGGGGAGGCAGCTTGAAAGGCACCAGAAACATACTGGGAGGAACTCAATTGTTTGGCATCAAGGCAAGAGGGACAGCTTTCTCCCAGACAGAAATGCTAGCAGAGGTTCCTTTGTTAAGCTCCTGACAGAGCTGGCTGGCCTGTGCCATATCTGAGTCTCCATAAACCTGGCTCACATTGTTTGCCCTACCCTGTGATTCCCTGGTGCCTCACCCCACCCAGCTTTCTGCTCTCAATGGCTTTTCCATATGAATAGCCTATCTTGGCTCATGCTTCAGATTTTCCTAAATTTTCTAAAAAATGTAGCATCTGACCTCAGCAAGCTCCATACCTCTCTCTAAGTGGCCCCAGGCCTGGCACTAGCAGCAACCAACCTTGGTTCACAGCTTGGCCTTACCTGGTACCTCTAAGCCCAGCACAAGTAGCACCTATCTACAGATCACTATGTAGCTTATGTCTGGTGGTCCCAGGCAGAACACAGACAGTGGATGACCTTGGCCTGCACCTTCAGAGAGGCCACAGAGCCAGTGCAACTAGTTGACAACTTCAGACCATGTTGAAGCACTACCACCCAGCCACCTGCACAAGAGACACACTCAAGAGGCAGACTCAGTAGGCTCTGGAGGCAACTGAAGTTAAGTCCTGCTCTATGGGTTGGGCCCCTGTGCAGCTGATGCTCAATGGTAGTTGGAAGTGAGTGGTCACAACCAATTTTTGCAGCTGATCGGCCTGGGTAAATTCCTTCCATTGATGTGCCAACAGCAATCAAGTCTCAACTAGTGGACGGTGTACAACCCAGATGGGGCCACACCTCAAGTACTCAGCTTGGGTGACAGGGGAGGTTGTATCACTGGACTCTACTGTATACCTACTATATACTAGGCCATGTTACCAAGCCTGGGAGACATAGAACCTCTACCTAATACATGGAAACAAGTACTGGGAGGCAGCCAAAATGAGGAGACAAAGAACATGACCCAAATGAAAGAACAGAACAAAATTCCAGAAAAACAAACAAAAAGGAGACAAACAATCTACTAGATGCAGAATTCAAAACACTTGTTGTAAGGATGCTCAAGGAACTTAGTAAGGACTTCAACAGCATAAAAAAAAAAAATCTAGTCAGAAATGTAGGATACACTAACTAAAATAGTAGAGTGGATGAAGCACAGAATCAAATCACCAATTTGGAAGATAAGGAAACAAAAAAACACCCAATCAGAAGAGCAGAAAGAAAAAAAGAAGCCCCTCAAAATGAGCATAGTGTAAGAGGCCTCTGAAATAACTTCAAGCATACAACATTTGCATCATGGGGATAATAGAAGGAGAAGAGAGAGAGCACAAAATGAAAAATCTATTTGAGAAAGTAATGACAGAAAACACCCCTAACTTGGAAAAGGAAATGAACCTACACGTCCAGAAAGTACAGAGTCCCAAACAAGATGAACCCCGAGAGGCCTACACCAAGACACATCATAATCAAAAGCCTAAGAGAGAATCTTAAAAGCAGCAAGAGAAAAGCAGTTAGTTGCTTACAAAGGCATTCCCATAAGAATGTTAGCTGATTTCTCAATAGAAACTGTGCAGGCTAGCCCTGGCCCCCTGGCCTGTTAGAGTGGTTAGAGTGTAGGCCTATGGTCCAGAGAGACCTTGGTTCAGTTCCCGCTAAGGGCGCGTACCTCGGTTGCACTTTGTCCCCGGCCCTGATTGGTCATGCAGATGGCAGCCACTCAATGTGTCTCTTTCACGTCGATGTTTCTCTCTCTCTCTCTTCCTCTCTCTCCCTCCCCACTCTAACTGAACAAAAAATGGAAAAGTGTCCTCGGGTGAGGATAAAAAAAAGAAAAAAAGAAAGAAACTTTGCAGGCTATAAAGGATTGGTTAAAATATTCAAAGTGCTTAAAAGCAGCAAAGCTATAATTTAGAATGGAAGGAAAGATAAAGAGCTTCTCAGACAAGAAAAAGCTAAAGGAGTTTATCATGACCAAACCAGTAGTACATAAAATGTTAAAGAGTCTTCTTTATGAAGAAAATGATAAAAAATATAAACAACAAAATGGCAATAAATCTATACCTATCAACAGCTGAATCTAAAAAACAAAATAAATGAATAAGTAGAACAGAAACAGAATAATAGGTACAGAGAGCATTCTGATAATTGCCAGATGGGAGGGGGGTTGGGCAGATGAGAAAACGGTGAAGGGATTAAGAAGTACAAATTGGTTATTACAGAATAGTCATGGGGATGCAAAGTGTAGCATAGGGAATATAGTCATTTAATAGTCTAATAACTATGTATGGTGGGACATGGGTGTGAGATTTATCAGGATGATCACATAGGAAGTCATATTATGTCTTTATAATATATGTCAACTGTAATTGAAAATAAAAAATGTTAAAGAAATAAATAAACAAATAAATTAAAATCCTCACATTGAAAAAAAGAATAGTCGGAATAAAATCTCAAGTAGACAAATGGCTGTAAGGGCAGTTCTAGACTTAGGTTGTGTGTCTATCTAATAAGAAACTAAATACAGGTTTTAGTTTAATCTATGAACACATTAAATCACTAACAAGCTACTCTAGAATGTTTAGCAATATTCAGACTTATCAACATGATGTTACAGGATGTCATCACAATATTGGAGCATTTGCCAATTTTGTTCACTAAAATATTGGTCAATGCAGGTTGCCTTGTTTCCAAGCAGGGTATCCAAAGATACATGAGAGAAAGTACAGTGGATCAGCCATCCTGTTTCATGTCCAAACTCCCTGTGCTTGTGAAGGAACTAACTCTACCTCTGGGATTTCTGTTTTGCACCATAGGAACAACAGAGGCTTCTAGCAAAATTAACTGGGGAGAGCTGTCTATATAAAGTCAATTGAGACTTAGCACACACTTTTCAAACTCTGCTCCTCTTATTATTGATAGTGACTTTGTTTGCCTTTTTCAGGTGAAAACCAGTTATCTATCATCTATATTATTTAGACACAGGATTAGTACTTTGCTGTTTGATATTAAGCAACAAATTCCAAACAACAAATGACCATATTTTTGTCTGATACTTTGTATATATGTCCCAGTAGCTTAAAATCCCCATTACACTGTTCATTTGTAATTACAAATGTGTACCATTGTCAAAAGTGGCATGGAGTGGGGAGAGTTGAGTTTTCTCTGACTGAAGGATTTTAAAAGCTCCATATTATTGTCCCATTTCTTTAAATCTTTTTTGGGTAGTAAAATAAGAAGACACCATATGTCTTTGAGACAACCAAGGGAACATTTAAATGACTCCTGAAAAAAAAATAAATAAATGACTCCGGCAGGCATTGAGGTATCCGGCTTCCAAAAGCACCCACACAAGTGAATCAGAAGGTTTCCTGAAATGCTTCATTCTAAGAGGCAAATGTCATAGGCACAGGCAAACTTCATGGGTATTTTTAAATGGAAACACAATTCATTAAACTATTGAACAATTAGCATAAAGTGATAATGCCTGTTGCATTCACCCATTTAATGAATAATTGAGACCCTTTATGTGTAAAGCTTTTGTATTTATGGTCTCATCCATTTTATCTTCCAAAGCAGGATACTTTTGGGAACCGAGATAAGATAACAGTTATAAGGATACCAGAACAATAGCCACAAGCCATGAGTGTCCCCGGCAAATCATGACATATGTTCACTCTGATGTGATAGAAAATGAGAATGAAGACCCAGTCCTTTGTTTTCTAGGAGTTCACAGTCCACTGAGAAAGATACAAATGGAAAAAAAAAAAATTATTGTTCTGCTTTATTATTTCTGTCATCATTAACGTTATTGCAGACTTTTTGTCTTCCCTTGTATGACTTTAATTGATCATTAAAGGACCTTATCATATCATTACCACTATTGTCATTTTATACACGAGGGAAACGAAGGAAAAGGAGGTAAAATAAATTACATTCACGGGGCTGGAAAGTGAAGAAAGTGTCATTTGAAACTATGTAGTTTGACTCCGGAGCCTAAAACTTCTCTCACCCCAAAGCAGGATCTTATGATCTATTACAGTAAGAATTCTGGGACCACATAGAAAGGACACTTATATGCAGGCTTTTTTTTTTTTTTTTTTTTTTACCAAGCAGGCTTTCAGAAATAGGTGACAAATAAGTCATTTACTCATTTAGCCAAGAGGAAGGGGTGAGGACAAGTGGGAGGAACAAGAAGCATAAAATCACTGGGCAAAGCACTGTGATTAATGATGCACAGCAACCATTATATTTAATGTGTCCTTCCACGCAGCCCCAGAATATGCCCAGTGAGGGCATGAACTCCCTAATTGACAAGAATGGATAATATATGTTATTAGTTGAATTGTGTGTCCCAAAAAGATAAGTTGAAGTTCTAACTCCCCAAACCTCAGAATGTGATCTTATATGTAAATAAAGTAGTTGCAAATGTAATTAGTTAAGATGAGGTCATACTGGAGTAGCATAGACTTGCAACCCGATACGACTAGTGTCCTTATAAGAAATGAAAAATGCCTTTCAAACACACACACACACACACACACACACACAATGATGGAGACACAACTTGGAATAATCAGTTAAATGCTAAGGAACACCAAGGATTGCTGGCTGATATCTGGAGCTAGGAAGAAGGAAGGAAGGATTCTACCCAGACTCTCAGAGGGAATGTAGCCCTTATGACACCTTGACTTCTGAATTCTAGCCTTCACAGCTGAGAATAAATCTCAGTTGTTTTGAGCCACTCAATATGTGGTACTTTGTTACTTTGGCCCTAGGAAATTAATGCAATATACAATCATGCAACTCAGGCATTTGTTCAATATGGAATTGGGGAGCCTTTAGGCCCATATTAGACATTAGCTGATACAAAATTTATGCATCTTGTGAAATGGCTTTACAAGCATTTTATGTAACACATAATACTTCTGTGCAATTTCAGAAAACTCCACGAGTATTAGCTATAGTCCATCTTCTTGATGACACTGAAAAATTCTTCAAAAGGGTTACTTCTTCTGTTATACATATTTTCAAAACAAAAGATCTCTTAGATTTGGTGCTATATTGCAAACCTGAAAGCCTAAAAGTTAATCTTAAAAAACACAGAATTTCTGCCCTGGCTGGTTTGGATCAGCAGTTAGAGCATCTGCCTGAGGACTGAAGGATTATAGGTTCTATTCCCAGTCAAAGGCACGTACCTGGCTTGCAGGTTTGACCCAGGCCCTGGTCTGGGTTATGTAGAAGGCAACCAATCAACGTGTCTCTCTCACATCGATGTTTCTCTCTCTCTCCATCCTTCCCTCCCATCTACTCTATCTAAAGCATCAATGGAAAAATATCCTCAGGCGAAGATTAACCACACCGCCTCTCCAAAATAGATTTTCTATGACACCCAACAGAGAAGGCACTAAGGACTTTGTTCTGCTCAAGCTTCTCCACAACATTTAATGATTTCTGTCAAAGGCCAGTAAGTAAACAAGAAGGGTTGTATGGGAGGACAGTTCCTCATGTACAATGAGAAGCAGAAAAAGGAAGAAATCAATGTTTGCTGATGGAAAAAGATAAAACTGTCAGGGAAATACGTGTTATTTTTAGGGTTTTTTTTGTTAAGACTGTGGTGTTAAGAGAAAAATCAAAATAAAATATTAACAATTCCTAAAAATGAATTGATTGAGTCATTCGTAATAACTGTTTTCTTGTTTTTCAGCCCATTTTACAAGCACTTTCCTTGTGTGGCATAAGGTAACTTTTTTAGATAATAGGAAGGTTTTTATTTCTTATTGATTTTGTTTGAAACATCTCTGAGCATTTCAGGAAAAGGCTGTGATGATTCTAATTTGAAACAAATAAGTCATGTTTAAACCAGCACTGGTAAGTATAGATTATTAATCATCACACAAAATACATTTAGCATAGAAGTGGATAGGTAGTATTTGTTATCATTGTAACTGAAATTATTAAATTTAAATTGCAAACCTCAATATTTTGAAGTTAATCTAAAGAACGTTACGTTAGATTGAAGTTTGAAAACACAAGCAAGTCCAATTCTATTAAATGGCATCTTTAATGTACTGGCCATAAGTGAAGATGATAAATCTGAGCCAATAGGATCACAAGTGGATCACGACTGTATTTGTTTCCATGTTTCCTTTTAAAATACAGTAGTTTCCTATTATCCACAGTTTCACTTTCCATAGTTTCAGTTACACATAGTCAACATGGTCTGAAAATATTGAATGGGAAAATCCAGAAATAATTCATACATTTTATTTTATTTTATTTTTATTTTTTTAAATCCTCACCTGAGGACATTTTTACATTAATCTTCAGATTTTTTTAAAATCCTCACCTGAGGACATTTTTACGTTAATCTTCAGATGGAGCTGGAGGGAGAGAGGGAGGAAAAGAGAGAGAGAAAGAAACATCGATGTGAGAGACACATGGATTGGCTGCCACCTGCACAGCCACAACTGGGGCTGGGGACAGAATGCAATCGAGGTACATGCCCTTGGCTGGAATCAAACTCGGGACTCCTTGGTCTGCAGGCAATGTTCTTACCTCTGAGCCATACCAGCCAGGGCCCATTCATACATTTTAAATTACCCACTTTCTGAGTAGCATGATTAAATGAGGGCCCTTCTGCTCTGTCCCACCTGGGACATGAATCATCCTTTAGTCCAGCACATCTACACTGCATAACACTGCCTGCCTAGTCAGTTAGTAGTCATTAGCCATCTCAGTTGAGAAAGAGGGTCCACATTCACATAACTTTTATTATGGCATATTATTATAATTGTTCTATTTTATTATTAGTTGTTGCTGTTAATCCCTTGCTGTGCCTAATTTATAAATTAAACTCTATCATAGGTATGCTGTATAGAAGAAAAGCTTACTATATATAGGGTCCGGTGCTATCCATGGCTCAGAGATCCACTAAGAGTTTTGGGACATACTCCCATGGATAAGAGGAGATTACTGTAATATGGATGAATACAACTATAAATGATCATTCACAACATGTCAATATGGCCAAATGACTAATATTTTATGGATTTATCAATACACACACACACACGTGTACACACACACACAGCATATATGTAAGATAGACTCAAAAACAGATCAATTAATTTGGTTATCATTCCATCAGAAAAAAATTAATTTAAAACAATTTTAAGGTATGTGCATTTAGATTTTGTTGACAGATCAATAACTACTAGAAAAAAAAGATTAAAATGCTGAGAAAGAAAACTGTACTGTGGAATATCTACCACTTCAAGATCTATCAAGTTAAATAATACATAACTAAAATTATGTTAGTAGAACTATTCTAAAAATAAAAAGACAAAACGCAAAGCATTAGTGTCTATGCAACTCTATATAACTTGTACATTAAAAGACTTGTAACTGTTTATCTTAAAATTATATAACTATGAACAATACAACCAATAGACTCTTAGTATTATGTTGAAATGTATATTGATTCCCTACTCTCCCTTTAAATGTTCTGAATGATTTTTAAATGTTTATTTTGTGCCAACTGCTGTAATAAAACAATGGTTATAATCTTATCACTCCTATCCATATTTTTTATTAAAATATGTAATATCAAAAGACACCTAATTTCAAAATTCCATGGATTTGTATGCTTAATTATTTTGCCTCTGTTTTGAGACTTATTTTCTGATCTCTCAGAAGATCCAATTTTGACCATAAAAGGCAAAGTAGTCATAATCAAATGCTCAGTTTGTATTTATAGCATAACTCTTCATCACTGACATCTCTTGCACACGAATCTGCAAACTTTCAATGCTTAGATTTATTAAAAAATAAAAGATATTTTTAAGAGATGGGGATAGTACATTAGAAAAATATAGTCTATATCTGTGCTATTATATTACATAAAAGTCTTAAGAAATAAAAGCAAAATATGATTGAACATCATATTATAAGTTGTAACTTGTAGTTTTCCTTTCTGAGTCTTCTGGAAAAGTGGAAGTACAATAATTCTGAATCACATTTAACCAACATAAGGTTATCAGCAAGGAAGAAGAAACTAGGGGTCAGTGTATAAATACACTCCTCATTAGATCTGAGACCAGGAGATGAGTACTGTCTTATCCTGGAATTTACCGAGGAAAGAAAATGTGAGACTAGAGATTACAACTAGATAGTTCATTTTTAAAATAAACCACAGAGAAAAAAAGAGCAGGGGGTTTTATGAAAGTTACACAGAAAATGAAGAAAAACCAATATGCCAAAGAGTTATTGTGCTAGTCACTGCTGAGAGAGACTGGGCCCCATTCTACTGGCACCCTCCGAGGAGTCATGTAGAATGGGTCGCATAATTGCCTACCAAGGGGCATGTATTGATGTATTGATAGGTTCCTACTCCTTATTGACCAAAGAGTTGCTTTTCAAAGAGCAATTAGTACTCTGTAATAAAAAGTTTAGTCTTCCTTCAAAATCTAAAATTATGTGCTATAACTCTTCTTAGGACTTAACAAAGAATTCACATAACATTCTTTCTAACCCCAAATATGCTAGATGCTACTGCCTAAGAGGGAAAGAAGTTTGCACTAAAACCTGGACTTATGCAGAGCCTTCTCTTGATGTACAATTTACTTGAAACTTCATAGTTACCTGATAAAGTAACTTGAAACAATATTTCCAAATATAGACTAGGGAGGCCCATAAATTCAAAATGGCCTACCACAGGCTGGCCTTCTTTCTTATTAGTAGGGCTAATAAGGAGCAACATTTTTTTTTTTTTTATAACCTTACATGGAATGTTTTAGCATGCCCCAGACCATCGGGCTTCAAAAAATCTTCACCAATTTGACAGACCACTAAAATATGGGTTATCTTATTTTTCATCTTTTGGGAAATATTTATCTCACTATGACATCCATAGTACTTGCTACTGCCTGTTCAGGGTCAAGTAGTATAATGTAATCAACATAATGGACTAGTAGAATGTTTTGTAGATTACCAAGACAGTCAGGTTACCTGTTATAGAGAGTAAGAGAGTTAATAATCTTGATGCAGAATGGAGCTTTACAAATGGATTGTTGTCCACTTCCATATTAAAAGCAAACTTTAAATTATTTCTTGAAGAAATTGAAAAGCATTTACTTGTCAGATGACTAGTTGTCTACTGACTAGTGTCAGAGGCATGTTGATTTGTTCCAGTCAAGATGCCACATCTGTCCCAGCAGTAAAGTTGGCTAGATTGTTTCCCAGAGTCTGTCACCATCTGCCATAATCCACCTGTATTTTCAGGTGTGTAAAAAAAAAAAAAAAAAAAAAAATGGGGGATATGATGGAGACTACTGTTTCTTTAGTCAAGTCTTGGATGGTATTACCTAATGTCTAAAATTTCTCCTGAAAGCCTGTATTACTTCTAATCTAATATTTGGATTGAGAGAGAATGTTTTATAGGATTCCACTGGGTCCTTCTTACTGTAATGATTCTGACTTGCTGCATTAATCAGATAACCTATGTGAGGATCCTGCCAGCTGCTAAGTATGTTCATCCCAACTATTCACTTGGGAGTCTGGAAAAATAACAATAGGCCCATTCCTCTGAGCCAAGGCTCCATTTATCAACTGGCATTCGTAAGCCACAACTCTATGTTAGCATTACAAGCCCATTGGTTTCAGTGCCCTCTCAGACACTGTACTCTCAACAACACTCAACAAGTCTTGGTGTTCCTCTTTCTCCAATGCAAATTACTATGATAAGTGGCCACAAATCCCTTTGGAGAAGATTCAGATTGTATATTTTGGGTAAACTTCTAGTGATATCACTGGGTCTTTCCTCAAAGAAGCTTGGTTTCCCTTTCAAACAACGAGTGTTGGCTCTGTGAACTAGTTTAGATTTGGAAATTGGATGAGTGATTATGATTTTTTATTATAGTAGAAAATCTCAACCTCCTCTTCACCAGGTGTCATTTTTTTTTTTTCATTTATAGAAGGCAAGTACTATTATAGTCAGCTACCCTTATATATTATCCCTAAAGACACCATAATATATAATGTATCACCACACAGTCCTGTAGATAAAGGAAACCTGGTTGTTATTCTGACATTGCTGTTCATTACACTATTTATATCTACAATGAGTCTTCTGGTGAAGTTTTCCACCCTATCCCTGCCATTTCAGCACCCGATCATCTTATTGAGTTTAGAGATCCTAGTTCCATGGCAGGATCCTCTACTTCAGTCCCAGTCTGCAGAAGACAGTCACCCCTGAGCTTCTCCTAGATGTCAGTGCCCCTCTGACCAGTGTACTTCTTAGAGTTGCAGAATTATCCTTTGGGAAATCTTTTGAAAAAGAAGCCTGATATGATAAATCTACGCTAACATTCTTACTGCCCTGAGCCTTCTGAGACATTCTTCAATATTCTGCAAAGGCAGTTCCCAGATCTCTATCAAACTTACTGCAAGCCTTCATGGTGGGTGACTAAACCTCAAAGAGCCATCATAATATACTAGGGATGCCTCCAGGTATTCTTACAGATAATCAAATCCAAGTCATGGAACAGTAGTTCCACTTCAAATTCTCCCTGGCCCAACACTATCAAAATCCAGACTCATACCTATCAGAGCTAGCTCCAAATCCATTCGCTAACGCCAGGCATATGACCAAGACCAACTTCAATGGGAGAGGCAGAAATACTCCTCCCACTATATTGGGTTACCTGCAATTGTGTAGTGATGACAACAATAGCTTACAATTATTAATTTCATAAAATAAATTATTTTTATCAACAACTGAATCACAAATATGATGACAATTTACTCAGCAGTCACTTCCTGCAAAGTACTCTGCTAAATGATCTACATGTGTTATCTCATTAAGTTCATTCACCTTTTTTGAGCAAGTGACTGTGTATCATAAACGTTTCTTCTAAGCATAAGACTGTCCATGGAATTAAATAAAAGATAAACTCTGAAATAATTGTAAATTGATTCAGAACTTCTGAGGAGCAAAAATGACTCTCTAAATTTATGAGGATTTTCATCAAATTAAAAAAAAATATTTCGATGATGTTGATGGACAGGAGTAAAAATAGCAGTTTGGGAGTATATTAAAGTTTTGAACCAAAAAAATAAAAATAAAAAGGCTTCCTATATTATATATGTTAGCGAAAACAAAATTACTTGAATATATAACATCAGTCATCAGAAAGGCTGAAAGAGCTTCCTCCAAAACAAGCTGTGGTGAATGTATTTACCATGTAAATAAGAATTTAACAAAGCTGTATCTTGCCAGGGGGTGAGACAAGGTGTGTATGCGTATGTGTGTGAGGGAGAGACTTGTGAGGTAGCTATGGATATGGAACTTGTGATTAAATGCTTGGCTAAAACCCTTCCCTATATCCTTTCTAAAGGATCATTGAAAAAAATATGCTTTTTAAAAAATCCTCACCCAAGGATACTTCTCCATTTATCATCAGATAAAATGGGAGGGAGGAAGAGAAAGAAACATTGTAGTGAGAGAGACACATTGATGTGATGGGTTGCCTCCCACATGACTCGACCAGAGCTGGGGACGAACCGCAACCCAGGTACATGACCTTGACTGGAATCAAACTTGTGACTCATTGGTCCGCGGGCCAACACTCTAACTACTGAGCCAAACCAGACAGGGGGGGGAAAACATGTATTTTTAGTTGGACAGTTTCTCACATGATGTGGCAGACAGATCCAACCTCAATAGATTTATCACAGATTTTAAACCATAAGTTACATTAAATGATTTAAACCATGAGAAGAAATAAATGCTATATTTTATGATCTCTGATTATATAGCAGATCCCATTTCTACCCTTTAATTGGACATAAAAATCTATGTCTATTTTCCATGTGCGAGCAGTAATAGTATTTTAAGAAATTTAATAGCTGAATTAGAGAAAGAATAGAAATATGAACCAAGATATGTAAAATATTGCAAAGGACAACACACAGGTTGTGATAATAGGTTCAAACGGAAGAACCTGTTACCAAGGTTTGCTAAGATCTTCATTATAAGATTAGAACTTTCAAATATGCATAGAAAATTAATAAGAATAAAAACATCTGTAACTCTGCAACAGTCTTGACAGTCAACAATATATTTATACAGCAATCAAATGACTGAATATGTTCTTATTATACAATTGAAAAATGGTCTTGCCTAATTTTTTTTAATCCAAAAAGCCAATACTCCCTAGGGATGAACTGTAATAAACAAGTATATAGTTTTAATCCTTCTTAGATTAGTGTTTGGATATACGCAAGTATTTTTTAAACAGTGATATTCAAAAGTATTTTAGTGATAGGAAATATTATTCAGGTAAATTCTGATCCAGAAAGCCAACTCGTGAAAGCAGCACTGTTTCAACTGATGCACTTTTGATTTGTTTTGTTATTTTTTTAAAGAGAAGGAAAGGTCAATATCTTCTAGCCTTCCAAATATGCATATTCATGTTTCTTATTAAAACAAATTCAAAGGTCCTCACATTATCCTGGTTACAGTAAAACTGTATTTCTGTTTGAGTAATCCGAAATAGTCCTACTGCGAAGTTCTTTATAAAAGTTTGCCATGCTTTCTACCACACGGTCTCACTGCAAGAACAATGCAGTGTGATTAAAATCCCAAAATTTGTTTGGGTGGGAAATATAAAATTTTATTTTCAAGTTATAGAGAAGAGAAAATTGTCTTAAGCCAATCAAGGAAATATTGAACAATAATGACAAAGAATTGACTTGTTTTCCTAAATATCAAAGTATATTGCAAAAGTATAGACATTGAAGTAGCATGGCATGGTACAAAAGGGATAACTAGAATGATAGAACAGAGTAATGCAATTCTGTTAATGATAAAAATAGCATTTTTAACATCTTTTAAATGTATTAATGTTTAATGTTAAACATTATACTGTGTTAAAAAGTATTTTAAAGTTCTTAGCACAAGGAAAAATATTAATCATGTTGTATATCTGAAATTAATATAACATTATATGTCAATTATACCTCACCTCTGGCCAGTTTTGCTCAAAGGTTAGAGCATCAGCCTGAGGACCAGAGAGTCCCAGGTTCGGTTCCCACTAAGGGCACGTACCTTGGTTGCAGTTTGTCCCCGGCCCCAGCTGGGGTCGTGTGGGTGGCAACCACTCAATGTGTCTCTCTCACATTGATGTTTCTTTCTCTCTCTTCCTCCCCCCCCCCACACTCTATCTGAAGATAAATGCAAAAATGTCTTCAGGTGAGGATTAAAAAAATAAATAAGAGAAAGATAAAAAATAGCATTTTAAGGCTGTAGGGTGTAATGTTGACTATCCTGTATGGACTAGGGCAGATTGAAAGAATGAGAAAAGAGAGAGAGAACACTAGACTAATATTTCATACTATGGACAAAACTTTTTCCTAATGATTAAATCATCAAATACACAAATAACTATTAGCTGTTAGCAAAAAAAAGAATACAAAATAAGATGCATATATATGAAAGAAACCTTGCTAAAGTAGGTACAAAATTTGAAACCCAAAATTAAAAGATAAAATAATCCATCTTTTAAAGATAAAAACCTCTAAATAAAAATAACTTACACAATATTAAAAGATAATACACTGGAAACTTTTATGCTAAGTGAAAAAAGCCAGTCAGGGAAAGACAAATATCACATGACCTCACTTATATGTGGAATCTAATTAACAAAATAAACAGATGAACAAAATAGATGCAGAGACATGGAAGCATGAACAGACTGATGAATCTCAGAGGGAAGGGAGAGGTGGGCAGAGATTAACCAAAGAATTATGTACATGTATGCATAACCCATGGACACAGACAACAGTGCTGTGAAGGCCTTGGGGGGACAAAAGGAGAGGGGTGACGGAGATCAATGGGAGAGAAAAAAAGAGACAACACACTGGAGGGTAAAATTTGCAACATCAGTATCACATATTAAATTAATTATGTAGTACGTAAAAAGTCCCCGCAGGTCTACAAGAAGACAGGTGACAAGCCAATAAGAAATAGAAATAGATAAGAACTATCAATAGACAAAGAAGATGTACCAATGATTGCTTTATTTGGATCTGTGTGGGAAAATGTTCAAACTAACCAGTAATTAAGAAAATATTAATTTAAACTGCACTGTAATGTAATTTACTTTCACACATCAAATTGGCAAAATTTTAAAGATTCACTTGTCCTAAGGAAAGAAGTAGAAGTCGCTTTCAAGCTTTGGTGAAGAAAATTATCCTGCAGCAACACCGGCATACATGCAACAGAGATATGCACAGACATTGACATATAAGGGAAGTGGTTTGATGTTAACCAAAATGGCAGTAATTACAATGTTTAATGCACCTGCACAGTACAATGTAGCGTATTCACGCAAAGCACAATTGGGCATTCTTGGAGATAATGACCTAAGTCAATGGTTCTCAGACTTGAGCTTACATCAGAATTACCTGCAAGGCCTGCTAAAACACAAGCTTGTTGCTGGCCCCAAAGCAGGAGTCTCTGATGTGATGGGCCTGAGGATTTTCATTTTAAACAAGTTCTTTCCAGGGATCACACATTGAGAACCACTAGGCTGGATCTGTACTTGTTCGTTTGAACACATGGCCAAGTGAAAATTTCTACTCATAGGATAATACTTTCTATTATCTAATTTTTTTTTTTTTTATCCTCACCCGAGGACATTTTTTCTATTTTTTGTTCAGATAGAGTGTGGGAGGGAGAAAGAGAGAGAAACATCGACGTGAAAGGGACACATCGAGTGGCTGCCACCCACACGACCCAACCAGGGTCGGGGACAAACTGCAACCGAGGTACGTGCCCTTAGTGGGAACCGAACCCGGGTCTCTCAAGACCGCAGGTCGACGCTCTAACCGCTGAGCCAAACTGGCCAGGGCTCTATTATCTAATTTTTTAAGTGAATGAACATATATAACTATAGTTATGCAAATGCACTGAACAGGACAGGAAGGTGATATAACAAACTGCTCAATATTTATCTCCGGGAGGTGGGTGGGAAACTGAAAGGGAACATTCATGTGAAACAACCTATTGTTAAAATCCTGTGCAGAAGAACTACATCCATAATTCATTTATTATTGGTATGATAACATTGAGCAAGAGAGAGAAGAGACGTAGAAGGAAGGAAGGCAGGAAGGGCAGGAGGGAGGGAGGAAGGAAGGAAATGGAAAAGAGTGGGTAGCCGAACCCTGAAATTATGGCTGTCTAGTGGTAATATTAGATTGGTAGGTGTACTGGTGCTCTGGCAAACACTTACCTCCTTTCTTTCTTAACTATATTAAAAACCCATTAAACAAGGTAATATGAACATAGTTTTAGTTCTTTCAAACTAAAAAAAAAAAGCTAATGATCAGAAATATAAAGGCTTTGCAGAGCATTAAAACACAAAAATATTGAAATTTATTTAAATGAATCTAATTTAAAGTAGACAATATGAATGCTAAGAACCATTTTTAATCTACTTATTTTCATACCTACATATTCAATTCTAAAACTTAGTTTAAGCATAAATTACTTAAAAAGAATAAAAAGCTATCATGTTTTATGTGATGATATATTGCTTATGTGCCAAATATACATATATATGTATATACATACATAATGTACATACATATGTACATTTACTCTCAAAGGGAGTCTAAGAAAATGTTTTAAATTTAGGGAAAAAAATACTGCCTTTGAATATTACTAAATATGGAAATTATGACTCTCATTGCCACACAAATATGCAACAGATTAAGAAATCTCCTAGAGAGTGAGTGAGGAACCTCTCTTCTACTACATTTCCGACTCTTATCATATTTAGATTAGACAGAGCAGCAAGAAACCCATTCCAGCTTCACGGTATCAGCCAAGAAGCATCATCTTCTGGACCAGCTGCCAACAGCATGCCCTTCAGTGTTGGCCAGGCTGCCAAGGCCCAGCTGTTCTGTCAGCCCATCTTATACAGTTTGTTGACAAAGAAGAGGCCCAGTTAATTTTTCAAATAGGCAATATGAGCTGAAGCTGATTCACTTGCAAACACATGAATTACTTCTAAGAATGAAGAAATGACAATACTGAAACAATAAATTTTTGTTAAGATCAGAGCACAGTGAACATTTCCAAAAATGACATTGCTTGGGAAAAATAAATAAGGCAATATTCTAGTTCTTTGCATCAGAACTTATTTTGGATTGGCCAGCGATCAAAGAACGTATTCACCATGAAAAAGAAGCTATATGGAAAAAATAAGAGATTTCTAATATTAAGGGAAGATAAGGATGGAAAGAGGGAGCAGAACAGCTGGGATAACTTAAAAAGAGAGATAAGTTGCATTTTTAAGTAAAATTTAGAGTTCAGAAGGTACAGAGTTTGATACATTCAGTGTGGGAATAGTGGGAGCATCAGTGAGTCTTTTCTTGCCATAAGCTGCCTCTCATAAAGTGACATGTGGCTTCCTTTAGGTTTGTTTGGACTCTCCAGTTTTGATGTCAACTTTATGATTCTGGAATTCGTATTCTATGTACATAAACAACACAAAAATTATAATCATGATATAACTATACTAAATTTTGTTTGAGATAATATTCTTGAGTTAATGCTTTTTTTTTTTTAATTTTCGTAAAGTTATTTTCACTAGACTCCATTGTTTTCTCTATTAATTTTAAAATAAAAAATTATTTAAAAAATAAAAATAAAAAAATAATAAAATATAAAATAAAATAAAAATGTCTTACATATCGGCTTCTTTGTATCGTTTTTAAAAAATATTTTTAATTGTTATATTTAAAATATTTTAACATTAAATGGCTGCTTCCTGCACACCCACTACTGGGGATCCAGCCTGCAACCTGGGCATGTGCCCTGACCAGGAATTGAACCTCTTAGTCCATGGGACAACGCTCAATCCACTGAGCCACACTGGCCGGGCTGTCTATATCAAGTTTTAACAATTACTGCTTCAGCCCTTACATGTTCAGGTTTGGAATTTTTTCTAGCACGTCTAGTTATATTAGGTCAAATTTGTAGAAATCAATTTCATTAAGACAATTTTATCTTTAATCAATTATCAGTTAATAGCAAATGTTATCATTGTAATTTTAGCCGTTATGAATTATAATATTATTAATAATTTTTAAATTTTGTAGATTAATTTTATGATTTTCCATATTACCAACAGCATGAGTTTTACAAAACATTTTACCATTTTTGTTTTAGGTATAATTATATCTGTCAATCTATTACTTCATTTGTGATGTTCATATGCTTCCTTTTGTTTTTCTTCAGTGTCAAAATGGTAGAGTCATAACATCCTTGAGTATGAAACATTAAGGCAATCAGGAACAAAAGACAAGCTTAAAACAATGGGTCATGAAATCTCCACATTGCTCTATTTTAATTGAATTTATTGGGGTAACATTGGTTAATAGAATTAGGTTTCAGGGATACAATGTTATAATATATCATCTGTTTGTAATACAACAAACTTTATCATGCGTTCACCACCCCAAGACAAGTTTCCTTCCATCACCATTTATCCCCTTTTACACGGCTCTTTACTTCCCCCTTTGTAGTTGTGTTAGCTGCATTTCTTTTCTCTGTAATACAAAAACTTAAAACGTATAAGTGTTTCTACCAAATGAGACTTTTCTGTCATAGTGGTTGTGTCGATTACCAATGTATATTTTGAACTAGTCAGGTTAAATATATGACAATAAACTGCCAGTTAATGAGTAAAACATCCTGAATATTCTGCATTCCAATTAAATGTTAATGCTTTAGATATATAACCTACTTATATTATCTTATAGTTAGTCCTTTCTTTCACTCCCTACAAGCTTTTTCTTTGCTCACCCTTTCTAATTGGCATGCCCTTTGAAAGTCTCAGTATCTGTTCCTGCTATTAAATTAACTTAGGTGATGATTCCGAGAGTCTGAATGTATACAGCTCCTACAAACATTTGTTTTCCAAAGTTTTTTATGAATGTAATGACTAGTTGTAAGGAAAGTGTATGTGACCTTGTGCATCACAGTTTTAGAACAAATGCTTCCTCAGCAGCAACTATGTCATAAGGTCAGGTTCCATATTCTAACATAAATCAATTGCCATATGAATCGTTATCTTACTGAAATATTTTTTGTAATTTTCTTTTTAATAGCTTTCTTAGAAGTGTCTTCCAAATTTCTAACGATACCAAACAAAAATTTCTTGTTTTTGTTTTGTCCACATGAACATTTCAAGCTTGAATGTTCACCAGTCACCATACTACACCCCCACACTTGAATCCCAAACACACACAAACTCAAAGAGGGTTCTTCCCAGTGCCACGGTTCGGGACTCACCTGTGGACGTGGATGTCCAGTGACCAGACAGGTCAATTCCAGAGTTTCTCCTTCACGTATAGTGTAGACTCTTTCAGAGTAGCGCTCCTCCTCGATGTTACAGGCCAAGCCTGAGTGAACAATGCGAACGGTAGGGGGAGCTGTTGAGTCAGGAAGAGAGACAAGACACATAAAAAAGATAAGTAAACCATCTTCCCATCCTCATAGTATAAACAATTCTTATTAGGCTTTACCAGAGTCAAATTCATCAATCATAACACGGAGAATCCCCAAGGGATAAAATATTTTACTGGACAGAATGCTTGGAATGTATCTAACAAGTCACCAGTACATTTGGAATGTGGCAAGGGGTAACAGGGTAGGAGAGAAAACTGGTGACTCACAAAATCACCATCATTACAAAACTACATGGTAACACTGGATTGTTAAAATGTGAGAGGCCTTGCCTAGCCAGTGTGGCTCACTGGATTGAACACCGTCCCATGGACTGAGAGGTCCCATTTTGATTCCCTGTCAGGGCACATGCCCAGGTTGCAGGCTCAATCCCCAAAGGGGAGCGTGCAGGAGGCAGCCCATAGATGTTTCTCTCTCACATAGATGTTTATATCTCTCTCTTCCTTCCTCTTTCTCTAAAAATAAAAACAAATATATATATATATATATATATATATATATTTTTTTTTAATGTGAGAGGTCCTTTCTTTTGCATTTACTGAAATGAAAATTTTAATATAGTAAAAGATGTTCTCCAAATAGTACTAGGCAGTGCAAAAGAAAACCATTGGTAAGGAAAAAGGAATATGAATGGACGACATTGTCATTGTCTATTAATTTTATAAGCCATGTGGAAGCTAAGGAATGAGAAGATTTAATTATCAGGAATTAAACACCAGCTTAGTTTTCAATATTTATAGACTCCTGTATTGATATGAGCAAAAGATGGTCATTGAATTAAGCCACTGAAGAAGTCATTAAGACGTCGATGCCTAAATATAAAATTCTGATCCAAAAAGACTTAGTTCTCATGAAGCTAACCGATATAAATAATTTTCTCCTACTTCAGTGCCACACAACCCAATAAAACTTGACTATCACTCATTGATTTATATATCACTGGAAACCCACCATATGCAAACACTCTTCCTTTGGGTCATGGCGAACTTAGATACTATGTTCTGTCATCAAGGAGATTACCATCATTTACCAGCTTCAAAGTGAAGATCATCCCCATTTGTGAATGCAGTAATTTAGGGAGTGAAGGAGAAAGTTACCTCATTAAAGTCGAGTGAAAAAGGCTGTATATACCTACATAAAGGACAATAGTAATCTCAAGAATGTCCCGGTAACAATCTCAACCTAAATAGCAGAATTATTAGTAGAGAATGCGGTTACTTACATATCAATGCAGGCATATTTGAAATTCTTATTTTAACTTTAAAAGTATCATGAACCCTACAGAATTTGAAAATAAACTTACTAATTCTATGGAAGAAATAAAATATTTATAAGTTCAACTTCTGGGAAAATCTGTGTTCTGAAAATCTAGAAACTTTTTTTTTCACTATGTGAAGCTTTGTTTTATATGATACACATGTACAGAACATAGATTTTAATCACAAAAAGGGAATATTTTATTATCCTTCTTAATTTCAAACAGAAACCTGAAAGATTGTAAAGCTACTTATGGATAATCAAACAACTCATCATTTGTTTCTTTCTGGATACCCAAGTGGAGTCCTGTTCTTCAACCTACAAATTCAGGATTCCACTCTCCCGATACCCAGCTTCAAATGACATGTAAAATTTTCCAGCAGTAGAATAAGAATGATATATTTTTAGAAGAATTTTTAGAAGAAAGAGTATTTTTAGAAGAATAGTCCTTACATGCAGTATGCACAGTAAACACCCAGGAACCTGATTAAAATACAGACACAGAGACCTGTTGTTACATGTGCAGGGATCCCAGGCATCTGCATTTTTACCAAACATCCCAGATTATGACATAATGGTGGTGCTTAGATCAGATTATTACAAATAATCTTCTAGGTCTTATAAATATTTTTGTACTAAAGGAAAATACTTGAAGGAATAAAATATCCTTTACATTTTTTCAAGTAATTGAACTTCATGCTATGCATCATCTCACTGGTTTAAAAAAATTAAATGATGCTTAAACAAATCAAAATTTTTTTGGCCTATATAACCAATTTATCAAGAATGTTTCTACCATGTCTTTGGACTCTGTTTAGACATTTGTTTAGTTTTATAACGTTAATCCTTATCTATAGTGTTTCTCTAAGCATTCTGATCTATTTCATGCAATGTTTTCTACAACTCTTCCTACGGTGATCAAATTTAAATTTAAATTTAGATAAGTGATATTAAAATGTTACTTTTAAAAAATATGTCTTATACAACTATATACCTATTATATATGCATGAAATATATACATATTGTAGACATTAACAAACAGATGACAATCGGTAAACATTTGCAAAATTTAAATAGAAAATTGTTCTTTGAGACGACATGGAGGGACCTGGAGAGTATTATGCTAAGCAGAATAAGCCAATCAGAGAAAGACAAATATCAGGTGATCTCACTTATTTATAGACTATAATGAACAAAATAGACCCAGAGACATAGAAGTAGGGTAAAGACTAACAAACCTCAGAAGAGAAGGATGGGGACGGGGGTGGGGAAGAGATAAGCCAAACAACTTATATGCATGTATGTGCAACCAATGGACATAGACAACAATGCTGTGGGGGAAGGGAATCGAGAGAAGGGTGTCAAAAGGGAAAAAAGGAGAAAGACCTGTAACAAAAATAAATTAATAAAATAAATAAAAAAATTGTTAAATAGAAAATACAGATTCATTGCCTCGAAATATATATCAGTGCCAAATTCAGCTTAATAAGTGATAGCCCACTTGGTTATTAATAGATCTAATTATGTAGTAGCATGACAACCTTCCAGGCTAATTTACACTCGTTATTTTTAATTTCAAGTCAATAAATAGTATAGCTATTTTTAAGATTTATCTTTCCAAAATATCATTATGCAAATAAGTAGCTTATTTAAAACATTTAAATTATACAGTCAGCACATTGTGTTCATTTACAAGAGTTAATTTTCTGCTATTTTCTTCTATATTTTAACACATTCTTGGAAAATGTAATTGCCTCTATGCTGTAATCATCATGAGGCTACCACGTATTTTATAGGAGGGTGAGATATTCTCCCATATTATAAGTGTTGATGTTGTATTTTTGCTTGTGTGCATTAAAATGTGTGCTAAATACTTCAAGTTGAGGGGATGGGTAAAACAAAGTGAAAGGGATTAAGAAGAAAAAACTGCCAGTTATAAAAATAGTCACAAGGATAAAAAGTACAGCATAGAGAATATAATCAATAATATTGCAATATCCATGTACGGTGCCAGGTGGGTACTAGTATTACCAGAGTGATCACTTCAAAAGGCATATAAATGCCTAATCACTATGTTGTATACTTCAAACTAATATAATAGTGCACATCAACTGTAACTGAAAAATAAACCAAAAAATTTACACACACACACACACACACACACACACTATGCTCAGTACTTCAGCTGCTCAGTGATAAGGTGAACATTTTGAAAACTTCCATTGACTACTTTGCTATGTAGAAAACTCAACCAAAAAGGTCTTAGAGCTCATCCAGCTCAATGCTCTTATTTCCAAATTAGGGAAATAAAGTCTGTGAACATTGAGAGGAAGCAGGGCTTGCCACCCCAAAATGAGCCTTTTGGGATATTGAACAGTTTTTAAAAAAAATATTTTTTCTTTACTGATTTTAGAGAGAGAGGAAGGGAGAGGGAGAGAGAAATGGAAACACTGATGAGAGAGAACATCGACTAGCTGCCTCCTGCGTGCCCCCCACTGGAGATCAGACCCACAACCTGGGCATGTGCCCTGACCAGGAATCACACTGGCCACCTCTTGGTGCATGGGTCAACACTCAACCACTGAACTACACCACAGGGCAGGCTATTGATCAATTTAAGCTGGTCATTTTTAAGAAACAAAGACTCAGGAAAAACCATTGACCTTCCCCCTAACTGCCTAAAGGAATTTAGATAAAGAACCTGCTTAGGGAAGGGAGCCATCATCACAGATAACTATAGTGTAATATGAAATCATGTGTGATAGACAAGGAGGAGCCAGCAAGACCCATTTGACTAAGACCTCTCAGTGTCCTCCTGTTAAAGATGGCCCAGCAAAGACGTGTCCACCAAACTTCTGCTTTTCCACCTCCACGTGAAGTGCCTCCATCCCTTTGAAGTCCCAGACCACAACCTCCTTCTCCTCAGTTCCAGACGGCACAGCAATCTTAAGTCCAGATCTGTCCTGGGGTCTCACATTTGTATGGAACCCCTGTGTGGCCATACATAATAAATTTGGTTCTTTTTCCTTTTAATCTGTTTTATTTTAATTTGACTGTTAATCCAGCCAGAGAACTTTGAAAGGTAGAAGGAAACATAACTGTTTTGCCCTCAAAACATCACGTGACAAGGCCACAGGTCTGCAGCCAGCTGTGGCCTAAATAAGACCGAATGGGTGGTCATTTGATGTTTTCAATGCTTCCTGTTATTAAAACTGTGTCTGATACAGTCAAATTCGAGTTCCAAATAACTCCCACACTAAATTTAGACTAGACCATGGGAATAAGAAAATATTGAGAAACTATTCATAAAACAGTTACAGCACCATAACTAGATCAACAATATAAATAGAATAATTGCTCTAAACTTAACCGATATAACATTGTCCTGATTCACTATCCTCCAGTCCCTGGCAAATCCATAAAATCTTACAACTGCCAAATATTTTGAAATTTTTATTCTCTTCATGTCTTTTCCCTGCCTTAGAATCTGGGATGCACACAGAAGGATGAGATACTGCAGACAGCTTTACTTCTGCGGAATTACACCCCTGGTTTCCCAGTTTCCATTCCCCTTGGTCTCACCGAGGAAGTCCAGGTGTGCCTTTAGCAGGGCTAGGACTAAAGCTGTGGTCCAGAGTTTCTGTTCCAGGTCTCTACAGCCTAATCCAGCATCAGGCTAGCTTAGTTTGTGCTCCCAGGTGCAGTCCATCAGTCCATTGCAGGGCCTGCATGGCTATGGTGGGAACATGGGTGAATGCGAGAAAACCACAAGAACCAAGAGTCCAGAGACAGAGAACTCCTTGGTGTGGGGGATAATGTATCCCTAATTTTTTGCAGGCTTGTAGTGGCCCCACTCCCTCTAGCCAATGATCTCTGTTCCCAGGTTTGACTGACAGGCACTTACTCTATGTCACCCCGACTTTACTGTGCATGTGCCCAGCTCCCCTTTGTTGGACGCTCTTTCCCCAGTGATCTGTGGGGATGAGCCAGTGGTTCCCTGCGGAGTGTAAAGTTGGAGCTGCCCTGAGGGCCATGCTAATGTCTGGCCTCCCTTTTGCTTCTTTCCTATTGTTAACTGCTAGCTAATTACATCGATAGCACTTATACTATCCAACCAAAATTTCACCTCTCTGTCACATCAGCCCAACATCAATATAAAGGTGAAGAACAGTGAATTTTTAAGTGTCTTTGTTCAAGATATTCCTTCATCTATAATTACCAGACTGATATATGGACCAATGTTCCTGATACCTTCCTGAATTATTTAGTAATGATTTTCTTTTCTTTTTTCCAGGAGAGATGTATCACCCAGTGATTCTCCTTCCTCTTAACATTCTAACTTGATATCAAGTTAGTACTATGCCAGGGGGAGCATCTTTTTTATTTTTATTTTTTGGGATCTATCTCGTGTCACATAATTCAGAGCACAGAGTAGGTGTTTAGTAATTAAATTATAATTTGTTTTAGCAAATATCAATATAATGACATCAACTTCCTATTTTAGTATAATATCAACTATTGTGGCACTGAATTTACTCCCTTCAAATATAAATGCAATTTGCAACACTATATCTGAAGGAAGATATATTTTATCTTCCACCTTTTTAGAAAAAGCCTCAATTCATCATCCTAATATTGGACTAAGGGTTATGATCTCCTTTGCCCTGTCGAGTCAGCAATAAATTAAAATGTTAAAATATTGCATGAGACGTATATTCATCCAAATTTGCTTGCAGTAAACCAAATTCCATTACATAAAATCTTTCCTAGCACTAATCACATCAGCTCCCTTAATTTGAGTAAGCTGGCTCTGGGTTCAACAGTTCAGCCCGAAAGGGCAAAAGAGAGACATTCTTTTATCTTGTTAGAATATACTTTGGAAAGTTAAACCAAATTCCATCTGTATTCTGTTGGAGAAAGAACACACATAAATTATTCCCTAATGGCAAGAACCAGGAGCATTTTCAGCCTTTCATCTCATACACAGACTTTCAAGCATCTATTTATTGAGCGACTGCTATAGGTCAGACACAAGGCTGTGTTCTGGGGTTCTGAAGATCAGTGCCATGAACTGTGACTTCTAGCTTACTGCCCACCTGGTCTGTCCAATCTATTAAAAAACAAAATAAATAAATAAAAATTAGAGTAAACAGGATGGGTACCCTAACTGAAGAAAGTCAAAAGTGTTGCAAGAGGACAAACCAGAGCGTGACTAAGTCTGCCTGGGGGATTGCAACGTGTTTCACAAAGTCAGTGACATTTAATGTAGCTTAGAAGGGGGCCTGTGGTGGGAACTAAAGGAAAAGCACATTCCAGAGAGGAAACAGGGTGTTCAAAGGCATGTCTGAAAAGGCTCCCTGCAGCGTTTAGGAAATAACTGCAGTAAAGTGCAGCCCATGTCGTTTATAATTTATTATAAATCTTGACATTGGTACCACGCTCTCACCTTGCACTGCGTCTCCAGACAGAGGAGAGACACTGCCTGTTCCTAGAAGTGGAAATAAGGAGAGAGATCTACGTTAGAGATCTTGCTAGAGAGATTGGGGGATTAACTGGATGTGGAGATGAGGGAGAAAATCTTAAGAGGATGCACTGAAGTTTACACTTGAGTTAACGAGGTGAAAGAAGATGATTTTTAACTGGAAGATATTCTGTCAATCTCTATGTACATTACATTACTCACAGGTGGGAGAGACTTGCAATGAGAGGCTCTGAGACCAAGGCCTGAGAAGCAAAATGTTTTTGAGGAAGAAGCTTTTTCCAGTAACAGACACTGTTCCTGAAGGACAATGTTATTTGCCAGTAATAGATTTAGTATCAGGAGTTTTCTTTCCTCTAAGAAGCATAGGTAAGAGCTTGTACTTTGGTAAATCCTTCAAATATCTGAGCCAACTATTCTCTGGGAATCCAAGCTACTCTTCTACAGTAGGTCAAGGGAACTTAATGTTCTTGGTGCCGGTCACAGACCTCCTGGGAGAGGTCGTATGGAGAGGGATTCTCACCAGACCCTTCTCAGAAGCCCTGGTGAGGGGATCAGTAAACTACCCTGCACCTGCATCCCTCACACACGCTAGATTCTGTGGACAGACAGACAGACAGACCTCTCACACCATACTGCTCTACCATTGCCAGACACAGATACTGAAGTGGCACTGTTACTTAACATTCTCTTAGCCCACATTCAGTTTTGCTTGTAAAACAAACACGACAATAATCACGTGTTCCTCCATTGTTCTGTTTCTGAAGTGATTATATGCTTTCATGAAACACTTCTCGGTTTTCTCCATCTTACATTCAGCTTGTTGGCAATGGCAATAATTAGTCTCTGCTGCTTATTGCACGATTTTTTAAAAATATGTTTTTATTGATTTTTTTAGAGACAGAGGAAGGGAGAGAGAGTGATAGAAACATTGATGTGAGAGAGAAACATTGATCGGCTGCCTCCTGCACAACCCCTACTGAAGATGGAGCCAGAAACCCGGACATGTGCTCTGATGGGGAATTGAACCAGGACCTCACAGTCCACAGGACAACACTCAATCCACTGAGCCACACTGGCTGGGCTTATTTCACAAGTTTTAATACAGCACATGTATACAGTACTTCTAAAAGATGATGTTTTCCATTATTTTTACTTTTTCTCTTTCCTCAGTTACTAGTTTAAGATACTATGTGTCTTCTCCTCCTTCCCCTCTCCAGAATGATGCCACAGTTTGTTAAATTAAGTGTTATGTCTAAAGGCCTCATCCATGATTGTTCTTGTGGTTGACAACTCCTCTGCCTAATATCTCTGTCCTTATGCCCATTATAACACATATTACAATATCAGAGACTCAGGTAGGAGAGAGGAGACTATGAAGATTTGAGAGACAAGATAAAGATTTCAGCTGTAGATGCTGATAGTGATCTGACCAACGATTGACAAGTTGTTGCTGGACAGAAAGATCTGGTGTTTCTCTGGCAGCTGATGGTTGGCAGCAGCAGAAGAGACGGCGTCCTGAAACAGAGCGCTTAGAGCATACAGTGAGAAGTTCAGAGGATGACGATAGAACCATAAATATAAATCATGAATACAGAGAGAGAGAGGCCCAGGAATGCTGCTAGGATGATTATAAAGTTGGACATGTCGAAGGAAAACAAAGAAAATGCGGTGGTTTAAAATTACACCAAGAGCTGCTGAAGCATGGGGAAATGCCGAACAGGGTCACTTTCCACAGAGCGTCACTCAGGAGCACAGCAGAGGGTCATTCCCTTTGACCACCAGATGGCTTTGATGAATTTCGAATGAGAAATGACTGTAGAGCAGGGAGGGCGGGAGGGCGGGGGGGGGGGGGGGGGGCGTCGAGAAATGAATGAGGTGAGGTTTGATTGAAAGGGAGAAAACAAATTTTCCTGGGTCAAACCAAGATTAGGGGGAAAAGTAAAAGTGCTATTTAGATTTTCCAATATGTAAAGAGAAACAGTAAGTATAAAATTGAATATTTTAGCAATATTATACCACCATTTCAGGACTGCAAAGAATAATGACTAACATTATAAAAAAAAAAGCATGGTTGTAATTCCAACCTAACTGTAACTTTTTGCCAGTGCTATACTATTTCCCTCGTATCCTGGACTGTTTTTCAAAGTTGACCGTCCTACAATCCCACTTTGTCTCCAGTCACTCCTGTCTCCTTTCCGTCAGTCCCTCTCTCACGAGCTCACCTTGCCCGCGTCTGTGCCACACATGCAGAACCTCTCAGAACTGTCTAATCTCCTCTGTAAACAAAGTAAATCAAGGCTAATCCCCACAGTTTATAAATATGTTTAATCTCTGCCATATTAAAAAATGGAGACAGAACAACATTGATCTTCCCATCAACAGGCCTCCGCTTATCTTCCCTCTCCAGTCTGGCGGTTAGAAGCAAGGCCCACACCCTGAGCCGCACTGCGGCGCCTGTTCCTAGTCCTCAGTCCACAGTCCGCTGTCTGCTCTATCATTCACATGTCAAGAAAATGATCAGGCAGAAACACAGAAGCTCATTTTTGTAAGTTACTAATTTTTTTGTCATTATTTTGACCTCTTACCTCTCCTGTAGTCTTAGTTTACCTGCCTTTGCTTCCATGCAACTATAAGAATCTTTTATTTTTTAAAATTTTTTTCTTTATTGATTTTAGAGAGAGAGGAAGGAAGAGGGAGAAAGAGATAGAAATATTGATGAGACAGAACATTGACTAGCCACCTCCTGCATGCCCCCCACTGGGGATTTGACCCAAAACCTGGGCATGTGCCCCGACTGAGAATCGAACTGGTGACCTCTAGGTGCATGGGTCACTGCTCAACCATTGAGCCACACCATCCAGTCAAGGATCTTTCAAAATTATACGCTTACTCTGTACTTCAGAACAATACAGACTGCTACAGATGACCCTTGAACAACATGGGTTTGAACAGTGTGAGTCTACTTCTATTTCTTTTCAATAAATAAAGTTGGCCCCTCATATCCACAGGTCGGAGACTCAACTCATCTGGAATTGTATCCACAACCACCGATGGAAAATGCTGTTTTCCATCCACAGTTGGTTGACTTTGTGGATGAGAAGGAAGTACTGTAGTTAAGTTTTGGGGGAGTCGAGTTATACCTGGATTTTTGGCTGTGGGGGACAGGTGTCCACTCCCCTAGCCCCATTATTCAAGGGTCAACTCTATTCCTCTCAGTATTATACTCACAACAACCATGAAATAGAAACACATTTCCAAATATGCATATAGCAAAATATTCAATTGGTATGTCTCTTCCAATAATTTCCTTAAAAAACTGTTAAAATCCTTCTGTTATAGTCATTTTACTCCCAAATAGGACAATTTTCTTCCACACAAACAATACATAGATTATTATAAATCAGCTTTTAACTCATTTGAGTTGTTTGTTTCCATTGTCTATTTTGAATTACCTATGGTTTCAGCTTTAACATACACTTATCTCCCGACCTCTTCTCCCTCCAGTCCCTGACTTGGTTTGGTTACCGCTGTATTCCTGTGCACTGGAGGGAAAAGCCTTTTTATCTGTAATTTGATGAACTGTAAAATGAATGTACTAAGATGCTATTGATTACTCTGGATTTAATCACAAGAAGATCTTATCCACCTCATATGAGTTTGATGAAAATCTCTGAGTATGAAATGTTTTGAATATTTTGTATGATTTCTTCAGCACATGGTGAGCTGCATTGCTGTAAACCCATGGAGCCACTTGGAGACTCTCCAAAGCCCAAAGGAAGGTAAGAAAATTAAACCCTGAGGCCTCTGGCTCTAGAAAGCAGCTATTGTTTCCTAAATAACAAGAGTTGAGATGATTTTTAGGTTAGTATTAGTCAATAATTTAAAGCAAAGTGTTTAATTTTTAATTTAAACTCAAGTTATGAGTTTATGTGCAAGAGATATTATTTAAGATGGGAGAAAGTTTGTCATCAAAAGAAAATGGCATTTACTAACAATGTAATTAAGTTCACAAGAATTTAAAGTTAAACAAATAAAGCGATGATACAATTTAAATTTTAATGTTAAAACAATGATAAAAGCAATTCTTGTTGTCAAAGAACTACCTTTAATGACATCTTTTAACACTTGCAAATCAGGGTACTAATCTCACAGAAAATTGAATACATAACAGCAAAATATTAATCTTACTTTTTTTCTATTTTTCTAAGATGAAACACTATACATTTTTTAATTTTATGCATGGTTTCCCTATTTCCACCTTCAGATTTCATTAGAATACCTTTCTTTGTTTTTATCTAGAAGCATAACCTATTAATAGTGAAGGCTAAAACTTCAGAAACTGTTAATGAAAAAAAACACAAGTTTCAGTGAATCTGAAATTCTTAACATTCTTTTCAAATACAGATTTTGACAACCTCTGGCGTGTGTGCCAGAGAGAACACGTGGCCAACCAAGTCCAAAACAGACACCACGCCACTGTGGCCCGTGTCTACATGGATGTTCCCACACCAAACCCCTCACCATATTCTACACAGTATTTTTCAAGACAAAGATTTGGCCTACACCTGGATATCTGAAAGTCAATAAAATATTTTAGTAATCTCATATTTTGTTCACAAAGGGCTTGTGTGAACGAAGCTGTGTACCCCACTTGAAGGTAAATATTGAGAACTGCACTTTCCCTTCTCAGGTAGGAATGTGGTATCCTGTACACAAGTCCCTGGTTTTCTGTTGGATCCTATGCACGTCCTGAATCGCCTCCAACTAAAGAATGAATCATGTCTCTACCTAATCAGTAAACTTTAGGGGGGAAAAAACTACTCCAGAAATTTTGGAGGTTAGGTTATAGACAATCAATGAAAAAACAAAAACTGAGATAGACACACTTCACACTCTTGCTTTCATAATGCCATTCTTTACGGGCTTTGTGTCAGGAAGAGGGCAGAGTGAAGGAAACAGAGAAACTACTCTCACACTGCCAAGAGGGGACAACATTTAATCCTGAATACCTTGATTAGGTCTTCTCTCCCCTCTAAAATCAAACTTGTCAGAAGGCGTATTTTATGTGGTCCATGCAACATCTAAGATTGCTTGAACCAAATCTTCCTAGTTTCTTATGAATTATCCCAGCATCTCACCAGATCAGGACTCCTGAAGCTACAAGTACTAATTACATCATTGTGAACTCCTCTAGACAGAAAGTATGCTTAAAAATACTTATCTTCTCTAAAATTAAGAGCTTATAGGCTTTGTTTGGAAGAATTACAAAGTCCCCAGAAAACACGTAGTAAATTCAAATTAGACTCACCATTGTGCTCCAAACTTAATCACATTGGGTATTTAGAGAGAGCCATTATTTCTTCCAGTCCAGCTCATGAAGAAAACAAAAGAGATTTACTACAGAATATGACAACAATGAAAATTTCAGTTTGCTTCTCCAGGAGCAGTGATGGCAGGCAGAGAATCAGAGGATCTGGCCTGCCAATTGCCCCGTTTGTCTCCACTGAGAAACCACTGTCACTGCCTGTGACTAGCCCCAGGAAAGACAAGCTCTGCGGCGTGTCACAGAAATGCTCCCAGACCCAAGAATACAGGAATCAATGTGATGGTGACACAAAGCAAGAATGATTCTGACTCCATCAGGGTAAAACGTTCATGGACTGAGAATTCAGCAAACACCAGAAACCTGGGCAATGTATGGAATTTTGACTATCTCTAATTGTCTCTAAAACCCTAATAAGTATATTTTTAATTTCCATTTGAAAACATGAAATATCAACAAAGGGTTGTAGTGAATTGTCAAAGTTTAGTTTTAAATGCAGTTCTGCCTTATACTAGAAACATTTTGTTTCTTTAATATATAATATATAACATATTTTATTAAATATGTTAACATAATATATTAAATACATTTATTATACTTAAATCAAAATATTTTTACCTTTTGCTATGCTGCATCCCAATTTTTTAAGACTAGACATTCCTTTTTATGTCTTTAGAATTTAGGGGGAACAATAGAATACAGAGAGAGAATTACTATTCATTTGTATTCTGTTAGGAAAAAATTTTTATCCAATTACTTGGTGCTCTAAGAGTTCAAACTAAAAATATTTGTCTAAAACATGCAATGTGAAACATAAGCAATTATTAGTAAATATTATTATTAAATTTCTAATTTTTTAAATATTTGGCTCCGCCCTGGCCAGTGTGGCTCAGTTGGTTTGAACATTGCCCCATTACAGTCGGCCCTCGTTTATCCCGGTTAATCAGTTCCAGACTCTACAGCGATAAATGAATTTCCACAAAGTAAGATTCTTTATTTATATACAGTCGTCCCTCACCACTTCGTGCTTTGACTTTCACAGCTTCAATTTATCGTGTTTTTTTCGAATCACAAGAGACGACTGTATACAGAAAGGTTGCGCATTCAATTTTTGTTGGGGCACATACCTAGGTTGTGGGTTTGATCCCCAGTCCAGGTATATACTGAAGGCAACCAATTGATGTTTCTCTTTCTCTACTATTGTCTCTAACATCAATAAGCATGTCCTCAGATTAAGATTTTTAAAAAAAGAAATAAAATAAATATTAGGCTTCGACACTTTTAAGGAACTATATAAAGAAGCTGAGAACTTGCCTAAAATTTCAGCTCAAACAATTCAATTTCCATTCATTGGAGGATGAAGTTTTGAAATTGGTCCTACAAGAATGTTAGTGGTTCACATCACTGGTGGTATGACATGGCATTTCCCAGGAAGTGTCTGAGACCTGCCATTTTCCAGGTCAGTCACCTATTAACTCAAGTCCCAGGGGCTGGACTTCCCATTTTCCTCCTCCTCAATCGTCTGTGTTCATTTGGCTTCTCCTAAAGCAAGATTCTACGCTCAACTTTAAACATGTTGCACATTCTCCTAAATAATTTCATAAACATCTTTTTTAAGTATTGTCATGATTATTATTAATAATGTTAGGGTTTGTTAATAAAACAAACAAGATGGGAAATTTGCAATATAACAACATCTTAAAATCTTAAGGATAATAGCAAGTCAAATGGGTGACCCACAACACTGAACAAGTCCACAGGACTTTTCTATTTAATTTTATATCCTTAACCTGTCTTCTCCATTACAAACTTCTATTTAATGGTATTTTCCTGAAATTTTTGAGCAAAGAAACACATAAAAAATAAGTATTTGCAACCATAGCCCTTAATGATAATATGAACTTATTATGCTTAAATTCTCACAGTAAAATTCACCATTTTTAATTTTTGGTAGTATAAAATATATCTCCCAATTTGTTCCTTTTGCTCCCCAATACCCAAACCCTGCCCCACTCCAGGCCTTCCTGATACTATTGTCTGTGTCCAAGGGTTAAGCATATACACATATATGTTCTTTGGTTAATCTCTTCCTGTTCCCTCTGAGCCACACCCAATGAGATCTATTATTCTGTTCTTGCATCCATAACCCTGGCCCTATTTTATTCATTAAAATGTACATATAAGTGAGATCATGTGATGTTTGTCTTAATCTAACTGGCTTATTTCTTACCATAACAGTCTCCAGGTCCAGTCATGCTGTCTTAGAGGGTAAGAGATCCTTCTTTTCACAGCTGCATTGCATTCCATTGTGTATATGTACCACAGCTTTTTTATCTACTCATCTAAAGATGGACACTTAGTTTGTTTCCAGATCTTAGCTATTGTAAATAACACTGCTATGAACATAGGGGTGCATATATTCTTTCAGACTGGTGTTTTAAGATTCTTAGAATATATTCCCAGAAGAGGGATCACTTGGTCAATGGCAGTTTCATTTTTAAATTTTTGAGGAAACTCCATGCTGTTTTCAATAGTGGTTGCACCAGTCTGCATTCTCACCAACAGTATACTAGGGGAACCCCACATCCTCACCAGCATTAGTTTTTGATTTATTGATGGTAGCCATGCTGGCAAGCGTGAGCTTATATCTCACTGTAATTTAAATTTGCATCTCTGATTATTGGTGACATTGAGCATCCTTTCATATGTCTCTTGGCCATCTGTACGTCATCTTTGGAGAAGTATCTATTCAGATCTTTTGCCTATTTTTTAACTGGATTGTTTGTCTACCTGGTATTGAGTTGTATGAGTTCTCTGTATATTTTGAAAATTAACTCCTTACAGATATATCACTGGCAAATGTATTCTCTGATAGCATAGGTTCACTTTCCGTTGTGTAGATAATTTCTTTGGCTGTGCAGAAGATTTTTAGCTTGATGTAGTACCATTTGTTTACTTTTTCCTTTGTTTCCCTTGCCAGAGGTGATGTATCAGTGAAAATAACACTATATGAGATGTCTGAAATTTTACTGCCTATGTTTTCTTCTAGGATTTTTATGATTCACAACTTACATTTAAGTATTTTATTCATTTTTAGTTTATTCTTGTGTATGGTGTAAGTTGGTGGTCTAGTTTCTTTCTTTCTTTCTTTCTTTCTTTCTTTCTTTCTTTCTTTCTTTCTTTCTTCCTTTTTGCATGTACCTGTTTAATTTTTCCTATACTATTTCTTGATGAGACTATCTTTACTCCATTGTATGCTTTGCTTTCTTTGTCAACTATTAATTGACCTTAATGGCATAGGTTGATTTCTGGGGTATCTGTTCTGTTCCATTGGTCTATATGCCTGTTCTTGTGCCAGTACCAGGCTGTTTTGATTACAGTGGCTTTGTAATATTGTTTGACTTCCAATATTGTGATCCCTCCAACTTTGTTTTTCTTTCTTATGATTGCTGTGGTTATTCTGGGTCATATTTGGTTCCATAAAAGCTGTTGGAATATTTTTTCTAAATCTGTGAAATATGCCAATGGTATTATAATAGGGATTGCATCAAATCTGTAGATTGCTTTGAGTATTATTCTCCCAATCCATGAACATGGTATATGTTTTAACTTATTTGTATCTTCTTCTATTTTTTTCTTCAATGTCATATAATTTCTTGAGTATAGGTTTTTTTACCTCCTTGGTTAAGTTTATTTCCAGATATCTGATTTTTGTTGTTGTTGTTACAATGGTAAGTGGGATTTTTTTTAGTTTCTCTTTTTGAGAGTTTATTATCGGTGTATAAAAATGCCATTGATTTTTGGGTATTAATTTTATTTTAGTTGTATGGTTAAATTGTTTATTTAAAAAAAAATTTTTTTTTTCTGAGATAGGCCTATAATGCTATGATCTTCCCTCTCAAGACTGCTTTTGCTGTGTCCCAGATTTTGGATTGTTGTGTGTTCATTTTCAGTTGTTTCAAGGAAGTTTTTGATTTCTGTCTTGATTTCACTATAATCCATTTATTGTTTAATAACAAGCTATTTGGTCTCCATGTGTTTGAATGCTTTTTTAAATTTTTAGTTGATTTTTAGTTTCATTCCATTGTAAAACAAAAGGATACTTGATAGGATTTCAATCTTCTTGAACTTGTATAGACTTGTGTCCTAACATGTGGTCTATCTTTGAGAATGTTCCATGTGCACTTGGGAATAATGTGTATTTTGCCTCTTGGAAAGAAATGTTCTATAAATAGCAATTAAATTGATCTGATCTAGTGTCTCTTTTAAGGCTGCTGTTTTCTTGTTGATTTTATGGTTTGGAGATCTATCCAGTGATGTCACTGGGGTGTTAAGTCCCCTACTATGATTATATTGCTATCAATCTTTCCCTTAAAGTCTTCCAATATATTTTTTATACATTTAGGTGCTCCTGTATGTATATGTTTACAAGTGTGAAATTTTCTTGTTAGATCAATCTTTTTAGTATTATGTAGTGTTCTTCTCTGTCTCTTCTTAAGGTCTTTGTTTTGAAGTTTACTTTGTCAGATATGAGTATTGCTACCACTGTTTTTTCCCATCCCTTCACTTTCAGTCTATATGAATATTTTGTTCTGAGTTAGTTCTCTTTTAGACAGCATATTTATTCGTATTGTTTTCTTATCCATTCAGCTAACCTATGTCTTTTGATTGGAGCATCTAGTTCATTTACATTTAAGGTTGTTACTGATAGGTACTTATTTATTGCCTTTCATCCCCTTTATATCTATGTTCCTCTCTCTCTCGATTTCTTCTTTTTCTTAAGCACTCCCTTTATACTTCTTGCATTGGTAGTTTGGTGGTAATGTATTCCTTTGCATTTCTTTTATTTGTGAAGCTCTTTATTTCACCTTTAATTTTAAATGATAGCCTTGGTGGATAGAGTAGTCTAGGTTTCAGGTCCTTACTTTTCATCACTTTGAATACATCATTCCAATCCCTTTTGGCCTGTAGTGTTGTTTTTGACAAATCAGCTGATATTCTAAGTTACCCTTGAAGGTAACTTTCTATCTCTTCCTTGCTGCCCTTAAAATTATTTCTTCAACTTTAATGTTTGTCATTTTAACTATGATGTGTCTTGGTGTCAGTCTCTTTTGGTTCATTTTGATTGGAACTCTCCATGCTTTCTGAACTTTTGTGACTTTTTTCTTCACCAGGTTAGGAAAGTTTTCCATCATTATATCTTTAAACAGGTTCTGTATTCTTTCCTCTTTTTCTTCTCCTTTTGGTACCCCTATGATGAGAATGTTGTTATGTTTCATGTTGTTTCAAAGTTCCCTTAAACTATCCTCCTGCTTTTTAATTCTTTTTTTCTTTTTGCTGCTCTATTGGGAGTTCCTTTTTCTACCTTTTCTTCCAAATCACTAATTTGATCTTCTGCCTCATTCAATCTACCTTTGATTCCTTCCAGTGTATTCTTGATATCAACTATGTTATTCTTCATTTCTGCCAGGTTCTTGTTCATGGTTGCTATTTCTTGTTTCATGTTGTTGTAGCTCCCACTAAGTTTATTATATTCCACAAATGAGTGAGATCATGTGGTATTTGTCTTTTTCTGCTTGGCTTGTTTCACTTAGGATAATACTTTCCAGGTCCCTCCATGTGGTCTCAAGGATAAGAGATCTTTCTTTCTTACAGCTGCAAAATACTCCATTGTGTATATGTACCATGGGTTTTTTACCCATTTGTCTACAGATGGACATTTGGGCTGTTTCCAAATCTTAGCTATTGTAAATAGTGCTGCTACAAACATGGGGGTACATATATGTTGTTGTAGCTCCCGCTAAGTTTATTGTAAGTCTCAAAAGTTCCTTGAGCATTCTTAAAATTATTACTTTGAACTCTATATCTGATAAATTACTTACCTCCATTTCATTTTGCTCTTTTTCTAGAGATTTCTCCTTTTATTTCATTTGGGGGTTGTTTCTTTGTCTCCCCCCCCTTTTTTTTGTCTCTTTGTATTTGTTTCTATGTATTAGATCAAACTTCTATACCTTCCAGTCTTCATGGTGTTGCCTTATTAGTAAGTTCTGTGGAAAACCCAGTGGTGCAGTCTCTTTGATACTTTAGGAATGTTCCTTGTGTGAGTTGTTTGGATTCTCCTGTTTTTATTGGGTCTTGAATGTTGTTGTTTGTTCATGGCTGGTATCTCCTCTCAGGCTGGCTGACTGAGGCTCACCTCCAACCACATCATAGGAGCTGTTGTACAGGTGTAAACATAACAAAACAAAACAGAAAACAATACAAAAACATAGAAAAGACCTCTACAGCAACAAGAAAAGCAACCACAAAAGAAAAGAACATTGGGAAAGAGTAAAGACAACAAGAATAATAATGAAAATAAATAAGAAAAAGAAAAAAAGGGGGAAGTAAAAGAAATATAAAAGAGCAGAATGAAAAGAAAGAAGATAAGCATGAAGAATAAGGGAAGTAAAATGATATAGAAGAAAAGAGGAATAAAAATAATTACAAAAGTGAAAAAGGAGAAAGAATAATAAATAGAGAAGAAAAAAAAAAAGAGAAGAAAGCAGGAGAAAGAAGGAAAAACATATTAAAACTAGGAAAGAGAAAAATTAGGGATATAAAAGAAAAAGAGACAATAATGTCAAATAAATAAAGAAGAAAGATAAAGAAGATGAGGAAAAAAAAAAAAATGAAGTGGCATTCGTCTCAGCAGAGTTTAGTGTCTGCTGGGAGCTCTCTTTGGATCTTGTTCCTGTGCTGACTGAGGCTGACTGTTTTAGCTGCCACATTTCTGGGACTCCTGGGAGGTACTTTGGTGCTAGCCACTGTCAGAAGCTGTCCGCGTTTGCCTTTCAGCCACCTGTTCAAAACTTCAAGTGATGCATGGTTTGTGTTTGTCTCCACAGGACTTGGCCGCAGGAGGGGCCAAGCTGCACTCTAAGGATGGTTTGTTAGCAGCATAGGCCCAGGGACACATCAGTATCTTCCCAAGTTCCCTGGGTTCCGCCTCTGCCCACTTTTCCCTGCTGGCCAGCTGTCAGTCTTAATCACTGAAAAGATTGTTTTTGAAAGGGCTTTTGGCAGAATCTGGAGTATGAGACCTCTGGGTGTCCTGTGATGGGAGATGCCATTCAGATTTCAGGGAAAATGGTAGATGTGTTCCCCATCTCAGAGCTACTCCTCTGAGAGAGTCCCAGAATATTGCCCTGTCCTTGGCTGGGCAGAGATCCTTGTATGCAGTCCATTGGGATCTGCTGGAATCCGAGAGTTTCTATCCATTCTCCCATGAGGGGAAAGCACCAGTCAGGTTCCCAGCACTGTGGGGCAGATATCCCCACCCCCAAGCCAGTCAGTGACACTCCTTCAGACAGTTCAAACCCATGGGCGAGGCCTCTGCTGCTATCTGCTCTGCAGGGGTCGAAATGCCCACTCACTCAATTTAATTTTAAATGTTATTTTACCCTGAAGAATCGATGAGGTCGTGTCCACTAGACGATAGACCAAATCAGTTATTCAAACTTTAATTGGTCTAGGTTTTAACACAGCTGGGTCAGCGCTTTTCAGATCTACTTCCAAAAACAAGTGGCCCATACACACATTTGATGTTGTTCAACCTAAATAATTTTTAAAGAAATTTGAACTACTTCAGTATCTGGTTTTGCCTAAGAGATGTGTGAAGAGAAAAAATGAATAAAGTAAACCTAATGTGGTAAGCACGTGGCAATATTTGTTGGATGGGAATTGACACTTTTCCTAGGGAAGCAGTTTGCCAACATAGATCCAAATGTAAAATACACAGATGTTCTCTGAATTTTTTTCTAAAAGATAATTTAGAGATAATCTCATAATAAGAAAAAAAAGTATAACAATCTTAATTTTTATAATAATTGATAAAATTATAAAACAACCTAATCAAACATTAAAATACTAGATTAATAAATGGTGAAACATTCATAAATAGATTACTGTCACTATAAAATGATGTAAATCTATGCTTATTGACATGGGAGAAATCATAATATGTTGCTAAGAATAAGGTGAAAGGTATGACCCTGTCCCTGTACTATTGCACATGCTGTGCCTAGAGACAGGTCTAGTAGAATGTTGACCAGAATGCTAACAATGGTGGTATCTCGAGGCAGTGAGTTTCTGTATCTTTGCTTTTTTTCTTATTATGGTCAAAATTTTCCTTTTTCTTTCTTTTTTTTTTTTTTTTTGTACAGGAAGTGCTTTTCCCTCACAACTAATAAAATGGTCTTACAGCTTTTGGGCCATACTCTTTTCCTCTGACTATAACACTTTCTCTACTTCTACTTCACAGTTGTACCAATTCTCTTCATCTCAATGGATAAAGGAAATGCTTATCTATCTGGACCCAATCATTTATTCTCCCCATGCATTTTGGTCATTTTTAAAAATTAATTTAGAATGTTTTGATTTTTCTTAAATTCAGTTTCTGGACTTCAAACACCTTACCTTCTTCTTTGCCCTGCCAAGATTTTCTGAAGCATAACCATCACCTCAGTTTGTGACTTTGAAGAAGCTTTCAGTTATTGTGTAACTCTGAAATCTCTAAATAACTGTTTTGGCAAAGTGTCAGTAAGCATCCTGGGTGTACTAAAATCTGGTATCATCCTTGGAGAGTGACGAGTGTTTCTTTTCATCTCCAAGATGGTAATGTAAATTTCTGCTCTTCCTGCTCCCAAGTTCCTTAATCAAACTCGTAATAGCCTCTGGCATTCTCTCAACCTCATTTTAACTTTTATGTTTTCTCATTCATTTGTATAGCAAAGAAGACAATATATAAACATCTACTGAATGACCAAACCCATAATCGTTCAGGTCAGCTGCTCTGTCCAGTTCCCCAGGCCCTCTGCAGTGAATCATCACTCATGTATCATCTTATCCACCCTCCTTATCCACATTTATAGGCCAACTCTCCCAGGGATCTATCTCACAAATACCAGCATTACAATTTTACATCATTAATGTCATTTAAAGCAACGACTATAACAGTCAAAATTTCAAGCAAAGTAAAATGGAATTTATTTTTTCAATAATAATTTTCTGCCACTAGTAATTTTCACCCATATCTGTTCAATGTCATTGGTAAATAATGAACACATATCTTCTAATAAAAAACCTTTAATGATAAAAGAATTTAATCTTTCTAATGTTGCTAATTTAAAATACTGGGTTTGGAGTTGAATTTCTTGAGTGGGAAATACTAACATATAATCATAAATAATCTTACTCTCTTCATAAATGAAATAGGAATGATACAACTTTCTACTTCATACTGTTGTAGCAATCATGTTAGATAATGTATATCAATGGTTTACCATAGTACTTGGCTCACAGCACTAAGCATTCAAAATTATAGTTTGAAATCTCCATGGAGAAAAAATTGGAGCAATAATATTATTGCTGATTAATAATACTATTGTTGATTAATAAAATCATTACATTTTCTTCCTAATAATTTGCATGGAAAAAACAAAACACTAGACACAAATACCATTTGCAAAAATAACACCAACTTTATGTAAATTGTCCTAATGAAATGCTTAAATTTGTTAACAAATTTAAACTTCTTTTTCCGAATCTCATTGATCAAGTAGATAAATAAAAATTATTGCCTAAAATTTCCACTGATACTGGGGCTTTTCAAAAATACACATGGGAAATAACTCCTTAACAAGGTAAACACTATTTTATTTATTAATATCACAAACCATATTTAAATAAATAGAAATGAGGAAACACCTAATGAATAATGAATAGGTTTATGGCTTCACCAGAGTATTCAGAAGGCTTTTGTCTAACTAATCACTACAATCAGCATTCTCAGAAACAGTATTTTAATAACCAGAGTGCAAAGCATGTATTTACTTTCTTACCATAATCTCAAAAGAAGCCAAACATTAGTAGATCTTTTAAAGATGTATCTAAACTAACTTTTATAAAATGACATCTTCAATACTGACATGTCAATACCGGAAATGAACAGTGGAGGAATAACATAGCCAAAAGTGTTATTATGCATATAAATCATCTGATTTAATTAAGGTCTGAGAATGAGAGACCTGAAGGTCTAATTCCAGAACTATTTTGACATTTATCAAATGTTTCTTAATTTCCAAAGAAAGGCCTTTCTGACAAGTTCCCATGTTGATATATTTTCATTAGCTACCTGTACCTGTAAGTGGTGATCTGTCACTGACCTACATTAGGACATCAATTATGACAGCAAATTAATAACTGCTCACAATAACTCAGATTACAGTCTCTAACGAGATATTTAGAAGAGTACCTTAATAGCAATGAAACATGAGTATCTGTTTCTACTTATTTGATTAAAAACAGTAAACATCTTAATATAATGATAAATAGCTTTCTAGGTTCTCACAATCTTTTTTACTTAGAATTTCTTATAGGGCTTACATAATTCAGTTTTGAAAACAATCTTTGTCCTTAAATAGGAGAATAGTTAATTTTGAGAAACCTACGGATAACGTTTTGACATGATATAAACATCTATATGCTCATGAAAACCTCAAACTAAAAACATTTAACTCATGTTAACATAATATTTGTTCTGTTTTTGTATATAAGTAACTGGTCAAAATATGTGATTTTCTTCTATTATTCTTGAGGTACAGACTGCCAACAGTGTGCTGTGGAGCTAACGGCTTTTATACATTTTGGAAAAGTTTGCTTAAAACTCTCACTTATATTTTCTTAAGAAAAAGATTCCTGCAGTGCTTATTAGCACTGACGTCTTCCCTTAGAATGATCACATTCCCCCACCATGTCATGTATATGGGGAAGGGCCTATGGCTCATCTCAACCCCAATCTGGTTTTCTAGGAAAAAGAGTCAAACACGGCAAGGCTGTAGCCTGTGCTACTCCAACCTCTTCTCATCCATTCTCATTCTACAGGACACATACATTAATTCTTGGATGGCCCAGGTACCATCTCTGTGATGACTCACACCTTCGTCTTGTCAACACAGACCTTGGCCCTGCACTTCTGGCCCCTATATCCAGCTGTGTACTTGACAGTTTCTCCTTGGATATACCCTAATATATCCAAAATTGAATTCATGACTCAATACCTCTCTGTCCTCAAAAAAATGTTTTCTTTCAGCCTTTTCTATGTCACTGAATGGCAATACCACCAGAAGAGTTGCTTATGCCATATACCCAGAACTCATCCGACCATGATTACAAAATTCTATTAGTATTCCCCTCTTAATTGGACCATTCCCTCCATCTTTGTCACAATTATGCCATCCCGAGCCACAATCACCTCTGACTCAGACTTCTTACAAAAGCATCCTAACTGAGGACCCCTTTCTAACTGTGTCTCTAAACAGCACACTAGTGATATTCTGAAGTGACCATTAAACCCCTTACTTAAAGACATTCAGTGGCTCCTTAAAGTTTTTAAAATAAAATTGCTATTATCAGGATTTAGAGAACCCTAAAGTTCTTTCCCTGCTTCCACATGGCATTCAAGCTGGCATCATTCTCTCTTCCGGTCCCTGGGATTTGCTGGGTCTCATCCTGGCCCAAAGCCCTCACACATGTTGTTCTCCCTGATTCCACAAAATGCTTCCATCGTCTTAACCTGCTGCTGCTCACTCAGGACTCCGCTCCAGTGTGTCCTCCCCAGAGACACATGCCCCAGTCTCTCTGCATAAATCAAATCACTCCTTTACAGGCACCCAGAGCAACATGGGCTCCTTCTCCACACCACTTATCACAGACACACTTTTACATGCACATCTGTGGTTCCAAGTAAACTCCACAAGGGCAGAGACTGCCTGGTTTTGTTCAGCATGACATCCTAAGCACCCAGCACTGTGACGTACTTCATGAAATGTTTACTGAATGAATGCATGAATCCAAGAGCCTATCTATATATACAGTAGAGATGAAGGAGGAAATGAAAGAAGAAAGGGAGGGAGGGAAGGAGGGAGGGAGGGAGGGAGGGAGGGAGGGAGGGAGGGAGGGAGGACATCGAAAAAAAAGAGGCTAAACATACACTCACATTGTAATTGTTCACATGTCTATTTCCAAAAGTTCTACCTTTTTCTCACTGATTATCATTCCGTAAACAAGGACTAATCAAGGTGCATATCTCTCATGGTCAGATAGTTTACATCATAATTTCCTTTAGCCTGAGGAGGTAGCAGTTAGCTTGTCTTTCCCCTTGACTGTTTATTATGTGGCAATTTCTACATACAAACTGCCTGAGATCCTGCTGCTTAAAAAGCATGTTGTGGTTTATGTTACAGTATTTTCCCTCAGTGTTGTATCACAACACTGTTCCCACTGGTTGGCAGAACTTCAACCACCTCCTGACTGGACTGGAACAATAGACTATCTGCTTCATGTAAGCACATTATAGATACTTACATTTGAAAAGAATACCCTTGGATTCAACAAAACTCTAACAAACATCTCTTCCCAACCAGTTTTTCTGATTGTGTGTTTCTGACTTCCAGACAAATTGAAAAACACCTGTTCTAACCTGAGAACTTTTAGTTGTCTTTCAAATAATGAAACTGCTTCCAGCCATGTTTAGATCCTTCTTCACCTTGGTCTATTATACCGATTTTCCTGCTTCTGCCACACTTTACCTGATAAACAAAAAAGGTTCAAAGCACCCTCTAGCCCTGGCCAGGTGCCTCAGTGGGCTGGAGCTTTGCCTCCTACACTAAAAGTCTGTGGGTTTAATTCCTGGTCAAGGCAGATACCTAGGGTGTGGGTTCAATCTCCAGGTGGGATGCATATGGGAGGCAACCGATTGATGTCTCTCTCTCACATCAATGTTTCTCTCTCTCTCTCCAGAAATGGGAAATGTGGGCACCAACAGGCAGACAAGGAGAAAGTGTAAATGCACAGAGGAGGGATGTGTCCACCCATACCACAGATTGCCAGCAAATCAGCAACTAGGGATGAAGCAAGAAACAGATCATTCTTCACAGCCCTCAAGTCGAAACAATTCTGCCAAATACATTGACCTCCAACTCCTAGCCTCTAGAATACTGAGACAATACATTTCTGTTGCTTAAGACACTCAGTTTGGGGTACTTCATTATGGCAGCCACAGCAAAATAATACACTATTAAATAAATAGCATGGAAGATGGAATGACCACACCTTGGCACTCACCCTAATGATATGATACTGTAGTCACCAAAAATAATATTTGAGTAGGGATGACAGCAACACATCTATCTTTCCTTCCTTTCTGTCCCTTTCTATTTCTTTCTCTCATCCTCTTCCTTCCTTCCTTTGTTATTTTTTTCTCTTCTTTCTCCCTTTCTCCCTCACTTATTTCCTTCCTTTAGATAGTATGATGAATATGCCATGGTCCCAAATAACAAGAACACTACTGAAAATAGAGTTTTCTGAGTGAAGAAGTCCATTATTTTGAACTTAAATACAATAGGAGAAAAGGGCAGATGGTTATAAAATCTAAATTTGTTATTAAAAACATCTGCCCAATTGATTTTTCCTGCAGGGGAATAGCCTGAACTAAAGAGATTTAAGACTGTCTTGAGTATCTGTATTTGCACTAAAGTTTGAAGAGAGCTGTCAATCTCTGCCATTTACCCATGAAGCACTGTGACCCATGTAAAACTGAACCAAAACTTCTAAGGTGGTTAAAGGGGACACAAGCAAGGACTTTATTGGCTAAAGAACTCCAAGGACATGCTATGGAATACAATGGTAAGAATGGGAACCTCCCAGGAAACATATAAAACATACAGCCCAGCCAGTGTGGCTTAGTGGTTGAGTGTCGACCCATGCACCAAGAGGTCACAAGTTCAATTGCCAGTCAGGGCACATGCCCAGGGTGTGGGCCAAATCCCCAGTGTGGGGCATGCAGGAGGCGGCCAATCAATGTTCTCTCTCATCGATGTTTCCATCTCCATCCCTCTCCCTTCCTCTCTCTAAAATCAATAAAGAAAAAATAAAATGAAAACATACATGTGACTGGAAATGATATATTTTAAGATGCAAGAAGGTGGAAAGAGTAGACTGCTGTTCCTGAGTGATTAGCTGGCTGTTCTTTCCTAGATTTAGAATAAACACGCACACGCACATGCACACGCACACGCACACGCACACACCAATGCATGCCAAAGTGAAAATTCAATCAGTTCTGTGCAATCCTATACATTTGGTCTTGAGTTTCCCTCCTGTGTGTGTGGGAGGCCTAACCAAGGTTACTGCAATAAGGGAAGAGTTTGTTGCATTTTTACTTATTTTTCAATTAATTGCTGTTTGATCTAGCTGGTATTCAACAGATCCTTATTAATGTCAGAGATAATTATTAAAAACTTCATTTATCAAATTAAATGTTTTGATTAAAGGATATACTTCTTTGCTAGCTATTATACGTTGGTTGTTCTGAAGGCTGGCACTTGAAACCCAGCCTCTAGCTGCTGAGCTTGTCAGTGTTCGACACCAGTGGTCTCTGACCTGGGAATGAGGCTACCTTCTCCCATTCTGTGGTTTCTTTTGTACTACAGACAAATTTAGTGAGAACTTTTAAAGCTAATTAACAGTCATCCAGAGGTCTGTGGTACTCAACTTACTATGGTTTTATTTGAGTCAGAGAAAAAGAAAACCTACAACACTGTTCAGAAGTGACAATTTATATATATATACAAGGTAAAAGTGCTTACAAAAGGAAATGTAATGATCTTTATAAGAATGTCCTCACATTGAATTACCAAAATAAACTTCCACGATCTTTTTGTCTGGATAATTGATATGCCTTTACTTTCATCTCCTCTTCCATCAATAACTATTAGTCACATAATTCAAAAGGGAATAGCAATTTTTTAATAATTCAGTCTGTAATAATTTATTTTAACAAGACTCCTTTCAGTTCTGGAAGTTACAATTTTACAACTACACACAGCATTCTACTTGGACAAAAATATCCTAGGTTATTTGTTATTAAAGTGCTAAAAAAAGTTTTTTTTTCAAAATACTGAATTTCAAAAGTAATGCAATGAAGTCAGAAACAGAGGAGACAGAGATAGATCCCAAGATATTCTGTAAAAAGAAAGCATTTCCCACTCAGCGTTCCATTTGGATGGATTCCGTCACTGGAAACAGGCTCCAGACACGAGCCATATGTCACAGAGCATATGTTTTTCAAACTTACGCAGTGGGAATTGCCATAAACAGCTGAGTAACCAGTTGTAAGTGGGGAGCTAAGGGTTTCTACATGTAAAATAATGTTTCGGCTTCCTTAATAGGTGTTCTGCTGGCAAGTTTTGAAATGTCAAAATTAGGTTAGCTTTTGATAGCACGTTCTCCTTCTTAGTTTCTTGAAGAGTATGATGAAAATGCAAAGGAACTAAATTGTTCATATTTTCTTTTGGACCATAAACCTTTGTCTCCATATTTTAGATTATTTTATTTGTTTAAACTCTCATTTTACAAATTGTTTGAAAATTTAAACAAGGGAGTTTTTCTCTCGATTTCTGTCCGTGGGTATCATGCCTTGGTAACAGAGGAAAGGATGATATGGTAAGTGTTATAAATGGTGCTGCTCAGCATTGAGAGAGAGAGAGAGATAGAAATTAAGCAGCTTTAGATGTAATTAAATCCAAAGAGGTAGACTCCATAGATGACAGAGCATATCTTGGGGGAAATGGGTTAAGGAAAAATTGGCACATGTGTCCGAACAGAAAGCAGAACAGTTCTGTGCCGGAGTGAGCCACAGACCACGGCCCCCTGGCGGCAGCACAGTTCTGGACGCAAAGCTGGGCGAGACCTGGAGAAAGAATAAGTAAAAGAACAACAACGTGGTGAGAATGAAACCAGGAAATAGCATGATCAATATGAGTAGGAAAGATTACTATTCTAATTTTTTTTTTTTGATTGGACATTCAAGATCTGACTTAATTTTGCAATTTATCCTGCACTAAGAAACTAAAAGTGAGAATTCAGCAATGCTCAAGTCATAAATCAAGTGTAAATCATTGAGACAATTGCACCTATCTGTTCCCCTGGGGGGTGGATATCTCAATCAGGAGAGAATCCTGGCTCCATACCAAGAGGAGGAGCTGTGGGGCTCGGTGGCAGGGAGTATCCATCCTTTTCTCTGGGACCATTTATCATCATAAAACACGGATTCGTTTTAAAACCTGCAGACCCAGTGTATCAGGATCTTTTGGATCAAGCAACTCACGAAGCTGAATTAACAACATTCACAACACAATCTGAGGAGTTAATTTCTAATTCAAGAACACTTTGAAAAGCACTATGAGAGATATTTACAGTGACATGGAAAATGAGAGAGAACACAACTACATGGGTGGGGAGGGACTCTGAGGATTATCTCGGAGACACCGGGCTGGAGCTGAGCTTTGGAGGATGCCTGGAGCTTCGCTGGGCATGAACAGGATGAAGGATATAAGTCAGGAATACAGACAGCTATAACAAAGGCTCAGAGGCGAAACAAATCCAAACGCCTAAGGATATTCAAGTTTCTGAGAAAGGCATCCAGTGAGAAAATAAAGCAATAGAATAGGTGGGTCAGACTAGTATTCTAATTAAAGTGTTAAGACCATGTATTCTAGAAAAAGACAGTCACAGAATGTTCCTGAGGAGACATAAAACTAAATCAGGTAAAGTTAGAGAGAAGCCAATTTAGGTGAGATGAACTGAAGGAAAGATGCACTAGGCCACTACGGATAACTTTACTGAGTATAATGGGATCAATTTAAGACACAGTCACAGCAGAAGTTACCTAGAATGTACTCCAATTCCAGGCAGAGGAATTGGGGTTCTAGTTAGTTATATTTTTAGCATGATGATGACAGCACCAGACATTAAACTAAGATGGCAGCAATGTAAATTTGATAAAAAAAAATCTATGTGGAAGAGAAAAACTAGAAGAACTGAACTTTCTGCTAAATTATATATTTCAGTGAATGGCACCAAAAAATTATATAGTCCACCAAATTGTATATTTGCAAGTCATTCCAGATATGAACTCACCAGCCATATCCTTCCACATCCATAAAGAAACTGATATATTTAAAGTACAGCCCAGCCGGTGCGGCTCAGTGGATTGAGTGTCATCCCATGGACTGAGAGGCTCTGGTTTGATTCCCAGTCAGGGCACATGCCCGGGTTGCAGGCCCGATCCCCAGTAGGTGTCGTGCAGGAGGCAGCTGATTGATATTTATCTCTCATGTTGATGTTTCTATCTCTCTCTCCCTTCCTCTCTTTCTAAAAAAATCAATAAAATATATTAAAATAAATAAAGTATATATTATACAATGCTTACTATGTGCCAGGAACAATTCTATGTACTTTATACATATCAGTTAGTCCTTACAACAACTCTCTGAGGCAGGGGCTAGTCTCATGTTTCAGAGGAAGAAGACGTTGAGACTCAGAAAGGTAAAATAACTTGTCCAGGGACACTGAGCCAGTTGGAAGCTAACCATTGTGCTAAAGTAGCTCCTAAATAACTCCAAACTATTCCTCTCCAGTACATGTTCCTCCCATTGACCTAGTCAAAGTTCCTCTCATATCTTAGCTAAACTGCACACCAGTCTCTGAACGAATGCTTCTGCCTTCAGTTCTGCACTATCCTGTCACACCCACTGTTCTAAATAAAAGCCATAGCATTACTTCGCCCTGAGGTGCATAAAATTACCTCCACACACACATCCAGCTGTGCCACTTTTATAAACTCTTAATTACACAGAGAGAGAGAAATTCAGGGAAATCAGTCACAGCTTGTCTTGCCATTATAAATAGAGATATTAAGTGTTATTGATCCCTGGAGTTGAATAATACATTATTCCTTCAACGCTACAGAGAAATCATTAATTTTGTTTTATTGAAGACATTTTTATCAGTCAAGGTCCCGTCAAGAATCAGATGCCACAATCAAAGAGAGTGAATGAAGAAATGTTAATGAAGGAACTGCTTCATTACCAATATTGGTATTTGCAAGAAGCAGGCAGAGCTGAGGGAAAGAGCAAGGACTATAAAAACCAGGAACTAGTGAGAGCTAGAAGCTACTTCCCCACTTTGGCCTGAAGGGACAAGAACTGAGGATCTGTCCAGAACCCCCAGACAGAGAGGAACCCCAGACAGAAGCCACTGCTTAGGCAGAGGAACACAGCTGTCGGAAAGCTAGGGAAATAGATGCCTCGACCTCTTTCCCCACAAACCAATCTCTGCCTCTCAGACTCACAGGCCTAATCCAATCAGACACTGGAAGATGAGAGACCCCAGTAGGGTCCACCACACAGGGCAGCCTGTCAAGGAACACAGCAAGGTAGACAAAGTTAGAAAGTAAATATGGAAACATAAATGGGGCATATCCAGCATGTTTGTATTCTTTATATATAACAGTGTTGTTTTTGACATAAAGTTAATCAAATCAAAGCCTACCCGAATGTAAGAAACAAGCAAGTCATCTGACAGTCGTCAACGGAAGGGCACTGGCCTCATTGCTGGAATAGTCCGGCCTCTCACCTACTGCAAAATCAAGAGTCTGGGCAGGTAGAGATATGTATAAATGTTTATTGCCAAAAAACTCCTAATTCAAAGCAAGATCAGATTAGTGTATTTGTATTCCAGAAATACCAGTTTCTGTAATCCTCATGGCTCTCAGAATTTCTGACCGTCATCATTCATTTTCAATGTATAAATTAAATCACTACACAAAATGTAACATACACACAAGTTGACCTGGGCCCCAAGGCTAAGGCAACTAGATTCCATTCTTATGTAGGCCTCTTGGCTAAGGCAACTAAATAACTCCATTTTTATCACCAATAGACCTTCCTCAATATTTTTCTAAGAATAGGTTAATTATCCCTAGAAGTAAAAGAATTTTGCCTAAGATTATAGTTGCCTCACATGTTGGGAGGCATTTGCAGTTTCCAGTATTGGTATTTGCAAGTATTTGAGCCCGGTGAATAATGCTAATTTTGATTTCTGTAATCACTATCACACCCACTATTGTACCAGTCCCTTGGAGGAGGGGGGAGCAAAAGGAGGATGGGGCTTCTGTCTTTAAAATCAAAAGAGCAAGAAGAATTGGGGCTGCTGATCTGAGGGGAGACTATGCCCTCTGCAGCCCGCAGGCAAGAATAAAGCGCTCCTTTATGATATGGCTGTGCCTCTCTGGTTATCTTGCTGACACATTATATAACATTTGGAGGCCCCAGCAGGATCCCTGGTGTTTTGCTACACCAAGGGCTAGATGCCTGGGACATGGCAGCCTCTCCTGATCCAGCCACTGAAACCCTATAGATCTGAGGGGAGGCACCCCCTGAGTTCCAGGGCCCTGAAGATCCTACTTGGGTTTCTGATGAGCAGCTGGGAGACATGAAGACATCCCCAAAAAGATTGAAGGAGACCTGGTAAAAGCCTCCGGAGGTGAATTCTGGGTCACAGTCTGTCTGGATGAAAGTGAGAGGGTTCGACATGGCACAGCCTCTCCTCTTCTGGGAATCCCTGTAAGACGTTAGGTGGGGTTCAAATCTGGCAAATTCTGGTTCAAATCTGGCAAACTCAGACCCGCCCCTGGGGTGGGAGGGGAGACTGATCACTTCCAAAGCAGCATAGGCGCCGCTCAGGATAGGGAATTTCCAGAAGAAAATTCAAATGGTGTGTGAGTGCGACTGTGTAAATGTAATTGTGTGTGAGTGGCCGTGCTCCATGACGTTTTGTTACAGAGTCTGTGTGGGTCCTACCCTGTGGTTCCGTGATGGCCTCATACTGCTAAAGGGCAGTATCAGGTTCTTGGAGCACTCTGCTATTTCACCAGCAAACCTGATCTGAGTTGGAGGCTTCTTCCAACCTGCCACATGCCAGAGGCGTCTGAAATCTCCGCGAGGGGAGTGGCCAAGCAGACGAAGCCAAAGTTTCTGTCTTGTTTGACTTCTCTTGTTTTTGACCTCATCTGCCTTCCTACTGTGTCTCCCTCAACTTGGTTACGGTTAGTCTAATCATGGGTAGCAGCCCTAGTGCCCAGAAGATCTCACTGGGTACATAGTAAACATTCTTAGAGAAGGATTTGAGGAAGGTTATGATTAGGACACATATACTGGTAATGGGCCCCAAACTGGGCCCCAAGAAAAACCTGGGCAAAGGTAGGTAAGTGTCTGGGAGGCAGAGATAGAGCAAAAGGCTTAGCCAGTGTGGATTATGTGATGATGAGATTAAGGCACGTTGCCTAATTTTGTATATGCTTAGTAATTTAACTACATTAGTGATGCCTTTGCCATTGGTAATTAAATTTGTCTATTTGTGAACTTTCATTTTTAAATCTGAAACTTTTCCAGAACAGCCCTTTCTTCTTTATAACAGTTGACCACAGACATGTGTTTTTAACAGGAAATCAAACAAACCAACCCTTATTTAGTTCATAGGTATATTTCAGCATAAAGAAATCAAACAGTTTAACTAGGGAGACACAAATAATGGAATAACAGACAATGAAATCAGTTATTCTCATGTCTGGTTATAATAAAAACCTTCAGAGTGATGCGGACCATGTCCACACATAAAACAACAACAGTAAGTTTGACTGCACAACCAATTTGTTCATCCCGCAAATTCTGGAGTCAAGTCAAAACCCTTCTATGACCTCTCCATGTGATCCTGCACAACCTCATCATTTTCATTATACCTCAGTTTTCTCATCTGGAAAACTGAAGCATTGGCAATTCTGAAGTCTCCCTCAAGCTCTCAAATTCAGTTACTCAGAGAATGGCTTGCATTCAGAAACTGGCCAAGTCATCACACTGGACTTACTGCAGCCAGCGTTAGCAACAGCGTGTCACGCCACATTAGCTAAACTCAGACATGCTAGTGAAGCCAAACAACACTAACACAATCACAAAAAGAATTTAAATAGCCAATTTCCTCACAAACTATAACCCTGTCAGGAAAAAGGACAGCACTTGTCTCCCTTGGTCATCACCAAGTCCCAATCAAAGCAAAAAGGTGTAAAGTCCTTTAAAAGAATTCAAGACTGAGAACAAAACCAGTTCAATATTATTGTAAAATATCTTCAAAAAACATTGCCAGTCTTAGATTTAAAATTCGAGATTAAAATGAATAGCCAATTTAAGTAGGTAAGATATGGCGTAGGTTATACCATATAATCTAGGTGGCTAGTAGGCTATACCATCTAGGTTTGTATCTTAAGTGGGTCACGCTGTATGACAACAGTAAAGAATAATTTTTTTTTGCAATTATTTTGAATTTACTTACACTTGAATATGTAGTTATGTTAGCAGCAGAAAAACAGCACCAGGTGTTAACCTCGGTTCAGCAAGCTCAGTTCTTGAGTTCTGGCTAAGAGAGGAATTCAGAGCCAAGACTCAAATTATAACAGAAGACTTACCTAGAAAGTCTCGGAGGTAGAAGTGAGCCATAGAAGAAATGGGAGCTCAGGAAACATGTTACAGCAAAAGAAGAGCTTAGGAGAGAGAGAGGAGAGAAGGACACAGAGAGGGACAGAGATAGCGGCTGGGGGAACCCCTTACTATGCCACTAGGGGTCTCCACCCTGGTGACCTTCTGTACCTGGGCCATTGTCTCCACTCTGCTCATGCCCACCTGACTGCCTACTGCAGTTGTAGTAAAACTTGAACATAATAAGATTTATATCTTATCCCAAGATACAGCAAATATCAAAAGTCTTTAATGTTTTAGCTATGATATCTTGATCACAATAACCTAACGATCTAGTATTTTTTATTTGTTTGAACAAGATGAGTTTTTGTTTAGTAACACAATACTTACAGAATTAATTTTTTTAAAGTTATTAAATTTAATTGTAGTTCTTCCATCAGTGGTAGGCTAAACAACAAAAATAAGTCTTCTTTCTTTATCCCTCCCAGTCTCCACCCTCAATGTTGATGCTCACACCCGCACAAATTTAATGCCATTACTTAACAAAATGAGAAAATGATTTCACAGATAAAACAATTCTAAATTCACTTTAATGCAACATATATTAATATTAAATTTCGTTTTGACTCGATAAGTGAATGAGAGACCATCCTGAGCACACATTTAAAAATATACCTTATATTATTAGTTCTAGTAGTTGTTATTTGAAATAATTTCTCAGTTCCAGGTGAAAAACAAGTATTATTTCTGGATCCTTATGTATTTTAAGTTACAGTTAAGATATTCCTTCTAACAAATGTTGGTGTTCAGAATTTGGGGGAATCTCAGCTCTCGACTGAGGATAATGACAAACTAAAAATAAGTCTAAAATAAAATTGTGACTCATGACACACGCACTCACACTCAAAATATGATATCTAGAAAGGATTGAAATCTTCAAATGATATATAAACACAAAGCAAAAGACTTCTTGCTTTTTGTTTGCTTGTTTGTTTTGAGGAAGAACGCTATAGCACAGTCTGACTGGAGAAAAAGCAAAAATGAAAAAAATGTTAGTTGTCTAAGTTGGATATACAGCGGACCTGTTTTCAAACCTTAGTCACATAAATTTGACTCATTTTCATGATGAATTAAATTATACATACACACATTTTAAAAGTCCCTTTAGCAGAAAATTTGCATCTTAAGTGGATCATATCTGTTTTATAAAGTGCCATTTAAAAAAAAATGCAAGGCTCTGAAGTAAGATAACATAGTTTTAGTTCAAATTTTATCTACTACCTGTTTAATCACAGAAAAGTCGCTGAATCTCCCTAAGTATCCGTTTCTTCCTAGAAATAGGGGATAATGATACCTCATAGGAATAAGAGGGTTAATAAAATTATTCCTTCAAATTTCATAGATAAATATATAGTGGTTACATTTATTTGTTTAAATACATTATTCTTAATACATTTCATTATTTCAAGGTTAAAGAGAAATAAAAATTAGGTTATCTGAACTGATCATATTTTGATGACCATTGCGTAAGCAAAGTAAACATTTTACTGCTGTCCCTTGGGCCACATTTCGAGGGTCAGAAGAGCTCAGGCTACAGCATGACTGATAATTCAAGTACAGTCCAATGTAAAGAGCTGTGAATGTTCAATGTTCAGAAAACTGAAAAGGCACATAGAAATGGACAGTGGTAAGGAAAATATGGTTTTTAAAAAAAGATCTTTGAGCCCTGGCTGGTTTGGCTCAGTGGTTGAAATGTAGACCTGCAGACCAGAGAGTCCCGGGTTTGGTTTCCACTAGGGGCGTGTACCAAAAACAAACAAAAACAAAACAAAACAACAACAACAAAAACAAATTAAAAAAAGACCTTTGAGAGGAAGAAATAATTGGATCCCTTGAAGTTGGCTTTTTTCCTATTTAAAAAGTTTAAGGAACTTACCCTAGATTACAAAATTAGCAAGCTGCTATAATATATAACCACAAATTGCTCTACTTAAATTAATTGCTCTACTTAAATGGTAGTCAGCCATGTTGTTCAGTTAGTTAGAGCGTTGTCCCGATAGGTCAAGGTTGTGGGCTTGATCCCCAGTCAAGGCACATACAAGAATCAACCAATGAATGCATAAATAAATGGAACAACAAATCAATGTTTCTTTTCCTCTCTCTCTTAAAAATCAATTAAACAACTAATTACTTAATTAATTAAAGTGACACTTCGAATCACTTCTTTAGATCAGTTATTTAGGGTCTAAGCAGCTTTCTTTTGTATTTTATTTATTTATTTATTTATTTATTTATTTATTTATTTATTTTTTCTTTTTATCCTCACCCGAGGACATTTTTCCATTTTTTGTTCAGGCAGAGTGGGAGGGAGAGAGAGGAACAGAGAGAGAGCGAGAGAGAGAAACATCGATGTGAAAGGAACACATCGAGTGGCTGCCACCCGCACAACCGACCAGGGTCGGGGACAAACTGCAACAGAGGTACATGCCCTTAGCGGGAACCAAACCCGGGTCTCTCCGGACCGCAGGCCGACGCTCCAACCGCTGAGCCAAACTGGCCAGGGCTATTTTATTTATTTTTTGTGGTAATGCACTGACTTAGAAATGGCAGGTGCGTAAGATCTCAGCTTACATGTGATCTCCTCAAAGAAGAGTAGGCACCCTCAGGCTCCACCACATGAAGGTACAGGGGAGAAGAGTGTCAATGGGGGAAAAAAGAAGGAACTTCTGTAATATTTTCAACAATAATAAAAAAAAATTACTACATGCACATTCTATTAAATTTAGAGTACCCAGAAAAGTATAAAGAAAATAAATCACCCATCATCTCACTTTGCCAATGTTTCAGGATCTGAGTTTCTGCACAGGGGAGATAGAAAAATCAAGGTGCAGTTGTTCTCTTCCCATAGTCAACATTTAGGCAACTGGGTGCTAACCTTGAGCTTTGTTTTCATGCAATATTATCACCAAGCCTCTTAAAAAAAAGCAGAGTAATTTGACCCAGTTCAGATACTTTGATTGCTTCAAATTCTGTTTCTTGTTTATGGTTATTATTTTCTTTTTTGTTATGATAAAAAAAATGGCACTGAACATCTTATATATAGTATATGAATATATATCTTATATATATATAAAATTACATAACTATTTATATAGTGTAAATTTCAAACAAGCTCATTCATGTTCAATGGCCACATGCATTTATAAATTTAACGGATATTACCCTGGCCAGTGGGTAAGTTGACTAAAGCATCATCCCAATAAAGCAAGATTCAAGTACAGTCCCTAGTCTGGGCACATACAAGAATCAACCAATGCCTTGGCTGGTGTTGCTCAATGATTAGAGTGCTATCCCATCTACCTAAGGGTTGCAGGTTTGAGTCCCAGGCAAGGGCACCTACTTGGGTTGCAGGTTCCATTCCTGGCCCTGTTGGGTGGTCAGGGTGTAGGCTGGATGTAACCAATGGATGTGTCTCTCTCATATCTATGTTTCTCTATACCCCTCCCCCCACCCTCCCTTCCTTCTACTCCCTCTAAATACCAATGGAAAAAACATTCTTGGGTAAGGATTAAAAAAAAAAGATCTCCATTACATCATACAGCATACTTCTTTGGTGTAATTATTAATAATGCAGTTATTACATTTATTTCTTTATTTTTGCTTATCTACTTACTTATTTTATGTTTCCTAAGTATAAATAAATGAGAGACTATTTTCAGACTTGCTCACTATTTTTTCCACAGTGCTCAGCACGGTGCTCACAGTAGTATATTCTCAATACATATCTGTAGAATAAATGACTACATTTCTTTCATGAGTCCCTTTCATGATCACGTCAATATAGAGAAAAGAAATATACAGAGAAGGGGAAATGTAAGTTTACAGTTGTGAGTATGCAAAACACAGAGTTTATTCTTGTATTATTATTTTTATTTATTAACTACTATTATTATTTTCCATAAGAACAACTGTAAACCTACTTTTGCCACACTCTGTATATCTATCTTCTTGGATATTCTTCCTTTATACCAAAGCAAAACTATAAATGTTCATTCTCTTCTAAAATCTGATTCCATTCACATTTTAAACCCCGATACTAGTTATTAATTTGACATTAAATCATATTGATGTTCTTACATAAATTATATTATTCACTTAACTACACATAAGTGTGACTAAATAATAAAATAAAAGCATAAAATTAATGGAAGGTAAAATGCATGAAATGTCCATAGAGAGTATGCTAAATTTGGAAATCTACATGTTCATATTAGTTCAATTTTCTAGAACTTCAGTAAAGATAACACTTCAAAGTATATTACAGATATAGCCACAAAATGTATTATTCACAGACATAGCTCTTGAAGTAGCTGTTTGAAGAATCATATTCGTTCCAAACGATGCGTTTGCTGTTTAGCCTGCTCTTGCCCACAACAGGATTCTCTAGCTACAGTATTGCAACCTAGAGACTTTAAGTTACAACACACAGCTAAGATGTGGTTTGAGTGCCACTAACAGGTTACAGAACTCAGACTCATTTCAAGAGAAAATAGAGAAAAGTAGGCACCAGCTGCCTTACTGGCCATTTTTTGTTCTGATCGATGTTGACACAAAGCTGCTGAAAGACTAGAGCTTCCATCTCTCTGACTAAGCTGGCAAGAATAACAAACTCTCATGCCAATTAAATTAAAAGTGAGAAGAGATAGAGAAAAAGATATAAGGTAAAGAATGGGAAAGAAGAAAACATTTTTAAATTTCTCTAAATATGAATACAAGCACAACACTACCCACTTTGTTTTGGAATGAGCTCCCCTATAAATACTCATTTTCAAATGCCTCACACCCCATGATATGATTATTTACTTAAAACACACACACCAGAGCAGGACACTTAGTTTCTGTTACACAATCTGATTTTTCCTTTGAGAGTTGGTTAAATAATCATGTTATTGGGGAGATTGGGGTATCCCTTTCTTCACTGAGCGCTGGGGTTGGAGTCCTTACAATTGAAAGGGTTAGTAACGTTTCCAAGGGTAAAGGTAAAAGCTTACAAGAGGTAGAAACTGTGAAAAATGTGTTGCTTGCATGACTTTTGCTCAGCCTTTTGTTGAGTACGGATTATCAGATTATGCAAGACAGTGACTCACCCAGCAGATGCAGGATGAGATACCAGACCAGACCAGCTGCAAAGTGGACAGTGGGCCAGGCAGAGTACGTCAGCAGTAACTGCCGGAAGCTGGAAGCAGGGTATGTAACCTACACCCCAACTGTTATTCGAGGCTGAACCCTTTTCAGCTCAGCCCACCTGTGCCCAGGCACCTGCAATAAAGCCATTTTGCTCTACATTGGCCTTGCGTTGTGGATGTGCTCTCCCACCGGCTCAGAGCTTTTAATGCTATCTTGAGAAAAACAGTTTTTTGCTGAGGCTCGCGATGAAGAATGAGTGATTTTTATTTTCGTGGAACTACATCCTTGTTTCCACAGTCCTATTTCCCTTAACCCGGTCATAGAAGAAGTGTAACTGGGTTTCAGTAAAGCTAAAAGCAAACCCAGTGTCCAGAGTTTCTGTTCCATGTTGTGTCCAGTTCAGCATCGGGCTAGGTACAGCCCATTAGTTCACTGTGCGTGGGGACCACAGGGCACGAGCCATGTGGGCGAATGCAGGAGACCACAACATGCCGAGAGCACAGGAGCGACCAAGAGAGTGGACTTCTTTGTTCAAGGACAGGAGTATCCGAAATCTTCCTATGATTGTAATGGGCATGCCCATTCTGGCCAGTGACCTGTCCCGGTGTGACTGACCGCAGGCTCCTTCCCTAGCTCTCCAGCCTTACCGGGCATGAGTCTATCTCCCCTCCATTGGACCCCTGGGGAGTGTAAAGTTGTAGCTTCCTGGCAAAGCCACCTGATTGACATGCCTATAATATTTGGTCTTACCATGGCTACTTTCCTGTTGTTAATAAGTAGGTTAATTATAGTGGTATCAATTGTATGGTACCACTGAACAATTTTGTTCTGAAAGTATCTTAAAATAATCTGTGATTACTTTATTACTTTAGTTTTATTGTTGACACTATTAAAGATGTTCCCCATTACCCCTCTTTTTGCGAACCACCCAGGCCCCGCCCCTCCCCTAATCTTCACCATGCCTTTGTCTGTGTCCCAGGGCTATCAATAACTGTTTCACACTAATTGTATATTTGTTCTTCTAATCAGCATACCATCAAACTAGATAATGAGGATTTGAGTGAATGAGAGTTCACTGTATTTGATAGGGCTAGGGTCTGCTTTACACAGTTTATAGAAAGCATTTTACAGTCTAGATAATGTATATTAAATATGTAATTTCTGAAGAACTCTGTTAAGAGCTAGACAGCCTCAGGGAAAGGAATGTGTTGCTAAAAAGACTGAGGTTTATCTGAATAGACTGTATATCTTGCTAGTAACGTATAAGTAAGTGAGCTATAAACTCTGTGTGAGTTCCAGATATTAATCTAAGCATAAAAGAACAGTCACATCCTCACTGATCTATGCAAAATTATGGTATAATTAAGGAAGAAAAAGATTTATTAATGCCCAATAGTTTATAAAGCTTCCAAGCACTGGAAGAGACATTGATTTGACATGTTACTAGATTTTGGTTTTAAAAACCAACAGTAAGAACCTTGATCACATACTAAGAGGCTATGCCAAATGACAGGTTCTGGCACTAGCTCTGGCTTTTACTCAGATGCTCACTGACTCTGCTCAGACTGTGTCCCTGTCACATTACAGATTGGTATTGCCCCACAGAAATGTGATACCAAAGTCCCAGTTCATTGTTTTCCGAGAGTCATTCATTTTAGTTTGTGTCTTTAAAAAGACACATTATTAACCCTGTTTTCTGTTAGGAATTATAACCTAAGGCAGTGTTCAGATAATGTGTAAACAATCACATCTAGAAAATAGTTACCCAAACCAGCTGGTGAACAGAGGTGGCATTTTGATCAACCTCTCGAGGGTCCTGTGGAGGGTTAGTTGTATGTCCACACGTCTCAAAATTCTACTGGCAACTTGACAATTTCTTTGCTTAGAAATAAAAAAAATATCTATTGACTCAAATAAAGATATTTCATAGAAGCATTATAATTCAAAAGGCAGGTGTTTTGATCTACAAGATAGTATGAAACATTTAAAAATGTATAAAATTTAATAGTGAGTATTTTCATTTCCAAGAGTTGGTGTTAAGCAACATTAATGGCATGTGTTATAGCTCATATGATGTACTGTTTCCCAAAATTCTAATTTAATTAGCAGAGTGCAATTAACCATTACCTTCACTAGAAATTACATATTTTGAGAATTTGTTTGAGTCTATTAAGCATTTAGGGAGGAAAAAAAATGTGTCTACTTTATTCTGGCTGAAATTAATCACTGGTCATAAACTCACATCTTTCACAGGGGATGGTTCATTTAAAATGGGCTCTAATGTCTTCATCTGTCACCATCCAGTCTTCTGAGTTCACAGGTATGTATATCATTCTCAGGGCGTGTAACAGATTGAGAGACCTGGCATGAGTCGTTACAAAATAACACTATTTTTGGATACTTTAATTTTAGTATATTTTGACTAGATATTAAATAATTTAATATTATTAAAGATTTCATGTTTCTCATGAAGAGGAACATAAGTAATAAAACTTTGAAAACAGTACACTTTATAGTACACCTTAAAACCCTTACAACTAAGAAAGACAGATTTCGGAAACCAATCTGTGTGCTTACATAAGCATATGTACATGTACATATATAATAATGAGCTTGTATATACATAGATGCTTCCCCTACTGTTGACAATATTGTGAATTTTCAACAAATACCATGGCATATAGTTTTGAAAAATAATAACAGAATTTATCAAATAGATGTCTACCAAAAATGAATATGCTGGTAATGAAATACTTTGATTTTAGAATTTTAGTAGGAGAAAAGAAAGATACCATTGCCTGGCCAGTGTGGCTCAATGGTTGAGCATTGACCCACGCACCAAGAGGTCGCCAGTTCGATTCCCGGTCAGGGTACATGCCCAGGTTGTGGGTTTGATCCCTAGAGGAGGGGAGCATGCAGGAGGCAGCCAGTCAATATTCTCTTTCATCGATGTTTCTCTCTCTCTCTACCTCTTCCTTCCTCTTTCTCTCTCTAATATCAGTAAAGAAAAAGAAAGAAAGAAAAGAAAGATACCATTGCAGTGATGTTAGCTGGCCACATGGGGAAAGTTTCAAGAGTGGATTGTGAATGGAAACACATAGTTTAGTATCCTCAGTTTCACAGGCAATTATTTAATTTTATCTGCACAACCAGAGATCACAGAAGGATATATTCAACTGGAAAGACTCTGGCTAATCAAACTCTCAAGATACCAATGTATAAACCACTTTATAAATAGATTGCCTACTTGTTAATTTATAATGAGAAACACAAATACCAAACAAACTAATTACATAAGCTTGATCAGCATGGTATTTCCCAATGAGTAAACCAATATGGGGAATAAAAATACCCAGATGCTGATTTTCATCATGATGTCAGTACGCAAGGTAATTAGATGACATGAACAGCTACTGCCATCTAGTCATGCCACCCTGCGGAGTCCTCACAAACAGAAATACATTTTCCGAAGGGGTTTCTGATAGTGATGGCACTCTTGCTTTCCTTTTTAGCGCTAGAACCAAACCAACAATTAATTTCAAAATGGCCTTAATAAAATTGTAGCGATCGCCCAGAATTTGTGAACGTGGTCTTTTATAAGCCAGAGCACCAAGAGGATCAGCAAATAACTTGTTCACATCCTCTGACGTTATATCACAGCAGGTGTGAAGATGGCCCTTTTCTCATAAACTGGACTGAGTCTTAGATTTCCTCGGAACAGCAGCAGCCATGGCAGTCACCACTGGTGGATTCTGATTGTCATTTCACATAAAATGTATCTACCACCCCAGAGTCTGAATTAAGTTTCAGACATGTCATTCAGGGATCCTCCCTGGTTGTGATGTGTTGTTTTCGTGATTTCAGAATATCGATTCAGGTGGGTTGCTATAGAGATGGTTGATCTCACCTTCTATATTTGATACTCTGTAACTTCATTTTCAGTGAATGTATTATCCTCACTTTTGGGGGGCAGCTTACTGTTGCTTTTGATGTACTAGCTGTACTTAGCTTCACCTGCTATCACATAATCTTGCACTTTCCCTCATGTTGATCTTATTCTCAATTATCCTATAAGGGACATTGTAGTTTAATAATATTCACAGGAACAGTTGTATTCCATTTAATACGCTGAATTTGGGAACTATTTTTTAGAAAATACAAATGAAATTAATAGCATCTACCATAATAAAAGTCCAATGATTCTAGGTTTTTTGATGAAATGGCCCAATAAACCTTTCAGATAAATGTCAGAGTGAAGTGACTAAGGTTGGCTTATCTTTCTTTTAACTCTGGTGATCATAAAATAGAAAATGAATCATGTTAAAGAAATATCTGCTCATTGGTAGGTGATTTCTATTTTTGTGCATTGTGGGTGATTACTTTTTCTTTGTAAGGCAAAAATAAAACAAATACACGCAGTTCTTCAAGAAAGTTTGAAAACAGAAAAGTTCCCTCAATTCAAATGCAGTTAGGTTTGATAATACATTTTTCATGATCGAAAGATATAGCTGACGAATCAGCCTTATCTTAAGAATTTTAAAATTTTCATCTGGACAAACTTTGATGTTTCTTTGGGGAGAAGTGCTCCCTGATCCCTTTCCCTGGAGTCACGGGCTGTCCTTCTGTGTTCTCTGGGCAGCTCTCTGTGGATGATGGAGAGCCCAGGGCGAAGCTGTGACCAGGACATGGCCCCGGTCAAAAACTGCTCTGTGAGTTCCCACGCAGAGATTTTATTCAAATTTTCTAACATTTCATGAAAATGTATGCCCAGTTCAAACAAAACGTTATATGTATATATGTGCTCTTATTTATTTCTGTATCGATAATAATTATGCTTGTTCTACAGATGAGGAAACAGGCTCATCATGAGTAATGGAGCTGAGATTCAAACCTCGTACCCCCCCTTCCTTCGCAGCCCAAGATTTTTATTCTCCCACTAAATAATCCAGGACTGGAGACATTCAGACTGTGGTTTTCTTATATTTGTAGCTGAAGTCTGCGGTGGGTGCAGGAAAAAGCTGCCTGTGAGACTTCATGAAAAGGGTCTAGAATCGAGTGGCCTTAGAGAAGCCACTTACAACAGTAGTTATTTTCTTTTATTATCCATCACAAGCTTCCTTAGAACTTAAAGCCTAGGTTCTGCTGTAACGGAAAATGAGAGGCACTTATTTCATACTTGGGGCGTAACGGGAACCTCATCCATTCCTCTGAAATGCAAATATTGGGAGGAGGAAAGTCAGCTTTGCTGGGCAGAACACTTCTTAAAGGAGCTGGCCACAGAGTGGACAAACAGGTGGCACGACCAGAGGCCAGGGAGAGATCTAAGGATTTCTTTCCTAGACAAGAGGCCCAAACCTTGGGGGGCACATGCTCAAGACATTGTTGGTAGATTAATGAAACAGCTAAAGTTGCTTTAAGATAATCCTTCTGGTAAAGTCTGAAGCCATCAAAAGGAAATAAGGTCTAATTGTTGGGAAATAGATTATTGAATCCTGGGCATGCATTTCATCAAGAAAGCAACATCACCTAAGATATAAGTGGTAATAAGTTGTGGAGAACCTGAGATGAACTAAATGCGCCCACTGTTCAAAGAAAGACATAACTTAGAGTGGAGAAGCCTTATTTTAAACCCAAAACAAATACATTACTTCTTTCTGTCAACATCACTGAATTTCAATGATCAGTTCCATCTAGGTACCGCTATTCCGTTTTTTTCCTCCTTTTTGTCATTTCCCCCTAATGTATTCATAATGCTTTTTTAAACCCTTATCTTGAATTGATATAGCATAATTAACTGCCACAGACTGAAAACATTTTCTCTAACAAAAAAGACAGACCCAAGGCACAGAGATGTTATTTTCACTCATTATCTAAATGTAATGACATATAAACACAACAGAAAAATTGTTTTTCCTCCTAAAAAGTGCTTTACATTTAGGTTATGATAATTTCATATTGCTATGTCAATTAGTTTGTTAAAATTTTCCCTAGTGTTTTACATCTTTGTTTTATTTTCCCTGCATATTCAAGCATTGTACAATTGTATGGTTCATATGCATTTTGAAATACACTTAAAAAATCAGCTCACGTGCAATAATTCAGAATCAAATAGCCATGTGAATCTAAAATCTCCAAGTTATTCAGTATTCAATTCAACATCGAAAATCACCACCTCACAGTTTATTCATTTACCCAGACTCTCAGAAAAAGCAAAAAACTGTGTGTACCTCTGCACACCTAGAACGGCCTTAACTGCCACTGTCCTCATTCCTGAGCACAAAACGCTGAGCATTGTTTACCACACAATCTGCGCAACTACAAGTGTTTCCCTGTTTTTCCCCCCAGTTACCTTCTGTCTTTTTTATCCTTGGCATTTATTGACAACATTTCTTCTGAGGGATAGTGATTTCTTTATTTCATAAAGAGGAAAGCAGTTTTTGTTTTTGCATTTGCATAAGCCAAGTATTTTTCACAATGCCACATTGTCAGGACACATGTTTTGCCTCTCATCTTATTGTCAAAGATTGGCCAGGGTGGGGCCTATTGATGTCCCTTTGGGAAGAGACCCTCCCTTAGTAATACAAGAACAAAGTGTGGATGCAATGTTTTGCCAAGCAAAACCAGAACCATTTATGAAGCTAGTTTATTCTTCCCTTAAACACTAGTTTGCCATTCCAGAAAGATGACTGAAGACAGTGAGCCAGTTTTTTTTTTGTGTGTGTGGTTTTTTTTTTTAAATTTTGTGTCTTCAAAGCCCTAATCAATATCAGAGAATTTTTTTATAAAGTATATGATGGGTATAATAATAAACTGTATATCCAGTCTGGTATTTGAGTAGATTCTAAAAAAGGAAAATACAAATCTCTTCTGGTTCTTTACCATTTTTTAACAAATTGACCCATGGGGTCCGTGAGGGCAGATAATGTCTTCTTCCACAGTTTATTCATCACATAAGATTAAACCCTGTAGAGAAGAAATGTAATTAATATATATTAACCTATATAGAAATGTCTTAATTCAGTTTTTCTCTTTTTTATGTAACTGCAAGTGTAATGGGAAACTTTTAATAATAGAGCACTATTTAATGTCTCAGAGAGTCTGTCTAAGCTAGATGACAGCTAAGACATTGCACCTCCTCCACCAATGATAATGAACTAAACATGAAAAGTACTTTTCCACGAACCTGTAAAATGATTAATATAATCTGAAATTTTTATTACATAACAATAGAATTGCAACTTAGTATAGGACTGTGGAAGACGTGTGTGCGCACGCATGCGTGTTTGGGGAAGGGGTGTGAGAGACACAAAATCAATAAATTGGTCATAATGATGTCATAAGAACTTATAAAAACTCACAGGAGAGAGGGGAAATAAAAGTAGTAATATATTGGCATATTTGATCTTAAAATTCAACCTAATGTTCTATGAAAATACAATGCCTACATTTTTTTTAACCATATTTCTTTTCCTTGGTAATTTACAACTGCTTCTAGAATAACTCAAAACCAATGAAAAAAGAAATCAATTTCCATGTAATATTTATTTTTAGATATGAGTTTGGCAAAATCAGATGCGAGGAGTTGTTTTATTGTTCTGAATACTAACTGTTCAACAGATGGCTCTCTTTAGATTTCATCCAATGTGGAAATGCCCCAACAGGAAACAAAGATAGTCTTTAGACTGTCCCTTTTCTATTAAAAGATATTTCCCACACACGTGTGCTATGAATAGGAAGGTAAGAATTACAAGCTTGGTTCATAAAACAATGAGTTTAAGGACTGTACCAATATTCATTATAAAAATACATATTTCCATAAACAACTGTTTACATTCCCATTAACAAGCAAAGTATCAAGAGAATAAAAGATAAAAAAAAAATCTCAAAGATGATTTTGAATTCCTACTTGTAGTGATTTCTGGATCACAACTCTGAACTATATAGTGCCTTTACAAATTGAAAATTTAAATCCACCCCCACAACTCTTAAATAAAATTATTTGGTTATACAATAAAACCACAGAAATCTGGCCATTTCCACAGCATGAGGATTCATCCACTCTAAGACTACGGATGAATTACAATGAGGCTCAAAGAATAGTCATAAATTAACTAACCCAAATACTAGATGTTTTATATTCTGTGGAAGTGAAGAGTGTGTTGTCTGTTTTCTTCTCATTATAAACACAAATGCATTTGTGTATGGTATCTTAGTGAGTTGAGTCAAAAGCAGTTCTGTTCAAATAGTCAAGCTCACGTCAGTTAAAAAAGAACTTCTTTTATTGTTAGTAGTAATAGTTGGCATACTGGCATTTTTAATCATGAAATCATGTCTAATAGAACAATGTATGCGAAATTTGTACTTTTAGCACTTCTAAAATTCAGCCAAAATTGGTTACAGTAAAAGGAACATTAAACCAGAAGCCAGAGGTTCTAATTCTATTTTTTAAATCCCTTTCTGATCTTAGGCAAGTCACTGAATTTTTTCAGGTCTCAATCCTCTCATGTGTAAAACAACATTCCCTCCTACTGAGAGAGCTCTTTTCAGAATTGTATGTTCTAATGTGTATAAAATACCTAACATAATAGGTATTAATAATCCTTTCAACTGGAGCAAATGTTTCTATGAATTGTAATTTTATTAAGGCACATAGTTCATTTTTATTAATTTATCCAAGAAATATTTATTTAGCATGTATTGGCCCTGACACTCATCTAAGTCTCAGGGATTAAGTGATAAAAAAATATATATATTTTCTACCATCACAAAGCTTATGATGCATAAATAATTCATTTATGGTAAGGATAAAAAACAAACAATTATAAAGCAGTAAGAGTTGAGATGGTGAGGTATACATAATAGGAACAGTTCTACAGGTCTTGAGGTTCAAGGAAAGCTGAAAAGAAAGTGTGGCTGCCTGAGAATGGAATAGTGACCTTGATAGAGGAAGAACTGGTTTGGGAGAGTCACTTCAAGCAGAGAGAGCAGCCCATGTATAGGCACAGAGTCAGAGCAAGAGTGTGTTCTTGAAGAACTGAAACCCCTGTGTGGCTGGCTGGGAGGTGTGTGTGGATAACAGAATAGTGAACAGTAAGACAGAAGTAGCGGCCATTTAAACAGAGTTTTGTGGCCACAATAAGGAATTTGGACTTAGTTTTAAGAGCAAATGATTTTTAAGTTTATAAGTGTTATGGTTAGATTTTCATTTTTAAAAGTCATTCTGAGAGCAATTGTGGGTAATGAGTTAAGCAGGTTAAGAGTATAGAATAGATCAGGACACTGTTTAGGAGACAGTGGCAATAATTCCAGCAAGAAATGAGAATTACACCCAGGCTGAAAGTGAAGGATGGAAAAAAAAATATCCCGTACAAAGGAAATGAAAAAAAAACAAAAACTGGAGTAGCAACACTTTTATCTGACAAAATAGACTTCTAAACACAGGCCATAACAAGAGACAAAGAAGGGCACTACATAATAATAAAAGGATTGATCCAATAAGAGGATATAACTCTTATAAATATATATGCACCGAATAAAGGAGCACCTGAGTATATACAAAAATTCTGATGGACTTTGAGAGAGAGATTGAAAATAATACAGTCATAGTAAAATCTTTAACACTCCACCATCATCAATGGATACTTTTCCAGATAAAATACCAACAAGGAAACAGTGACATTAAACAACACACTAGATCAGATGGATTTCATTGATATCTACAGAACAATTAATCCCAAAGCAGCAGAATATACATTCTTCTCAAGTGCACATGTAACATTCTCAAAGATACACCACATGTTAAGACAAAAAAGAAGTCTCAATAAATTTAAGAAAATTAAAATCATATCAAGCATCTTCTTTGACCACAACAGCATGAGAGTAGAAATCAACCATGAAAAAACAAACTCAAAAATATTCAAACACATGGAGACTAAACAGCATGTTATTAAACAATGAATGGATTACCAATGATAAATGAGGGTAACATATACTAAAGAAAATCGGGAAAAATAACAATAAGAATGGTAGAATGAAAGAACATGGCATTTTATTGGCTTCAAAGTGGGAATAGTTGTAGGTGGATAGGAAAAATTGTTTGAGCAAATCTACAAATTATTCCAAGATGTCTGACTTAGATTCTCAGGTGGATGGTGGTGTCAATCACTGAGATAAATAATAAAAGAGAAAATACGAGATTTGGAAAATTGTGTAGTCAGATCACATATAAGAGGCTTATAGTACCTCAACATGAAGCACAGGATAGAAATTTGGACTGAAGATAAAAATTTGATAATCGTTGGCATACAGTGGGAATTAGTGATGGGAGAATGATATTTCATTGAAAGAATATGAAGCAGAGGAGAACAGTATGAAAGATGTCATTATGAATAACATCAAATGTAAAGGATAGACAGAGTACAGAGCCCACAAAAAGTACTGATTATAGGTATATAATGGGGAATGGCAATATTATAGAATACAAGATACAATATAATGAAAAGTTCAAAAGTATTACATCCTAGGAAAAGATCAAGTAAAATAAGAATTGAGAAAAGTCCTTTGGAAGAAGGTAAGAGTGGAGTTCTAGGTGGAGAAGGCAGACTGAGTAGTGACTCAGAGGTGAGAAAATAAATTTAGAAGTATGAGCATCTTCTCAAGAGGCCTGGCTGTAAAGGGAAGGGAAGTGCTGTTTTCATAGCTACATTTTATTGTGTGTGTGTGTTTAAGATGGGAATATCCTTAACATGTTTAATTGATGATTGAAAGTAAGGAGAATAAGTGGTCAAAGAATTACTTGAGAGAATTCCCTGGAGAAGGTAAGAAAGGATAAAATCCACAATACAGTGAAAGGATATAATTTAGAAAACATTAGAAGACCTTCTCGATGGTAACAGAGGTGGGGAAGGAAAAATCAGTGCAGAAACAAAATGTGTATAGATATGGTGTCAAGAACTTAAAAAATTTTAAATTTGTGGCTTTTATTTTTCTGAAAGTAGAAGCCAAAGTAATCTGCTGGATTTATCAGTGGAAGAGGGAGCTAGTTTATAGGTAGAGAAGACAAGGAAGTTTAACGTAACCCTATTTTAAAGAATTCCTATGTATTAAGAATCTAGTTGCAATTAAAAGACTGTAAACAATAAAATCAATCATGTTTGTTTATTTGACCTTCTCTAGTAGTATACAGATTCTCAGTATAGAAGAAAGTAAGCACTTGAATTGATATAGGGTTCAGCTATTGACAAGCAGCTGTGACAGAGGAATCCTTAACAAGTTTAAATGTTTTCAGAGAAAAATAGGGTTGAAAGTGTTCCCAAGAGCCTACTTGAAGTGATAGACCAATAAACATCAAAGTGATAAGGAGAGAAGTACAGGAGGGCAGTAAAAGGACACTGAGGTACATTGGCACTGGATTGACCTGGGCATGACTACAAAAGCTTCCTTTTAGAGCCAGGACCGTAGAATGGAGTAAAGGTAGTCTATTCAACAAGTTGTGTCAGGAATATTGAACAGATGCATGCATATAAATGAAACTAGACTACCAACTTACACCATCAAGAACAAACTCAAAAGCCATTAAAGACTTAAAACATAGGCAGTAAACTGAAATTTCTTCTACTCATATTTTTTTCTATCTCCTCTTGCAAAGAATACAAAGTAAAAAATAAACAAATGAGACTATGTCAAACTAAAAAGGTTTTGCACAGCAAAAGAAACCATCAACAAAATGAAAAGAACCTATCAAATGGGAGATGATATTCACTAGTGATAGATTTGATAAAGAGTTATTATCCAAAATTTATAAATAACTCAGATGATTAAATACCAGAAAAACAATCAATTAGAAAATGGGCAGAGGATCTGAACAGACACTTCTCCAAAGAGGACATACAGATGGCCAAAAAACATGAAAAGGTGTTCAACAGCACTAATCATCAGAGAAATGCAAAGTAAAACCACAATGAGAAATCATCTTATCCTGGTCAGAATGGCTATCATCAATAAATCAATAAACAACAAGTGTTGGCAAGGAGGTGTGTGCAGAAAAGGAAACCCTTGTGTACTGTTGGTGAGATTGCAAATTGGTGCAGCCACTATAGAAAACAGTATCAAGGTTCCTCAAAAAAAAAAAAAAAAAAAAAAATTGTATACACACACACACACTAGGTCAAAAAATTGACCTAGTAATTGCATTTCTAGATATATATCTGAAGAAATCCAAAATACTAATTTGAAAATATATATGCATCCTTATGTCCATTGTATCATTATTTACAATAGCCAAGATATTGGGAAATAACCTAACTGCCCATCAATAAAAAGTGGATCATAAAGCAGTGGTAAATATATACAATGGAATACTACTCGGCTATAAAAATAAGAATGAAATTTTACCGTTTGCCAACATGGAGGGGCCTAGAAGGTATTATGCTAAGTGAAATAAGTCAGACAGAGAAAGACAAATACCATACAATTTCACTTATGTGTGGAATCTAAAGAGCAAAATAAATGAACAAACAAAATAGAAAAAGACACATAGATACAAAAAACAAACTGAGGGTTGCGAGATGGGAGGGGAGTTGGGGGGACGGGTGAACAAAATGAAGGGATTAAGAAGCACAAATTGGTAGTTACAAAACAGTCAAGGGGAAGTCAAGGATAGCATAGGGAATATAGTCAGTAATGTTATAATAACCAGATGGATACTAAAATTATCTGGGGATAACTTTGTAAATGATATAATTATCTAACCACTATGTGGTACACCTGAAACTAATATAAATTAATATAAAATGTCAGGTGTAATTGAGCAATTAAAAAAAAATGTCCTTTTCACTTATGAATTGTTTGAACTGGGCTGAGTGATTTCTTTAAATTCATAGATTTGAAAAATGGGGCTAAGAATTCCTATCTAATATGTTTTCAATGAGATTAAATGAGATAATATATTTAATTTATTGGACCAGTGCCCCTAGTGTTTTGCAACACAGGGGCCATGAAAGAATCATTTGCTCGTCATATAATAAACACTTAACAAATGTTGAATATCATGATTTGCTATTGACAAAGTCAATAGCACCACAAATTTTGTAGCTAAGTGGAAGCATTTAATAAAAGCCAAATAATAAATACCTTCAAATGCTAACTAGTTAAGTGAAAAGAAGCTTCCCACCTTACAAAAACATATATAATCAAACAAAGTAATTATGTTGTCTCCTCAAAATAATAAACTTTCCTTGCTTGGCTTAAACGTTACTTCAGAAAGAAGAATGGTATGACTTTGTTGTTGCTGGATTTTTTAAACATATTTTTAATTACATGAATTGTGGAATAGAATATTCTCACTTCAGTCAGTTGGGTGTGGTGAGAGAACAAGACTCATAAAAGTACAAAGTTGCAATGTCTGAACTCTGAGAAAAAGGGAAAAAAAACCACTAAAGCCACATTCTCATGAATCTCTGTGCTAGAGGTGACCAAGCAAGGAAGAATTTCAGCTTGAGCATGTTCATATGGACTGCACTGTAACCCTAACAATTACAAAAGCAATCCCATTTGGGGGGAAGAACACAGTTGACATTTTCCATTGCGTTTGTGCAAATGAAGTACAGAAATCAAAGCCAGTTAGCCAGGAACACAGCACCCAGGTTGGATGCCAGGCTGCTGTAAATGTTGGAGGAGAGCCCTCTTTTGCTAAATAGTTGTGGAGAGAAGAAATATTAGGTTTTTCTTCATACAGAAGCAGAGTTCTCTCAACATCTTCTAACAGTTGCAAAGGGTCACTTTCCAGACCTAGGGAACCTTGAAGTAATGAAGACTTCTTTTTAATTTTAGTGACTGACAGAAAATAACTAAGCACACTCAGCTTTGATCACATCAACAATAGCCTGTCCAGGTTTTGTGATGCTAAAACCTTACACATTGAAGACTCTTCTTTATGAAAAAATATAAATATAAACACCATATCTGGGACATGGCATGCAAGTGATTCAAGCAAGTGAGATCTGTAGCTTAAAGCACATGGGTATCAAAGAGGTCCCTCTGCCACCTTTGCTCCTTGTGACGAACAGATGATCTACATGGACACATTTTGGCAACAGGAACTTGTCTACACAAATCTAGGAGTTAAATTCAGGAAAACACCTTTGGCATTATATTCACGGAGAAAGAAGTTTTAACAGACAACGTGTATTCAAATAGTCCAGTTCTCAGGTAGAACTTGGGCACAGCTTTACAAGTAAGCTATGTGGTATAATTAACGGAGATCTAAGAATGTCACCGTCTCTAGTCAGGTCCACTTCCTGGAGTGACAGTGTATGAAATCTGACGACCAAAGGCTCGGTGCTTGTCAGACCTCCTGTCTCTGCTCAGGTGATGGAATCACTGGTGCACACACTCCCCGGGAAGCAGGCACAGCTCGTTGTGAACCTCAATCTGTTCGTGGCGATGATCTAGCTCTCAGTTTACAAAAACACAGAGGATAGAGGAACATGTTTTTTCACACAGACACAATCAACAAAGTCTAGGATGGAGGAATTAAGGCTTTTACATTACCCAGGTTCTCCAACAAATACGTGTTTACAAAAGAGACAGAAGGGACTTTTAAGGACCATGAGAGACCTGAGGAAAATCGACTGACACAACACGTGCTTTGTCTGCATTCAGATTCTAACCAGCTGCAGTATAAATAAATAAGACAATCAAGGACATGTGATCACTAACTTTGGTGATATTAAGAAATCATTACATTTTAGGTCACTATTGGTATTTTGCCAAAAAAAGAAAAGATGTCATCTCCTAGAGATACATTCTGAAGTGTTTAGAGACGAAAAACAACCAATAATGGAATCCATTCTTTGTGTTTTACCCTGAGCAACAAATGCACTACTGCCCTTGCCATGACCATTCTCTCCCCTCTCCCGCTGTGTTGTGTCCCCAGAAGGCTGACCTTTGAGATCAGTTCTCAACCCAGCCTCTTGCTCCCTTGCCCTCTGCCTTCCATTTGGGCTTAGCCCCTGACAGGCACCAACAGGAGAAGAGAGGGCAGAAGGGGCCAGCCCTGCCTTCCTCTCTACCGGGCAAAGGTCTGGTAGTGGCTGTATTTCTCTACCAACATCTAGAATTCCGGTTAGGCAGCATTCCCTTCTAGCTATGGCACTCGGAGTTACAGGAACCGTTTATTTCTCTTCCCCATTCAGGGCTGGTAGTGTTGGCAGTTCTCGCCATCCTATATGTTGACTCATTTTATTTAAGGTTTTTAAAAACACCCTATGTGAGCACTCCATCTGTTTTCTGCTGAGATTTTTGTCAATATGTTGTCTTTCTGTGCATCTGTGGGATGCCTGGGTTGTTAGCTGTGAGCGGAGGAATGTGCTGCAAGGGCACTGAAGGCCGGGCAGGCTCTAGGAGTAACCTTTGCTGTGACCCTATGCAGCGTAAGGGTGGCTCCATCCCTTTGATTCAGGGAACCCATTAGGTCACATCTGAAAGTATGTAAAATATGTTGACCTTTTCACTAGACCATATTAAAAGTTAACTGTTTTCTGGCAGAAAGCCTATTCTTACATTTTTGGTGAACAAAAAATAGAATGTAATGAGAAATTCTATTCAACAGATGTGGCTAGAGCATAGCATTCATTAAGATTTATTTAGCTAAGATGCCCATTTGTAAGGCTCTTAATTATCCTTCTTCCAAGGGCTTTCCTGTTTCTGGTCACCCCATACCCAGAGGAAGATTTTGAAAGCGAGTTACTTGACTTTTTTTACAAAACTCTACTGTCCAGTGATAGATATTTAACCTCTGATTACAAATGCAGTGTGTTTCAAGCTCTGAGACTAGTCATTTTCTACTTGGAAATTGTAAGAACCTAGATCAGAAAATGACGCAGCCTGAGGTTGGCCTCCTCTGGGTTCTAGAAGGGTGATTTCTACCCCATGTTTACTACCCTTTCCTCTCAGATTTTATTTGTTTTAAATTCGGCACAAAGATGCTAAACTAAAGATTATATAAGACTTACATCTCTTGCCCTGGCCAGTGTAGCTCAGTCAGTTGGAGCATCGTCTCATACACCAGAAGGTGGTAGGTTCAACTCCTGGTCAGGGCACATACCCAGGTTAAATGTTTCATCCCTTGTAGAGGCCTGTGTGGGAGGCAACAAATGTATGTTTCTCTCTCTCATTGGTGTTTCTCATCTTAAAAAAAAAGAAAGAAAGAAAAGAAAAAGGCTTACATCTCCCTGCCTCCCTTATATCTAATTATAACCTGTAACTAAGTTTTGTCCAATGGGATATAAGTAACAGAGATACATAAATAAAACACCCAAGAATGTCTCTAGAAGGAGGGAGTGGGCCCTTCTTCGTATTTCTTTTTACCTGCTGACTGAAAATAGGCAGTAATGGTGAGAGTTCCCACAGCTCTTTGGACCATAAATGGCTTTGAGAATAAAAGTAATAATCCTTGGTCTCTGAAATCATGGAGAGCTATGTTAACCCACACTGGACTTCTACCTTCTTCAACCAGAAAAAAAAAAAAAAAAACACTTCTAACTTGTTGAGACTACTTTTATTTTGTTTTGCTATTGTTGTTTAATCACAATTTAATCTATTTAAAATTACGTTGACTCTTCTTATAATAATGGGATTCTTATCGCAGTATGGTTTTGCAATGCACTCGGGTTTGCTTGGCGCTTTGATAGAGAGTTAGATGTATCTGTTTTTCAAAGACAGGACCTGCCCTTATATAAGCTTCTTTATGGGAAATGGGACTTAGATCTTAATATCCTAAAGTCAGATCTCTGCATTTTTGCTTAAATTCAGACTCACTGTTTGGGCTGATAGTACTGTGGAAATCTTTCTATGAGGTTTATTACTTCCCTTATGACAGAATCTGTCCTTTAAACAGTCACTTGTCAAGGCCCCTCTAAGCCCTAATTTACAACCCTATTTGTATGTAAATACATCCAAGGACACTAGTGTACTCTAGGCCCAGTGTAAAATAGGATTTCTATCTACTGGCCCTCCTTTTCTGATAGGAGCAACATTCAAGTCAAAGATTACAGGCCATTTTAAAGGAATTACAACTGTCCAGTTGGATTGAAGCATAAGCAGGGATTTGCAAATAGGTGAAAAGATTAGGACCCTAAATGGGAACCAGGACATTGATGGAATATTTGAATTATGCTAAATTACACATATGTCATAAATCAAACATATATGTCATATATAAAAATTTGAATATACAAAATGGAGCATGTTTTCAAATTGCATTGGTCATTTTCATAAGAGGCTTATTCCTGTGTGTGTGTGTGTGTGTGTGTGTGTGTGTGTAGTTTTGCATATAAAGCCATCATTCAAAAACTATTTGAAAGAATTTTTTATTTCTATAATCTCACTGGGAGGATGTGTCTTTGAGACAGAAACATATAACCCTATATTTTTATGAATTTCCATTTCAATAGCTCCCAAGTAACTAACTAATTTCAATCACTGGGTCCAGGGAGCAGAAAGAGATTTAAATAGTAGATTTCCATGGAAGGTGAGGTGGGAAAAAGAAAGTCCGAGAAAGAACAATGGTTTCCTGTGCATGTGGCCTTCTACTGCATGATCATACATACTTGAATTTTATAATCTGCACAAAGCTGACAGGGGCCAAAGAATAGTCTATCATTTCAACTATATTTTTACTCTTTCTCCCTTTAGCAAACTATAAACTTCTCAAGGGCTAGAAGTCAATATCTTTAAGATTATAATCTTGTTTGATCAATGCTCATAAAACATTTGCAGAATGAAACACAAGAGTCTGAAATTCATCTGCCTACGTGCTTAGACAATCTTTAAATTGATAAGTTTCTTATCTACTCACCACCCCGATCTCATTTTACTGAGAAGATCTGCCATTTCATCACTGACCTCAGGTTGATACTTAAAAAAAATAACTCGAACATTCTTTTAATTATTATACATTGCCACCATACTTAGAAAAAGGAACATATTCATAGTTTATTTTACAGAAACTGAAAGAAGTACCCAAAATACTTGAAGCTACAAATGATGAGAACCATTAGTGAAACCTAATCATGTCTGCACTAAGCATCTTACTCTAAGATTAATTACTATTTTGTGTCCTTGAAATAAATATATAATTCTATAAGACTTGTAATTCAGTGGACAAGATTATAGGAAATAAATAGTTTCCTATCCCCTCTGAGTCTTGGTTTCTTCTTATGTGAAGTAAAGATAAGGATTTATAAGAGTTAATAAAAATAATATTTATAAATTGCCCAGCATGACTGACACATGTTTTTTTAAAAAAAATAAATAAATGTTATATGTTCTTAAATTTATTTTAACTTGGCTTACCTATCCCACAGGATTATTGTGGGAAAGAGATGAGATACTATATGTAAAAGCTCTTTGTAAGTTTTAAATTATTAAGTACATATTAATGAGCTTTTTTAATAAAGTAACTATATTATTCCCTACATTTTAATACCACCAATTTTATAAATTAAATTTTAATATTTTGTGATGAATATTTCAAAGCCCCTTTGGAGAAATGCTTTATTTTACAATGCTTAATGCTTCAGCAAATAGTCACATAAACCATGCGTTACTGATTGAATTGCTTTCCCCCAAATTATTTTTTAATTTATTTTTTACTTATTGACTTGAGAGAGAGAGGCACTGATTTGTTGTTCCACTTATTTATATACATTCATTGGTTGATTCTTGTATGTGCCCTGTTCCGAGATCGAACCAGAAACCTGGCATATCAGGACGACACTCTAATCAATGGAGCTATCCAGCCAGGGCTCACCCAAAATTTTTACATTGAAGACCTATCCCTAAGCACGAAAGATTATAATCATAGTTGGAGATAGCTCTTTAAAGAGGTGATCAAGTTAAAATGAGGCCAGTGTGCTGGGTGCTGATCAGATCTGACTAGGACCTTGTAAGAAGAGAAATGAGGACCTCGGACACACAGGGACTGGAGGCAGCAGGAGTATGGCCATCTGGGAGCCAAGACCGAGCCTCAGAAGAACCCAACCTTGCCAGCACCTCGCTCTTCAACTTCCAGACTCCACAACTGTAAGAAAATAAATTTCTGTTTGCTACGTCCCCCAGAGTGTGGTCTTTTGTTACGGCAGCCCTACCAAACTAATACAGCATGTCTACATGCAGAGAAAGCCGTGGGGTCATTTAAAAGTTTTCGTGTTGCCTCTGATTTCCAGTAAGAAAAGCTGTGTTAACGTTACTCACAAATAACTGATTCTGCTGTGCCCTCATACCTCCAATTCATCACTTTGAAATTTAAAGCATGACTATTACCCAATGCTTTCTAATGAGCTTCAGAATATGGGTTTCCTCACTCTTAAACATAATAAATTTGCCAACCAATTCTCTTAGACTGTTTACACAGCTTCCATTCTTGAATTCTTTGATTCTGATAAAGAACTTGGCTGCATCATTGATCTGCATATCAAGTCAGTTTATGAGATTTTCACCAGAATATAAAAAAAATTTTACAAAATAGAAGATATTAAAATATGTTTTTTCAAATGCTACTTACGCACTTTGAAGCACTATTTTTTATTCTGAAATACTACCCTTCCTTTGATTTTTATGCCTTTTTTGTCATTGATGAAAAGTGTCCTTTCTTTGAAAGGAGATGATACTTTTTTTTTTGTCTTTTCTATTTCTTTTTTCCGATTCATGGTAGTAGGCTTTTGTTTTAACATCATGCTTAGCAAAGTTTAAAGTTTGTTACCTAAACTCAGACAGAATGCCTATATCTGCTTATATATCACTCTGCCATTAAACTCAACAGTCCTTAAACTTGAACCAGAAGCCTGGCTTGGTCTTCTATCCCAAGTGGCCTAGATTTAATGAATTCTCTCATTCAAATACATTTGCATCACTAATTGAATCTCATAAAGGGAATACTGACATCTCCATGGATTTTGAAATACCCTTAGTTTATTTTCCCTTTTCTTCAAGCAGAACTCCTTTCCACATATGTATTATAGTGAAGTTACAAATAACCAGACTTTTTAAATCAAATAATTTTGCAATATTGAATGTGGATATATATAGTACCACATTAATACATTCAATTTTCACTTAATCTAATTATTGATTACGTACTGTTTATTGCTTTTACAAAGAAATAAAATTTTTAAGAAATAAAAATTTGAGTACCAATAATCTTAATATGCTTAATATAATCTAACTATTAATTGCATTTGTTGCATTAACTTTTTTTAATTTTTTTTTCTTTATTGGTGTTTTAGAGAGAGGAAGGGAGAGGGAGAGAGAGAGAGAGAGATAGAAACATTGATTAGAGAGAACATCAACTGGCCGCCTCCTACATGTCCCCACTGGGGATCGGGCCCACAACCTGGGCATGTGTCCTGACCAGGAATTGAACTGGTGACCTCTTGGTGCCGGGTCGATGCTCAACCACTAAGCCATACCTTCCGGGCTGCATTTACTTTTTACTTTTCTTTCTTTTTCTTCCTTATATAAATTCCCCCCCACACACACTGTATTTTTTCCTAAAAAGATTTCTCTGAATGTGTAAGGTTATAAAATTATTAGATACAACTAAAAGTTATCAACTGCTAGGTCTTCACAATAATTTCAAAGACATATGTCATCACATTTAACAAAAATATTTCTTATACTTTGCTATCTCATATCAGTCTCACATTGTGTTTGTTATTATGATACTCAAAATGAAAGCTTCTTCAATTGTTTTGATAGAAGGTATTACTTTATTTTTCTTATCCTGAATTACTTCAAAATAAATGCATCAGAGATTACAATACTAATGAATTGAACACTATCAATAAAATCTCATTCTTTAGGAGTACTTAGGACTAAAATTGCTTGGCAGTTTTTATTTTGGATTAAATGTATGCATTCCTGATGCTAAAGAATTATTAAGCTTTTGAAAATAGTTAATACTTTGGTCGTAGTAGCATAATTTTTTGTGCTCACAGAAACTGCCTCCTTTTTCTCCCGTAGGAAAAGCTCTTTAGAGCTAAAGATATTAGTCTTTGTTTATCATCTTGGTAACATGACGAGCTGTGAGAATGTCACCCTCCACTCATGTATCCCTTATTTTCATTTATTTTATATAGTCTTTGAGATTTTCAAAGTTTATTAAAAGTGCTTGAATATCTGGGTTGCATTGCATATGTATGTTCACCAAATACTGTCTACAAATCCACGTTTCAAACTGTTTCTGCTCACTAAATTATACTACAAAGTCATACATCATGGTAAATGAATTGGTAAACATGTAAATTATTTCATATACAAGGGTCAGAAGACGAAAAATATAAAAAAGAGGAGCAGCAGGAGAGGGAAGAAAAGAAGGAAGGAGGGAGGAAGGAACTGAAGGACAGTGGCAGGGAGGAAGAGAGAGAGAGGAAGAGATCTGAAACCAAAAGAGATGAGCTGCAAAGCTTATTTCTGGACAGCAAGTAATCCAATTTAGCATTCCAATATACATCTTAATATTTAATGTATATCTACCATGTATGTTTTATTTGCTTTGTAACTCTTTAAAATTTAAACTGCATAGCTAAAAGTGTTCATACATTTCAAAATAGTAACTGCCTGAATAAAAATGAATTTTTCTTTTTTTAAATCCTCACTCAGGATATTTTTCTATTTATCTTGAGATACAGTGTGGGGTGGGGGACAGAAAGAGAAACATGGATGTGAGAAAAGCACATAGACTGGTTGCCTCCCACACAACCCCAACCAGGGCCAAGGACGACCGGCAATATACATGCGTGCCCTTTACCAGAATCGAACCGGCGACTCCTGGGTCTGAGGGCCAATGCTCTAACCATTGAGCCAAACTGACCAAGACTAAAAATGAATTTCTTAGTAATTTTATGTAAAAGGGAGGAATGAAAAATCACCTATACCAAATCACATCCTGATAGATGAAATTTAAATAGAATCTGGGCATTCCCAAGTGTCTGACTTTGTTATCTTTACTTCAAATAACCATTGTGAGGATTTTCTCTGAATTTTATCAGTTTTACCTTGACAATACAGATGTATCATCTCTAAAGAGTGTTATATATTTTATTTTATTTTATTTTATTTTATTTTATTTTATTTTATTATTATTTTTTTTTATCCTCACCCGAGGATATTTTTCCATTTTTTGTATAGATAGAGTGGGAGGGAGAGAGAGGAAGGGAGAGAGAGAGAGAAACATCGACGTGAAGGGACACATCGAGTGGCTGCCACCCGCACGACCAACCAGGGCCGGGGACAAACTGCAACCGAAGTACGTGCCCTTAGCGGGAACCGAACCCAGGTCCCTCCAGACCGCAGGCCGACGCTTTAACCGCTGAGCCAAACTGGCCAGGGCTATATTTTATTCTTTAATACTGAATCCACTAATCTCCTAATCCTGTATTACATTGCAAGACAGAATACAGTTCTTCTGTTGAGTGACAACTAAATGAGGGTCTTCCTTAAAGCAAATGTGACTGATGCTGATCTGTTTTGCACAAATCTTTAGAAAGGGAAGTGGCCCTCTGAAGAAATGTCCTGTGGGTAGTCGTCAGAATGGAGTTTGTGTTTTTGGTTTGCTGTTGTCGTCGTCATTGTTGTTGTTTTTCCCTTTATTGATTCCAGAGAGAGAGGAAGGGAGAGGGAGAAAGAGAGAAACATCGATGAGAGAGAACATGGGTTGGCTGCCTCCTGCATGCCCCCCACTGGGGATTGGGCCCACAACCTGGGCATGTGCCCTGACCGGGAATTGAACCAGTGACCTCTTGGTGCATGGGTCAATGCTCAACCACTGAGTCACTCCAGCTGGGCCAGAATGGAGTTTTTAGTAGTTTATAGGTAAAATAAGATTTCACAGTCTCCTCTAAAATTGGATCACCAAGTATAACACTGCTTTCATGATGTAACACATGAATTCTAAGAAACAGTTAAGAAAATTTGAACAAAACCCATCAGCAAACACTATAAAACTCTGTTGGGGACATGTGTAGTTTGATTTCTACACTATTCAGTGGGATCTCAACTAAACAGGTGCTTAAGCAGGTTATAGTAATCAAATAAAATTCAATTCCATAACCTCCATTTATTTCTCAAAAGTATATTATTTCTGAAAGACTTAGTATGGAGTTTGTTTTCTCCTTGTGGATTAGAAGGAAGACATGCCTTTCTGAGCACAGCTGGAAAATGGGCCTCTCCGTGTCCCCCCGCCTTTCCCGTCTGTTCAGGTTTACCCACGGAAGCGCAACCAGCAGTTCACACAGCTGCTGAGGCGGAGATACATTTGCCTTTAATACACCAGTGAAGCTCTTTCCCCCGCGGAGCAAGAAGAGCTGATGGTGCGGGAATGGGCAGAGGCACCACAGCTATGCGGGGACCGCACGGGCCCTTGCTGCTCCTAAGCCTCTCGGTGCCGTGATCAGTACAGGCTGACACAACCTGGGAGAGACCAAGCGAGCTCAGACAAGGTGATCGCAGCATTTCTACTAAAAAAATAATCTCCTTATTTTTATTCTCTCTCTCTCTTTTTATTTTTGGTCTCACATTAAGCAGTATAAGGTGGTTCTGAAAAATGAATATTACTTTACTCTTTTTCCAAGTAAACAGATGGCCAGAATCTGAAGAGAGGAGACTGGGAAGGAAGAACATTAAAAACATAGTCTAACCTCTTTCTTGCATAATATTGCTCCACTGGGCCATTGCACAGAATTTTTCCTCCTCCCTTATTTTACAAATATTTATAGCTGTGGAATGCCACCGTATCCTAATACGATGCCAAGTCAAAACATTTCATTCTTTTAATCTTTCCTTATAAATCAGTACTTCCAGCTCTCATCATTTTGTGGTGTTGTTTTTTTTTTGTTTGTTTGTTTGTTTGTTTTTTTGGAAGCTCCTTTAATTTATCTAAATCTTTTTTTTTTTTAGTTTGAGCTGCCAAAAACTCAATCACAAGGACAATTTCAATAACCATGAATGAAGGGGGAAAGAAACGAGGGGAAAAACAAACAAACAAAAACGCAGCTCCAAACCATGTTTACCATTCATACTTCCAGCCACTGCAATTCGTCCACAGCACCTCTTCCTCCTACAGCAGGAGGGGCAGGCCAGGGTTCTCACAGGACCCGAGTACTCACTGGGGAGGCCCAAGCACCAATCCCTCTTCTGTGAGTGTCTTTTCTGATGAAAAGGTGTAGAGATTTTTAAAAGAATATCTGTGTCTGATTTATTAGTCTGCAAACAATTCAAGAAAAAAAATGAGTTTCCCTAGAGAGTGGTTCCTTCCAATCCTTCCAGGATTACCCAAGACGAACCTGTTCCCCATAGGTTCTCTTAATGAAGGCTAACTTAATAGTCAAACAGGGATACCTTCCTGATTTTTCTCTTCATCCTTCATCTGGTTACTTTTACCAGGAAGTTATATTGTCATAAGTGTCCTATTTATCAGCCAGTAAAATGGTCAATGTAACACGTTCACTTATTACAAATAATATGTAATACATGTTTTTAAATATAGTATATCACTTTAAAAGTTCCTTCTGGTTCATTTATCATTAGTAAGTACAAATTAAGTTGTTCAGTTTTATTATTATTATTATTAATTATTAGTCTTTTTTCAAGCGAACATACTATTTCACCAAAGGCTTTTAAAAATATAATTTATGCATCAATTCGTGTAACAGTACTTATATCTAAGTAGGTTTGAACTCCTTAAAGATTATGTGTCATACTGCGTTTTCCCAAAATTTAGACATAATGCAATCATTTCAGTTTGACTTTGGTGCACTAGTTTTGCTTTTGACAGAAGAAAAAATATAAAATTTGTGTAAAGCAAGAATTAACGGTCCAGCCGGTGTGGCTCGGTGGTTGAGCCTCGACCCATGTACCAAGAGGTCACTAGTTCTATTCCTGGTCAGAGCACAAGCCCAGGGTGTGGGCCCGATCCCCAGTGGGGGGCACGCAGGAGGCAGGCAATCGATGTTCTCTCTCATTGATGTTTCTATCTTTCTCCCTCTCCCTTCCTCTCTCTCTAAAATCAATAAGAAAAAAAAAATTTTTAAGTAAGAATTAATAAACAGAAACTTTTATATAGTAAGAATTGCTACAAATAAATGTGTTCTATAATGTAATCATCTGTCATCAAATAAAAGATTGACAGTCATAAATAGGAACTCAGTTGGAATTTATTAGCTAATCACTGTTAACATGCACAAAGGAATACAAATATTACTGAGCTATGTTAATTGTTCTTTCCTTTACATTAAGCAGTTGAGACACAGTGGGATTAATTCACCCATTAACTTTTATGAGTAATTTCACAGAAACTTGTGTTTTGAGTCTTTGCATTAACACCTATCCATCTTTGTTTCAGAGAATGATAAATTCCTAGAGTTTTCAAAATTATTCAAGTATTTCCTAGAGATGTATATATCTAAAAATGTCTGTCTTCAAGCTAGTAATATTGTATTCAGTATTATCCAATTTGCAACCCACATAGTCTGAATCATAAACCAACTTCTTTTAACTCGCATTGAATTTAAGTACACAGATGTCAATTACTGAAGCAATTATTTATATCCTTTATTTTCTTGTTTTACTAGAAGCAGTTACTACCCAATATGACCTCTTAAAATATCTTCAATTTTAACAACATTCATAAAAGTGTTTTAAGTTTCTCATTTTGTAAAAGCAGATTTGGTTTTTAAATTTGTCTAAGAAACAAAACAAAACAAAAACCTTCATGAAATCCACTGTTTTCCAGTAAAGAATAAAAGACAGCTATTAGATATGTATTAATGTAATTAGATTTCAGATATGATAATTCCAATTGAGTGATGATAATTTTTATTGTATTTGATGCTCCTTGTTGAATGTACCATAAAAGAGTAAGAAATCTATTGAGTTCCTGTAACCAAAATGCTCATATAGGATTAATGTGCAGTATACTCCACTTGTCATTCGCCAGGATAATTATAAATTAAAGTTATAATTAGTTTCTGTCTTCATATAGAATTAATTCTTGCCAGGCTGGTGTGGTTCACTGGTCACCAGTTTGATTCTTGGGCAGGGCACATGTCCAGGTTGTGGGCCCGATCCCCATTGAGGGGCATGCAGGAGGCGGCCAATCAATGTTCTCTCTCATCAATGTTTCTATCTCTCTCTTCCTCTGCCTTTCTCTCTCTGAAATCAATTAAAAATTAATTATAGTACTATCAGAAATACTCTTTCTCAGGCAATCAAATGTCAGTTTTCTATTGAGTAACACCTTCTCAAAGTAATACTACAGAATAATACATCATTAACTACTAGACTACTATGGGGACTATTAAAATATATGCTACTCTCTTTCTTCCAGTTTATTAAAACCAAAACAAATATAATCTAAACAAAAGCAACAATGATAAGCAGATGAATTTTACCTCCAATTCTCCTCTGAAATTTAATTTTCTCTGCTTTAGTTAAGTCCCTTCCTCAGCCAATGTTCCTTTTAACATTTCTTCAAACTTGACTTCAAGTTACTCTAAATAAGATTGTAAATTGCTAAGGGAATGTTCTTATTATCTAGGAAAGTAAAGATATATTTTTGCAAAGAGAAATATGTTTGAAATATAAAATTTATAATTTTTCCCTAAAACTACCAAAGAAAAAATATCCTATGTCAGCCATACTACTTTTAAAAAGTAAGATATTGCCTTGGCTGGGCTGCTCAGTTGGTTAGAGCATCATCCCCTACACCAAAAGGTTGTGGGTTCAATTTCTGGTCAATGCACATACCTGGGTTTCAGGTTTGTTCCCTAGTCGATCGAGGTGCATTCAGGAGGCAACCAATCGATGTTTCTCTCATGTCAATATTTTTCTCTCCTTCTCTCCCTTTCTCTCTAAAAATCAATAAGAACATCCTCAGGTGAGGATTAAAACATATATAATAAAACAAAGTAAGATATGTCACAGTAGTCACATAGTAAACACTAACTTTAGCAATATACATTCACAAATTAAATATTGTCCATGTAGAATAGACAGTGACACAAAGGAAGACAGAATTGAATAACCACACAGTTTAATGCAACTAGATATTTTGTTGTAAGTGCATTGTTGAAAACTAGAAAGAGTTAAAATCTCTGAATTAGATCTGTTCTCTCAATGTTACATATGTAGGAAGAAACATGAAATACTTCCGGTCAATGGCAATTTTATATCACTTCTATTTAGGGTCATAGATACATAACTCCAGGTATTTTATTTCATTTTGATAAATGATATCTTTAATGACACCATCTACTCTAAAGAACCCCATTATAATTTCATTCGTTCAGTTTTTAAATTGTCCTTAATGTAAATTGTCCTCTCATCAAAAAGTTGTCCAGGATAGATAAAAAAAATAGGCTTACTAGAATTTTATTTTGCCTTTTACCTAATTGCAAATAAGATATGGTATTTTCTTTACAAATACAGTAGTTATTTATATTTCTTGGAAATTTTAATCATTCTGTTTAGATTTTAAGTGTATCATTTAGTTAGGCTGAATATTTTTCATCATGATTTGTACAAACATTATATATTAAGATACTATCTCATTTATATATTTGTAGGAAATATTTTAATCAACTACCCACTTAATTTTTAATTGGTTTATAATATTTTTTGTGTATACAGATGTTTAGACATTCAGGTAATCACATATATATAATTTTTCTTTGTGATGTTTCTCATTGTTTTAATACTTAAAAGATTATTTCTTATTAGATTTTTTTTTTGGTCATAATTTTTTTAAAAACAATTCTTTAATTATTCTAACATTTATTCTGAAATATGAGGTAATATAAGAAGCTAATTCCTTTTTGTTGTTATCTTTTCCCAAATGGAAAACTTAATTCACAACATCATTCAATAAATAATGAATTCATCATTTAGTAATGCACCCAACACTTATTTATTGAGATACCATGAGCTTAGTATTGTTGTAGGTCTTAGTATTGATGAGATCCAGGGGTGATGACAAATCTGCTTTCAAGGAATTCACATATTGGGGAAAGAAAAAATAACAAATAATTATATAATATAATGGCATGTGTTGACAAATGTTTTGAAGCAAAACCCAAAAGCTGAGTAGAAGAAGAGAGAAGGCTGGACGTGTGCATGGAGGGATGGTATTTAAGATAGGGAACAACACTCCTCTCTTATGAAAAGACAGTTGATCAATGATTTGTATTTCAATGATATTTTATTAACCTATTTATTGTTTGTAAGATTTTTGTGTTTGGACATTTATAAAGAAAGTATGTAAAGTTATAGTATTCTAGTATGTTAAATATTCTCCTCAAACTAATTTAAAGAATGTGCTATTCACCTAAATAGTTTTGTTTATATTGTTCAAAGTGTTAAAGTAATCGAAATATTCACTAGGTTGCTAAATTCATAAAAGTCCTTCAATATTTTGCAAACTATAAATCTAAAATATTCTACCCACAATTCTTCCCAGCATAGAAGCTACACATTTTTGCATTTCTCCTGTGCTCTGGAAATCCCTGTGGTATAAATCAACTCAGTTAATTTTACACTATCTAAACATTTATAGAATTTTGTCTCCTGTTTTTCTTGTTAATATCTTCCTGAGTGTACATGTTATATCTCCAACCTTATAAAAAATGTATCACAAGTTGGGGATATATCCTATATCTAGTTAACAGCACAAAGTTGATTTAAAATTAGCTCTTGACTTAAAAAAAAAGTTCTTAAAGACACTAAAATAAAATACATTTTTATTACCATTTGAAATAAACTTGGAAAGTTCGGTACACTTTTATTTTTTCTCAAAATTTAGTGATGTGATGGGATTTTTAATAGGAAGTTTAATTTAAGAGTTTTTATTAGAGTAACAACTATGACCTTTTAAAAATTATGTATGAGTCATTTTCAAATACGGATATTTCTAATTCAATGACAGGAAGAATTACTAAATTTTAGTATAAATTTATAAATTCTAAAATAATTTCATAAAGTCTCAAATACATGCCCATGTTACTATCTGGAAATATCAATCTCTCTTAGTCATCAAAATTAATGTACTGTCTCTCTCCAGCCATGAATTGCATTCAAGACAAGATTTAATATATTTTCTCATAAAATATTAACATTACAGTAATTAATCATGTTAACCCTAGGCACATTTTTATATTCTGAATACAACCAAGGGTAGCGCAGAACCAGATAAATAGCTTGAGGATATACTGCAAAAAGTAGTTGTTTCAGTGGTAATATTCCAGCAATTTCCCCACCCTTAAATGCACTAATCAAGAGGTCGCATATGATTGCAAAATTTTCCATAGCCTGAATGGGTGTACAAGTGTAAGAATAATAGATTTTCTTCAACAATGAAAGCTTACTACAGAATAATAAAACCAAAGCAGGTCCATAACTTAATATTTTGTATTATAGCATAATATGAATCAGTATTTCTCTTTTGTGGATCAACTTATCTACTAGTATCATTTTTCATTGTATATCTGAGAACATGTTAAGTAGCCTATGGATTTGAATAAACATTTTATACTGCTATTTTATTATTAATATGAAACAATATAGAGACATAATATATATAATTCCATTTTATAAAATAACCTGATATTTCATAAAGCATTCAATATTCAGAAAAGAAACTGTGCAGAAAATAACAGGTTATTACATTAACTGTAGTAGACTACTGCAAGCCTTAGAAACATTGTACTTTTCTTTAAACATAATATTAGTTGAAATGCATTTAAAAATGTATGAAAATATTTCTATCTTTAGTAGGTAGAAGAAACCTTCCTGAACAAACTACAATGAATAAAAGAAAGAAGAACAGATATAATTTGAGTGAATTAAAAAGATTTATAAAGCAAAAGACAACAAATCAAAGTAAAAAAAAAAACAACAAATAATAAAATATTTGCCACACAAATGATAAGCAAATATTAATATTCCGAGTATATAAAGAGCTCCAATGAATTGTAAGAAGAAAGCAATCAGACTTGATAGAAAAAGGGCAAAAGAAAAAATTAACAATTCACAGAAGAGAGGATTTAAATTGTTAACCAACATATGAAAAGATGTTCCCTTTCATCTGCAGTCAGAGAAATACAAATTAAATCAACAATGAAATATATATAAAATCGGCAAATTAAAAAATATACTGTATTCAGTGTTGGGGTAGAAGCTGAGACAGAGTTACTAACATGAACTGGGAGTATGAATTTCAACATACTTTTATTGATTTTAGAGAGAGAGAGGGAAAGAGAGAGAAAAACATCAAAAGGTTGCCCCCCCGTACATGCCCCAACCGGGATTAAACCCACAACCAGGGTATGTGCCCTTACCAGGAATTGAACTCGATACCCTTCAGTGCATGGGATGAAGCTCCAGCCAATTGGCCAGGGCACTACATATTTTTTGAAAATCAATTTAACAATATATATTAAAATTAAGGATGACTGCTGACTCAGTCATCCTGCTTTCGTGAATCTAGCCTATAGAAAGTAATATACTACTGATATAGAACATATGTACAACGATGATTATTGTATCTTGGTTTATAGTTGCAACAAATTAAGAGGTAAAATAACTAACTTGAATATGCAACGAGAAGCAAATATTTATATCAATTTTGTTATGCCAGTTTTATGCAACATTGTGTCATTATTCAGAAGAACTGGAGCTCTTTTGGCCCAGAGGAACACATCACGGTACGTTTTTAAATGAGACAAACAATGCACACTGCAGAGAAATGAAAATACCAGTATTACCATATTCTAAAAACTCATACAACAAACCCTCATAGGTGTGTGCATATAATTTTGTATTTTCGTAAATTTGTGTGTATTTTTTATGTGTTGGTAAGCATGTAAGAATGATATAGGATATAGAATGACATACACTAGGCTATTAGCTTTAGTTATTTGGAGGGTTTGATAAAAAGAATAAAGGGTGGGGGAAATTATAATTATATATATATATATAGCAACACATTCATTTAATTAATTTGGGAATAAATGGTGATACATTATAAAATTAAGAGTGGTAAAAAATAAAGTATATAAACAGCAGCGTATCAGTTAAAAATACCTATGATTCTAGGTGTATTTCCAAGAGAAATGAAAGTATGCATCCCCCCAGTATATAAACAAACATTCATAGCATCATTATTTATAATAGCCATAAGGTAGAAACAACTGTACATCCATCAGCTGGATGAATGGAAAAGTAAAATGTGGCATACCAATACAATGGAAAAAAGGAATGAGGTATTGATACATGCTACATGGATGAATCTTAAAAACATTATGTTATGTGAAAGAAATCAGTCACAAAAACCACATAGTATATCATCCCATTTATATAAATGGTTCAGAGAAGGCGTGTCTATAGAGACAGACCATAGACTGAGTGGTGGTTGGCTAGGGTTGAGTGAGCTGGAAGAGGAGGGTAGGAATTGCAATTGGCAGATATTTTCTTTTGATGATGACAAAAATGTTATAAAATTTAATTGTGGTGATGGTGGCACTACCTTGTTAAAAAAAGACATTCAAGTGTACATTTTAAATGGGTGAATTATATGATATTGCAATGATAGCTCAATAAAGCTAAAAAAAAAAAAAAAAACTACGATCATTTTTTGAAAGGTAAAATATCTCCTAAAAAATCTCATGCTCATTAAACTAAATAGTTACAATCTGGCATTAACAAATATAAGGTATTCCATATGTAATATTTCCTGTTGATTAATAATTTCCACTTAAAATGTCAATACTTTCTCTTCAATTTTAGATATTTTGGTTAAAAAATATTTGTAAAACTTTGTCATAAATATTTTTTGCAGTGTTTAATAAAGGCATTTCGTACTTTTCCTGAAAGTTGTAGTTAATAATATGAACATCATCTTTAATATTATTATATAATATAGTTTAAATGTGATATTAACATAAATAAGGGTTATGAGAGAAGTTCCCCTAAAGATTTCCCATGAAAATTCTTTGAGAGTAAAGCTCATTAAATATGTCTAAATAAGAATAAAAGAATATACCTTATTTAAAGAGAAAGTCTAAGTTTGCATGAATAATGTGTCTGACCTTAATGTGTACATATTGTGAGGTCAGTTTTGACTATTCAGATGTCCTTTCCCTCAAGTTTTGGTTCTGCTCTCTGCTTTGTATAAGGAAGTTTGTCAGAAAATAAGCCAAATGTGATATAATACCAATCTGCGCAGGGCTGCTGATATTCTCTGATACTGAAATTATTAATTTATATCTATTTTTATTCCATTGGGAGATTAAAGTTACTGCATGAAGACTGACATCTGTCATGGGAGTGAGGAGTTAGGGGGGCTGGCGGAGGAACTGAGTAAGAAAGAACAGAAAACCTCATGGACAAGGACAATAGTGTGGTGGTTGCTGGTGGGAGTTTGGGGGGCTGGAGGCAGGTGGAAGAAGATATGAGGGGGGGATGGTGATGGAAGGAGACTTGACTCAGGTGGTGAACTCACAATACGGTGTACAAATGATGTGTTGTGGAATTGTTCACCTGAAACCTGCATAATTTGGTTAACCAGTGCCATCCCAATACATTCAATAAAAAGAAAAAAAAAATTACTTTGTGAATATCTATTTTTAAACTACAATTTTCCATATATGGTTTTTGGCTATAAATTCAGCCTCTAGCATTTTCAAACTAAACATCAAAATGATTTCAAAATCTGTAACAGATCAATTTAGGGATGTTATGCAAGAGCAAGGCAAGTTGCAGGTGATGGAAAAAAACAGACTACATTGACTGCTGCGGTTTTATTCACATCCTTCCTCCAACTAGACCACATTATGATTTAGTGTTAGGAATATGTGATCCTTTCTGTTCCAACCTTGTGTTTACAATGGTGTCTTCCAAACTTTATACCCATACATATACATTATTACAAGTCATACGCAGTAAATATAAAACCTATTACTTGTCCAAACATGCCCTCCAAGGCACAGTTATCTTCAACTCATTTCCTTGAATCCTGACTTCATCCCATTTACCAGCTTTACAAAGTTTTTCTTTTTTTTTTTTTTCCAGAGTGTTATAATGTTAAGAGCTTGAATTTTAAAGTCAAATAGACCTTATCTTGACTTCTGACTCAACTATTTATTGAGCATTTACTTTGTCACTTAACCTTTTAAAATCTATTTCTTCACTTCCCAAATTGAAAAGATTGTATCTACTTTGCAGTTCTGCAAGGGTGTTAAATTAGTCGTCATTATTTTTTTTTAAGTCCAATATAGTGCTTCTTACAAAAAAAAAAATCTCTCCACATTAGTTAATTCTTTTTTACGTAACTTCTTAGCCCATAATTTCCACCTTAATGAAGGCCCTTATCACTCTACTTGATCATTATTCTATGCCACATACTACTTCCAGCCTATATCTTTCTGAAATACACTTCCTGTCCTCACCGCTCAAAAATCTTCAATGCCCAGTAGGGGATTCGCTTGCCAAACTCTAAATGGTTTAGCCTGACCTTGACGTTCCTTCTTAATCTAGCTTCATTTTCCTTCTATTTCACTAAAATATATTTGAAATTACTTGTTCTCCTTAAATTTTCCATATTCCTAATGTCAGTCTTTTTAAAAATAAAATAACAGAATACTAACTTTTATTTTGTTTTTCTCTGATTCCATGCTTATATATATTTTATAATTTTCTTTTCCATTAAACAATATAATAACATTTTATTTGGATCTTCATTTGTGTGTGTCTTTTGTGTACTTTATGCAAGAAAAGCACAACCCACATACCTAAAGTACCTTTTGTTCTCTGTGACCATTTGGAAAACTTGGTTTGCTCTTCTTTAGTCAGTTTCCTTCTGGCTCAATCCGTCAACGGATTTCTCTATATATTTACAAGACTGTTCAGGTAATGTATGTTTCTGAATCATCAAGACAAGAAAATGCCATTGTATTCACTTTATAAAACAGAACTAAGACTTTTGCCAAATATCTTCAAAACAATGAAAAGGCAATGTACACTATTTCACTTAAACAGGAAGGGCAATTTATTCCAACGCCTCAATCTCAAAGCATGTTCATCTGTTTCATTTTGTGTTAATGACATTTTAATTATTTTGGGGTGTTTGAGCATTTATTTTTTAAATTCAATGAGCATATTGCCAAGAATTATTAAATGAAAAGTACAACCTCTTATAAATGAGCCAAATATTTTATACATGCTCACTCCGCAACTATTTTCATATTATCATCATCTGTATTTACATGGCCACATGCCAACTGCACATAAAGGTCAATATATGTAACAAATATAAAAAATAAAAATTACAGTTGTGTAACTTAACTGGGGTTTGTTATTGATAAACTCAATATTTTTCTTATATATAAATAAGTCTTTTCAACTAGGCCTGACTTTTGAGCTTCCATGTTAATCTCTGCATTGTCCACTGTCAGCAAGAATCCTGCTAAATCAGTTCTATCAGAGTCCCCACCTCGATATCTGATCACCCTCAGTATCTAACCAAGTTCCTCGTCCACACTGTCCCCCAGGTGATGTCTGATTGCCCTGTCTTCCCTCAGCAAGAATCTTGTTAGGCTGCTTGACCAAAATCCACGTTTACCTCTGATGTATCATCTTTGCAATTTTCTGTCCACTGACCCCTATTTTATTCCTTGGCTGTAAATCCCACTTTTCTTTGTTGTATTTGGAGTTGAATCTAATATCTGTCCTCTACTACAAAACCCCAGTGTAGGCCCCTTGAGTAGAGTCTGCCTTACTCTCCTTAAAAAGTGTCATAAGAAATTTTTCTTTAAGAGTGTTGACGAAATCAGAAATAAAGAACAGGATAGATTAAAGAACAGGTTCATTTCTTTGGATTTAAAGGAGCAAAATTTTAAGTATTTAGCCTTCAAATTAATTAAATGAATCAACAAAAAATATTGTGGTTCTCTGTGGAGGTAAGAGAGAGATGAGGTCTATGAAATGGCAGAGAGGAGAAATATGGAAACTGAAATTTAAGTCACAACATTGATTTAGTTGAAACAGAGGGTTTAAAAGACTAAGGATGCTGAATTCACGGGTGGTACATATTGAGTGCTTGTCTAATAAGGTCCTTGTGTTATCTCACCACTATACGCAATTTGTGATTACTCAAGGAAACAATAAATTTTTGGGGGGTAAGAAATGGATACATCACATGTTTCTCTTGAACACAGATTCACAAGAATTGTTATGCAGAAGACGCTCTAATTGGAACTATGTGATCAGCTGATTGTGACTGTGCCTGAGACAAAAGGTTGCTACCTATAGACTGTCCAGTCCATCAAGGACGCCTGGCAGAAAGCCTCTGTGTACGCTACCCATAGACAGATAGATCCAACCTAACGGTATGCCACAGTGGTCAGTGGCCTGTTAATCCCATCAAACAGTCTCTCAGATATTTGAATATGAGAAACATATCCAGAGGTTTTCAAGGTATTATAAAATAGAAGTTGATAATCATATAGAGAAAACCACCGTCCAGGAGGCAGCAAAGCAAGTAGACATTCCATACTTGGTAGTGTTGATAGTGGAGGCAGAGGGACCGAATCAAAAGGATGGAACCTTAAAAGAGTTGCTGCTGAGCCAGGAGAGGAGCTGGAACCCAGACAACTCAGGGCTCTGTTGAAGCTCGGCTGTCACAGGCTGAGAAAGTCCCCTATTCTGTCTTAGTAGGTGAATGCAAGCTCATAATGATCGTAAATATCATAATAATCTTGAAACCTGGAAAAACAAATGTACAAATCATTTTAATTTTCTTCTAAAGTAACCATTTGGGATCATTTGCCACGGAATTGTTGCACTGGATCACTCTTCCTTCCCTTCTCTGTTCCTTCTGTTTTCTCTGTGGTAGTGTATGGACGGCGCTTGGAATGACTACTCAGGTTTACCAGTACTCGCATCCCTCCCCTCCGATGTAGACTGTGTTCTAGTCTGTGGTGTGCACTATGGCCAAGAGGACACATTAAGTACACACTGCTCCTGATTGCTGGGGTGGGCACAACAGCACCTCCACACAGCTCCCAGTGGCTCATCACACCTGAAATACCCACTCAGGAGCTCTCCAGTGGAGAAGAAAATATTGCAAAACATATTGAAAGTCACCAAACAAACGAAGGTGTTAAGCCCACTGGGTGGGACCAGAGGCACAGACACTGCAGAGCTAATCAGGGAACCACACAACCTGACAACAAAGAGAGCTGAGCCTATAGCAATAGAGGGACTGTGCAGTGAAGACTTCTGATACTTCAGCTATTTGATTGGTCTTGCCAGGGTTTCCTAAAAGGGAACAAACACTGCGCTTGGTATGAGCAGACATGATTTAAATCCCCAGCTGTGTTGCTGGCTGCTTATGTAATCTTGGACAAAGCAACAGAACAGTCTCCAGAGCACTAGTAGGAGATAATACTGACCCACTTCACATATATAATGTACATGGAACAATATATGTGAATCGATCAGAAGTATAAATTATGCTTCTCATTTCTAAGAGTTTTTATACGTGTTGTTAATAAATCACGTTAAAGCCTAAAGATTTTAACTAGATAGATATATTTATTTATGGTGTCCCTGGTAGTCTGGATCCAAAGTAAATTAAAAATGGTCATAGACATTTTAATGATGTTAATTCTTCCAATTTATGAACAAGGTGTGTGCTTTCACTTTACCCAAAGCAATCTATAGATTCAATGCAATTCCCATCAAAATACCAAGGACATACTTCACAGAACTAGAACAAAGGCTTCAAAAGTTCATATGGAACCAAAAAAGACCTCAAGTAGCCACAGCAATCTTGAAAAAGAAGAACAAAGTTGGAGGGATCACATTACCAGATTTCAGGTTATACAACAAAGCCACTGTAATCAAAATAGCCTGGTACTGGCACAAGAACAGGCGTATAGACCAGTGGAACAGAACTGAGAACCCAGAAATGGACCCAAGGCAATATGCTCAATTAATATTTGACAAAGATGGCAAGAGCATACAATGGAGTAAAGACAGCTTCTTTAATAAATGGGGTTGGGAAAATTAGACAGCTATAGGCACAAAAAATGAAACTAGACCCTCAACTTACACCATACACAAGAATAAACTCAAAGTTAATAAAAAACTTAAATGTGACTCATGAATCCATAAAAATCCTAGAAAAAACTGTAAGCAACAAAATTTCAGACATCATACGCAGCAGAATTTTCACTGATACATCCCCTAAGGCAATCAAAACAAAGGAGAAAATGAACACATGGGACTACATCAAACTCAAAACTTCTGCACAGCAAAAGGTACAACTATCAAATTGGAAAGGCAACCCACTGTATGGGAAAGCATAATTGCCAATAATATTTCAGACAAGGGGTTAATTTTCAATATATAGAGAGTGCTCATACAACTCAACAAAAGACAAAGAACCCAATTAAAAAATGGGCAGAGGAACTAAACAGACACCTCTCCAAACAGGACATACAAATGGCGAAGAGACATATGAAGAAATGCTCAATGTCACTAATCATCAGAGAGATGAAATTAAAACAACAATGAGGTATCACCTCACACCTGTCAGAATGGCCGCCATCAACAAATCATCAAAATACAAGTGTTGGCAAGGATGTGGAGAAAAGGGGAGACTAGTACACTGCTGGTGGGAATGCAGACTGGTGCAGCCACTATGGAAAACAATATGGTGTTACCTCAGAAAATTAAAAATTGAACTGCCATTTGACCCAGTGATCCCACTTCTAGGAATATACCCTAAGAAGCCTGAAACACCAATCAGAAAGAATATATGTACCCCCATGTTCATAGCAGCACTATTTACAATAGCTAAGATTTGGAAACAGCCCAAATGTCCATCAGTGGATAAATGGATAAAAAAGCTGTGGTACATATACCCAATGGAGTACTATGCAGCTGTATGTAAGATAGATCACTTATCCTTTGAGAAGACATGAAGGGACCTGGAAAGTATTATCCTAAGTGAAACAAGCCAAACAGAGAAAGGCAAGTATATATGATCTCACTTATCTGTGGAATATAATGAACATAACATTCTGAGGAATGGGGTAGTCCCAGAGATGTGGAAGTGGAGTACAGACTGACAATCCCCAGAAGAGGGGGTGGTGGGGGAGAGATAAACCACAGAACTTATATGCATGTATGCATGAACAGTGGAGATGGACAACAAAGCAAGGGACAGGGCAGGGAGGGATGGGGAGGGGAATATCAGTAGCAGGAAAAAGGAGAAACATCTGTAACAAAAATAATTAATTAATAAAAAAAAAAGAAAACAAAATGGTCACATTCACCGAAATTACGAATCGACATTCATTCCCTCAGACAGAGTAAATGAGTTTTAGTAAAAAATTGAAATAGTATTTCTAAATAAGTAATAAGTGTAGTATATTACCAGCATACATTTTGCATATGAAAGTACTCATCAGATGAAAAAAATTCAAACATGATCAGAAATATTTTCAAGAATGGGCCACACATAGGCCATTGTTTCAAAGATGGAGTCATAATGTTGTTAATTAAGAGATGTGTACTGATAATTTAGAAGCTAATTTTCCATCCAGAGTTTTAGATAGTTTCAAAGAAAAGCAAGTGACCATCAGCGACTTCTCCTTCTGCCCCCCTCCGCATTGCCACCAGCAATGTTCTCCCTGGTTCCTTCCAAACATCCTGAGAAGAAAGGTCAGACATTTGCTCTGTTGAAGAAGAAAGGAAAGGACAACTTTTGTGTGATCACAATGAGCAATCATCCCTAAAATGTTCCAAAGGAAGTCAGTTATGAGAGCAACTGAGGCTGCTGCCTACTCACCTTTATAACCTCACCAAACTCTAGGGCTGTAATCATTAATGTGTATGACAGAGGAAGAAGTAATAAATGTGGATTATCATTCAGAACCATAAAATGAAATAAAGGTACCCATGTTACTATTATTACACACATCAGAGTAATTTTTTAATTAAAAAAATATAGAATTCCGTTATAAGCATTTCAATGACTCCAATTTCACAGGAACTGGTAATGGTGAATTCTAACAAAGAAAAAAGTGCAACCATCGATTGACAATAGGTACTTAGGAAAGAGATATTCAACTCCAATAGTTTCACAATAAAATGACCACCAGTTCTCAAAGATGTGAACATGGTAATCTTTTCAGAAAAAAATAGCAAAAAAAGTGACAATTACAGGGTGGCAGAGTCCTTAGCAAATGGCAATATAAAGCATGAGCCTTGCTGAAAGGTACTGATTATCTACAGAAGAAGGGTGAGACACAAAGAGAAAATAGAAAGCGGAGAGAAAAGAAGTACCAAAACTATCAACATTAGTGAGCTTGGCCTCTAACAATTTGTCAAGTCAAAAATAAATAAATAGCCCAGCCAGTGTGGCCCAGTGATAGACTGAGAGGTTCTGGTTCAATTTCTGGTCAGGACACATGCCTGGGTTCCCGGCTGGATCCCCAGTAGGGGCATGCAGGAGGCAGCTGATGAATGTTTCTTATATCAATGTTTCTCTCTCTCTCTCTAAAAAATCAATAAAAGTATATTTTTAAAAAATCTTTAATAAATAAATAAAAGCCACCCCCACAACCAAGGCACATATATCATGCCGGGATTACACATGTACTATGCAATGACAGGGTGAAGGAGTGGTTGTGAGCATGAACGCACAGGGAAGGCTGCCTGGCTGCCAATCCTGCTCTACCGTTGACTAGCTGTGTGATCTAGGAACGTGCCTTACTTTCCTGCAAAATGGGGGCATCGGTACCTACTTCACTGGGTTTTTATGAGGATTAAGTAAAAGATAGTAGTAAGCACTCAACAAATGCCATGTTTAAATAGATAATGAACTCAAAATTGCAACAACAACACAAATACCACCAGACTACACATCCCCATGAGTACTAGTCATCACAGTCATCTTCAGAGGACATGGCTGTCATTTCTGATAGTATGTTTTGGAATCCCTTAGAGGAGCTGGTTACTGTACAGCCTCAAGAAACATTGAGGGTTTTTGAACAGTTATTTCAAACTTTTGTAGGCCATATTGATTCTGCAGTAGGTTTATTTACTTCAATTTGTGAACAGATACTTTGAGACCAAGACAATAGAGTGAAGTGGCTGCTTCGGTCCCACTGTTGTTTCCCACCCTGTGCTGTCGTTTGGAGGGAAAAGAAGAGGTTAGAGGTGGAAGCTAAGGATGTTTGACTTCGCTGTGTATTTGGATCTTTGTGGCCAATACACCAGAACAGGTCATTGCTTCTCTCTGTCCCTCTTCACTGTGTATCAGACAACTTTTGTATTCATAGTACCCATCTCTCTTATCTTTTGGTGGAGAAAAATATTAGAAGTTGCTCTAAATTGTGCTGTTTAATAAATCAATCAATGTGTTTAACTGTTTTAAAAACTTTTGCAGCAGAAAACACTTTTTGTTCAAAGGTCAACATGTGAACATAGTTTTAATTAACACACACTTTAAATATTATTTTGATATTATCAGAACCATTAGCTAGCTTATTGATATTATAATAGAAAGAGAGCAAATGGGAGATCATTAAACATGTGGTCATCTGGGCAACTTTACCAAGAAGCTAGGCTTCACATTCCCCAGGGAACCACAGGCCCATTCCCTGCAGATCACTGGGGGAAGGGATCTATCAAAGGGGGAGATGGGTGCCCGCACACACAGTGAAGTTGGGGTGACATAGAGAGGGTGCTTGCCTGTCAGTCTAGCCTGAAAAAAAGATCATTGACTAGGAGGGTGGAGTCATGGCAAGCACAAAATCTTGGAAAGGTAAAATCCTCAGATGAAGAGTTCCCTTTCTCTTGCCTTCTGGTTCCCCCTTTCTCTTGCTCTGTGACCTGCACTTGCTGGCCATGTGGCCTTAAGCAGCTGTATGGCCCAATGGCCATGCAAACCCACATGCAATGGACTGTAGCTGAGAACACACGCTAAGCTGGCCGGGTGCTGGACTGAACTATACTTTAGTATGGAGCAGAAACTCTGGGCAGTAGCTTTAATCCTGGCTCTGCTGAAAACAAGACTGAACTTTTTCCACAATGGGCCAAATGGAGACGGGACCTTGGAGGGCAACTCCTTTAATTTTACATCATCAATAAAGCTTTCCAGTAAACCCCATCCTTCCCTAGGGGCCTCAGGAAATTATTTTCCCCCACAGCACTCCCATAACTCCACTTCTGGGAATAACAGTGACAGGTTAAACACATTCTGTATTCTTATCTGGCATACCTTAGGCCCTCTATAGAATAGCTAGACAACTTTGAAAGGCATGGATAGATCTCACTATCTTTCCAGATTGAGGGTATATTTATATATAAGTAGGCCCTTTGTCTATTTCCAAAGCAGTTTGTAATTAGGGTTGGCTCAGACACAAGACAGCCTCCAATGTCAGAGAAAATAATAAAATGTGTATGGGGAAAGCCTCTTGATCAGTAAGTCACACTTTTGAACTTTCAACAACTCTACTCTGTTTGTTTCCCCTATTCTCAAAGTCCGGCTATTGAGAGGCCACAAACTAGAAAATGAATGACAGCAAAGTCCATGTTATATCTCCCTTTCTCTCTTTCATGCTACGAGGAGTAAAGTTAATTGAATGCTTGAATATTTCCTTCATGTCACTAAACCAACTGTTAAAAACTCCATTCCAAATCCTCCTAAAAATGTACAGGCTTGTGTTATCACTCCTGTCTTTGAAATTTGTATCAATAATAGAAAAAATGGAGGCTATACAAACCAGCAGACAAATAAATATTACAAAGTGGGTAGGAAACCCAATATATTAACAGTCTGTTGGAGAAACCCAGGATAATATGTGAGAATGAAAACTATGGAAGGTGGCCAGGACTTTAAAATGTGTGCCTCCTCCTTGTCCTGGCCAGGTGGCTCAGTGGATTGGAGGTTTGTCCCATAAACCAAAATGTTGAAGGTTCAATCCCTAGTCTGGGTGTGCGTGGGAGGCAACCAACTGATGTCTTTCTCTCTCTCTTTCCCATACTCTCTCTCTAAAAATCAATAAAAATATATCCTTGGTGAGGACTAAAAATATACTACATATATATTTTTTAAAATACATGTGCCTCCTCTAACTTAAAAAAAAAAAAAATCCCTCACCCTCTATTTTTTTCCTTTCACTGACAAACATTTGAAACCATTGATCTCCAATTTGCTCCTTCATTTTTCACATCCATTAAATATTTTAACCCCCTGAAACCTGGTCTCTGACCAAATCAATCTCCTCGTGCTCTCACTCAAAGGTCACTAATAGCCTCCTTATTGCCAAATGCAGGCGCATTTCCTCCAACCTCATTTGTCTTCATATTTCTGCTGTATTTAACACAAGTTCCTTCATCCTTGAATGGCTTTCCTCCCCGACCCCAGCCCCATTTTTTATGTGTGTGACATTACAAATCCTGATTCTCCACTGACTTTTTAACAAATCCCACTTTGTTGTAAGATTTGTGTCCTATTTTCTGTATAAGTATTCGTGTTCCTCAAAGTGGGTCCTAGCTCCTCTATTCCTCTTGATCTGCATGTCCTCTCTCATACTGCATGTTGCATTTCTCTTCATGGTTACAACACTTTTCTTATGCTGCTGACTCTCAATCTACTGTGTGGGAGGAACAAACTTTCCTCTATCCTCAAGGTTCTTTGGCTGGTCCAAATAATCAGGTTAGCAATGGGAAATAACCAATTTAATGGACACATATGTATGAGAACCCCACATACATGAGAGAGTCAGTGAACCCATGCACAAGGTTCAGAGACAGAAAGAGACGTTAAGATATATAGGAGACATCCTGAGATAGGGATGAGATAATACCTGGGGGGCTTCAAAGTGTCATTGTGGGATGATAAAAATGGCCATTCAGTAAACAGAAGTTTTTCCTGCCCTGCAGCCAGGCCAAAAGAGGTCACCTCTGTAATCTTGTATTATGGGCAAGGCCCTGATTTAGGATCTTTTAGGTAGGTAAAGGTAGGGCAGACGTTTTTTGAGCCTGTGGCTGAAGCTGTCTTCAGGTCAAAGCAATCTGCATAGCACTGAAACACATCTCAGAGTGATTTGTTCTGGACCCCCACCTGCCTGAAAGGTCAGCCTTCATCAACTGGCGGTCATGGCATAGAAATGTCATCTCTTGAATAGGACATTTTCCTTAGGTTAAACTAGTTTTGTCCATGACTCACTTGCCTCCTCTCACCCAGACACTTGCACCTCTGCCCATAATGCACATCTAGTCCCTTCCTTAGTCAGTAAGTCCTTAGGACTTTGGGTTCTAGTCAACATCAAACTGCCTGAAGAGGAAAGCCTTGGGTCTGTTGATCAAGGGAACTGGGTTTAGATCAAAATAAAGATAACATCATGATACCAGCTGTGTTTTAGCCCAGGCCCATGAAAGCAGAATGATCCTACTGACCACATGCTCACAACACTAGACAGAAGGACGCCAAGGCTGATATCAGGACCTGATCGATGACACCCTACCCTGGCCCCAACCAATCAGCAGAGCCTAGGACCCCAACTCCATTAATCTCCATGAATAATCATTTTTTCCAATATATTACCCATCCCCTAGAAGCCATGCAGAGCCAGATGTTAGCATACCAGCTCACCTGTGTCTCAGGCTTGATGCCATTGCCTTAAATAAATCTTTACTTTCTTTGTTGCAAACTCCTATTTGAGTTTTATTGGGCTTTGATGCATGCATGCGAACAAACCCCCTTCAGTTCAGTAACAACAGGAAGTATTTTGCTTTTCCTCCTTTCATTTTTCCTTCTTCAGCCAAGAAAACCACCAACCAATGATTTATTCATGCCACAGAGACTGTCTCTTGCTCTTGACAGAGACTACATGAAAGGCTGCTGAATCCTGACCTGGATTCTTTCTCTTATGGAAAAAGCTTCACATATGGTTTCTGATCCCAGCAACCTTATGTCTATTATTTTTGCACACTGACTGACCTGATTCATTCAGTCCAATTGTATCTTTCAAGCTTGTTTTTTTTTTTTTTGGTCTGCTTGGAACCCTGACTTAGACCTTGTTTTGTGTTGATTCTCAGGAGAAGCCAATTCCCAGACCCCTGCTCTGTAAACTCGGGCTCAACACAACCCAATACCCTCTGTAATTGAACAGGACGTGGGAATAGTGTTAAGAGGTCCTCAAGAGACAGAAAAAAAAAAAACAGCAAAGGATTTGTAACCCTTGTTCCTTAATAACTTTTGCTACTTGTCTCTCCCACTTGAAATTTTGTCAGCCTTTCAATAAGATATTCCACTGTAAGTGAAACTTACCCTTTGTAGAAAGGCACACTCAATTTTAAATTCTGTTTTCCATCTCACATACCCATGCTCCCTCCTGCTTGCGTGCATTCCCACAATTCCATTGCCACCTGCATACTCTGCAACCTGCCTGCCTTACTCCTTTGTTAAGAGGTGCTTGGTACCCACACAATCTTTTGGAAATTCCATGACCATGCCAGACTCTCTTTTTCTTAGGATACTGCAATCAGAAGTCTGAGATGCCAGTCAGCATTTGCCAAGCCCATAACTGAGGATACAAAACCTTAGGAGTCTGGATGTCAGTTGTAATCTTTCATCTTGTGTAATAAAGTCAACCAGGCTGATCCCAGGGAAAAAGAGACTGACACAGGTGCACACAGAAAAGTCCAGGTGGGGAATCAGTGGCCCCAGAGAAAATGAGAAAGACCGAGCGAGGGCCCTTTGGTTCTTAGCTCTTGATGCCCAAGTGGAACTCCTGATCATACTATGGCTAGTCTACCTCTTCTCAGTACAGGCTGCTTGCTGCTGAAGCTGGCTGAGTATATTTCTGTTAGTTGCTTCCATGGGATACCATTATAATTAGCTAGCTATTGATAATAGGGAGGAGCAAACAGAAGGCCAGACATTATAAGCATGTCATTTGGGCTGAACTATCACATTCCTCAGGGAACCACCAGCTCATTCTCTGTAGAGCACTGGGGGAAAGGACTGGACAAAGGGTGATATCATTGTAATTACCTGGTTATTAATGAACAGGAAAGAAGCAAAGGGAAGACATGCCATTTATACAGCTTTGCCAGGAAGCTGCACTGTAAAACACTGTCCAGGTCTATTCCCCACAGATTGATGGGGGAAGGGACTGGACAAAGGCAGTTAAATGCATGCCCAGTAAGTTCTGGGTGACGTGCGAAAATGCTTACCTGTCAACTGACAGGTACACTTGGGTACAATTCAGGGGCCAGAATAGGTGTGGCCACTGCAAACACAGGAAGATTTGATACACAAGCTCCTAAACAAAGGGAGTTCACTCTCCTGGCTCTCTGGTGCACTGGGCTCCTGGCTCTTTTATTGCAGGGAACACACTCCCCTGCCTTTGCAAACAGGGCCCACGGCCATGTGGAGCCCAAGCACAATGCACTAATGGACTGTGATTAGCCTTTGCAAACCAAGGGCTGTAACTACATGCAAATAGAGCTTTTTACCACATCTCATTCTCCTGTGGGGGCTTCCAGAAATGCTTTGTCCAGTGGTGCTTCAAGAACCCCACTCCCACCAGTGACGGAGAAATTCCCATGCAATTCTCAGATGGCAAGGGGAGATGGAAGCATGCACAGGAAAGGTGTCTGTCAGTCAAAGCTGGAAACACAGCCCTGGCTGGTTTGGCTCAGCGGTTGGAGCATTGGCTTGTGGTCCAGAGAGCGTTGGTTCGGTTCCCGCTAAGGGCACGTACCTCGGTTGCAGTTTGTCCCCAGCCCTGATTGGGTCATGTGGGTGGCAACCACTCGATGTGTCCCTTTCACATTGATGTTTCTCTCCCCCCCCCCCTTTCCTCCCTCCCACTCTATCTGAAAAAATATGGAAAAATGTCCTCGGGTGAGGATAAAAAAAACAAAACAAAACTAGAAACACAGAGGAGGCTGTCAGTCAAAACTGGCGAGAGTGAGTAGGGCCACTGCAAACCCAGAAATGTAGAAATACATGATCCCCTAGAGACAAAAGAGCTTGCTCTCTAGGCTCTTGGCTCTCTGGTTCCTTTTGCTTTGCTCCTGCCCATGTTCTCCCCATGGCCATGTAGCCCTGCGGACCCCACAGACAATGGACTGATGGACTAGAGTTAGGAACACAAACTACACTGGCCTGACGCTGAAGTGGACTGTGCCCTAACATGGAGCACACACTCTGTATACTGACTTTGATTTTAACTGCTGAAAGCAAAATGGGACTTCTATGGTGGGACTGAGGGAAACGGGACCTTGAAAACTCAGCATTGTAATTCCACAGAAACAAGTTTTCTACAGTATTCATCCTCCCATGCGAGTCTCAGAAAATTCCTTTCCTCAGGATATCGCAAGAAGCCCACTCTCACTGCTAACCAGTGCAGACGGTGGCTCTCCCCTGCCAATAACACACGAGTCCCAACCAGGACGCTGACTAAAGGTCACATTTTACCTTGTGTGTGAAGTCTTCTTGAATTATTCCTTATGGATTCCCAAGTCTTAGAAATCCCATTGCAAAGAGGCTTTGAGTCACAAGAGTCTGTGCTAATGATATAAGGTTACGCATTGTCTCTGTCTTAGTCACCTTCACCACCAAGACTGTAAGCTCTTAAGATCTTTGCTCCTTTTCTGTTATTGATGTTAGGGTTTTGTTTAGGTTGGTAACATGGGCTTGTGAAAGAATTCGCAACTGAGAAGAGGTTGTACTTTAAGTCACCAGATGCCGGGGGTTGGCTGTAGGAGGAGTTTCGTTTTGCTGGTTCTTCAGGAGTCAGTCTGGCCAATGTGCCGGGGCAGGTTTCTCACCATCTCTTGTTTAGCCTGTAAAATATGCTTGGGAAAAGGGAGTTTCACCTGAAAGGCTTGTAAAGAATTCAAAAGAGGAAGAAGGGACGTTTCTATTCTGAAGACGGCGGGGAAAGGGCCCAGCCCTTATCTATTTTACTGGTTGTGAAACTGAACAAGGAATGGGTTCGGGCGGCCTGTCACTACTTGAGCCAATTAAGCAGAGACAAGGTTGAATCATATATGAGCATTTATTCCGATAAAGCCTGCAGTGTGGGAGCAGCGGGTCATCCCGAAAAGTCTGCACGCTCACCCCACCCCCTCACTTGCCAGCTGGTTTTAAAGGGTGGAGGTGACTACTTGAGAAAGGGCAGTTAGCCAAAAGGAAAAATAAAATTGATAAAATGGTTACAGGCAAGGGGGGGGGGGGCAGTGTGGGCCGGGGGCTCCAGGGGCTGGTCACCAGTGAGTAGCAGTCACAGGTCCAGTGCTCCGATAACCAGGTTGTTAATCTTTCCATATGTCAGCTTGTCCCCCTTGTCCTCAGGTTAGGAGAATGGACAGCATTCATCAGGTAACCTCCTGAGGTGCACACCACCCAGCCAGGTCAGAGTGGGCTTTTTCTCAATCAGAACAAAGCAACCGCGACCAACATGGTAAAGGATGATCAGCATTTTTCTGACTATGGCTAGTGCCCCACTTTGAGTAATTACTCTTATATTTTCTATTAATTCTCATATTCTTTCCTGCCCCTTTCAGTTGGGTAAAAGGCAGTTTGAAGTTGCAGACACCAACCATTTCCGTTTTTAATTACCAGGTGCTTCTCATAAATTGTGGGAAAAATAAAAGAAAAATCCTGTCCCTACAATTAATAAGTAGTTAATTACAATGCTATCAGTTAATGTTTGATAATAGCTTTTCATTAGCACTGTGTACACTTTGACCTGCGGGATGGAAATATAAATGTATGTAAATTTTGCATAGAGAAACATGTATAAATATATAAACTTATTGACCTCTAACATAGAGGAGGTATTGTGCAAATAAATTTTTAATGCCCCCAAACTAACATATAATGACTAGAAAAGTCCCTAAAAATGCATTGTTTATGTTTCTTAGGATATCGTACTAATTTTTGTGATTTAAATGGCATACGAACATGCTTATTTCAACCAGAAGAGATTCTATTTTTGTCAGCCTGTAATGAGTTTTTATACAACTGCTGTCTAGGAATGTGTTCCAAGAATAAAATACAGAAAATAAAATACTGTGTGAATAATGAGAAAGAACTTAACAACTTCCCTTTGGGGAGGAAAAAAAGCTTAAACTTTTGGAGCGCAAGCTGCCCTACGCACCCCCTGCAGCTGTAGAAATGAGAAGGCAAATCTCTGCCCTACTTTGCAGTCCGTGGGCCTCAGGGTAAAAAAAAGAGGTGTGGGGGTGGGGGGCGTGGCTTTCCCAGAACTGTGAATAGAAACTGTGAGCACAGTCCCCAACTTTAAAATGCCTAAGGGCAGAGGATTCCAACAGAATTCCCTCAAATACAAACAACAATTTAAGAATTAAACCAAAGGACTTGAGAAAGATAATAGAAAAGAATCCATTAAACTATGTAGTAAAACATTTCCACACTCAGAAAGAAGAAACAAGGTAGGCTGGCTCTTTCAATAAGCTCCTACAATAGAGAAGTCACCCATGGACTGGCCTCTTGGAGCTGGAAATAAGACTTTCTCTAGACTCTATTGCCACTTCCCCTTTTAATCCTTGAACTTCAGCATTCAAGGTAGTTGATCACCTAACTACTCTCATCTTGGAACTGCGGGTAATAGCAATAAAGCGTGGAAAATAAGAGGCTTCATTCTCTCTGTTGCAAATAAGGAATGATACTTCATTTTTTAAAAGCCTTTTCTTTAGAAAAGTTGCATTTTAAGTTTTTTCTGTCTCTTTGAAATATACATAGCTCTTTTAAAAAGCTAGATAAACCTCATGCCAGTTTTACAATCCAGCAATGTGTTTCTCAAGGACTGGAGGATCCGTTTTTGAAATGTAATCAGGGAAATGGAACTCCTCTCCTAGTTTCTGTGGGTGGGTAACAGCCACACTTTAGTGGGTACCTGGCACCATAACTACCTTCTGTCATAAAGATACATTCATCTGTCCTTGGGTCCAGCTAATACAAATGGTCACTCTAATTACCAAGTGAATTTAGGAAGAACTATGTGTGACAAACAGTGTCATCAAGTCCTCATCCTTAAGGATTAGTTGTTTATCTTGAGAACATGTAGAATGTTAAGTATAAAAGTGCAAGATTTCTTTCTCTTTACTATCACTTGGCACATTACCTGTTCCTTACAACATATTCTGGATTAAGGCTTTTTTAGTTATGCAACTGTTCTCTTTCCCTTCTGACTTTGTGATGTTAACTAATTAAACAAGGAAGCCATTAGACTGAGGTAGCTTTAAAGCTAAACCAGAACCAAAGCCCAGGAGTCCTAGGAAATGAAACTTGAGAAGAGTCAACTAGGCTTTACCAAATAAAGTGACCCCTAAAGCTATAGCCAATCAGATCATTTCTTTGGTTGCTCCTCTCTTTTTTATAAAAACCTGTTCCTTAACTCCTTTTGGTGGAGTACTCCTAACTATTTTTAGATTGGCATTGCCTGATTCAAATAGATGGATTCTAAAATGAACCCCTGAAAATTTTAATGCACTTCAGTTTTTCTTTTAACAGTTTAGATTTTTCTGGGTAAGGTATTTTTTTTTTCCCCCCACACCAGCTCTTGGCTTCTGGAAAACCAATTTCTCCTGGATTTTCCCCTAACTTCTCTGCCAGTTCCTTCTTAGCCTCCTTGGTTGAATTCTCATTCCTGACTTAGAATTCACCAGATGTTTCAAGGTCTGGTCCCTTTCTAACTTTCCAAATCTAGTCCTTCCCATTTCTAGTTCTACCACCCCACTGGCAGCCAGCCCTTGCACACTTTGTAATCTAACATATTACTAGAGACAAAATGCAAGTTTTGATGCTTTGCCTTTAAGGTGCTGTTTTTTTGTTGTTGTTTTCTTTCTGGCTGGAGTCATCTTCTCCTCTGGTATGATCTCCTCTGTCAAGCTTTTCCCGACCAGAGTCTGGAAACAGTTAATTATTCCCTCCACTCTGATTTCATGCAACTCAAGCAATGTTCTAATTGTAACTGCATATAGTGTAGATTTGCTGAAGGGAGACAATGCACCAGTCTGCTCCAGAATTCCTGCTCATGTGGCAGTGATTTCTCATTATAAAATTGGCTGTCACTGTATTGCCAGAGTTTTTATAAATCAATTTCTGTGAGTAGGTGTGTATGACACTCTTCTAAGAAGAGGAACGGTCCACTCAGAGTAATTCTGGATTTCAGAGGTTGTGAAGGCCAGACCCAAGGTAATGGCATCTTTTGGGACTCTGTGGGTGCTCTCTAGTTGGACTTCCCTGGTTATATGCCAACCTCACCTCTCTCTGCCCATCTTTTGAATTGCACTTGTTCTAGTCACAAATATGCATATACACATTACATACTAGTCAGGACAAATCATTTTTCTGATCTTGGTTTTGTCAATCATAAATGTCAGGTTTTACCTTAATTATCTCTAAAAGTCATCCCCACAGTAAAGGACATGAGTCTGAAAATGTTACCCTAATTTGCAATGTCAACATCAGCAAGTGCCTCAGGTATAAAAAATTAGTGTCAGACATTCAATTTCCTTCTTTGTGAGAAGCTGTGACTATAAACCCCCTTCCACAAAGGTATCTCACACCCTTGATATAGGCAGCTGAGGAGCATTAATTTGACGTTTTCATTTATTTAATTTTTTTCCCCCAAGCAAACGTTGTTCTGGATCTATTTCATCATTAAAGTAATTGGTTTATTGATTGTCTTATCTTCTAGTAATATTTCTTCTCTTTTTGTTTCTTGTTTTCATATGCATCACTTAAAAAAGGCTGGAAGGTTTCACAAGACTATTTGTGGCATGTTTTTCGGTCACAGCTTTGTAAGTCGCCTGCAACAGGTGACCTGAAGATGAATTCCTCTCAATTTGATCAAACCTAGAGAACAGCAGTCTTTTAACCCTAAGATCTCCTGAGGAGGGGATCAGATAGAAGGTGTGTGTAAATGAGTGAGTGAATGAATGAACGAATAGGTAAGTTCAAAATAGATAAATAAATTAGAATGCAATTACTGCATACATACATACATAATTAGTTTAGGGTTAGGTGGGGGAAAAGAAAAGGACATAGTTAACTATTAAAGTCAAAGAAGAAGAAAAACATGAACTTTAGAAATAACTTGCATCATCTCATGAAGCAAGTAAGCCAACACTAAAGCAATGGAAACTTGTAGCCACAGCACATCATAATGCAAGACCTAATTTCTGCTGCTGTCTCATGCTGGCCCACATCAGAATGTTTATTCCAATACAAGTCCATGCACTAGACTTGAATACTGGCCAAATTTCAGCAAAAGCTTTGATCATTCAATAAATATCTTTGAGTGGAAGAAAATAAATACAGACCCTGCTTCAAGACTCTGATGGATTTGTCAGGCAAAAGGTCCACAAAGGCTTACCGAGCTGCACCCGCCACGTGGTGCCTCCACGGTCAGAGGAGAGAGGTGTGAAGCCCCTGGGAACAGAGGGGAGCAACCATGCACAGTGGCTTGGCTCACTCTGTATTTCCACTTAAACTTACTCTCCAGAGGTAGACCTGTTCTTGACAAACAAAAAGTATTTTTAAAAAATCTGATGAGTGAGATTTCTGAATGTAAACAAAAAGCACACAAGTCTGTTACTATCAGATGGAAATAAGGACCACATTTAGAGAAATGAAAGGCTAAGGAGACGGGGAATAATGTGAGTTTGGAGGTCTCATTACTATTATTTTGTCATCAGTCAAGGAAATTCTGAAAGGGAATATCAAATTAGCCCACTGTTTTCTATGAAGCCTTTGTGACTAAAAGAGGAGAGGGTCTAGTTGCCCTGGCCAGTGTGACTCCATGGTCAGAGCATAGGCCCAAGTACCGAAGGATTACAGGTTCCATTCCAGATCAAGGGCATATACCTGGGTTGCAGTTTCGATCCCTATCCCCAGGTGGTGGGAGGCAATCAATTGATGTGTGTCTCTCCCATAGATGTATGTCCCTTTCTCTCTTTCTCTCCCTCCCTCCCTCCTTTCCACTTTCTCTTAAAAAAAAAAGAAAAAAAAATCAATGGAAAAAATATTCTCAGGTGAGGATTAAAAACAATAAAATAAAATTTAAGAAAAATAAAAAATAAGAGGAAATAACCTTCCAAAGTCTTAAAAACTATTTGTTATATGAACTTTAAGTTGTTGCTAACTAAATAGACCAGATAATGAAAAAGAATTATAACAAGACATACAAATAGCCGTGTCAAACTCTTTGTTTTCTATGATTAACAAGCTTGAAGAAAGAAGCAACTTAAGAGTTGCTTTAATTGCAGACTCTAAAGTGTTCCTTCCTTTCACATCCTTGAGAATCGGCATGCGTTATAGCAATGTAACGTAATTCTAAATTACACTCCTGCAACTTCCAGAATAGACTCTCTATTCTACTTTTTCATAATTTTCTTTAATTTTAATTTTTTAATTATAGTAGTTGAACTTTTAAAAATAAAATATATATAGCCAGGCTGGTGTGGCTCAGTGGTTGAGCATTGACCCATGCACCAAGAGGTCACTGGTTCGATTCCCAGTCAGGGCACATGCCCAGGTTGTGGGCCGGATCTCCAGTGGGGGGCATGCAGGAGGCAGCGGACTGATGTTCTCTCTCATCAATGTTTCTCTCTCTCCCTCTCCCTTCCTTTCTCTCTAAAATCAATAAAGAAAAAAATTTAAATAAATAAATAAAATATACTTACATATTTGATGCATGAATATATTTGCCATCTAAAAATAAAAACACCATAGATAATAGCTATTTCTTTAAATTGCAGCTCTATGGGGCGGGGGGATTTATAAACAACAGAAGCAAATGTCCATGAATCTCAGGCTGAAGGCCCCTCATCTGTCCAAGCCCATTCCCAGGCCCTGCCTCTGGTTTTCTGTTCATGTTATACAGGAGTACCCCCAAGTCTGCAGTTTTGCTTCCTGAAGTTTCTTTTTTTTTTTTTACCCTCACCTGAGGACATTTTTGCATTTTTCTTCAGATAGAGTGGGAGGGAGAAAGGGAGAAAGAGAGAGAAACATTGATGTGAGAGAGACACATGGAACCAGTTGGGGCCGGGGACAAACTGCAACTGAGGTACGTGCCCTTAGTGCGAACTGAACCTGGGTCTCTCTGGTCCACAGGCCAATACTTTAACTGCCGAGGCAAACTGGCCATGGCTGAAGTTTCAATTCCCCCCAGTCAACAGCAGTCTGAAAATATTAAATGCAAAATTCTAGATAATTTGAGAGACAGAGAACGAGAGACCACATTCAAATAGCTTTTATAAAAATATATCATTATTATTTCTATATTTTATTATTAGTTATTTTTATTAATCTCTTATTGTGCCTAATTTATAAATTAAATTTTATCATAGGTCCATAAATACAGGAAAAAACATTATATCTATATCTATGTCTATATCAATATCTATAAATATATATATATATTTATAGGGTTTGGTACTATCCACAGTTTCAGGCACCCACTGGGGGTCTTGGAATGTATCCCCTATGGATGGCCATCGGGTCAACTGCATTCTATTTCTGTAGGAGCTTTGCCCTCTGTCCCTCTATATTATACAATTTTCAGAGGCCAATAAAGTCTGAATGTGATACTGATTATTAATATTATACCTTTACATGACCCTCAACTACCTTTCAATAGTAACATAGTCTTGTGATTTATGCCTGAATAGAAAGTGAGAAAATATCTTGCAAACTGAATCAGCATACTACTTGCTACGGTGTTCTAGAGAAATGAAACATTTGGTGTTAAAACCAGGCCAGTTTCTCACTAGAACTTTGGGTTACACAATGGTTTAGGGAAAAAAGAGGAGGAAAAATAAGTCTGTTCAATCATGTTCTCCCAAACTGTTTACTGGCCTTTCTTTGACCCTCTCATCTCCCTCCATAGAACTGAAAGTGCTAACGTATAACTTCTTCCATGGTAAGGATAAATAACATCACACACACACACAAGTTAAATGTAATAAAAATGCTATATATAGCCCGGCTGGTGTGGCTCAGTGGTTGAGCATCGACCCATGCACGGAGAGGCTGTTGGTTCTATTCCTGGTCAAGGTACATGCCCAGACTGAAGGCCCAACCCCCAGTGGAGGGCATGCAGGAGGCAGCCAATCGATGTTCTCTCTCACCGATGTTTCTATCTTTCCTTCTCCCTTCTTCTCTCTCTAAAACTAATAAAGAAAAAATATATATTAGAAAAAATAAAAATGCTACAAATTTGTTAGCATCTTTTCACATATATTCATTTATCTGAGCTTTTAAACAATCCATCATGGCAGGAACAAAATATTTTACTCTTCTGTGTTTTTTTAAGGCAAGCAAGCTCCAGAGGTGCATCGTGACCAACTGAAGGACAATAGTTTGCTACAGCCTGGACCAGGTCAGGAGGAGGCATCTGAAACATCTTTGAAAATGTCCCGCCTCCAAATATTTACTGCTCAGAAACCATTTTTGAGGTTATTGTCAATTGTGTTAACCATTTAACCAAATCAGAAAACACATCACAAAGAAGTAGTTTTCTGATTATAATTGGAAAAATATCTTAATCCCAGACTAGAGAAGCTACTATATTACAATTTGAGTAGATACATCTGGTGTAGAATGGAAAAATTACACAATGTTTTCCTTCATATATTTTAATATGTATCTTTTTTGCATTTGTAGTTAGTGGTTCCCTTTAAAATCATAATAGTTAAATTAAAACATTTCACAACCACATAATTATTAAGCTGTTTAGACATATTCATTAGGTTGAAATATAAAATGACCAATTATGAGTTCTGCTCCAAAACACAACTTATAAAAGGTTTTAAAATGAAACATTACGGACTACAAATGTAAAGTTATGTATTAATGAATTAAAATAAAATAAAACTATTTCTGATATGCCCAGATACCAATGTAGTTCAAGATAAATTGCAGACTTAAATAAGTAAAACTTCTAACTAAATAAATGGTGCAGATTTCAAAAATGTTTTAAATGATTCATAGCAGTCTTTAAATGAGTTCCCAAAGTATAGTTATAGTCCAAAGTGTAGTTGAATATGTATTTCTCCTCAGTGTTCTGTACCAAATAAAAAATATTGAGTTACATGAAAATATGTATCTCCATACAACATTTTGTCTGCAATGCATTTACATTTCTGATTGTATGGCAAGTACCAAACATAACACCAAATATACCAGAAAGCAATAATTTTCAATTTCTTAGCATAAAGTAATACCACGTTATTAGAGGATGGTGTTACTTCATATAAACATGATTCTTAGGAGCAACAATAAAAACCATAGAACAATCCAAAAAATGTACACTATGATCACAGTGGAATAAATATTACCTAATTATGAATAATTCACTTATTATATATCATGGGGTGAGCAATGCTCATTTAGTAGACTTTTCTTGATGAAATGTAAGAGTTGAGACCTAATTATGAACAATTCACTTATTATATATCATGGGGTGAGCAATGCTCATTTAGTAGATTTTTCTTGATGAAGTATAAGAGTTGAGAATGAGTTAACACACACTGAGTCAGGCAGACCTGGGTCCTAGTCCAACTCTAACTCTTGCCTGTGAGAACTTAGGTAAGGAGAAGCGTTTTAACCTTCTTCAGTCTCATTTCCCTAACTGATACTATGTGAACACCTGCGTTGTTAGGAGGTTTGTAATGAGATTATAGAAACTATGTATTTTTTCCTGACACATAAGTACTTTATAAATGATGGTTATTGTTAAACTATCACTACTTTCCCCATTTACAGCCAAGCAAACTGAGGATCAGAGTGTAAGGGATTCCCCAAGGTCACACAGTTCTTGAATAGCAGAGGTGGGTCTCGAACTCAGGTGCTCTGATGTTATAGCCCATGCAATTTGCAGGGCGCCGCGTTGCTTCAAACATTCCCCGGTGTGCAACTTTGTATTTAATTCTTTCTAGCCCTGTATATTGTCACTTCTGCAGTAAAACTGTAGATTTCCTGAGGGAAAATAACTGTTATCTATACACAACTGTGTCTACCTGTACCTATGTACTAAACAAGTGACTGTATTTTATTATAGAAAAAAGTTTGCTCTTTCAACACATGATGAGGGTCTACATGAATTTAGTTGATGGTAATGTTAAAAATCTAGTTATTGAAAATAATTCCTGAGCTCATGAACAACACATAAGGGGAATTTTCAGAAATGCAGTCAGAAAAGTCAAAGATAAGACAAAGGAAAGAGGAAGAGTCCATCTTTGAAGTGGCAGAAAGAAAGCCCACGACAGAAGGGGGAGGAGGCGCAACGGGGCTGACGTGGAGCTTATTGAACACAACCATCTGGGAAAAAAATGATAAAGCACCGACAGAGATTGCAAAATGAGAAACGCAGGTGAAGAAACTTGAAATTGGGGATGTCTAGTTCCACAGCAGGAACAGGGAGAATCGGGGATAATAAATAGTCCAATCTCTGATTTTTTTGTTCGCAAAATAAGTAGCCAATGTTTCATTGCCTTAGAAATAGATTTATTTTCATCTGTTTTGAAACCTTAGAAAACTCTTCATATGATTGAATCAGATTCTAGAGCACGTTAACATACCATGGCAGACTAGAACGTTCAGCTCTAGGGAAAATGCCTTTCTCTCCCAAGGGCACACAGACACCGTAATAGGTACTACAACAGACTGACGAAGCATGTAACACAAAGAAGTGATCAGCAAAGAATGGATGTTCAATAAATGTGTCTTTACTTCTATGAAGAGTTTACAAAAAGTTCAGAAAATAAATGATGCCTGATTTAAAAGGAAAAAAAAAAAGCAATATGATCATATATACTGACTATAAAATTTGGAATACAAAAATAGCAAGCTTTAGGATTTCAGAGGAAAGGAAAATCTCCATGGGTCAGCTATGTGGTCAGAGAAGGCACACTTAAGGCCAGGTCTGGTCACCATCCAGGTCTCCTCGTGTGGCTCAGAGAAATGTAGTTAAGCAGTGAGACCTAAATGGCTGACCCCTGGCACAACAATAGCGTGTATCTCCAATCCGCTTCCTTCTGTTTTCTGACAGTGTTCTCCAGTCTGAATGCATAATGTCCGGTAAAAATAACCTGGCTCACAAAACAATCATGTCTAGAAAAAAATTCAAAGTCTAGACCACTTTTAAATGCCTACTTATCATGCAAAAAATATCTATTGAAACACTCATATTCCTATACGATGGGGTTCTGTTTTCTGTTTCCTTTATAATTCATGTTAAACTCTTTATTTTACAGCATATAAGGGTGGAGTAAAAGCAGATTTACAGTTGTGAGTATGCAAAACATAGAATTTATTCTGGTCTTATTATTTATTAGTTATTGCATTATTTCCACATAAACAGCTGTAAACCTACGTTTGCCCACCCTGTGTATTCCTGGTTGCAAGCTCCCAGATGTACCATTTAATCTGAATCCTTTCCCAAACTCACTCAACATTATAGTCATTGTTTAATCTTTTCTTCTCATCATCATTATTTAAAAAATTATTTTTTGCAACTTATCCTTTTTTCTGTTGTCATTTCTGCAGGACAGAGTTTCAGATTGCCTTCTCTATCTCTCTATATTTCTACATTTATATCCAGCTCTGACTTGAAATTTACCATTAAAATTTGTTTAGTCAATAATAAAAATATATACTTTCTACAGTTCATATTAGTGACATCAACAATGAACAAAATAAAAAGCAAAACTGGGAGAAAAACAACACGTCAGTTTTAAAATCCTTGGTGGTGCCCAGCCTGTGTGGCGCAGTGGACTGAGCATTGTCCCATGGACTGAGAGATCCTGGTTCAATTCCTGGTCAGGGCACATGCCCAGGTTTCGGGCTTGATCCTTGTTAGGGGGAATGCAGGAGGCAGCCAATGGATGTTTCTCTTTCATATCAATGTTTCTCTCTCTCTTTCCCTTGCTCTCTCCAAAAAATTCAATAAAATAAATATTTAAGAAATAAATAAAATAAAATCCTTGATGGTGAGGCATATTCTTTCCCTCTATATTCCCAATACTGTTTTCGGTACTTTCCTTGCCTAATCAATGGTAGTAGAACCTCGGCAAACACATGCCAAATAAATGAATAAACTACCAAGTACAATAACAAAACAACTGCTCATTGTGTTTTGTTTCATCTATTCAATTAACCATTAATTCTCTCACCCATTTGTTCCAACGGACACTACTGGGTAAAAGAAGGGAATGCTAGCCTTCGGAGCAGTGAGAGTCTACAAGGAAAGACGGCAGGAATGCGTGTAATTAAAACAGACACTGAGAGCTTAGGGTGCAGTGGAATATGTCTCAGAGTCATAAACTGATGCGAGGTAAGGGGAGGGAGAGAGCAAACCAAATTTCTTTCTGCTTGCCAGAGGAAGGCGACAGCACAGTCTAATTATGTATAACTGGCATGAGCAATCTCAGCCTTAGCTACTCACTAAAATGCTTGGATTTTTACCAATAAATTCCTATAGCGTTTGGCTATGTTTACATGTCAACACTTACTGATGAAACTGAATCTAACTCGTGAGTTTGGGTCAGGATTGTTTGCTACCTGCAGCAATGAACTGGCCAGGCCATAACCCACAGCTGCGGTGTGTCCTCTGGACCCCTCGGTCAGATGCCTTCACTCAGAACTGGTTCATCTTCCGAGCCAGGGGTCCAGCACAACGATCTGAGAGCCTTCTTCTGGAAACCTACGGCAGCCAATATCAGGTCTGGCTGGGGCCTCTGACTGCATATAATTTGGTGATTTAATTAAGTGATAAATGACGAAGTCTGCTGAAAAGAAAGTTTCCTTCATTGTGAAGCAGACTTAACGCAATGGGTCTCCAAGGAGTGACAGGTTGGAGATAGTAAAGAAGCAATCTTCAATGCCTCATAACAAGCGAAGCTCTGGCTTTAGGACATCTTCTAAAGGTATGAAAACCAGTGGGCATCAAATTCTATGTTGAGGTCAAGTGTTGTCAGAAACGTGGCTTATTAATGTCTAATGTATATGAGTTAGGAGAAGTGTGGAAGACTTTTTCATGGTTTATTTCTCATTCAGCAAATAAAACTTGTGTCCATGCCAGTGTTCATAGGTCTTCCACAGGTAGCATCCGTGGATCTCTAAAAGGCATTAGAGACAGATTTGCAGACATTGGGGAGCTTCCAGTATATTTGGAAGGTAAGGAGAAAATTAAGTCATAAATTCAGCGGTATTGTTGCACTGTTTCCACAACAAACCTGATTTAGGTTTTTACAAACCCAAAAATAAACGACTGGTTTATACTAGGATACACACCCTACAGAAAAAGAAAAAGAGTCAGGCTATGCTTATAGATTCTTTTTGTAACAGGTGGAGGAGTAAACTTGTCCTTAAGCGCCACGTGTCTGTCTCACCAAGGAGTACATTATCCTGCCAATGCACTTCTACAAGTGACACAGAAGTTCTCTTTCTAGCTCACTGAGTATGTTTACTCTGTATTGCTGGAACAATACAGGAAAAGACAGTGGCACAGGAGAATGTACAGAAAAGAAAGGGGAAAAAAACTGGAGGAGAAAAAGGTATGAATTGTTTTTCTTCGAAAATAGTATTTTGTATTTGTACAATGTTATGTAGTTTACAAAATATTCTGTTAACATGTTTCATTCTTCCTTAAACACTACATGTAATAGGGAAGTTATAAATGAGAAGATTTAAACACAAGAAATTTAAATATGTTTCCATTAAGAATAATATGCCTGGCTGGTGTGTCTCAGTGGATTGAGCATAATCCCATGGACTGAGAGGTCCGGTTCGATTCTCAGTCAGGGCACATGCCTGAATTGTGGGCTCGATCCCCAGTAAGGAGTGTGCAGGAGGCAGCTGATTGATGTTTCTCTCTCACATCAATGTTTCTCTGTCTCTCTTCCCCTCTCTCTAAAAACATGAACAAAACATATTTTAAAAAAAAGAATTATAGCTAATTCTAAAGAGCATTTTATCCTGTTCCATTCACACATAATTTCTAATTCTGTGGGTGACTATTCTTTACCTTTTCATCTCTTTAGATATTAGACCATCATTTAACTCTTCCATGTATAATTTTCACTCTTGACTAGCTTTTTCTCCCTCAACACAAAATCATTCTCAAACCTTCCCATGTCAAAATACAACCTCCCCTCTCTCGACATTGTCTCCAGCTTCCATGTTATGCTCCCTTCTTCCTTTCATAACGTTTTGAGATTTATCTCCAGCCTCCATCTCCAACACATTCACCACCAACTTAGCTTCATTGTCCCCAATTACATAACAGCAACCTCACTGAGTCCACAAGATTCCCTGACTACTAATTCAACTGGGCATTCTCCTTACTTATGCAAGTTGATATCTCTTCTTCATTTAACACTGTCCCCTTTCTCGCTAAAACTCTTTTTCCTTTGCCATCTGGAATCTGGAAACCACTCTTCATCTTTCCCCTCCGGGCATTGCTCATCAGTCTCTCTCGCAAACTCCTTTTACTCTGCTCTGACAGGTGACTGTTAGCTGATCACATTCATGGTCAGTATCGCAGTCTCCCTGGACTTTTTCCTCTTCTTTTCCTCACTGAAACCAGCTGGTCACCAAGGACCATCCATTCAACCAGGTAATCACTTGGAATTTCAACTTGTCCTCTCCATTTCCACTGCCGTCGCCTTCGGTCAGTTCCATTCCCTCCAGCACGGGACCACTATCGAGTCTGCTAACAGTTCTTCCTAATTTCTCTCAGCCTTTTCCACCACCAGGACCATCATCACCAACAACCAGCACCACTTACTCATTCTCTATACAGATCCAAATATAATGATCCCTTCCCAACTTCACGTGGCAATCAACATACAATTCTTCAACATGGCAAGCACATTTTCTAAGAGATTAGTCCTGCCTCCTTTATCAGTTTAACCTATTGTTAGTCTTCAAGATGAATTCTTGGCCTCAGCCCAGACAAATGCCTTGCTTCTCTGTGTGGTCATGCTGGTGGCTCATGCCTTCAACCCTGTGGAGACCTCACTTCTTCTCCCCAGAAATGTCCTCTCCCCTGCTTGTCTTCAAGGACCTATGCTTAACTTTCATTTTCTTACCAAAGCCTTCTCAGCAATTCCTAAACTGAGTTTGAGTTTGAGTTTTTTAGCTTGATTTATGCCTGCCATTTTAAAGCAATTATGTGGTTGTTGATTTATTTAACTTCCCCACAAATTATAATGAATGCAAGTATGACACATATCTTTTAAAAATTTTAAGCAAACTTCTCATCTTACCCCAAATGAACTGTAGGTTATCTGTTTCTATAATAAAACCTTTACTCCAGACAGCAATAATAAGATAAACTACAGCTCAGTTTCTGTACACATTAAAAATAATTTCTAAGTTTTAGAATCTGAAGCATAAATGTTTATAGCAATCATTAATTAATCAGTGCTCTCTAAGCAGTATCTCCAAAAGCATTCTCTTTTATATATTACTTTTCTGATGTATACATGTATTATGTTTATGTCAAAATGATTAATAACAACTGTGCCTGGATGCAGCTTTATCACAAGTACAAAGTAATTAATTAAACTGCCTTTCAAATCAAGGAACTGTACTATGTTCTTCATCTTGCAATTCTTAACTGAATCCCTAAATAAAATTTAAGTCCTAGCCTCATCTTGTGTTTTCCACTTGACTCTCTCCTGATGAATATGAACTATAATACATTACTGCCAGAGTGTAATATTCTGTCATATCTGTAAATTCCACAAAGTCTTCCTCCATGAAAAAGATGGTTACATGCTGTTTTTTAAAAATGTCGGAGAATTAATCATTTATTTCTCTTTCCTGACATGTCTTTTATGCTTTGCATGTTTTTCAAAGATAAGGGAGCAGTGATGTTAGGCAATATTACCGACCTCACTGGTGGAAGAAAATGAAAGTATCAATCCCCAAAGCTATACACTTGACTTTGAAGGTACAATGATCTGTCCAGTTGCAGAGTTTTTCCCAAACACCTTTTTGGAATTATGAATAGCAAAATCACTTTGACAGTTATAGATTTTATTTTTAACATCTGTGCCTTTTGTCATAGATTTTTGCATAATTTTATAAGCACTCGGAGAATGACAATAAGAGAGATTTAACTTGCCTGAAGTGTAGAATATAAATGACACTGAAACAATCACATAACTCAATCAACAGATTTACTTCCACAAAGAATCTTTCTAAAAAATTATCTACGTTCATGCATGACTCAATGTTATTACTAGCATCTGTACAGTCAATATATTTTTTTTTTTACTTTTTTTTGCAGTTATCTTCAGATAGAGCAGGAGGGAGACAGGGAGGAAGAGAGACAGAGAAACATCGACGTGAGAGAGACACATTGAGTGACTGCCCCCCACACGACCCTAATTGGGGCCGGGGACAAACTGCAGCAGAGGCACGTGCCACTAGCAGGAACCGAACCTAGGACTCTGGTCCATGGGCTGATGCTCTAACCACTCAGGCAAACCAGCCAGGGCTGTACAGTCAATATTTAAATAAAAAGAAACAATTAAGAACTTCAAACTTGGGTAGTACAACTAACAGTTTCCCATAAAGTTTAAATTTTCAAGTGTGAGTAATGATCCACAGAAAGTGAAATTCATTTCTCTCTTTTTGTGGAAATTCTATGCAAATGGTTTAATACAAGACAAAGCAAAGAGCAAGAAAGAAGTTGATCCCATTTGTAAAAATTAACATATGTAAAAAAGTTATATTCTACCATTGCTGAGAGAAGTGCAAATTAGTATTACATTTTAGAGAAATTTAGAAATCATTCTCAATAAACCTAATACATCTTATTCAGTTAAGTCAGAAATCTGCCCTCAGGAAATATTCAAAAACTCATATAAAACTTAAGTAGTTCATTGCTACATTCATGAAAATAGCAAAATCATGAACACAATACAAATTTCTGAAATTACAAGTGTTTATTATATATGATACAAATGATTAACAATATGGCAAGTGTTTAATTAATTGTGGTACAAATCTAGGGTGCTTTATTAGGTGACGACTAAAATAGCTGTAAGCATGAAAACAGAAAATGAAAAGCCTGAGGAACAGAATTTACCTTGGAAAAATGGAAAGAAAGTTAAAACATGACATATTCTAATCTTCTTATCTTGGATCATTTCTGTTTTTTGTTTTTTTTTTCTTCTATGTACCAGTCAAAGAGAAGAGATGTGAAATATTTCAAGTTAATAATTGGGTTGTTCCCTCTTCATTTTGTCTATTTTTTGCACTTAGTGAATGCTGACAAAACAGCATCCACTAAGTTGAATGAATGAACTTTTCATCCAATGTTGATCATAATATGTATTCTATTGTAATGTTTTAAAAAATTCCCTCCTGAATGCTAAGGTAATACATTCTGACTGAAGAGAACTATAAAGTCTCCTAAAGGTATAAAAATCATTTTTAATCTTTCTCACACTCTGTTTAACATTTCTATGTTTTTTCTTAGTTACATCTGAAATACAGATATAGGAACATATAGTATATTACATATATACACTGTTGATTTTATTTCTTAAATTAACATTATATTGTGAATGTTTTCTCAAGTGACTTAAAATTACTGCATTATTTGTGATGTGTCATGCATTTCACTTATCAGGATATTATGTAAGTTGTTTCCAATTTCTTATAACATTGCAATGAAGAGGTCTGCATGTTAATTCTGGTCCAAGTTACAGTTCTATTAGGCATTATTTCTCCACTGAGCATTATATGTTAAAGCTTTGGGGCCATTGAGAAGTTCACGGTGCATTCGTCCTCCCACTTGTTGTGCGGTATATCTATTTCATGGCATGCTAACCAGCACTCGGTTTAATTATTTACAAAGAATCTTGGAGATTAAAAAGGACTCATGTTTATTTTCAATCATATGATTAATAATGCAGTTAATCATGTAGATTTTATAGATATCTTACTTTTTATTCTGTGATTGTGCATCCATATATGCTGCCTTGTGTTTCAACTGGGATCTGTGCGAGTTCTTTATCGATTACCACGATCTCTCCAAATGTTACAAAAAAATAACAGTTTTTACCTTTCAAAATACAGTTTCCAGTTGTTTTTCTTAGCTTTTAGTAAATTTTCCTATACTGTATATTCTTAGAGAAAATTATGGGAATACATTTATGTAACCAAATTCGAATTTAGGATACACAAAGTTAAGTTATATTTTTCTCTATGCCAATTAAAATTTTCTTTTCACCATTTTTCTGATCCACTTCTAATAAGCTGCACAATATATTGGTATGACCGTGAAAGTGAGAGGTACTGTTCATCTGTGAAGCATCCAATACTACTTATTGAACAGCTACTAGATGAAAGGCCCCCTTCGAGGCACTTTGGAAAAAAAAAAAAAACAGTTGGAGATTCTTGCTTGCGTGCGTTTTTGCTCAGTCCTAGTAGGGAGATGTAGACAACAAATTAACATGTGTTGTAGGCAGAATAATGGCTTCTCAGAGATGTCCATATTCTAATTCCCAGAAGCTGAGAATATGTTACCTTACCTGACAGAGGGACTTTGCAGATATACTTCAGGTCACAGAACTTAAAGTAGGGAGTTTGCCTTGACTGGTATGGTGGACATGTCTAATCAGATGAGCCCTTAAGAGAGAACGGTTGTTGGCTGGAAGGCAAAGAGAGTTGAAGCAGAAGGGATAGTCAGAGATATTCCACGCCGTGGAAGAATGTGATGAGTGACTGATGGCTCTGAGATGTAGGAAACCATAGGCAAGAACTGGGGAAAGGGTTTGCGGATCTGGGGGTGGCTCTGGGTGACAGCCAGCAAGGTCAACCAAACCTCACTCCATTAGTACATGGAATGAATTCTGCCAAAACACTGAATTAGCTAAGAAGTCTGCTCTTCCTTGAGCCTTCTGAGAAAGGCCCAGGTCATAAACACTTTGATTTCAGCCTTGTGAAACCCAGAAGAGAAAATGCTAATCTGGACTTCTGACCTACGAAATAACTTTGTATTGTTAGAAACCACCCCTATATCTGTGGCAATTTTCCCTCATAGCAATAGGAAATGAACACAACATTTATAATAAACAAGTAGTATATTAGATAATATATTGGATGGTATTAAATGCTCTAGAACACACCACCTAAGGCAAGAGAAATAAAGGAAAAAATGAACACATGGGGGACTACATCAACCTAAAAAGCTTCTGCACAGCAAAAGAAACAACCATCAAAACGAAAAGGGATCTCACTATATGAGAGACCATTATTGCCAATGATGCATCAGATAAGGGATTAATTTCCAAAATAAATAAAGTGCTCATACAATTTAACAAAAGGAAGATAAAGAACCCAATTAAAAAATGGGCAGAGGACCTAAATAGACACCTCTCCAAAAAGGTCATAGAAATGGCCAAGAGACATATGAAGAAATGCTCAGTGTCACTAATCATTAGAGAGATGCAAATTAAAACAACAATGAGGTATCACCTCACACCTGTCAGAATGGCCGCCATCAACAAATCATCAAACAACAATGTTGGCGAGGGTGTGGAGAGAAGGGGACTCTAGTGCACTGCTGGTGGGAATGCAGACTGGTGCAGCCACTATGGAAAACAATATAGTGTTACCTCAAAAAATTAAAAATTGAACTTCCATTTGACCCAGTGATTCTGCTTCTAGGAATATACCCTAAGAAACTTGAAACACCAATCAGAAAGAATATACGTACCCCGATGTTCATAGCAGCACTATTTACAATAGCTAAGATCTGGAAAGAACCCAAGTATCCATAAGTAGATGAGTGGATTAAAAAGCTGTGGTGCAAGTACACAGTGGAGTACTATGCAGCTGTAAGAAAGAAAGATCTCTTATCCTTTGAGATGACATGGAGGGATCTGGAGAGTGTTATGCTAAGCAAAACAAACCAAGCAGAGAAAGACAAATATCACATGATCTCACTTATTTGTGGAATATAATTAACTAAACAAACTGATGAACAAAATTAACTCAGAGACATAGAGGTGGGGCACAGGCTGACAAGCCTCCGAGGAGGGGGGTTGAGGGGAGAAGAAATAAACCACAGAACTTACATGCATGTATGCATGACCAATGAACATAGACAACAAGCTGGGGATGGAGTTGGGGGGGGGGTCAGTGGGGAAAAAATGAGAAACATCTGTAACAAAAACAAATTAATAAATATAAAAAAATAAAATAAATAAATATTTAAATACATAAATAAATAAATAAATGCTCTAGGAAAATTAAAACGAACGCAAGAGGGTTCAGAAATGTTTGTGTGAGGAGACCGGGCAGCTGAAGCATTAAACTGATGACCGGGTTAGGTCTCATCAAGAAGGTAAGATTTGAGAAAAGGAGTAAAGGATGTTGGCCAACTGAGGTATGAGAGAAGTCTTTCCAGGCAAAGGAACTCACAGTAGGGGAACGTCTCGCCCACAAAGTCAGTACCAACTAACATCACATGCCTCACCAAATTAGCCTAAATACAGCAGTCTAATTTTTAACTTGATGATTTTTGTATGACCCTCAAATAATGTTATAAATATCCAAATGTCCCTTAGAAGAAAAAATGTTCCCCACCTCTGCTCGAGGAAATGCAGACCTGGGGTCTCTGAGAAGCAGCGAGGGGCGCTGTGTGACTGGAGTTAGTGAGGTGGAGATGAGATCAGAGAAGTATGAGGACCCAGAAAAGACCTCATCTCAGCCCTTGGAAACTTCAGATTTTACTCTGAGTGAAACTTGAAACTGCTGAAAGATTTTGAGTGGGTGAGCGATATGATCTGATTTCAATGCTTCTGGACCAATCTGGCTGCTGTACTGGGAACAGGCTTTTGGGAAGCAGAGATAGAACCCGAGAGGCTTGCTCGGGGCTTACTTCACTAATCTATACAAAAGTTAGCAATGGCTTAAACTGAAGTAGCAAAAATGGAGATGATGAGATGGTATCTCAGTCAAAAATCAATTTTTAAAATTTACACATAAAATATAAGGGACTATGTTTCCAGGAAACCTTCATGACCCACCTAGACATCTATACTTCATATCATAACACATCACTTTACTTAGCACGCACCACACTGGTCTGCAGTGACATGTATCCACCCTCATCCTATACATCAAGTTGGACCTATGGAAATGCAAATGTATTTTTTCAGCTGAGCCTAATAACAAGGTACATGCTGCCATTCCTGTTTCTAATCTGCACTGTAGGAGCACTCCAGGCTTCTAAGAGGAGTTATCTTTTATGACACACCAACGATCCTCCAGGGCACTTCTCTCAGAAACTCTAGCATTTCAAACAACTTAGATGTGAAAGTCAGGTTCCTATTACTGTGATTTGTTTTTCAATTGGAAGAAAACTCAGAATCGTGGAATCCTCAGTAGAAAGACAGTCCACAGGGAATATCATCTCTTTGGTTTTAATTCACTGTTTTTCTTTTCATGGATTGGAGCATTCTATGGAAAAAAGCCAGAGCAAACCAACAGAAAATGTGGGCTGTGGCACAATGTTTACAAACCACTGAGGAGTAAGATCCAGAAACCTTCCACCTCCTGTTTTGTATGTGGAACAACTCATTTCTGCTCAATAATAAGCAATACAGTCATTACAGGCTATGAGTTTCATTTTGTTTAACAAACTATTTTTTCCTGCCCACATTTCAACAGTAACAAAAGCCAATTAATATTTGTTGTATTCATGCCCTGGCTGGTTTGGCTCAGCAGTTAGAGCGTCAGCCCACACACAAGAGAGTCCCGGGTTCGGTTCCCATAAGGGCACATGCCTCCGTTGCAGTTTGTCCCCGGCCCTGGTTGGAGTCATGTGGGTAGGTGGCAGCCAGTTGATGTGTCTCTCTCACATTGATGTTTCTCTCCCTTTCTTCCCCCCTCTCTTCCTCCCACTCTATCTGAAGATAAATGCAAAAAATGTCTTCGAGTGAGGATAAAATATATATATATTTGTTGTCTTCAAACAGGAAGCTTGTCTGGATGCCAGCAAGGACAACTTTGCATTCTAATCACTGGTTGGTTGGAAGACACACCTATAAACTAACCTCTGGTACTAACAGCTTTAACCATCTACTGCACAGAGAAGCATAATTAATTTGGAGTGAGTCTTTGTGTTTTTTATAGGTTACTTAAGAGGAAGATGAAATATGACCAGGAAAGAGAGAGAGAGAGAGAGAGAGAAAGAGAAAGAGGGGGAAGGGAGAGAGGGAGGGAGGAAAAAATGATCACTTCTATCTATTTAAAAATTTTACAAACAAGAATGTTAAAAGTCATTCAAGAAAACCAAGAGACCATTTGTGTCATTTTCCTCCATTCTTGTTGCATTAATTTAATACTGGAATTTACCAGTTTTTCTTTTATTTTAGTATATTTGTGGTTCAGTTCCTCACTCTTCTTAAAGTTTATCTTTGGGGCAAGAAATGATTTTATTTTATTTATTTTTTTATCCTCACCCGAGGACATTTTTCTATTTTTTGTACAGACAGAGTGGGAGGGAGAGAGAGGAAGAGAGAGAGAGGGAAACATCGATGTGAAAGGGACACATCGAGTGGCTGCCGCCCGCACGACCAACCAGGGTCGGGGACAAACTGCAACCGAGGTACATGCCCTTAGCAGGAACCGAACCCGGGTCTCTCCGGACCGCAGGTGGACGCTCTAACCGCTGAGCAAAACTGGCCAGGGCAAACACAAATATCTCATTTATTTATTTTTATTTATTTTTGTGGTATGCGCCCTTAGCGGGAACCGAACCCGGGACTCTCCGGTCCGCAAACCAATGCTCAACAGCCGAGCCAAACTGGCCAGGGCTGCAAGAAATGATTTTAGACAACAAATGACACACCAACCACAATCATTTGCACAAGAGATATTTGATAAACACATTTGTTTTTGAACATATGAATAAATGTGTGCATGGATAAAGAGAAGGAAAGTGTTCCATTTCAGGGAGCAAGAACTTCAAAAGCATATTGTTCTAAAAATAATTGCAGAATGTCCCTATTCCTAATTTTTCTATCTATGTAAATCAACCCTTTGCCTTTACCAGAAATTCTCTCCAAAGTAAAATTGATAGCATTTTCTGCTGGACAAAATTGGTCTTATCATGAATTTACCTTTTTTTTTTTTTATTCAACCAACAGGTATACAATGGCTACCATTCAATAGGCACTACGCTAGTTATCACAAGTAAAAGATGTTTCAGACATAAATATTGCCTTTTAAGATAGAATCTCACAGATAGTTGTAACTCAATTATTGAATAAGCTTTTAACTCTGGGTAAAACCATGTCTTTAGCAGCTTGAAAGTTCACTATATTGTATTTTGCTGACCCTTGACTAACTCAGTGTAGGGATTCTTCATATGTGGAGGATCAATTTGTTTCTTGTAGAGGAGAAATCACAATCTGTGATGGAGATAAGGTAAATCTCTTCTGGGAATGGGGGTAAACAGAAAAGAGACAAATAGAAACATAAGATAATATGATCTCCATACAATTATAATAAAACTACAATAAAAGCCCCCCCCCCAATGTGGGATGAGCTAATAATTAGTCAGAGAGTCAAAAAATACTCCCAAGACTTTAAAATACGTGACAGAATACAGTGCTATCGGAAAAAAGAAAACTAAGGCAAGTATAAATGTGGCTTGTGTTGGGTCGGACCATTCTAGAATGTCCTGAAACAATATTATCACAGACAGAATTAAAGTTATTGACTTCAAAGTCTCAGTAGGGAGATAGTGTGGCCAAATCTTGCATATTCCCAAAATAACTAAGTACAGGTTATCTAAACTTTTGATCTCCATCATTTAAATTCAATAACATCTCTGGGACTATAAGAGTTTGACTTGGGAACTAAGAAACAGCTACAAACTAGAAAACTCATAAAAGACCAGGAGATAGGAAAATAAAGCATATGGAAATGAAAAAATTGTTAACTGGCAGTAGGCTCATGAAGGAGCAGATAAGAAAAATGTCAGCTTAGTCTATGTGGAAAGCAAGAAGATCATAGCGTCTGTCAAATGCCTGCATTCCTATCCTAGGGTAGACCATAAAGCATAAGTTCTTATGCCTTGACCACACTAGGGCATTTGAATATTTTTTTAAATATGTTTTTGTTGATTTTTTTTTTAGAGAAAGAGGAAGGGAGAGATAGAAACACTGACGTGAGAAAGAAACATCGATTGGCTGCCTCCTGCATGCCCCCCTACTGGGGATCGAGCCCACAACCCGGGCATGAGCCCTTACCTGGAATCAAACAGGGACGATGTTCAGTCCACTGAGCCACACCGGCCTGTCTGGTTGCTTGTGGAGTGCCACGTGCCGGCACTCTGAGTGTATTAATCCTTCCTCACCATGACACTAAGAACTAGGTTCTCTTATTAAGGCTATTATCATTTTACAGATTAAGGAACTGAAAATCAAAGTTAAATTAAGAAACCTACCTGAAGTCCTACAGCTAGTGACCCAGTGCAGTCTAGGTCCCATTTTGTTTAGTAATATTTTCTGGAAGGACAATGCAACCACCAAAGTGTCTGTCTTCTGTTTGTCGGATACAAAGTGTCTGCAATCTTTATGAGAAAAGTGAATGATGAATAATGTAAGGCAAGGAAAAGCATGAGACAGGAAGGTCTACAGAATATTATTTAAAAGACAAACAAAATAGAAACAGAAATAGTTCAAGTTGCAAAAATATGTTTGAAATGTAGATTGCTGATAATGTATAAATTATGCAGTAAAATAAATTATTTTGACAGTAGATTTGCTGAGGGAAAGACAGGCTGGAATAAAAGTAGGGCTCTGGGCTGTCAACAATATCTGATTTCTACATTTCCCTGGAAAAAGGGCCCCAGGGTTTTTAGGTGTTACTGATGTGCACGTGTAAACCAAACCACATGCTGCCCATGTGGTTTCAAGGGGAAATTTGGGGGAAAGCCCTTTTGAGCTAAGCAGTTTTGTATTCATCCTTAATCACAACTCAAAGATTTTAATGTGTTTTTTTGAAAGATGAATATATTATAAATAAAGGAAACTGGTAGCTCTCAAAGATTCATTAATGTGCTTTGGAAAACTATCAACATCTCATTAAAATTTCATTTGATATTCTTTAGAACCATTCTTCCATTAGTCCAGAAAATTGTACCATGTCAAAACCTTTTTATTCTAGGTGAATAATATCATTCCATCAGGCTCAATGAGCATTTAGGCAGCATTTCAGTGCTGCAAGCTGATATTAAACCTGGCCTGTCAATATTAAACATCTATAAGCCTTTATTAGATTGCAAAATGTTTAACTGGAAGTATACTTTAGACATCAAGGAAAGCACCTTCTTAAATTCCTGATACATAAACTAAAACCGGTGCCTGTCTAATTTCTGAGGTTGTATGTATGTCCTTTAATAAAACTAAACTCAGAAAATTACTAGTAAGTCCATACTGTGTTATATGTATTGCACAAGGTGTTTAAGTTTCTAAAGATGAAAAAAGACTTCATTTCTCCTTTTAAGGGGAAAAGTAGTGGGAACAATAGAAGTTACATGAAAGGGTGGAATAGAAAAATAACTAAAGGCATTGTCTATGTACTCAATGATTCTGTGAGAGAGAGACTACAAATGTCTACAAAATCACTGGAGGGAGCCAAACTCTTACAAGGTCAACACAAATACAAGGCAACACAGATTGACCAACCTCCTTGCTGGTCTACTCATTACAAGCAATAATCAATAAAAAATAAACAAAAATTTCCCTGGCTGGTGTGGCTTGACTAGTTGGGTGTCCCCTGCACTAAAAGGTTGCTGTTTCAATTCCTGGTCAGGGCACATGCCCAGGCTACAGGCTCCATCCCAGGTAGGAAGTATGCAGGAGCCAGCCAATCGATGTTTTGCTCTCTCATCAATGTTTCTCCCTTTTCCTCTCACTTCCCCTCTATCTAAGAATCAATAAAACAATCTTTAAAAAATGATTAAAAAAATAAACAAAAATTGAGAAAGCCAAGAATCTTACCAATTTATTGGGATTGAACTAAAAACAAAATGACCTGTTCTGTTGCATATGCTGCAAAAGGATATTGAGCAAAAAAAGAGACTGTGTGGGAAATGAGTGAACCTGTTGTGGCAACAGAAAGTTTAGACATATATTAAAATTTGAGGAACAGAGGGCAATTTCATCCATGGCATTAACAATGCATTGTTCCAGACTCTTTTTTTTTTTTTTTAACATTTTTTCTTCATTGATTTTTAGAGAGAGAGGAAGGGAGAGGGAAAGAGACAGAAACATCGATGAGAGAGAACATCGATTGGCCGCCTCTTGCATGCCCCCCACTGGGGATCGGGCCCACAACCTGGGCATGTGTTCTGAGCTGGAATCCGACTGGCAACCTCTTGGTACATGGGTCGATGCTCAACCACTAAGCCTCACAAGCCAAGCCCAGAATCTTTTAAGTTCTAAGAAAAAAAGAGGAATACATGCCGCTCATTGGACTGACTATTCAGAAAATGATATTTATAAAATGATAAGGAGCATTTATTAAAGCCAAAAGAGTGAAAATGGTAAACGGTCATAGAGGAATAAAGAGAAGAGGGAGATCCCAGTGAAATAAGGCAGTGTGGAAGCCTGCTGTGAAATGGAGTTATAATCCTACGGTACTATTCAACTGCTTATCCTGAATTAAATTTCATCATTTCCATAAACTCCATAAACATGGGAGTCATTACCACTGACTAGAAACAAATAGCATCTTGTTACATAACCCGAGATCTATTCTTTATGAGTTATGTGTCCTTGGCCATATCAGTTAACTGGAAATGCACACTTCATAGGTTAGTTTTTATAATTAAATAATATAATTCCTAAAGAATCCTTAGCATATACCAATGTATTTAATAAATTTTAGCTACAAAAGGCAAGAATAGTTTTTGTTAAATTACAATCAGCATCTAGAAAAAAAGTATTGGTACATACACATGCACAAACACAAGAAAATGGAAATAGATTCAGAATAAACACTTGCTGATTCATTCATTTAAGTAAAAATTAAAGACAGCATTGAATTGCTAGAGCTGTACAAAAATGCTAATGCACTCTGTACTTTTGGAAATAAAACCTGCCGAGCTTAGGGTTTTCAAAATTACTTTCTTTGATTCATATTTCATTGTATACATCACTATTATGTTGAACATTTGACCATTATTAAGATGTATGAAGTTCTGTCCTGATTTAAATTCGCATCATGTAACCGATAACTCAACAAAATTTAGACACAACAAAATAGATATTGAAAAAAAGATAATAGCAAGCTGAAAGAATAATTACAAGATTAATGCAATTGTCATTTTTACTAACATTGTAAGAATTCAGATTTAATTCTATGGCAATTAATAAAAAAGAATTTGCTTTTGTTCAAAGAATCTTTGGTTAAAATGTAAATGTTTGTATATATTTACATATAAATGTGTTTATTTTCTTTAGGATAACATTGAATTCACCCATTCCATTTAAAACTAGTGAACTAATATCCCCATTCTGACAGGATGAAACCTATTTTGGAAAATCCTGATTGCATAACCCTAAGTGAACTCAACTGCACAGCAACCTGTACACCAAAAACTCTTTTAGAGAATATAAAACTTTGGGGTTAACATATTAAGTAGAAACCTGGATTAATCAATAGAGTTGTTTTCTGAGTGACAAACTCAATGATCTATGTTTGCCTCATAGTCATAGACAGTAAACAACCTTATTTATTTTATAATTTAACCAATTCTAGTCATTCTACCTTGTTTAAAATGTTATATATATATATATAATATGCAATTTTGATATCTATATATGTACATATATTAATACTCAACATATAGAGTAAATAAAAATTATTTTATTCTTCAGGATTTATTTTCAATTTTTATTCAATAAGACTCCTGTTTCACTGCATATGTGCCAACTCTATTAATCCCATAGAAGTACTGTATAAATCTGAACATGATATAATAAAGGCATCATACAACTAAACATCCTTCATAATTTTCCAAGTCCAAAAAATAGTGTGCACCGATGAGTGAAGTAAGCAGCCACCACTATGGCTGAATTTGAGGGAATGGGGCGATTTCGAGGTGGGAAGACTCATTTAGTTAAAACATCTTAATGGCCAGTTTGTCACACTATCTGAAACGTCACCAGCAAAAATGTACTCCCCTGTAATTATGACCCAACTTCTGACTCATTAGAAGTAAAACAAAACAACAAGGTTTTAATAAAAAAAATTCAGACATCACTTATCAACATCTTTACTTTCTTACCTTATACATAGTTGGTATGAGAGGAACAGAACCTAGTTAGAGGGAACAGGAAGGACATTAGATTTGAAATACTGTCAAGGAAATTAGCTCATTGAGGAGATTTATTTGTCTAATAAACATTATGCTACTGTACATTAACACTATAAATTCTGGAGGGAAAAAAATGTTGAATAATATTCAGTTCCTGCTCTATAGAGAGATTGTAGATTAAAGAAAAAATTAAGAAGATGCTGAAGAGAAGTTAAATTAAAGCATGATTCAGGCACATCCCTAAATAATCTGAATATAGTCTTAAGAAGTGTAACTTCGAACAAGTCATCCACTTCATTTAGCAGTTATCTGGCTGCCATATCGGCATTGGTTTTTTTTTTTTTTTTTTGTCTTTTGTTTTTTTTCTTTATTGTTGAATGTAGAATGTATTACAGATGTTCCACATTTTTCCCCCATTGACCCCCTCCTCCCCACTCACACCCCCCTCCCGCCTTTTCCCACACTATTGTCTGTGTCCATTGGTAATGCATATAAGTTCTTTGGTTTATTTCTTTCCAACCACCTAACCCATTTCCCTTTGAGGTTTTTCAGTCTAGCAATGAATTTGTACTTCTTAATCCCTTCACCCTTTTCACCCATTCCCCCTACCCCCCTCCCATCTGGTAACCAACAAAATGTTCTCTGTATCTATGAGAATGTTTCTGTTCTACCTGTTCATTTTGTTTGTAGATTCCATTGTTGATAGATATGTATTCATTGCCATTTTGTTTGTTCATATATTTTATCTTTTTCTTCAAAAAGACCCTTCATCATTTCATATAATAACGGTTTGGTGGTGATGAACTCCTTTAACTTTTTCTTGTCTGGGAAAGTCTTTATATGGCCATCGATTCTAAATGACAGCTTTGCAGGATAGAGTAATCTTGGTTGTAGGTTCTTGCTTTTCATCACTGTGAATATTTCTTGCCACTCCCTTCTGGCCTGCACGGTTTCTTTTGAGAAATCAGCTGACAGCCTTATGGGAACTCCCTTGTAGGTAACTAGCTGCCTTTCTTTTGCTGCTTTTAAGATTCTCTCTTTGCATTTTGATGATGATGTGTCTTGGTGTGGGCCTCTTGGGGTTCATCTTGTTTGGGACTCTCTGTGCTTCCTGGACTTGTATGTCTCTTTCCTTCACCAAGTTAGGAAAGTTCTCTGCCATTATTGTTACAAACAGGTTTTCAATTTCTTGTTCTCTCTCTTCTCCTTCTGGCTCCCCCAAGATGCGAATGTTGGCACGCTTGAAGTTGTCCCAGAGGCTCCTTACACTATCCTCATTTTTTTGGACTTCTTTTTTCTTTTTGCTGTTCTGATTGGGGATATTTTGCTTCCTTATATTCCAAATCAATGGTTTGCTTCTTGGATTTACCTACTCTACAATTGAATCTTTGTAAAGTATTCTTTATTTCAGTTAAAGCCTCCTTCGTTTCTAACTGTGCATTGATCATTTCTGACAAGTCCTTTTTTATGCTCTTGAGGCCCTCACTAAGTTCATTGAGCATCCTTATAAGCAGTATTTTGAACTCAGCATCTGTTAGGTTACTTATCTCCATTTTGCTTAGTTCTTTTCTTAGGGTTTTGTTTTGTTCTTTCATTTGGGACCTGTTTCTTTGTTCCCTCATTTTGGCTGTCTCCCTGCGTTTGTTTCAGTGTAGTATTTAACGAGAGGTATGGGGCTAGTTGAGACCAGACGCTGCTCGTTTGAAAGAATTTAGGAAAAACCTGAAGCAGGATCCAAGACAGGCCAATCCTACGGTTAAGCAAGTAGCAACAGCTTAGGTGGGCCTGAAAGTTGGGTGGGGCGGGGCCTCGGGGAGTCAGCAGGGCGGGGCTACCAGTGTGAGCCAGGTTGCTGGAGTCCCAGATATGGCCACTGTCTGCCGCCCCAGGGAAGGGCTCACCAAAGGAACAAAGGCCTGGGACAGCAGGTTTGTCCCAGAGAAAGCCCCCTCTCTAGTCCTCGCTCCAGTGCCAAACAGCTCAGTTCTTCCCTGTATGTCTCTGGTGCCCCTGGAGCTGCCTCCCCTCCAAGTTTATAGGGAGAGAGTCTGATAAGTCCATGTACCGGCCCTTTAGGGAGCTGCCTGGGGCTCCAGCCGCCTCAGCCTCCCTGAGCCTCAGTTCCTGCTGGTTTTTCCAGCCAGAAGTTATGGGGATTCTCTTCCTGGCACTGGAACCCTGAGAGGGGCACCATTCTCGATGCAGCTTCTTTAATTCCGTAGTTGTAGGACTTCCATTCAGCTTGATTTCAGGTGGTTTTGAATGATGGTTGTTCTGTAGTTTAGTTGTAACTTCGATGTGGTTGTGGGAGGACGCGATACCGCGTTTACCTACGCCGCCATCTTGACCGGAAGTTCAGCATTGGTTTTGATGTTAACACTCCCATGTTATGACTTTGGGGGTGGGGGGTGTCAGTGAGGGAAAGAGGACCCCCGGATGCAGTGGTATTGCGTGCAGGGGCACAGGGACAGAAATGCACTGCCCCACGGCACCAATACTGCTCACTTGAGAAAACAATTTAGCAAGAGGGGGTTTTCTCTTGGTCCGATCAAGAATTTAGATATTTAAATATCAAAACTAAGAAGTTAAGACCCATGCATGACCCAAAAAATGTAGGGTGGTCAAGGTCCTTATACATGTTTTCAGAATCATAAAAGATGTACAAAATATTTCTTGACAGCAGCCTTTTTCTAAACAGCAAGCCGAGCACAGGCGGATGCAGGGGATCCCTGGGCCTCAGTCCTGCTCCACGCTCGCACTCACCGCTCGGGCCTTTCTTCACACGGCCCTTGTCCAGGCGTGCTCCTCGCTTAGTATACTTACAGCATCAAGTAAATGTGTTTAATTAGATGATTTTACTGAAATCATGTAAAGAAAGTATGCTATCTCTCCGAATATAGACAAAAAAGGTCAACTCTATTATTCAGCAAGATATATCAATATTTAAATTTATAATTTAAATGCAAAAGTGTAGAATTTGGTTGATAATTCAAAAGAGATAAGAAATATTTTTCCATGAGGACCATTTCCTTGGTGCTCAGTGGGCTTTCCGATGGGGTTAGGCATGCTCACCAGAGGCTTAGGTCTCTTTAAGGGAGTACATGAACAATTCAAATATGGAGAAGGAGATCCAAAATTATACAAAGGTAATAAGACATAAGCCTTCAAGTGTGAATAAGAGCTAGGAACAAGAAAAGACCCACATAAGAAAAAGATGATGGACTCTGATTATAAGAAATATTATTAGGCAAATTATAAAAGCATGGGGTATGGATGGAAGTAAGAAAAAACAGAATACCAGATATGGGATCAGATCATCCAAAAACTGTTATATATCACACTTGCATATAACATAAATGATAACAATATTTATAACCAATTAACAATACTTTCAGAATAATTATTTTAAATTAAAAGTCACATGAACAATTTAAGTTTGGTAACTGACAAGGTAGCAATCCACATGAATCTTTTCAAAGATAATCCTGTTAAAGTAACATGTCCATGGAACAAGGAAAAGAGAATGATGAGTTCAAATGTAAAAGAAAAGAAAGAAACTAGGTCTAAGATAGCTCCCAGTAGTCTATGCTATTTTAATCATGACAGTATCTACTGTGATTCCAATTACACATTTAGAATTATACATTTGGGGAAATTTATAATAAATTAGTATGAAGCGTGCCTTAGGTCTTTTAATTGGCCTTAAGGGTAGTAGAAATGAGAAAAAAAAGAGGAGAAGAGGTGAGGAGGAAAGACTGGAGAAGTCATCTAAATATATGTTGGCATTTTCTTCTTGGTGATGTAAAATATATATACTAAATTTTATTTATTTATGTATAATTTTTTTAAAAATATATGTGTGTTTTTACTGTCTTGAGAGAGAGAGAAAGATTGATTGGTTGCCTCCCATAGCACCCCAACTGGAGATGGAACTCACAACCTGGGTATGTGCCCTGCCCAGGAGTCAACCTGGCGACCTTTCAGTACGTGGGACAACACTCAACCAACTAAGCCAGGCTGGCCTGGGCACACTAAATTACAAGCAGAAGGAAAGGTAAACATTTGACCAGATGGACTCAATTACATGCAAGACCCTGAACATCATAGTAAGAATCCCTTCTTTCAGTGTATGTTGTCTTCACTAAGCCTTAAGTATTATAGGCTTTGAGAGGAGAAAAGGGCCCTTACTTTCAATACCAGGCACTAATTTTATAAAGACTTCTGTTTTCCTTAGATATGGAATATATATATATTTAATTAATTAGTTAATTTTAAATATGAAATATGTATGGTGCATATTTTCTGGAGACCATTTTGATCATTGTTGTTTTACATGCCCTAAGCGTAAGGGAAACCTATCAATTAAATGAATAAAACTGACTTGAAAAATGTAGTGAAGCAAACAGACTGCAGAACTGAGAACATGGCAGGAAGGTCCTCTGTTCTTCCCAGACACAACTCACATCATATCGAAATGGTACATTATACCCAGATATTCAGTAACTCCTAATCTAGTCTAGGCACCTCTATGCTGTGTCAGTGTGAGGTCACAGGTCTGGAGCACTTTATTCCTTGCTCTGTATTCTTGCGCCTCTGTAACATTTACATTTTCAAATTCTCTTATTCAAAGAGTATTGAGGGATTAAAAGTGGAGTCTTCTGAGGCATTTTAAATTAGGTTAGTTAAAGAGCCAGGAAGCAAAGCAAACTGCAGACTGTGTGGGTGAAGTCTGCCTTAATGGATAGTCAAACAAAACAAACAACTTTGAACGTTACGACACTACAATTCATGCTCTCTGAAAACGATGGACAGCACATTTCATTAACTCTTATCCTTTAATATGTGGCCAAACTGAAAAGTAAAGAAACAAAATCACAACCAGGCAACAAATGCTTTGTCTTTTCTTTATTTTTTTATTTTTTTTCAGGACAGAATGAGTATAATTATATGCTATTGATATTTGCAGAAAATGTTTATTTTAGGTAACTGTGTATAGGGAGAGTGGTAAGTACCCAGATAACTCATTGAACTACTACTGGATATCATATATATACTAATTGATGTTTGTGAGAAAAAGTATCAAATTTTAAGAGAAATCTCTCTCTGATAATGGCTAAAACTGTTTACTTTTTATTAACAGGCAAATCTTAATGCAATTAAGCAATGCTTCCATTGCAATAACCAGATTATATTGCCTAAATGTCCTAAACTTTTTCAAATATTTGAGTGTACATTTTGTTTTGTCTTGTGTTTGCTTTGGTGTCAAATTTCCTGCTAGTTGTATTCACTTCTATTTTTTAAAATTTATCTTTATTATTGAAAGTATTATAGATGTCCTCCCATTTTTCCCCCAATTACTCCTCCTTCCTCCCACCCCCATCCCTGGCCCTCACCTTCCCCACACTACTGTCTGTGTCCATTGGTTATGCATACATGTATATAATTTCTTTGGTTTATCTCTTCCTGTTACCCGTTCTCCACTTTTAAATTCATTTTTCCAAGTTAAAGAATTCACGTATTTGACAATTCTGGAGATGTGATGACTCTAATAAAGTATTTTGCAACTTTTACTTTATCCTTTACAGTTATAGTGTCACTAAACAGAATGGTCATCTCTTTATAAAACCTAGAACTTGTCCTCCATAAACTATGGCATAAATATTCACCCTCTCTTCTGTTTACTAAATTGCCAGACCTTCATTTTCTGATTTTTATCTCTAAACTCATAAATTTTCTACTCTGTCCCTCAGTAAAGCATTCTCAGCATTTTGCAATGGCAATAAATTAAATATTTGACTTTATTTATGAGCAAAATTTCTACGGATAAAGGGAACTATGAGTGCCTATGTTGACCTTTAGTTACTTTTCTTCCTAGGAAAGCCTGGGTTTCCTGTTGGTGTTGATGAGCAAGGAACCATGGCAGACCTTGCCTGTCGCCCAGCCACCCCCAATTCCCTGTTCCAGGCTCCAGTTATAAAAAGTAATATACGCCGGCTGGTGTGGCTCAGTGGTTGAGGGTCGACCTATGCACTGGGAAGTTGCTGGGTTCGATTCCCGGTCGGGCACATGCCCAGGTGGTGGGCCAAATCCCCAGTGGGAGGCATGCATGGGTGGCCAATCGTTCTCTCTCATGGATGTTTCTATCTCTCTCTCCCTCTCTCTAATATCAATAAAGAAAAAACAATTTAAAAAAAAGTAATATAAAAAGAAAAAGGAGGGATATCTGCAATATTTTCCACCATAAAGATAACTTTCAAAAAAAAGTAATATGATTTAACAAATCATGTCTCCCAAATAATGAGAGAACTGCTGGGATATCCCTGAAGTTCACTGACTCTCACATAATACTCTCCATGCTACATGTTTGCCATCCCTCTCTGTCTTAACTCTGTTCATATTGCTGGTCACAACACAACGTTAACACACACACATGTGGCTAAAGTTTTACATGAAAAATAAGTTTGATCTTTTTTTCCCCTAAGAGCTACCGATATGAAAGCCACCGTGCACGTCTCTTTTATGTGTTGGATTATTTATGAGGACTGGGTTGGAAGGGATCTGAGAGGAAAGGAACAAAAGGGAAGAAACAGCATGAGCACATGCAGCACCGAGGCTGTGTTTCCACCTGGTATGTTTCGTGGTCTCCTTAGGCCACCCACTCCTCACCTGTGAAATCCATTGCTTTAAGCCTACATATGAACATGTGGATGGGCACACTGAGAATATATGCTACCTTCTTTGACTTCACAGAAATACTCTGGAATTAGTAAAATCCATTTAATCAAAGAATACTATACCTTATGTTAAATTCGCAACTGAAAAGACAATTGATAAACTATGAACTCAAAAGACAGAGTTTCAGAGACCTACAAATACTCTCAGTCCTATCAAATGTAGTGTTGTAGTCTGTTTTCGAAACAAATTAAAGGGTAACAATGATAGTCCCTGTGGCATAAAACATCTACAACCAGCAAATTACTGAACAGTGTTCACCATTTTCGAGACATTTTATCTCTGAGTACTGCTGTGCTTGGTCAAAATTAAAAATATCACAGAAAAATGGAATAATTTGGCAGAAACAATGAAAGTCTTCTAGTCAGTAATAGGTTGTTTTTAAATGATTATTTCAAGATGATCTTAATAGTAATCTTATTGCCAAAGGTCTCATTTTTTTGTGTGCCAATAATGTGACTTCTTGTCTTTTATAATCCTCACTCTAGGATATTTTGCCATTGATTTTTAGACAAAATGGAAAGGAGAGAGGGAGAGTGGAAGAGAGTGAGGGAGAAACATCGATGTGAGAGAAACACATTGATTGGTTGCCTCCCACATGACCTCGACTGGGGCCAAGGATCAAACGTGAAACCCAGGTACATGCCCATGGCAAGAATCAAACCCTCAACCGATTGGTCCATCTGCCAACGCTCTAACCACTGAGTCAAACTGGCCAGAGCATTGATGTAACATTTTAATATCACAACTCCTCTTCAGATATGAAAGGCCTTTTATTTATCTTTCAAGACATATTTTACCTTTTGTTGTTTTTTTATAGCAAAGGTACAAAATTAATTTGAGAATAATAATCATGGCTGTGTACACTAATTTCAGATGTGTCCACCATAATTCTCAAGCACATGAAAGACGTAAGCAGTCCCGGATACCTGTTCCATTGGCCACATCTCAGCTGTGCTCTGTGGAGCTTCAACACATTCCTGAATTAGTATATGCATTTGTTTTCTGCACAACTAGATGAGCTACTTAAATAGTCGAGGATGCTGTGTCTGCTTTGAATAGCAAAAAGATGATTTCATTTTTCTCAGTGTGCTTACAATTCAAGTCTACAGCTTTCCTCCATTTTCATAGAATAAAGTGCACATGGCAGCATCAGCCCCACCACACTTCAATTCCCTGGTGTCCTGAATTCAGAATTTCTTCCCTGAGTAAATCACTCCAAGTGTCTCTTCAGTCCTGAGTTTGGTTTTATAAAGCTTTAGGGAATTACAATAAAGATATCAGGCTACTTACTTCAAAACTGGTAATAGTCAAGTTGATGATTTTATAGTGTATTATTGTAAAGTGATTCCAAATTATTTTAGTGCTCTTGTCTTCTCTATTTTCCCATGCATTTAGTTTTAGGTGTCACAGAGTAGTTTTTTTTGTTTGTTTGTTTTTTTTTTTAATCAATCAAGTGGAATGTCACTTTCTTTCTTTCTTTTTTTTTTCTTTTGTTTATCCTCACCCGAGGATACCTTTCCATTTTTTGTTCAGATAGAGTGGGAGGAAGAGAGAGGAAGAGAGAGAGAGACAGAAACATCAATGTGAAAGGGACACATCAAGTGGTCGTCACCTGCACGACCAACCAGGGCTGGACGGGGACAAACTGCAACTGAGGTACATGCCCCCAGTGGGAACCGAACCTGGGTCTCTGTACCGCAGGCCGACGCTCCAACCGCTGAGCCAAACCGGCCAGGGCGTCACTTGCTTTCTTAATCAGTACTTAGTGTTTGCAGAAAACATTCCTGGCCAAGAAATGAGGTGGCCCTGGAGAGGTGCCTCTGCTGGTTTCTACATCTACTAACATCCAAACACTTGTAATAAAAAGCTTTTTATTGTGATATGACGACTTTATAATTACCCAGATTAATATTTCTCCTGAAACACTTTTGCTCTACAAGTTTCTATGCTCTGCTTACACTCTGCCCTTTGTCTTTTGACAAGGCAATTATACCTATAATTACTGGATTAGGACATGCCTTTTTCATGTGACCATGAGGGCAGCTCCCTGAGAGCATGGAAAAGGGGCCATTTCTCTTCATCTCTGTACCATAGCATCTGGCCCAGCTCCAGACACACTGTAGGTCCCCAATAAATATGGAAGAAATAAGTGAATGAAATTAATTACATTTATCCCTGGGTCCTGGTCTGCACATCACCTCTACAATCATCATGAAAACAAAACAAAAAAATACTTGAAGGGACAGATTCTTATTCCAAAGATTTATAAATCTAATTTGGCAGATGAGATTCTGACCTATGAGATGACACACTATGAGAAATTTCAACTGCTGGACAACATTTGAGCAGAGCTGTGACCTTGTGTGGAAGTCTGGAATTTCCCCAATCATCACAAATAGAAGTGAATTCAAGAAAATCTGTGTAATGCTCCGAGACAGAGAGCAGACATGGTTGTCAGAGGGAAGGGGTGGGGGACTGGGTGAAAGAAGTGAATGGACTCAGAGTTACAAATTGGCAGGTACAAATAGTCGCGGGGATGTAAAGTACAGCATGGGGAGTATGGTCAGTAATATTGTGATAACCATTATGGTGCCAGGTGGGTACTGGAAACATTGGGGGAACACTTTGTAAAGTATGTGATTGTCTAACCACCATGCTGCACACCTGAACCCAATACAAAATAATATTGAAAGTAAACTGTAATTGAAAAATAAAAAAATAACATGTTTTACTCTGAAGATTAGACTTTTATCTTTTTTCATCGATTTAAAAACGATTTTTTACCACAAATCCATGAGGTAAAAATGCCCATACGAAACGCAATTATTCCATAAAATCCTAGTTTAAAAAGTCAGAGACAGACACATGCACTAGCACACATAGTTTGACCAAATTATAGTAATTTGACCAAATTATTTAGGATATTTAAACCTAACTAAAAATTTCTCTTAAAAATAAAAAAAATTATTAAAAACAAGTTAAGATTATGAATCAGTTACCCAAGGCTGAGTGAGCTGCAATTGCCTACACTGGTATTTGAAATCTCTGATTAACTGTTCAATGATTATCTATTCCTAGGAGAAACTCGCAGTGTGTGCACAAAATGTACGTATGTACAGCTACTTGAAGCATAACGTTCTGGTAAGTGATGGGCCACATATATGACAGTGGTTCCATAAAATTATAATGGAGCCGAAAAAGTTCTATCTCCTAGTAACGTTGTTGTTGTCATGACAACTCTAAATCAAAACAGATTACATAAAAGAATAGTAGCAGTGCCCAGCTAGTATGTATGGCTCAGTGATTAAGCATCAACCCATGTACCAAGAGGTCGCGGTTCAATTTCCAGTCAGGTTGTGGGCCCAGTTCCCAGTGGGGGACATTTAGGAGGCTGCCAATCGATTTTCTCTCATTAATGTTTCTATTTCTCTCTCCCTCTCCCTTCCTCTCTCTCTAAAAATCAATAAAGAAAAATTATTAAAAAAGAAGAATAGTAGCAGCAAATGCTTATTTGTTCCTACTCTATCAACAATTATAAATCCTTCACATGTGTACGCTCTTTCAATTAACAAAACAACCCTGTGAGATGAACAGCACTTGACAGTTGATGAAAATGAAACAGCATCAATTAGTTTGTCCAAGGTTAGAGAGCTAGAATGGTAGTCCTAGAGTTTGAACTTAGACAGTCTCACACTTTATCGTTCTGCCTGCTGCCATCACTTGGATAAATGGGATGAAAGCATCTGAATGAGATTTTAAACTTTAATGAAGAATACAATTCACAATGCTTCTGTGATAGAGGATCTTATATGTTTAGACAGGCATGACTTTTGAGTTTCTCTGTGATGGGTAGGTTGGAGCAGGAATTTTAATCATGTTTCCATCAAGTAATGACACTCCTGTTTTTGCTTCTCCTTGGGGAAAATGTTTTATTTATTTAAATATTTAAAATTTCTAACCCCAATAAAAATGTTTCTTTTCATTAAAGTTACTCAAGTATGCACTTTCTTCAATCGCACATAAGGAAAACAGATCATGGCAGAAAGGTCACACGTAAGATAAAGACAAATCTGGTCATTATAAGGTACTTGACTAAGGACAAATATGTAAACTGATACTTTGTCATCACCACCTCAGTAAGCTTCACAGCTCTCTACTTATTTGCTAAAAAAAAAGAAAAAGAAAGTAGTAGAAATTATCTTCAATTCATTTCTATTAATTTGTTTTTACAGTCCTCTCTCCTTTTCCCCCATTGACACCCTCCACCGCACTCCCATCCCCCACACCTTCACCACACTGTTGTCTGTGTCCATTGGTTATGCATATGTGCATGTAAGTTCATTGGTTTATCTCTTCCAGGCCCGCCCCCGCTTCCCTCTGAGGTTTATCAGTCTGTGCCCTACTTCCATGTCTCTGGGTCTATGTTGTTCATTAGTTTATTTTGTTCATTATATTCCACAAATAAGTGATATCATGTGATATTTGTCTATTATTGGCTTAATTAACTTAGCATGATACTCTCCAGGTGCCTCTATGCCATCTCAAAGGGTAAGAGATCTTTCTTTCTTACAGCTACATAGTATTCCATTGTATATACGTACCACAGCTTTTAAAACATTTTTTTTCTTTATTGATATTAAAGAGAGAGGAAGGGAGAGGAAGAGAGAGATAGAAACCAATGAGAGAAAACATCAACCACCATGCATGCCCCCCACTGGAGATTTGGCCCACAACCTGGGCATGTGCCCTGACCAGGAATCTAACCGGTAACCTCTTGGTACATGGGTCAATGCTCAATCACTGAGACACATCAGCAGGGCTGTACCAGCTTTTGTGTCCACTCATCTACTGATGGACACTTGGGCTGTTTCCAGATCTTAGCTATTGTCAATAGTGCTGCTATGAACACAGAGGTACAAATATTTTTTCTGATTGGTATTTCAGGCTTCTTGAGATATATTACTAGTAGTGAGATCATGGGGTCAAATGGCATAAATGGGACCACATCAAACTAAAAAGCTTCTGAACAACAAAAGAAACCACCATCAAAATGCAAAGGGAACCCACTGTATAGAAGAACATATTTGCCAATGATACATCAGATAAGGGAATAATTCCAAAATATATAAAGTACTCATATCACTCAAAAAAGGAAGGAAACAATCCAATTAAACATGGGGCCTGGAGGTGAGGTTCAGTGAATTGAGTGTAACCCCATGGACTGAGAGGTCCCATGTCAATTTCCCGTCAGGGCACAGGCCCAGATTTCGGGCTAGATCCAAGGTAGGGGGCATGCAGGAGGCAGCCAATGATGTTTCTCGCTCACATGGATGTTTCTCTCTATTTCTTCCTCTCTCTCTAAAGAAGTCAATAAAAACATATTTTAAAAAATGAGTAGAGTAGAGGATCTGAATAGGTACTTCTTCAAACAGGACATACAAATGGCCAAGAGACATATGAAAAGATGCTCAGCATCACTAATTATCAGAGAGATGCAAGTCAAAACAATGATGAGATATCACCTTACAACTGCCAGAATGGCTGCCATCAACAAATCACCAACCAACAAGTGCTGGCGAGGGTGTGGAGAAAAGGGGACTCTAGTACACTGCCGGTGGGAATGCAGACTGGTACAGCCACTATGGAAAACAGTATGGTGTTTCCTCAAAATATTCAAAATGGACCTGCCATTTGACCCAGTAATTTAATTCCTTTTTTAATTTATAATTGTTGATCAGTAATCAGCATGTTTACTGTTATATATTCTGAATCATTCTATATTTCTGAATTATCTACCAAATTACTGCATAGTCTCATGTTTCTCACTGTACAATGGTCTTTCACAAATACATCACAGATAATTCCATTGCCTTGCTTCATTAAAACTCTTTTCAATATTTTTAGAATTAAATTCAAACTTTTCAGCAGAGTTCACAAGACTGCAAAATCAGCACTGTGCGCCTCTCTCTGGCTTCAACTCCGTTCACTACACTCCAGAAACACTGTCATGTTGCTTTCCCACCTCAGACACTTGCGCTTGCTTTTCCCTCTAGAACAGTGGTTCTCAACCTGTGGGTCACACCTTTGGGGGTCAAACAACCCTTTCACAGCGATTGCCTAAGAGCATCGGAAAACACATACTTCCGATGGCGATTTATAACAGTAGCAAAATTACAGTTATGAAGTAGCAATGAAAATAATTTTATGGTTGGGGTCCACCATAACATGAGGAATGTATTAAAAGGTCATGGCATTAGGAAGTATGAGAACCACCGCTCTACAATGTTCTTTCTTGTCATTATCACTCAGGCCTCCTTTTCAATCTTCAGGTCTCGGACTTCCAGGTGCTGTGGTACTCCCAGCCTCTGCTTTCCCCCTTAGATGGCCATTCGGTCACATTATTTTGTTTTCTTCCTAGGATTCATCACTATGTGAAAGTACTTGTTAATGCTCTACTTTTACCATTAGATAAAAAGATTATTTATTTGTTTACTGATTTATCCTGGGACATCAAAGAACCCAATAAAAATCCTTATCAATAAATGAATAAATAACCATGTTGTGAGTAATAAAGGAAACTGGCATCAAGCATTCTAAAAGGAAAAGCAAGTGTGAATAAATTAATTTATAAGATTGTACTGAAATATCATTTTGAGCATTTGACAATGCACAATGCAGAAATGCAGATGATGACACATGCTTTAAAGCAAGAGCAAAACGGTCCCCAAACAGATATCTATTAGGTACAAACACCATAGCAAAGACTCTGTTGAACATGACTAAAATAAAAGAGAATATGGAAGATGCAAGACCATTACCTGACATACAGTCTGCAAGGAATGGTTATAATTTTCTTAGTGAGAAAGAACTAGAACTGAATATCAAAACCCTCTATATTATCATATACATATGTGTGTGTGTTTATGTATAGATGGATATGTAAATATATATGAGTACAGGTATTCTTATGTTTTATGTGTATATGGTTTACTCAATTTTATTGTACAGTGATATATAGATGATTCTATCTATTCTCAGTTTGTGATTTGAATTATACGCAACAAATCCTTTATTATTTTGTATAACTAAACATTTCAAAAATACTATTAGGGTCAAGAAGTGTGTGTGTGTGTGTGTGTGTGTGTGTGTGTGAAGAAGGAGGAGGGGCAGGGGTGGGGAAGGGGGAGGAGGAGAAGGAAAAGCCTAGGCTGTCCCAGCAGGGTCTATTATTTGGTTTTGACTGATGATAATTAGATATCAGAATACAAAACTTGTATATATGAGAGTTTTGGACTCAGATTCTTGAAATGGATATTCATTTTAAAGTGAAAGATTTCAGTTTGAAACAGCAGCACATTCCAAATATTAAGAATCAAATATAAACTAATTCTGAAAACAAGTCTTTATATAGACTACCCAGGCTGTGCTAATTTTGTAGTGAGACTGAATGATAACTCATCATGAAAACGTCTGTGCTTCGCCAGTGGAAGTAGAAAATACCTCACTGGAACCTTGAAACAATCCATAACAATTTCAGTGAAACACAATTAAACTGTTAAGTTGAACATTAATCTTTTCAACTGTGACAATGACTGAATGATACTGCTGTGGTATCCTCCAGATTAATTACCTTTACACATCAGCAAAACAGACAACAAAGTGAGAAAAAAAGGTTCTCTGAATTTTCTCCCCAGTCTGAAGCAGCACACGAAGAGAATGATATATTTTCTATGTAGTGCGTCCCTAGGGAAGTTGCCCTGTGAATTGCTCATCAAATTAAAATAATGATTAAAAAAAAAAAAAAAAAAACGAAAGAAAAATATGGCAAGATCAATAAAAGTGCTTTAGTGAAATCAAGGAATGATTTGTCTTTCTCAGGAGTTCAGCACCAGTTTATTTCTTTCTTAGGTGCAGCTAATCCATAGATCTAGACTAACTGCATGATAAATTTCAATCTTGGCGTGTCCTAATGATGGATCTCTTAATAATAAGCAGCACATCTCTCATACAATCCCTACTGAATCAAATGTTTAGCAGAACCCGTGTAGCCTCCTCTAACTCACTGCTCTCTGGCACTTTCTAAGAGAGAAAGAATTGCTAGACAATTGAAACAAATTCACCACTTGAGGAAGTATCTGCATCGCATAAAGTCCCAGGTAAGAGAAAAATGGTTCTACCTTTCTCCTACTTTCTCTTGGCTCCGGCCACATTGCCTAGTGACACTTACTCAGTTGAAGTCAACTCTTACTTCCACCGTGAAATGCAAAAAGAGAAGAGGACTTCAGAGAATGAGACTGTGTGTTCCTGTTTATATTTGGATGAATAATACTAAAATGTCAGGGAGAAAATAGTTCAACACTTCTTTTTCCTTAATACCTGATCCAGTTGGCGAGTGCTGGGATTGTTTAGGATAGTATGAAAACACAGCATCTGCAGACCCTAACACCTGAAAATTATGCTACACCTCCCTTTGACTGCCATCCCTCAGTCCTCTCTTGCTATTTCAGAGTAAAAACAAAAAATCATACCATTTTCCTGAAATCCTTCTCTGTATTCTCATCCGTTTCAGGCTTTTGGGGAAGTAGTAAATATTATTTTATTCTTGTCTTCCAAAATACATTCAAGTCATTTTGTTAAATGTAAAAAAAAAAAAAAGAGTGGCCTTTAATCATTTTATTATATTGTTAAAGGTGGCATGACGGCAGCTATGAAAAGTGTATGTCTGTTCAGATTGAGCAGATTTATTGAAATATTGCCAATCTAGAAACAATCACATTTAGTAACATTTTTATCAAAAGTTATTACATAGTTTTAAAGTCATCTGAAATTCACCAGCCACAGTCTACTATCAGAGGATGCTTTTTCTTTTTTCTTTCTTTTAATAATTTTTTTTCTTTATTGATTTTCAGAGAGAGAAAGGGAGAGGGAGAGAGAGAGAGAGAGACATCAATGAGAGAGAACATCGATTGGTCACCTCCTGCATACCCCTTAATGGGCAGCGGGCCCACAACCTGGGCATGTGCCGTGACCAGGAATCAAACTGGCAACCTCTTGGTGCATGGGTCGACACTCAACCACTGAACCACACTAGCTGGGAAGTGGATGCTTTTTCACAGAACTATTTTTTTTTTCCAAAATATTAATCTACTGCCTTTATAGAAAATACTTTTAGGTTCTATTTTTTTTTATTGTAAAAATGTTCATATTTCACAGTTCAAGGGTAACTATAATCATTTTAAAAGGACTTTGTTCCTTGATCATTTTGTGGTACCCAAAGTAAGAAAGTGATCAAAGGAAAGTAAAAACATGCTCAAAAGGAAAAGTAGAGAGCATATTCAAAGGTCAAAGCAGCCAACCTGAAATAAATCCAAAAAACCACATTTGCAATCTTTTGAGCAACTAAATACATAGTAATAGTATTAGGTTATAACCCAAATAATTAAATTACTATTTATGATATATACATATATAAATAAATAGCTGAGTAAATAAATAAGTGGGGAGAAATGACATTTGCTTCTTATATAAAAATTTCAGTTTGTGCCCTGGCCAGTTTGGCTCAGTGGTTAGAGGGTCAGCCCACAGACCAGAGAGTCCTGGGTTCGGTTCCCACTAAGGGCACGTACCTTGGTTGCAGTTTGTCCCCGGTCCCTGTTGGGGTCATGTGGGTGGCAGCCAGTCAATGAGTCTCTCTCACATGGATGTTTCTCTCTCTCTATCTTCCCCCCTCTCTCCTTCCCCCTCTAACTGAAGATAAATGAAAAAACTGTCCTTGGGTGAGGATAAAAAAAAATTTCAATTTGTAAAATGTAGAAGAAATGATCATCATTTATATCACCATAGGCCAGGTTCTTTGATGGAAATTAAATTTGTGAGCAAAAATTGAGTGCATAGAATGAATAGTAGAAACAGGATGTGTCAAATAAATGCTTTATGCAGTAGGCAGAATAATTTCCTCCCCAAATTACCCAAGTCATAATCCATAATATCTGTGAATCAGTTATTTACGTGGCAAAAGGGAATTAATTACGGTTGCAGATGAAATCAAAGTTGCTAATCAACTGACCTTAAAATAGGGAGATTGTCCTGGATTATCTGGGTGGGACCAAATGTATTCACAAAGATCCTTAAAAATTGAAGAAGAGGTCAGACTGATGCAGCATGAGAAGGACTCGACCCACCATTGCTGGCTCTGAAGATGGAGGAAGGGCCAGGAGCCAGGAAAGCCAGTGCCAGAGAAGCTACAGAAGGCAAGGAAACAGTCTCTCCTAGAGCCTGCAGAAAGAGCGTGGCCCCAATGATACCTTGGTTTTATTTGAGTCTTGTGTCCAATGATGCAGAACTGCAGGATAATAAATGTATTAAATATATTGTTTTAAACAGCTTGTGGTAATCTGTTATGATACAATAGAAAATAATATATTTAGTAATTGAAAAAGAAAAAAATAAGTTTAGAGTGGAGAATCCTGGCAAATACACTCTATCTAATTGATCAAGTTCATTTCCATTAATACACATCACTGTTATCAGGTGATGAGAACATGCCATCTCTGTGGTATTCTTCGCAATAATAGATAACTTTAAATTGAATGAGAAAGCATCAAACAAACACAAATGGAGAGATATTTACAAAATAAATGACCAGTAGCCTTTGAAAGTATCAAGACTATAAAAGACAAATTCACCCTCACAGGTTGGAGGAGACGGGAAACATGCCAGCTGAACTCAGTGTGGGATTCTGGATCGAATCCTGGGATGCAAAAAGATCATTCATTTTTAAAATGGTGACATGTTTAGAAATTCTATACTTTTGTTAATTTAGTATTGTACAATAGTTAGTGTCTTAGTATTGATAACTATTCTATGGCTGCGTAGGACGTTGGCTGGGTGGAGAGCACATGGGAAATTTCCATACTACTTTTCATTATGTCACAACATATACACACACATATTCACACACACACACACATATAAACATATATATATATAATATACTGGCTTGGAATAGTATATATAAATTACACTAAAATGAACACTTTTTCCTTAAACTCTCAGGAGAAAGAGGGCTTTTAAATAACACATTAGTGAGAATGTTTTAACAACTCTCAACAGAAAATAGTTTCTACTACTTATTCCTGTAGGTTTCTAGTGTATATGGGTTCTCTCTCTCTCTCTCTCTCTCTCTCTCTGTAATATTTCCCTTATTCCTAGACATATAATTGACATTATATTGACTAGTTAGTTCTAAATGGTTTCCATTACAAAGTATTCTCAGGATTTGACAGTAATATATATTATCATGTACATTTAGGTGAGTTTGTCTACACTATTTTCCACTGATACATAATGAGGGTTTAATTATTTAGTTTTATGTTATTGACTAGATGGATGTGTGCCCTGTCATTTGATATCAGTTTTGCCAGTTTTACTAAGAACTGATATCCCAGCCCCACAGTTTGCAATGCTAATGTCATTGCTGGTGCCTCCTCTGCCAACAGGGCAGTGATTTCCAATCCTTTTCACCTCACAGCACACAAACTACTACAATTCTGCAGCACACGAAAAAATATCTTGAATTTTTGGCTAATCTGACCCAGAAAAATAGGTATAATTTTTATTCATTTACACCCAACTGCTATTAGTGTGCTGGCCATTGTCACTTTTTTATTGGCAGTCTAAGGGAATGACTAAATAGTCAGGTATTGTATGTTTTAAAAGTCCTTTTGGCACATCATAGACCCGCACCAGTTGAAAGGCGCTGCAATTAGGTATTAACATTGAACCATATTTTTCAAGGACAAGGATATTGCAAATGTATAGAAATATACAAGGGGTTAAGAGATTTATCAGAAAAGCTAATTTCAAATTGCCTGAAAACTGCCCTGTTGCTCAGGGGTTAGAGAGTGGGCCCCCACACCAAAGGGTCTCAGGTTCAATTCCCAGTCAAGGACACATACCTGGGTTGCAAGTCTGAGTGCGGGAGGCAACCAACTGATGTGTTTCTCTCACATCAATGTTTCTCTCTGTCCCTCTCCCTCTCTTCCACTCTCTTTACAAATCAATGGAAAAAAATATCCTGAAGTAAGGATTAACAAACAAACAAACAAAAGAACAAATTGCCTGAAAACTTTAAATGAGAATTTCTGTTTGAAGGTCTACCCTGGGAACTGCTGTGATTCTCATCATAGTTAGGCTATGTCTTTGCTGGATCCTTCTATTTAATTTTTTTTTCTTTATTGATTTTAAAGGAAGAGGAATGGGGGGGGGGAGAGAGAGAGAAAGAGAGAGAGAGAGAGAGAGAGAGAGAGAGAGAGAGAAACAATGATGAGCAAGAACATTGACTGGCTGCCTCCTGTAAGCCCCCTACTGGGGATCGGGCCCATAACCTGGGCATGTGCCTTGTCTGGGAATTGAACTGGTGACCTCTTGGTGCATGGGTTGATGCTCAACCACTGATCCACACTGGCCAGGCCTTCTAACTATTTTTATTCTTATACCCCACCTCTCTCTCCAGCTTCCAGGTTGACTTCTGGAACTTACCAACATAAGATGCCTTTCTCTCATCTGTTTCCTTTAAAGTTACAGAAAACTAAAACTACAAGTTTGTAGATTGTTGTTTGCTTTGAATTATTGTTCAATGGGTGATGGTAGGATGGGAGCTTACATATTCGTCTCTGAAATCATGAAATTAATGAAATGAATTTATGAAAATGGAAACAAAGAGACCAGTTACTCAAGTCACATAGATATGTATTTCTTCTGTGCAAGAAACCCTAGCTCCACTCTGCATTGACCATACAACACTGTAAAGTCCACATAACATCTGGAGTTTCACCATCTGCTTAAGTACCAATCAGATCACCACCATCATGATCATACATGTTTAGGTGTGATGGATTTCTAGTGCATATCATTAGATGACTGACAGTGATGACCTAGTCCTGACACACCGGGGAAGAAGTGAGGCATTAGGAAGGGCATTGAGGTTAAGAGCCTTTGGTGCAGAAGCCCACCTATGTCCTTTTCTTACTCAGTGATCTTTGGACTTTAGTTATATTCTTTCTTAAGAATTAAATTCATGCCCTGGCCAGTTTGGCTCAGCGGTTAGAGCATTGGCCTACAGACCAGAGAGTCCCAGGTTCAGTTCCCACTAAGGGCACATACCTCAGTTGTAGTTTGTCCCTGGCCTCGGTTGGGGTTGTGGAAGTGGCAACCAGTCAATGTGCATCTTTCACATCGATGTTTCTCTCTCTCTTCCTCCCTCTCTCCCTCCTGCTTTATCTGAAGATAAATGCAAAAATATTCTCGGGTGAGAATAAAAAAAAAAAAGAATTAAATTCATTAAAGAAGATACATTGTGTGTTAGTTCTCAAAACACTACCTGTGTGTACACATATACACATACCTACCTTTTGGCTTTAACAATCTGAGTCACTGAAAAATTCAGTAGGAAATGCTATATTGAGTTCTACCACATGATTCTTTGACAATTATATAAGAAAGAATGTAAAGCAGCCTAATACATGAAGAACATATCCTTAATATTTGGTTTTCATCTAATCACTATATTAAAGTTGAATAGCACAGATTGAGAGAGAGAGAGAGAGGAGAGAGAGTGAGTGAGCTTGTGCTCAGCTCAAATGTGGCCTCTGACAGTTAATTAGTAGCTGTGTGTAAATTTGGGCAAATCCCTTAATAATACTGAGCTTCCTATTCCTTTTCCTCACCTGTCAAAGAAGTTGCTCTGATGATTAAATGAGATGAACAATCCATGTAAAGGACCTAGCAGAATATCAGGTATATAGATACCAGCGTTAATAAATGATAGTTTCCCAGTCATGACTGATAGGTATTGGTCATACTTAAGTCAGTTGTTCGGAAGAAAGAAAAATGACTCGCAGGACTGAATTACTAGAGGATTTAATGCATTTTGCTAATGCTTATAACTTTTACTTAATTTTTAAATAAATAATAAGTAAAATGATTAATTTCCAATACATGTCATGGCTCTATTGATGGGGATATATTTTATGCAACATGTAAGTACAAATATATATATATATATATATATATATATATATATATATATATATATATGTGTGTGTGTGTGTGTGTGTGTGTGTAATTTGAAAGAAAAAAGTACAGAAAGCAACGATCTTATATATCTAAAAACTGGAAAAATATTCCCTAATCTTAAAAATATCCTTCCCATACATAAAAGAGAGAACTAGCTATTTAATTATGAGTAGTAAAAAGAATACAAGATATTCGCCAAGTTTTAATTACAGGAATATCTGTCTATCATCTATCTATGAAATGCACAGAGACAAGTATTTGAAGAGTAACATCTGAGCATGGACCCCAAAACTTCAAGACCCAGTGAGGTTGGGAATACAATGCTTTAATTAAAACCAATCTCGCAATATAAAAATGGACTTTACGTGGGCCATACAGTCAGTCAACATATGTAACTCCAGTGGGAGAGCCACTCATGAGGAAAAGTGGCTGCACCTTCCTAAAAGTATCAGATTCCCTTAATTTTTAGATAAGGCAAGATTTTCTTTGAGCTTTGTAAGACATTTGTGAAATGCATTTCTGGAAGTATGTTTGGCTGCTGTATATCTTTCCCCAGATTTTCCATCATTTCATGAATGTGGAATCAGGTTCATTTTCCCCTCACTGGACCCACACTTCATTGAGAGTCTGCACCCTCAAGTGTGCACCAGAGCAGCACATTTAAGTGGAATCTGGAAATCAACTTTCTTGAACATCAGGTTGTTTTCACATGCAAAACCCTTTTCTCATAGCTTAACAACCTGACTTTGCATTTTCTGACCTAAAAAGTGTACCTACTGTTGTTTTGCAAAACTATCTAAGGTAACCATGAAGTGCTATTTTCTTTCCCAGCAGCAACTGACAAATTTTAAAGGTTTATGGAAAAATACTTGTCCTACCAAGACTTTCTAAAACCGAGGACTGCATGGCTTTATGTCCCTGCCGCCAATGAGGCCATGGAGGACCACATTCCCTCATGATAAAATTACTTAAAAAGCCTCCCTGCAGTTTCTGCTTTAGATTCAGCCTTCTCAAATGCATTCTTTACACATTTGGCAGAACATGACCCATCAAACATCATTTGCAACATTCAGTTTCTCTGGAAAGCCTACATTGTTCCCACCTGACCTACCTAACACCGTCGGCCTTTTTGAGGGCCCTCTTCCCTCCTTTGGAGAACAGTTTCCAAAAGAGCCCATCCCTGGGAGAAAAGGTCTCCCCAAGCCTGACTCTGCAGTGTGCACTCAGGACTTCAATAGTTAAGTCACAGGTCACAGTTTTCTTCAAACTGGGCCATCTCAGAGAAAATTCATTCATGAATACATAAATACATCTCTAACACCCCAAACCATCTTTTGCCTCTACTCCAGAGGTTGCTCTTCTCAGAGAGATCAATGAAAACTGATAAGAGGTTTAGGTTTCAAAATGGCTGAAGTGTTTAGTCCTGGATGAATCCTCAGGCAGCCTGAAGAGTAGGGTTTGAAATAGGTTTAATTTAAGTTCTATATGTTTCATGTTTGTGTATAGACTGGCTTTCACGCCCTGACCAGTTTTGCTCAGTAGTTAGAGCATCGACCTGTGGACTAAAGAATTGCAGGTTCAATTCCAGCCAAGGGCATGTACCTTGGTTGTGGTTCAGTCCTGGTACGGTTCATGTGGGAGGCAACCAATCGATGTGTCCCTCTCACATCGATGTTTTTCTCTCTTTCTCTTCCTCTCCTTCCCTCCCACTTTACCAGAAGATAAATGGAAAAGTATCCTCGGGTGAGGATTAAAATAAATAAATAAATAAAATAAAATAAACTGAATTTCATATGTGGTGGAGCAGAGTTTGCCACCCCAAAATATGCCTCTTTGGGATATTAATCATTTTAAGCTGGTTATTTATAAGAAACAAAAGACTCAGAAAGAATCACTGACCTTCTTTCTATCTGCCTAACAGAATTTAGATAAGAGGACCTGCTCAGGAAGGAAGCCACCATCATAAAAAACTACAGTGTAACATGAACCAGTATGAGACACAGAGGAACAAGCAAGGCCCTTTTGATCCAAGCTCTTTTTGTGTCCCACTGTTAAAATGGCCCAGCAAACATTTGCTTTTCCACCTCTGTGTGAATAGTCTTCCTCCCCTTTGAAGTCCCAAACCACAACCCCCCTTCTCCTTAGCTTAAGATGGCATCTAAACTTCAACTGCAGGATTCCTAAGGCCTTGCATAGTTATGGAACCCCTATGTAAATATAAAATTACATTTAATTATTTTCTCCTGTTACTCTGTTTCATGACAATTTGATTATTAGATCAACCAGGAGAATTAAGAGGAAAAAGGAGAACTTTCTCCTCCCCCACACATATATGTCACAGCCCATTTCTAGCAGTCCAGACAAGCAGAGCAGCAGGTGTTATTTTCTTTGTATATAAAATATATATAATACAATTTATCATATACTACATATTTCTATATATAGTATATAGTATATACAAGGTGTGGCAAGACTAGGTTTACAGATGTGAGTAAACAGAACAGGGCTTATTCTTGTATCATTATTGATTAATTATTGTATTATTTTTCATACAAACAACTGAAAACTTACTTTTGCTTTACCCTGTAAAGTACTTTATAAACTAATTATATAGATATATACAGAGAGAGAATTCTAAGTTTATAGATATATATAAAGAGAGAATTCTAAGTTTATATGTAGTATCTATAAAGAGAGGACCCCAAGTGGCGTTCATATGTAGAGTGGAAAGGAGGAAGGCAGGAAAATGCATTCATTCACCTGTTACAGTGCACCATACTTTCTTATAATATCTCAGGTTTCCAGGGAAACCATAAAAGTCTCTTTTAGCCAGTTCATTTATGGAGAAAAGCACTGGCTTGTGATCTGAGTCCTTGTTGCACGTTGCCGCGTGTGCACCTGCTGGAGGCAAAGCAGCATCCACCTTGGGTTTGTGTGCTCTCTGTGCTCACTGTGGTCATGCACACAGACCCTTCCATGGCCCTTCTCATTCTCCAGTGTCAATTACAGAGTGCAGCGAGGGTGATTGTGTGTATTCCCCACCACATGGGAGACTGCTTACAGAGTAGACACATCACTTAATCATTTTTCTATTTTTTTTATATTTTTTATCCTCACTAGATAGAGTGGGAGGGAGAGGCATTTAAAAAGAGAGAAACATCAACATGGGAGAGACACACTCACTAGTTGCCTCCCACACAACCCCGACCAGGGCCAGGACAAACCGCAACCAAGGTACATGCCCTTGACCGGAATCAAACCAGCGACTCATTGGTCCACGGGCCGACGGGCCGACCACTGAGCCAAACTGGACAAGGCATCGTTTTTCTATTTTTAATGCTTAGAATATTGCCCTTTTCCAATTCCTCTAACCGTAACTTATGAGAAATAGGTAAGGTTAACTCCTCTCCATTCCAAAGTAGTTAAACAGGGACAGGACCACACTGAAGAGTGGAGAAGTATATGGACCTCCAGCATTGGAATCATAAAGCAACATATCAATCCTTTGTGCTTCAGCTACCTCCACGGGTCTGGAGCAGTGATGTTCAACCTTTTTCATCTCATGGTGCACATAAAGTAATTACTAACATTCTGTAGCACACCAAAAATTACACTGTTTGCTAATCTGACAAAAACAGATTTAATTTTGACTCACACTGGACAGTCATTGTTGTGTTAGCTGTTGTCTTTTTTTTTGACAATCTAATGGAAAAGAGGTCAGTGGCCCTGACTAAAATAGTCAAGTGTTGCATGTTACAAAAATTCTTGTGGCACACAGGTTGAAAATTGGTGGTCTAGAGAATTAAATGTAATAATGCGCCTGTTCCAGAACACATGGTAAATCTAAGTAATCATTAGCTATTATTTATATTATATTTCACATTTCTAATATGCTTCCAACTTTTCAAGCAGTATTATATATATGTTGCCACTCTGGAAAGATCGCAAGTTGCTCAAAGACAATGATTGCCACCATTTCTTTGATGGCTACAGTGTTTCCTTATGCCCTGTACTTACATTCACCCACAGTTTGTGCATAGAATGGGTTCACCAAATTGCAAGTGGAGAACTGGGCAAAGTGGAGGCAACAAATGACAGAAAGCGACCGTGTGAAACAAACCAGCCTTCAGATGTTATCAGGAAACTGGGTCCATTCGCGTAATTTAAGAATACGATCAGAATTTCTTTTGCAGCTGATCTTTTAAATTAAACAAACAAGCACAGCTGGAAAGACACATGCAAATTTTGGTATTTCAGTCCAGCAATATGCAAGCATATCCACAGTAGGAGTAATTTGCTGAAGAAGCCTCATTAATGAGCTCTAGCACTGGTTTATTCTGAGCAGTCATGCTATACTCTAATAAAGGCAACATTTTCCCGAGTACTACACAAGGTCAGGTCTTTTGTACAGTGTCTTTCTCCATAAAATTTCAGTATTTTTAGTCAAGAATCTTCTCCCATTATAGACAGTTTGACACAGGCATGGGGCCATGTATTTTTTCAGTACATCATTCTGAAACAACAATAGACTGAATTGTTACATTCAATTTTACCTGAGGATGTGATTGAGAAACACCAGAGGCTGGGTTAGATACAACCTATCCATTTATTAATTGCACTTTGTAATGAGCTGTTTGTGCATTGATTTAACTTCCTCCTTCATTGCAAACTTAAAGCCTAGAAACAGAATTATCTAACGGGAAAACACTTCAGCTCATTTCCAAGACAGAGGAAGGTAAGAATTTTGCAGTGATGCCATGGGAGGATGGCCAGGAACATAATAAGAGCAAATGTCTGTCTCCAGAAGGAATGATTGGCATACATGTCCATCAAGCTTCAGATTCATCCCATAACCCTGAAAGAAATGTCACTGGCTATATCTAAAAGGGGGACACTGTGTTCCAACCTTATATCCCAATACGTTACATTTTTACAAAGGATTTCAGGTGTTTCTAATCAGATTCTAAACAGCTTCCACTCCTCATATATGTAAGCCAGTATAGCTACTTCATTCCTCTAGCTCCATGATACCATTTTCAAGAGACAGGAGCCAAAAATATGCTGCGGCTCTATCCCTGCAGCTGCGACTCCCAAGCTGGAAGGAGGAAATGTCAGCAATGCAAAAAGCAAAAGAAGAACCGGGCCAATTGGTACTGCTAGTGCCTGATTCATTAGCATGGGCCACGGTTTAGTTTCCAGTGTAGAAAAAAGCTGGCAAAAATGCTTGGCAATGTGCTCCAAGCTCTATCAGAGAAAGGAACTAATCATTTGGGAGAAGTAAAAAAAAAAAAAAAAACAAGTCTCTCTCTGCCTCACTGTGTCTCTTATGTGTGGCACTACTGTACTGCTTTAGGAACAAGCATAGTGTGTCTATTTTTAGGGCAAATGTGCCTACTCTATCTTCGACAACTAAATCTTTCTACATGACTAATTTGCAAGTTGAATTATCTTGGTAAATAGGCTGACTCACTAGCAAATAATCTGCAGAATTTAACTATGCATTAGGCTTCTGTAGTGAATCAGGTCCTTTTGTCTTGCTCAGGATGCTGAACTGAACTGCGGTGGTGCTGTGGTTAATCAAAAAGGAAGAAAAGTTATTCCAAAGGCAAGAACAGTCTTTCTTTAGCAGAGTTTGCTAGGATGGAGATAAATATAGCAGTCTATATTGAGAGACAGGGCAGTGACTTGAGTCAAATAAAGAAATGCACTACAGTTCAGATAGGTGTATGTGCAGTCAGTGTGTGCATGTAAGACAGGTTTTATGTGTGTGTATGTGTATTCTACATGCATTTATATAAAAATGTATACTTACATAATCATTTATCATAAAATGTGCCCAACAATCAGTACTCAGCATTCATCAGTTCTTCAAGAAACATCTGTGGAAGGGGCGAATGAAATGCTAGGTGGACACCCCTGCATTGTCCCGTGCCCTCCTCCTCTGCCTCACCCCTGAACAACTGAGACGGTTCAGCAGCAGAAAGACACCTATCTACTTCACAGATAGAGGAAAGGATTTTCTCGGTTTGTGGAGCGTTTAAAAAGAACACCAAATAAATTGTAACTATGAGTAATGATTGACATTTACAAAAAGATCTCTCTTGTCCGAATATTATTTTTGAAGCATGGCAGGGATTAAATGTTATCTACCGAGTACCTAAGAGAGAGCCAGGGCAGCGGCACACAGCTAGTGTGGGTGGGATGGGGAAGAGGGTGGTCTGAGTACTTTATCAGTGACAGCATTTGGAATCACTGCTCCTTGGTGAACGTAAAAATCAGACTGACTTGTAGCCAGTTTTATTTTGTTTTTGTTTGTAAATTCTTGACAGACAACACATCTCTGTCTGGCCTTCACTGGGAGCACACTGTTCGATGAGGTGGCCAGGCCTTTCAGCAGACCCTCGGCAGGGGTGTGTGCTGGGTGTCAGGGACAACGCACTGCTCCACCACGCTGCACGCTTCTTCCCGCGCACCGGCTTCCTGGGACCCTCACTCCCAACAGCCAGCACCTGTGCTCCGGGAGGAGGGCTGCCCCCAGCTGCTGGACCAGCTCTGCCCGAAGACAGGAAGAGATGTAGCTGGGGGCAGACCTTAGTGAGGACATGTAAATCCAAGCCCTGACGGGACAGCTCTGAAGTGTGATCTCCACAATCTCCTGAGCCAACAGAGGGACGCGGCTCCAGGTACTGTCCATGGAATTCCGAGATCCATCCTCCTTTCTCGTCCTTTCTTGCCCTTCCCTTCTCTGCGACATTCCTCACCCCTGGGGATATGTTCTAATAAACCACATTCCCAGGAAACTCAGCCCTAGGGTCTGCTTCTGGGGAGAGTGAGGGCAACCTTAGACATAAGTGGTTGTAAAACCTACAACTGGATACTGGAAATCACCGGCATTTTCATGTCCCCTCTCTTCTAGAGAGGAGAGAAAAAAATAGACTATTCTAATTTGTATCGTGGTAGCTCCAAGTTAATCAAATAAAAGCTAATAGCTAATATAAACCTTTGTTCTAACTCAACATGATTCCACCCTTTCTGTAGAAATACAAGAAAACAAAAACAAAAAGACTTTCCTCTCCCTGTAAGGGTGCCCTTTGCCTCCATCGCTTCACATTGATGAGGAAAATATGTGAATATTTTCTCTGGAATTCAAGGTTTTGTTATAAAGAAAATCTTCACTTCTCCTGTCTCATTTGGGCCCTTCCGAAGGCAGAATCAAGTTCAGAGTCACAGCTAATAACTGAATAGGTGGCAAGCCCTGATTCCACTTGGGGCCTGCACACTCGCACCCTAAAACATCCCTTGCCTTCGGTGTCACATGATAATAGGACAACATCTGCGCACAGCCGCTCGAAAGCCAGTGAGACACCCGGGCCTCAGAGACAGCTGTGAATGAAGTGTGGGGAGCTGAGGGCGTGGGGAGCCGGGTGGTCAGGCAGAGCAGCGCGGCGTCAGGGCCCTTGATGGGGTCCTTCGGTGGAGTCAGAAAGGAAGCCTTTCACGCTGACAACACCATGACCCGCTGGGGCAGCCCGAGTCGGGGCAGTGGCCAGAAAGGCAAATCAGAGAGCAGGACGGAACAGGCAGGGGCAGGTGGCATCCGTGGAGCCTGTTTAAGCAACACGGGGAGGCCAGGGAGCACACCAACTGTCAGCCAGGCACTGAGGATCGATGGCTGACTTCATTGTGACTGAGACCCCACTGACCTCAGGGCGTTAAAAATGCAGATTTGCAAAGAAGTGTAATTTCAGCATGGCAGTCTTACTTACCGTAGAGTGAAATATTTCTGAAATATTTTGATTCGTAGGGAAGGTAAGAGAAAAGGGGAGGCAGTAAGCAGAGTAGGAAGGATCTAAAACACCCTTTGCCCACTTACGACTTTGAAAGTATTATCCAAGCAGTTGTACAATAGTAGCAACCAGGCTGAACAACAAAACCAAATATATGAATAAAACAAATATCAGAAATTTATATTAATAAGCCTTCTCAGACTGAAAAACTCTTGGGTATAACAAAATAATTTATTAGTTGTAGATTATGGCAATTTTAAACAATTGAAATTTGACGAGGAATTATAATTAAAAACACTGCTACAGGAGTTTAATGGCTAATCCAGACAGGAGAAAAATAAAGTTGCATAAGCCTCGTGATGTCATTTGATAACGTAAATTCCTTAAAAAATACAAATAAGTGACAGAAGAAAGGCATTTGGGGGGCCATATTGAAGGACCTGTTAGAAAAATTAAAGGATAATCTAATTTAATTACCAAAGTAAGTATATAAATGTGTAGTCAACAAACATATCAAACATCTGTGAGTACTAGGGTGGCACTATGGAAACAGACAGACTCTTTCCTGGTGAAATCACAGTTTTGTGAAAATCAGATTAATGGTGCAAAAACCAGCACAGTAGAAAATGAATCACTGGTAGAGAAACTGCATAGTGGACATAGGTTATTAGGCCAATAGGTGGAATAATGTTCACAGAACATAATCCAGTACGAGGTGTAAACGAAGCTTGTCAGTTAGACACAGCGCGGTGAGGGGGAAGCCGAGACAGGTCACACCCCGCGGCTACGACACACCCTGGGATGGGAGAGCAAGAGGTGTCGGATGCACCGTTCTGTGCAACAGGACAATAATTCCCTATTTTATTTCAGAAAATAGATAAACCAGTCACATGTATTGATTCAAGGTTCTACTTATATAAAAAAAAATTTTCAGTACAGTACCGAAAAGATAAACAGGACTGTGTTATAGACATTGTTGAGAATCAAACACACACTATTCATTATATGAATTATCATAGGTTGGCATCAATTTGTTGACAACCACACTGATAACAGAAGTAATGAATAACATTCTTTGAGTTCTTATTATATGACAAGCAGTCTGTTAAGAGATTCATAAGCATTAATTTAGTTATTCTCCTTTATTCATTGAAATTATGCTTATTGGGTGTCTAGTGCCAAGCACTATCCCAGATGCTGCAGAAATAACGGTGAATAAATAGCAAAATTCCTCATCCTTCTGGAGCTTACTTTCTGGTGGTGGAGAGACAGCAGTAAATACACACAGAGGAAGAATGTAATCTAATTCCTGTGAAAAGTGCATTAACCATAATATCAAGCAGGACTGAGAGGAGAATGAGGCAATAGTCAACTAAGCTGGCCAAGAGAGGCCTCGCTGATGATCTGAGGAGAGACCTGAATGAGAGAATAAGGGAGGTGGCTCTGGGGGCTCAGAGCTGGTGGCAGCAGGAACAGCACGGGGTCAGCCTGGACTAGGGGCACAGCCTGGTCAGGGAGCCCCTTGAAGGCCAGTGCACAGGGTGGTGTGAACAAGAAGTGCAGGCAGGAACTGAGAATCTAACATATTTATCCTCACAATGACTCCACACAGTAGGTATTATTATATCCCTTATTTTCACGTGGGGAAATGAAAGTTTAAAGACGTTAAATAATTGGGGCATAGTGAATGGCATGCAGAACACAGGCCCTAGCCCCACCCTCACTGTCTCCCTACCGGTACCACGTCTGTGTATAAAGTACTAGATCTCTAGCCTTGAAATAGATTAGGAAATGATAATTGCGTTAGTAGCCTCATAAAGTTGCATTTCTCTCTCTCCTCCCCCTTTCTCCCTCCATATACATAATGTATAATATATAATAATATGTAATATATTATCTAGATAATAGTCCTTGTTCTGAATTTTACTATTTCATGGTTTTGCAACTCTATAGAAACTATCAATTTTGTTCAACAATGTTTCAGTGAAGAATAAATCCAGAGTCAAAATTGATGCCAGTAAACTAGCCCAGCAAGAGAAGACACTTTTCACCTGCAGCCTGACTAGGAGCCCCTAAGAGGGTCTCCAGGGGAGAAACGAGACCCTGAGACGAGTGCTGGAGTTAGGCATCCACATGGTGAGAGAGACAGTCCCAGACCTTCCGCTGGGGAAGCCCCTGGGGACACTCCGCTGCCCCAGGCAGTCCTGGGCAGTCTCCCTTGTATCCTTTTGGCTCAATTTCTATTACATATCCACTAGATTACACCCTTACCGAGGACAGGTTTTGGATTTCCCCCCATACCACAGGCTCCAGCACATAGGACACAAGTACCTGTTCAATGACAGCTTATCTTGCTTCTGATGATGGTTCCCTTCCTGTAGACTCCCTGCTGAAGATGAAAACGTCTTGGCTATGGCCCATCAAGCATGCAGGTAAGACTCCTGGGGTTTTCTAAAGCATCATCTTGTACTGGAGCCTTGGTTATTTACCAGACTAGTTAGAGAAAAGGAAGGAGAAGTTTGGTGGGGCAGGTGTTCGGATCCACAGGACACTTCACCCTCATATCTCATCCTGAAACACGCACAGTCATGGATTGCATGAGGCGTCAATCAAACGAGACTTATTAGCTAACCCTCAGTTTCTCAGATTTAAAGTGGCAATCATACACTGAAATTACTAAATATCACGGCTTGTATTGAATGTTGTCATGATGCCTCGTTTGCCTACTAAAAGGTAGATACCTCAAAGAATAGAAGCAGCCCTCCTCACAGGAGGACCCTGCGGGGCGGGCCTGGAAAGAGAAGGCGAGAGAGAGATGGTGAGCACTGGGTCTGGGCGCAGATGGACAACATTAAGGGGAGAAAGCATAGAGCTGGTACCTCTTCATTCTACTGCTATGCTTTCTCCCTTTTAGAGGTTAAGTGAAGTCTGGGGTAGTACCCACCCAAGATCAGTGTTGGTGAAAAGAAGGACAGGGGAAGAAAGAGCAGGAGTAATGCACCCAAACAGCAGCAAGATCGGGGAAGAACATCTACCTTTGGCTACCTCCATCTCTGGACTGTGTACACATGTTGTTCAGAGATTAAGCATCTATGTGTCCTGAAGATAAATCTTTCTTTTCTTTTTTCACTCTCGTATCTACCAAAATTTGAAAGAATAACAAGAATAAATAATAAAGTTGCAAATCACACCTATTCTATTTTAATTATATTGAAACTGTAACAACAGGGTTTTCCTTTTTAATGAGCTCGGTTCATTTTCGCCAACTTCATTTATTAGATGGTAAGGAAAGACATCCTAGGAAAATATTGTTACAAAAAAGAACTTCAATTTTTATGTTTGCATTCTTAGCCATTCTTTCCCAACCTCTGAGATCACCAAACATAAGGGGGGGAAATCCACAGTGAGATGGCAGAATTAGAGAGAGTAAGAAAATGAAGAAGATATTGGGGGTCGGTGAGAAGAAGGGGAGGGGAAAAGAGCAAAATCACTGCATACCAGCTTCACTGGTTGCGACCTAGCACCTTTGTAAATGGTATGGGACAATGATAAGCACAAACAGGAACAGCAAAGCAATGAGTCAGAAATGGAATTCAGTTTCTTGATACCACAATAGTAGAGAGTGTGATGATTGACAAATAGAAAAGCTAGGAACACAATGGAGTCAAATGTAATTTATTTCTATAACTCTCATAAGGACACACAAAGCAATCTGGGTCAATACTTTGTTCATGTGAAAAGTGAATAGCTTTGTAGAATTAGCCTGAAAATCATTTAGCTGTTTTTTTTTTCTCAAGAAATTCTCACAAACCTAGCCACCTTAGAACGTATCTCAATGTGCTAACAAAAGGGGAAATAATTACTGATCATAAATAGTTTTTTTAACTTTTAGTAGTAGCATATAAAAATATTTGTCCACAATTTTACATTTATTGCCATAAAAAAAAAAAAAAACTTAGAGAGTCAGCCAGTGTGGAATTTTTAAAAGAAACAGTTTGTCAATAGAAATCTTACATGAATATGTGTATGTGCACTTGGCTTTTTGTAACAAAGCAAAAACACCTTGTTAAATATGCGTGAGCAGGTTATACAAGAAATTCGAGTAGAATATCGTGCAGTCAGTGTCTATAAGAAAAATGGTCATAAACGTGTGATCCAGAATTTACGCTGGTTCTATACGGCTCAAGGCACGCCAAGAAAGCTGTGCACGAAACACACTATCTGTCACCTCCCCCTCCCTTTGGGGTGTGGCTCATCGAGAAAGAAGGATACATAGAAACGTTTTGGTTGATGTTTCTTCTAAATGATTATTCTTTGTAAAACAAAAAATAAAGAGTGTGGCAAGGAATTGGGGAAAAAAGAGAAAGAGAACATTCCAGCTTCACGGATACTGCAAAGACTGACGTGAAGTTTTTATAACATTCAAAGTTAGAGTTGGTCCCCACTTGTCAATATGCTCATCCACTCTTTTCTTCTGTGTCTCCTTAGCCTTGTCACAACAAAAAGTTAAATGGAAAAGCCTAAGCCAGGGTATTTGGGTGCACAGAAGAAAAAAGTAAAAGAAGTTTGGGTGTCAGATTGGAGGGCAGCCACTTTCCAAAGTCACATTTAAATTAGTAATGTTAATATCCATCATGTTTATTTTATCTCCCTCAGTTGCAGATGGAAGTGTGACAGAGAATTCTATTCGTACACTGTGAATGAATTTCAGCATCTTTGGAGTGACTTTAATCATTACGCTGAATGAGCCAAACTCCAGGCATGTAATCAGAAAGCAATTTATTATTTTTTTCCACACTGTTCTCTTAAACCTGACCCAGAGACTTGTTTCCCTAACCCCTGTATGAAATGTTTTCTTATTATTGCAGGTAGTAAAACATTTTCTTGCTGTTCTCATATGCTAAATATTACCATTTTGTTAATAAAAAGGTCCAGCCCAGGGAACTCCTGATTCTGTAGAATGTAATACGTTTCCCCCACACCTTAGCTCAGCTTGGTACTGCTTAGCTCAGGAAGTCTTTTCTTGAGGACAAAGGAAAAGTCAGAATCTTATCTTGCATCTACCTCCACTACTTCTCTCTGCTACCTGGTCAGTTTCTGAATCCATTTAGGAAGTTGGATCAGGGCAAGGATTGGGACAAGGGCAGTGAAGGGAGAGGCTTTCTTTGGTGACCTTAGATGCCATCTGGCTATGGGGCTCTGCCAGGGTAGTTTCATGAGTTACATGGAAATGCCCCATAGCGCCTGGAGACACGACCATGCACTTCTCCAGGTGGCCACTTGTATCGTCAACCCTCAGCACCCTACCAAGGCGTACAGCAGTCGCCTCCACAGTCTGTGCCTCCAGATAGCACTCCTGGAAGGAATCTCTCCCACTTCACCCCGCTGGGCTCCCTCACCCGTATACCATTATGGTTCCTGCAAAATGAGTTTTGCTCCCACCAACCGGAGCAGTGATTTCATTCCCAATGCAGTAACCAACCTCTTGGGTAGACAGCCAAGCCAGCAGCTCCAGTCAAAACCTACTGCCTCTAAATTACTGAAGCAGAAAGAGAATTTCAGAGCTCGGGGCTCCTCTCAACTCCAGGTGGCCCATGATAAGAACTGTGGATGCTATCTGTAAAATCTTCTCATTTGACCTGGGGTGAAAAGGAAGCATTGCCCCAATTCTTTCTAGAGGAATCTTAACTCTGGTTGATACCTTGGAAACAGATGAGCCACTGAGACACCACACTGGCACTTTGCCACGGCTTTGCCTGTCCTGAAACAGTAGTCCAGCACGGCTCTTAAAACGTGGGGATACTTGGCCAAAGTTTTGTTCTTTCTTTGGAAACCCCAGCCCTCTCAGTGACAAGAGTCCATGTCCATTTAAACACTCGATTCCTCCCACATGGTCTCAAGCAGAAACAAATGAGGCCTTTGCTAGAAAGACACAGTAACTTACCCCTATTATAAATACCTTACAACCGGCTCTTGACTAGTTGTTGTGCCTAGCAGTTTTTTCATAAAGTAGGAACAAATGAGGGGAGACCCATGGTGGGTGTGTTGTCTCAAAAGTGCATAACTTCTTGTTTAGAAATAGAAGAGAACTTAGAGTCCTCTGGTTAACCTTCTGGACTCGTTTTGATTCAGCTGAGAAAGGGAAACACACCTGGAATGTCACTAACATTATTTTGTAACTATCACACAGCCAAAAGATAACAAGAAATATGGGGGAAAATATTTTTAAGGTTTCAGGGTTTCTAAATACACACAGCCAGACAGAGCAAAGACGCAAAGCTGCCTGGGCTGATTCTGACACCAACTCCTTTAGTTTCTGTGAAGACAAAACTTTCTCTTTTGTTTCTCTTATGCAAAAAAAAAAAAAAAAAAGCTTAAAAACCAGCACTGCCTAAAATGTGAAAAATTATTTACTTAGCCTACACAGGATTTCATAAAATCAAATAGTCTCCTATTGTTTTGCAGTTCTCGCTGACAGATAATCTTCATGTATGTTAACTCATCTCTTCCTTTGAAGATCTGAAAAGGAATAACTCTTTTTTTTTTTAGGCTTACTCTCACCTTACTTAAACATGAGCTTCTTAGTATTTGATAGCAGAAATTAGATTCCCAATGTATTTAAACACAGTTTTGTGCATGTCACTTTTCTCCTTTTACTTTCTCTGACCAAAGTTCTTTAACACAGACAACAGCTTTCCTTCAGCCAAAACAGTTGGAGAAAAGGTTTATCTCACAGATTAGACTTAAGGGAACACCATGTATTTGCAGCCCAATATAAATTGCCCAGGGGAGCTACGGGGTTAGAAATTGCAAAGTAACTTCCCAACTGGGCTCTTTTCACACTTACCTTATTTATCACCATTAAAGCAACTGAAGAGAATCTACAGAACAAATCTAAGGGTAAAATTAAAAGGAATACTAATGTTGAATTATACGATCTGGTTTTATTCATCTCTTGTCCTTGTTGATTATTCTTGTTTTATCTTCCAGCATTTAGTAAGACATTTTTGAGAACAGATTACAATGTGATACATTAGTATTTTCAGAGCAGTTACACACAGCCTTTACGACAATGGCAGAAACGTAGCCTTAGTGACTATGAATAAGGATCGCTTATTTTCAAGCTGCTGGGAAGCACAATTGTTGCACAAAACTGTGAATAATTTAATTTTGTTAAGTGATTGCTATTGGCATTATAATAAAGGTTAAGGGACTAGAGAAACAAGGGATGTGAGAGAAACATGTGTCTGTCAGTAACCATGGCCCCTCACAAGGGGATGCTAACATGGTGGCCACCCTAGATAAAGCTCCCCAGGGGATCCTTCACCAGGTCTCTCCACTGCTACACCCATCTGAAGCCCCTTCCATAATCACTGGAATAAGCTTACTATCTGTAGCTTCTAAAGATGTACTAAAACAGCACACTTTATATCTGTAGGCTCAAACTCATCGACCCAGGGAGGAAGATCTCTGACTTCAATCAACTGCATCAAGAATTCTTTAAGAATATACAAAGGGGTTCACTATGATAAAGGGAGAAATTTTAGTGTTTTTGTGGAAGGAATAAAGTGAGCATATACATCTGAACTGGGACAAATACTATGTTTTGTTCTTTGGCCTTTGGCCTTTTTTTTTTTTTTTCCCTTATCACGCTGATAATTTCTCTCACATGTACCTGGTGGTCAAGTGGAGCATGAGAATGTGCCCACCTAAATGTCCCTGTCTTTGGAAAGCCAGAGAGAAGCAAGGTATAGTTCTAGGGAAAGGCAACATGGAACTTTCCACTGAACCACCTTCTAATCTTAGCCTAAACTAAAGGCACCAGCTGTTCAATGTAATGAGGGTCTGGTCCTGGCCAATAGATTTTATTTATCCTCCACTATGTAAATAAAAATTTAGTAACATATAATAAAATGTTTGCCATTTTCACACTGACACAAAACTAAACAAATGGAAACAATAGAGTTGATAGAACACCTTGGAAAGACTCAACCATGTTCAGCGAACAATGAGAATGGTCAGGGATACATGGTGTGTATTTGAAAAGAACATGGAGATATAATTTCTTTGGGTTTGAAGATTATTTGAAGAATGCCAATGATAAGTATTAGGTGTTTTCAATATGGTGCCCCTGTGGAGACCAAGTATTTCAAGATGACATGTGTTTTAGCTACTAAAAAGGAAGATTTTTAATAGAATTCTTTAAAAATAAAAAATAAAAAGTGAGTCTTGAGTGGCAATAAGTGTGTGATCACATGCAGATGTGCAGTGCTCATGTATAAGTTAGTGTTTCTCCTCAGGAACACACAGAAATCCAAGATGCTGTATAGTTTAGACAGCCTGTAAATTATGCAAAATGTTCACCATATTATTTATGCTTTCATCCCTAAAAAGGGAATTGTTGTTACAAAGCACCAGCTCAGCCACTGGTGTATTTCCCAGCACCACTGAATCTAAATGAAAACATATAACAAATTCTCCTAATGGAATGTTTACGAAAGTTACATGTCATTTCTCAGACGAAATGGCCAAGAAACTGGTGCGTCTTCGCCACGCTATCGTTTCTCATCCTCCAGTCAGAAGGCAAAACTCCCAGTGTTGTAGGGGATGGTGAAGACAAAAGAGTAAAGGCATCTATGTCCATGAATTCCAGTGTGGAAGGCCACCAACTTTACAAGCACATTATAATAAATTAGTAAGAAATATAGTTATTTTATATTACATCACGAACATTCTGGGGTTAGTTTGTTGTCACAGTTAATCTACCTTGAGTAATGAAAATTATGGTAATTTCCACTTCTCTAGTAAAGTTTAAACTATTTCACACAGTCGTGCTCTGTAATAATATTATTATAATTTATTGGGTGCTCTATCACTATGTACATTTATGGCAATGGAAGAAATGTCAAAAAAGTTACTTTAAGTAAAGGCTACCTATATTCTTCAAGAATAATCTAGTCTTAACCAGGCCTGAATTCAACTTCTGTTTATTCAGGTCTTCTCCCAGATCTTAAATTGCTTTGTCTTTACCCTCTCATTTTTTTAAATATAAAGCATTTCCTTACCAAGCAATGCTGTAGAGTGTCAATGCATAGTAAGGACTTTTATCTTTAGCAAATTCAAAACCTGAATTTCAGAATTTTAAAAAATGATAAATTTGTGTCATAGTAAAGAATAAAATTGGGAGGTGGTTTCTTTTCAGCAAAAAATAACTGAAACAAGATTCCTAATTATCTCCCTCACATCGTAAATACTGAATTTTCTACAAGATTTTTACTGATTTTTCCCTGTGCTTACTGCTCTCTCCCCTCCTACTGGACCTCTATCTAACTCCAACACAGACAGACAAGCACAGGGTTTGAAATCCACATAATTTCAAGCAGCCAAAAAAGTAAAGGTCTTTCGAATATTAACTACATTTTATTTTATTTATTTATTTTTGTTGTTGTTGATGTTGCTAATCCTCACTGAGGATATTTTTTCATTGATTTTTAAAGAGAGTGGCAAGGAGGTAGGGAGGGAGAAGAGGGGGGGAGAGAGAGAGATTGATGTGTCTGTCTCACATTGATTGGTTGCCTCCTGCTGGACCCCGACCAGGGCCAGGTATTGCACTTGCAATGCAAGTACATGCCCTTGACCAGGAATCAAACCTATGGCCCTTCGGTCTGGGGGCTGATGCTCAGCTGCTGAGCCAAACTGGTCAGGGCTAGAATATTAACTAAATTTTAAAACAACAATTCTGATAACAGTCATAGAATTATAGTACATTTGCAATACTGTGGTAGACACTAAATAATTGGTGAATGCAATTTAGAAGAAGACAAACAGTTAAGAAGAGTTGGATATATCGGAGAAGATCTGACTTTGGGTGAGGGCTGACCTCCATCAGGCTCAGTGAGTTCAGGGACCTGGTGCTACTGGCTGATGATAGAGCCGAGTCTCTGCATTGCCATTCTCCTAATCCCATGGAAAATCCAAGCCATAGAGATGGACATTTACAGGAATGAAGTAACAAATGCTAAATGTCATGCTGAATTTATAGCATACAGTACACGGAAGTCTTTATTTTGTTCTGTTATAGGCTGGTTACTCCCTCTGCTACTAGAATTGTGAAATGGGCCCCAATAGGGAGGTTTAGCTTAATGAATGAGGCTGCTTTGTTCCTCAGATTGCTGATTCATGCATTTGATGGAAGCTTCTGTTATCCAGGGAGGGAAGAGAGTGTGGTAAGCAGAAGACTAAGTTTTGAAGTCTGACAGAGCATATAAAATTCATGTGACAGACTTTTTTCCCACTCTTAACTGCATCAACATTTATTTATGATGAAGGGAAAGCTGGATGAAAAAGAGCAGTACTGATGACCATAAATCATGAAGTTTTACATTCTGCTTTTTAGAAAGAGGAATGGCTGGTCTATGGTATATTTAAACCTCAATATTTCTTTAATACATAAAATGTAGGATCAAAATTATCTAAAAGGTATTCTATAGCATTTAAAGTCCTTAAGAGATCATTGAAAATTATCATCCCCCCATTTTTTAATATTCTTTATATAATTTTCACTCATTGAGAATAATCTTTTACATACGTACCTGTTTCTCTGAGCTCTACAGTCATTTCCCATGGTGGTGTCTACATATAAATAATTCTACGTAGAGCTAGTCAGTGGGCAACTATTATGATGCCCGGAATTAGAGGACCTGAAAGAGTGTTGAGTGACTGCCTGAAGTAATAAATTATAAAAAAATAAAGTTTATCTTTTAGGATCACCTCAGATCTGGAATTCACTTTTCTGAGTAAGATAATTTTGCACCCCGCCAGCAAAGATGATTTTGAGGAAAGATAAAATGTGAGGAATCAGGAGATATTAACACCTGAAAATGGAGAATGTTGGGAAGGCAGTGTTGACAAATGACCACCAATAATGACCGCAGACAAGTGGATATCATAACAGGATTGAAAGCATACAGTCAACATTTTTTTCCGCTATGTTCAATAATCAAAGAGATGAAAAAACAAATCTCGTACTACCTTTTTAAAAATAGAAACATTAGGTTCTATATAGCATATACAAGCATAATTAAGATGTCTATGAATATATATTCCTTTGATGATACATGAAAATAGAAGTATGTTAAAGAAGGGTACATATACAGACTAATCTAAAAAGGTGTGAGGGCTCAGGCCAGGTGGTTCAGTTGGTTGAAGCATCCTCCTTTACACCAAAAGGTTTTGGGTTCAATTCCCAGTCAGGGCACCTAGCTAGATTACGGGTTCAATCCCTGGTCAAGGCATGTATGGTAGGCAACTGATTGATGTTTCTCTCTCACATCAATGTTTCTGTCTCTCTCTCTCTCCCTTCCTCACTCTCTAAAAATCAATTTAAAAAACAACAACAACATATCCTCGGGTGAGGATTAAAAAATAAAAATGTGAGGAAACATTAAATAATAAAAGTGACTTACTGAAGAACTTTGACGTTCAAAGATCTTGAATATAAACCAGAGAAACCTAACAGTTTTTGTTTTGTTTTGCTTTTAAAATTTATGGATGAAAGTGAATTGCAGGTCAAATATTTGAATATGAATGAGAATGGGCAGTTGAAAATAAATGTTTAAATTACTTGAATGAGTTTCTATCAGATGTTCTTACTGAAAGGAAGGTGATGTGGGAAAGAGACTCGACAAGGCTTTAGAAGGCATGACATTTTAAAATATTAAGAGATCACAGAAAAGATTTCAAGAACAAATTATGATGTATACTAAAATAGACAATTGAGTCAGTGCTAGCAAGAAAGTTGTGTACATTTTAAAAGACACAGATGTGAAACCATAGGGTGAAGGATGACTCAGAAGACAAACGGCAAGTCAGCATGTCCTTCGTAAGAGATAAATAAATGCAAATAACTTAACGGAGTAACCTCTTTTAAGAAAAAAACATGATGTCTGAAAATTTCAAGGGCGCTCTTTCTGATGTTTTATGGAGGAGTGATAGAAATATGTGACTCTCAGTTTGTAACTGTGTTCTGCTAAAAACAGCACTAGACTTTACTGATAAGTATAGTTAAGAAAAGAACTTAAATCATACTTTAAAATGTCATGCTATATGTAGACTCTGGGTGACAATACTTCAGCATATAGATGTTTTACATTAGCGAGTATAATGAGATATTAAAACCAAAGCTGACATACAACAATGATGGGCTGAATCCAGTGGCTGGAGGGATGAATGAGGGGATATTCTGAAAAAACATGTGTGAAGTAACAAGAGAATGTATAGTCAAAGGGACTAGATCATTTAGTAGAGTTAGATAAATCATGCTAACTGTAAGTGTTTTAACATACATATTATCCATTTGGGGTAAAAATATTTAGTATTTCTTGTTGGCATGTGGTTTCCGAGGGGAGGAAATATTAATCATACATTAGCAATCAGCATGATTTCAGAAGGCATATTTTCTGCAAATATTTGATAAATGCAATGAGCACTACACTACGCAAACTCATCACCCCCATAAATTAAAATACAATTGAGATTAATACAATGAAGACAAACAACTCCAACTGCCATGTGATAAATGGTTTTGGAATGGTGTAAACAATAATTAAGGAAAAAAAATTACAGAGGGAGAAGAGAATATATTTTGTCCAATGAAGACTGAGATGGTGTCTAACAGTATCCCTCTGCATTTCTTATTTGATTTTCTACACTGTTAACTCTACTGTTCACTGCCTCATATTTGGAATTAGTTGTCCTATTTTGTTTTTATTTTTCTGCTACTTAAAAAAGTTCATTCATTTCCTTTTTTCATCTTAGCTGGAGTCAGTCTACACTTTTTAAGCATAATTTTGATCTTTTGTTACGGGTTCCTAGTTTCAGGTCATATGGTCATTTTTGTTGTTTTATTGCTTTTTATTTAATTTTTATTGTTTTTGTAAATGACAGTAATAGATATTTTCTAAAACCATCTACTGTTACTATAGTAAATTATTTTTATAAGTAAATTATATCTTCCAAGGTTAAGAAGATATCATCAATTTTTTTTATCCTCACCTAAGGACATTTTTCCATTTTTTTGTTCAGATAGCGTGGGAGGGAGGGGGGGGGAGAGAGAGAGAGAGAGAGAGAGAGAGAGAAACATCGATGTGAAAGGAATACATCGAGTGGCTGCCACCCGCACAACCCAACCAGGGCTGGGAACAAACTGCAACCAAGGTATGCGCCCTTAGTGGGAACCGAACCCGGGTCTCTCTGGACCACAGGCCGATGCTCTAACCGCTGAGCCAAACAGGCCAGAGCAGATATTACCAATTTTTATGCGGTTACTTTTCTAAATTTTGTTTTGTTTTGTTTTGTTCATCTTCACCTGAAGACATTTTTCCATTGGTTTTTAGAAAGAGTGGAAGGAGAGAGAGAGAGACATTGATGTGAGAGACACACATCAATTGGTTTCCTCCTGAACATGCCCCAACCCAGGCCTGGGATCAAACTGGCAACCCAAGTACCTCCCCTTGATAAGAAATCGAACCCTAGACCCTTAGGTACATGGGCTCACTCTCTAACCACTGAGACACACAGGCCAGGGCTGTAGTTTAGTTTTAACATTTTCTATCGGTTCCATAGGACCTTCCTTCCACCTGCACGTTTGCTGTCCTGCTCTGATATGCTGGGTCAACATCATGTCCAAACAGTCTTCTGACAGGAGAAGAGGAAGTAGATTAATCTCTGCACTCCCACTGTTCCCTGGGTCCGAAATAATACGCCAATTTTTGGCAGGGTTGATATGCATAGCTTCCAGTTCAATTTTCCAGTAATGCCCCGAAATTTATCTAGTATGGCTTTGTAAGAAGAAAGTCTATTTTATTCTTCCCTCCAATGTTCTTTATCTAAGAAGAGAAGTATTTATGTCCTAGTGAATTTGAGGCAGTCTATATTCTTTGACCAGAAAAATCTCTAAATCATCACGACTCAACCTACTTCTACTGTTCTGCAGAATATTATGTGCTGGAAATATCGCTCCAAAAGGCAATGGGATGCCATCAATCCCCTCCTCTATTATTCTCCTTGATATCATTGAATTGTTGACTGACTGATGAGGGGGCATAAGGGAAATTACTCTGACTTTTCCAAGACAAATTGCCTCCAGAAAGCTGCAGACACGGGAGTTGGGAGTGCAGCACGGTGGCCTGGCTTTCTCCAGAGCACAGGCCGGGCATCCTCAAGAATAAATATGGCTGGGCTGGACCGTTTAAAAGGGTGATCGTTCCCTCTAGATTATGCCATTGTGGAATGATTAATTTCATATTTTTTAAAGAATCATAATATCTATGTACTTATCTATCTATCTACCTAACAATCCTTTCTTTTCCTTTCCTCTTTTATTTCTTGTGTGTGTGTGTGTGTGTGTTTCAATAGGAGAAAGTTGTTAGAAAGGGAACATCAAACCTATAAAGGAAAATCATGTATTGAAAAAATTCCAAAAATCTAAATTTATATTATCATAATATTGTCAGGATGAAACATTATTGTTCTTACCAAATTTTTATGAGGTAATATCACAGTTTATAATTTAAGTGTTATGGTAAGTTCTTCAGCCAAGTTCTGTTAAAGATGCTAAAGCAGAATTATTTCAAGTAGTGGGGAAGGAGAAGAGTATGTTCGTAATTTAGGAATGAGGTAATTTATTATGGTATGTTTTAGAGCGACTTTTTCACTGCAGCAGTGGCTTTGTACATTCATTTTAACAACTTATTTTGAATTTCAAAATTACAAAATAAAATATTTTCACTTGATCTGATTCTGATCTTTTATGAAAAAAATTAAGGTAATACCATTTCCTTCATTCCCACCATAGTCAGTATTCAAATTGACTCCTAAGAGATTTAATACTCTTTTTTTAGATATGCCTGATACAGAACTCTGAGAGACTCTTGTTCCCATTTTAGGTGTTATAACCCTTGATATTGTAAGTGATTATAAATTATATGCAATATATATTTTTCCCTGCTTTGCCTAAAAATATGCATAGGAAAATAGATAGAGTAATTGGAAGGTTAAGATGACATTGAAATACTTTTGAAAATGAAAGAGGAATAAAGGAAATACACTAAAATGAAAACAAGATACATAAATGAACAAACACTGTATTACAAGGTTTAGATTTTGCTGTATTTTCCTTTCTATTTTTAGAAACAAATAAATTAGAATTATTTATTCAGACTAGATACAAGGAAAGAAGACAGAAAAGAATTACTATAAAAGAGGAAAGAGCTATAAACTCATGAAAGATTCATAATGAAAGACAAAGAAGAAAACTGTGTATAGGAAATGGATAATAATAAATAAAATTTTATACAGCAGTCATATTTTGACAGTCCAGGACTCATCATGCAGCTCATCCAAGGGTATCCTTCTTCAACAGGTGAGACACTACCTGACAGCACGCCACAGTGCACTGACGACAGAGCCGAGGCTGAGGGCCCTGCATGAGGAACTTCCCAACAGACGTCGGCAAAGGATAACGAATGTGAGCATTCCCAATCCGTAGCTGCTAACCTTCAAACATCTCTCAAGCTAACTGTAGAGGTCCACAAGTCCCATCAAATGAAATGTATAAGTGAGGGCAAATACTCATTATATGCATAGTTGTATAAACATTAATATGAACATGTAAATAAGAAAGGTCTACAATGTTATCCCTTTCATACAGCTTCGCTTTGTAAAAGGGATCTCCTTCTAATTTGATTTTGAATTTTTTTTTCTTTATTGATTTTAAAGAGAAAGAAAGGGAGAGACAGATGGAAACATTGATGAGAAAGAACATCAATGGGCTGCCCCTTGCATGCTCCCCACTGGGGATCGGGCCCACAACCTGGGCATGTGCCCGGACCAGGAATGGAACCTCTTGCCACACCGGCCAGGCTCTAATTCGATTTTTTAAAAAAAAAGGAAAATCTTGATCTTGCTTTCCAAATCTGAGGGAATAACTTTAGTCATGAAAATGTAAAAATGCTTCTCAGTTACAACTCTGCGCTATAAGAACTCTCCCTGCAGGGATGGCTGTGCTAACCCCAGTTACCAGCTAAGAGGATCGTGGGAGGGGGCGAAACATAAAGTCTGATCAACATTCTCCAGAGTTTCCTATTTCACGAGTCAAAATATGTCCACAGTTCCATGCAGCTCAAGTTAAAACACATATGTGGATACACATGGTGAGATGGAAGCAGGAAACCAGCAGGGTGCAGGGGGAGCCTTGGCCAAACTTCTCACTCCAAGAGCAACAAGAAAGAGAATTGTGAAGATCTTAGAACAGAGAGAATTCAGACCTGGGAATAACAATGGAGAGAATGGTTTAGTTTTATAAACAGAATAGCATTGTTAAAAAAAAAAAAATAGAATCCATTTAAATGTTTTGTGGTACATTTATTTCTCGGGAAAGTGACTTCCCACTGTGAGCATTCGCTCCTTACAGGCTCTGTGCTCAGCACTCAGACACACCTGAGCCCCACAAAAACCTGTAATGACTGCAGACTACAGACTAAACCACAATAAGGTATCAAAAAAGGAAAGAAAAAAAAAAAAGACCAAATGTAGATACTTAATGAAAAGGACTTGAACAACGTATAATCCTCGTTTCCTTATTTCCATTTGAAGGGAACAATATTACTGGAGTTCAGAGCTATTCACTTTTCCTGGAAGCCAATTTCAAGTTATTTCAAAGAGGAATTCTTTGAAAGGCCTGAAACACCAACATGAACAACAGAAAATACCTCCAGCCAGGTGGATCACTTGGTTGGAGTGCTGTGGCCCATACACCAAATGGTTGTGGGTTCCATTCCCAGTCAGGGCACATATCTAGGTTGTGGGTTCAGTCCCCGGTTGAGGCACATTTGGGAGGTGACAGATCAATATTTCTCACATGGATCTCTCTCTCTCTCTTTCTCTAAAATCAGTAAATATATCTCGGGTGAGGACTGAAAAACAACAACAGCAATTCCTAGGTGAGAAATGTGCTTTCAGTAACAGTCTCCAAATTCAAATCTGTGGGATCCCTACCTGCTTGACTGAGGACAGTAAACTGATCTAATTAAAACTATCTGATAAATAATCAAGTTCACCTGCTAAGAGCACTCTTAGGTCTTTGCCATTAAAAGAAGCTTCATAAACTCAAATAACTTTGCCACTTTTAAATCCAATTCACAAGAGATGTCCCCAATAAAACAAGTGATTGTGGTAGGTGACATCCACAAAGATTTGTAACTAGGAATGAAGGGAGCAGACAAGTAGAATAACTGTTTCATACAGATGTTTTCCAAACTTCCTTGATGTTAAGAATTGCTTGACATGATTTTTAAAAATTATAAAATTCTGCCAGAATAGATATTATGGTTAAAAATACAAATTTCTGTGAATATTACAATTGGCACCTATGATACTTTGACTCCGAGTCCCCCAAGAAGGGACAAGAAGTTGTATGCTCAGTGCCCCAATTGGTTGTTCTCAACACGTAAGCTTTGGAAGTACCTACATGAAACCATTATCAGCGTTTATCAAATGGAAATATTTGACTGAAGAAAATTATAATTTTGTTTAGAGCAAAGTTTTGCAACTGGATTTTATTGGTGAAAGTATTTATGTATAGTTGTGGTTTGCTATAAAAGAATTCTTGAGAAGTTAATGATAGCTTTTTCAAAAATTAAATAAAATTTTTAATTTTACCATCACCATTTATTACCCCTAAATCCTCTTCCACCTACATCTCCCTTCTCCCCCTACAATCACCACATATTGTCCCTGTCCATGAGTTTTCTCTTTTAGAGAAGTTAAAAAGTAAATCTCGTGTGTGTGTGTGTGTGTGTGTGTGTGTAAGAAATAAATTAAACTCTAAGACATGGAAAAGAACAGGAATATTCAGTAATCCCAAAATCCCTGAAAAGTTAAATATAGAACTGAGAAAAACAATCATTATGACATCAACGTTCAGTTTTCATAAAATTTAAATCTTAAACTGAATTTCAATTAAAATTATTTTCATATTTCCTTGTCTCATTTCACTGAAAAAAAAAATCACATTCCTTTGAGGATTATTTATGCATAAATTCCTAAAAAAAAACATAGAAAAGTGTGCCCCAACCATGCAGTGTAATTAATGGTAGATATTGTGTGGACCCTTATGGCTTAGCTCTTCTTTTCAGAACATTCATAATTGATGTGAAGAAAGGAGGGACACAGACATCCCAGAACTAAAATAATAGCAATTGTCAATAATGTATGAGTCCGAATAATTGCATGTGATCCAATATATAAATAGTATATATCATTCAAATGCGGCACCTAATGAGAAATGAAGCATATAAGGTTGTATTTATGTAAGCCTAACTGAGTAGCAAAGTCTTCACATAGGAAGTAGTGATTGAGGTGAACTTTGAAAAATGGAGAGATTCATATACACAAAGAGATGAATACAGGGTACTCTGGAAGTAAGAGTCCTTAATTTCCAAGCAAACTTGACTTATGTAATGCCATTATTCCTTATTTAATGACATCTGTTTAGTCTACAGTGGGTATAATTTACAGTTCAGTAGTGCACCTGATAGTTCAATTTAATGGCCAAATGCTTGTTGAGAGGACTGCTTAGGGTTTATCACCAATGTGAATTTTATAACAATGTTCACAAGTAGTCCTTGCAACAATTACTGCAAGATAAACTGGGTAGGGTCGTTTCAAAACTCATTTCTAATAGACTATGTATATACTCCATAGTCTCTGTCATTTTGCTGTTGCCAGCAGACAGGAACCACAGTCTATTGGACCACAGACAGGTCAGAGGTGCACAGGAGATGCTAGAGAAAACAACCCATAGGCTGGGAAAATAATTCAGTGCTCTTTCTTGCAAGTCTTTTCTTTTCTTTTCTTTTCTTTTCTTTTCTTTTCTTTTCTTTTCTTTTCTTTTCTTTTCTTTTCTTTTCTTTTCTTTATTGCTTTCAGAGCAAGTGAGGAAGGGAGAGGGAGAGAAAGATAGAAACATCAATGAGAGAGAACATCGATTGGCCGCCTCCTGAATGTCCCCCACTGGGGATTGGGTCCACAACCTGGGCATGTGCCCTGACGGGGAATCGAACTAGCCACCTCATGGTGCATGGGTCAATGCTCAAGCACGGAGCCACACCGGCCGGGCTCTTGCAAGTATTTTCATTCACTGACATAACAATTCTTGTTAGATAACTCAGAGTAGGATTTACATAGTCATTTGAGACATTGAGGTAGCAGAGATTGAAGGATGGAGAGAGATAAGACTGACAGCAGATGAGAGAGAGAGAGACAAACAGAGAGTGAGTTACCCATGAAAGGTAGAGAGGAATCTGCTTTTCTGATTTTCCAGTTTCAGCTTCCGTCTCTCCTTGACAACGCTGTGCCTCATTTACAGGACTTGGATGTCCATGAAATAACTTAGTGTCACCTTTCAACTTATGTTAGAATGAGTAGGTTCCTGTTCTTTGCATAGCAGGGATGCCCTTAAAGAGGACTGTTATTTCAAAGTGAAGTCTTCAGAACCCTCCTCTGAACTGTGTGGGCGATCCACTACTTTCTGGATGTCTTCCATTTCACTTTCGGAAGCTCGTGCTCTGCTCTGCACAACACAAGTCATAGCGAGAACTGCACAGAAAGAGGAGGGCAAGTCCATCACTTCTAGAAGAAACAAGGCCAACTGTTTGGGACACACCGCCAACTCAGAGTGTGAACTGGACCAATTATAACCGAAAAGGGACAGCGAAGGTGCCACTAAGGGAGTAACTCTGTCCTTTAAAATGACACAAACATCATAAATTACTACTTTTGCAACAAAAAGCTGCAAAGATTTATGATAAATTCCTGCCAAAATGGCAAAGAGGAGAAGCTAAAATAAGGGTGGCAGTTAGAGAAGGGTGAGAAAAGGAGCTTCTTAGTATGTGAGAAAGGTTTCCTTTACCCTTCCCAAAGACTGAGCATTCGTGTGTATCAATGGCTGGCTATGGGGAGCTGAGTGATTAAAATCAGGACATACAGAGTCCACATGTTGCAGGAATGCAAAAGGAACATAATAGTGTATCCAGCAACAGGAAATCTGGGAGCAGAGAGACATCAATCTTGCAGCATGAGATGCAATAAAAGTTCTGGAGAAGGGCTCTGGGGAAGGAGGCTGTCGGCTTGCATCTCCTTCCTCCATGAATACGCCCTACAGTGGCAGGGATGAGGGCATCGTTTCAAGGTTTTGGCAGCTTGAAATCATTTTGAATATTTGCAAGTAGCTGAAGAGGCAGCATCATATCGTGGGTAAAAGGACTGTCTCTTAGAACCACACCGCTTGGGTCTGACAGCTCACTCTCTCCCTTGCCAGCTTGTTGACCTTGAGCGAGTCATTTAGCCCCTTGTGACTTGGTTGCCTTTTCTGTAAAATGAGGGATACATTAGGTTTGGACAATTAAATGCTTGTGTGGGCCTGTGTATGTGTCTAGAACAGAGCCTAATACATATTAAAGGCCATCTATAATTTAATATTATTTATTATTTTAACCTGGTTAAATTGTTTTATACATAACCCATATAAAAGAAACTTTAACTCCATACTTAAAACATGAGCAAAGTGAAAACGCGATTAAAACAATGTCTCTCACCTAATGAAATCTCTGTATAGCGGGAACCACTGGATAACAGGCTGAAGAAACTGGACCCGTTCCTGTAATAATGTGAAGCGGTGGAGCGTGGGCGCTTCCAGCCGCCACGCAGAGCAAGCGGTGTTGGTTCTGCACTGCGATCAGGTCAGGACAGGATAGAAAGACAGCTGAGAAGTGAGGGCATTCGGGGAGAGTGTCGCAAGACCTCCCCGATCCCAGCATTTCTAAGTGGGTGACAGTGACAAAAGCATTCTTGGGATGGCCTCAGACTAACCTCCTGAGACGTAGTTCCATTTTCTAAAACACTGCCTCTCAGTAATCTTCAAAAGATGTCTCAAAGATAGAGGACAGAAGAGATGAATCCATTTGTTCTTTTGGGGAATTACAAACTGAATATAATTACGGCAGCTTCAGAGCAGATGGACACTCATGTTGATGCTTTTTGCCCTTCATCTTATATCTAAGTTGAGAAGCTTGACATCATTATTTGTCCCTATGCACTAGAAAACTTTTAATCACAGCTGAATGGAATAAGCAGTTTTTCGTTCTGAAGTTTCTTCAAGGAAAGATGTCTGTTGATAGCAATGCTGATTGTGAGAAGGTTGGCAGCTGAGGCCAAAATTAATCCAATTCGAACTGATACTTAATAAATCAGCTAAAACAAAGGTGGAATGGAGTCCCTGGACATGCCCAGCAGAGCTTCCTGTCCTCGCAAATTTAATTTCTCAGAATTAGTTTCCCCTTAACTAAAAGATTAAAATAGCATTAAAACCTACCTTAAACCAATGGAGAACAATTTTAAAGTATATTTTAGTTGAACTGGACACCTGCTTTGGGTATAAATGCCAAGTGGATTTCTTTTCAAATGACTTCAGTTCATTGCAAAATGTCTGAGCACATAAGGAATTTTGAGAATTTTACTATGCAAATAATAATCACTTAAAATGGCCTCTGAAATGTCAAATCTGCTTCACACTAAGGATTGGAAATTTGAAAAATAAATACAGGTTTCACATCCATAGGAAGGCTCTGGAAATAAATATGATTCTATTCTATATGATTGCTATATATATAAAATACTCCAGAGAAATATGAAAGTAGAATATAATGACCAACATTATAACATGATATAAGCACTTACGAATTTCTATCTCAGCATGCTTATTTAACATTATTTTGGATTAGATTTAGAAAGAAATGGACAACTTATTATATTAGAAAGGCAACCTGAAAGTTAATGCCTAAAAGCATAGATAGAGTTAGTCTTCCTCCCCGCTCCAGTTGTCTCTCTATGTGTGAAAGAAACTAAAACAGTCAGTGACACCACAGCCAGGCTCACGGAGAAGGTTCAGCTGGCAGATTTAATAAAGCTTACCATGGGGTTGGTTTCTCCAGTTTAATGGGACTTCTACTAAAGAATCACCCATCAGGTCTGTGAAGATTAAGGATAAAAAATTCTCCCAGGAGTAGCTTTCTAGTGGCCAAATTGGCATCCATTAACGAAAGCATCAAAATTAGGTTGACTTTATACGTAGTTAAGACGACGTCATTTTTTTCTATAGTTAATAATGGAAATGTTCAAGGAGTCAATTACATTATATTTACTAGCAATAGTGGATTTGTCTAAATAAGTCTCACCTCAAGGTTGGTAAGGGGGTGGGTGGGGAAAAATTGTTGTCCTGCTCTAACTGGGAGGAATTGGGGAGCAGGTTCTAAATCACTCTTATCACTGTTTCAGTATCCCAAAATATTATAGATGGACGGAGCAAGAAACAAGAGAATTTTTTCTTCTTTTTTATCTTGCCAGGTAAAAGCCAGAAGACTATAAGAATATAACTAGAGGGAAAGGAGAGATATTTTTGAGCATTCTTTCATTTCCTGTGAAGAGTGGCATTAATGGTGGGGTTTTTTGTTTTGGTTTTTTAGAAACAGGTTCTAGACGTTGTCATATCGCCATCTTGACAAAGTCTCTGCTAAATCACTTCGTAGTGAAAAAGGTGTAAAATTGTCTTGACATTGAAAAATGTAACACCTTATTTTGACTACAGATTAAACTAGTTAAGTGATTGTGAAATCAGCTAAAGCAAAATAAAAAAGAAACATTATTGTATGAACAAATCTAAGGAATATAATTTAGTTAAGTATTTATTAAAAAACAGTATATCATGACAGTTTTGTCCTCTTTTTAGAATTAATCTTCTCTGGCAAAATGTTTCCCACTTTTCATTTAGAAATACGTAATCTTGATTAAATTGTTTTATTCAAATAAAATAAAATAACTAATAACATAATTTTACTCAGTTAATTTTCACAAAATTCTGAATTTTAAGGCTGCCTCAATTATTTTAGTGACATATTTACTTCTTGGCAACAAACTTAGTAACAAACTGTATGAATGTAGAAAATATAAAAGGCTTGGCAAGTACAATAATTCTTATATTATTACATAAGTGTTGTAATTTTGTATTAGAATACTAATTTACTAAATTGGTAGATTATAGCTAAAAAAATCATTCATACCTTTCTCCAGAACATGTTTAGTCTGTCAAAGATCAGTCTTCCAAAATTAAGATATTTTCAGTGAATATTAAATATACCTTTTATTCAAGATAATGTAGTAAACCACACTGAGAAACAGAAAAAAAAATTTAAATAATGTGATTGGTTTTTTCTTTTAAATTGCGAAAGTAACATATCAAAACTAGTAATAATACAGAAAAGAAAACAATCATATAATCCCGTTATACCTGCACACTGCATTTATTACTGCTTATTCAGTTTTGAACTGTGCTTATATGTATATTTTAGACATCAAATATATATATCCATAATAATAGTATATATATGACTTGGTTTGCATTTTTTTCACCTACCATTTATTTCATATGCTTTCCATGTTCTAATGCCATTAGTAATGATTGCATACTTACTATCTATTCAAAATTAGTCTTTGCCTTTTTAACTAAAATTTCCATGATTCTCAAAAAGTAGAATGATGATTTCTAGTAGTGTGTATGCAACTGCAGTCCCTCGATATTCTAACTATAAATCACAATATAGTATCATTCATATTCCTGTGGTTGTGATTTGGTCAGATTTTCATCCTTTTTTCCTGATGCATATACTATGCATATCCTTAATTTTAGGGATAATAAAATCACAGAGCTTAAATGATTTCTTATGTCTTCCAGGAAATAAGAGGTACAGCTAAGTTTTAGAACAGGGAAGGCTTAATTCTAGTCATTCTATATGTGTCATTTCTGTCATACAGTTATGGAGTGGTCACTTTGTGAGACTTGGTGTCCTCCTGGCTGGATAGCAAAATAATTTGAAAGACCAACATTCTTCTCATTACATAGAAGTGATTTATTCCACAAAAGTAAGGGAGTGGCCCATTGGTTCTGTGGCCCCAGCGAGCAGGCGAGGCTCAGGTTAAGTACGGCGTGGTTTGAGTGCTTAGTACATTGGCAGGCCATGGCTGAGAAATAGCGGCAGCAAAGGGCAAGACAAGGTTCAGTGGGCTTGTCATCACAGAGAAGTATTTAGAAAGGAGGTGAGGATATGCAGGGCAAGAAGCTGAAGGGAGGGTGCCTTATTTTACCAGCTGGGCAGCTTTAAAAGTCTGAGCCTCCATTTTCTCAGCTGGGAATAATTTCAATAATAGTTCCTTCACTTAATGGTTATGGGATTCAATAACTTTATACTTGGAGGTCCTTACTGGAGTCTCTAGCACATAAAAAAAAAAAAAATGTTCATTGTTATTGTTGTTGATAGTATTCTTCAGCCAACTTAAGAGCCAATCTGGGGCTGTACACCGACCATCAGAAGCCAGGAGGTCTGTTTAAGGACACCTGAGGAGAAGCACAGGCATGCCCCAAGAGAGAAAAGGCCATTCATCACAGAAGACACTAGGAATCAAGATGTGATGACAAAGGAGTTACAAAGAAGGAGAGAAAGGAGCAGGTGACAGGGACAGAGACCCAATCAGTTCTGTCAGTTGGCAGCCATGCTCTGTGCTTCTGATTCTGCTCCCTTTGAGTGAAGGTACCAGAGGCCGCTCTCCCAGTCGCGGAGTAGGACAGTTCTAACACCCTGTGTATGGAACAGCTCTCTTTTGTTTTGTAAACAATACCTTTAAAAAGAAATCTTTGGATTTGTAATAGTCTTATTAGTGCCTAAAGAAAATATATACATGCTCTATAACAAATTGTGAGAGTAAGACCTTTCATATTTTAAAGTAAAACTCTTTGAAGACAAAAGCAGAAATAAAAAAGAAAAACACCAATAGACATGACTACATTAATATTAACCTCTTTTAAATGTGAGAAAACATCATGAAAAAATTAAAAGGCAAAGAGCAAACTGGGGCATGCATTGTAACATAAAGGGTTAAAGGGTTACTATCGTGTGTAAAAAGACTTAGAAAACAGTTTTCAAAAATGAATAATCCAGTAGAAAATAAATAGCTTCAAGGACAAAAATAATTTTTTTTAATTTTCAGTGGCTAAAATGCGTAGACAGGAACTTCCGGTCAAGATGGCGGCGTAGGTAAACGCGGTATCGCGTCCTCCCACAACCACATCAAAGTTACAACTAAAATACAGAACAACCATCATTCAAAACCGCCTGAAATCAAGCTGAATGGAAGTCCTACAACTACGGAATTAAAGCAGCAGCCACATCCAGACTGGTAGGAGGGGCGGCGGCGGCTGCAGAGGCGGGACAGGCTGGTCCCACATCCACGTGTGGCGGATAAAAATCTGGAAGATACATGTGCTGGGAAGGCCCTACCTGAGGACTGAGGGGTCCCCGTCCCACACCAGGTGTGCCGCTCAGGGTTCCAGCGCCAGGAAGAGAAGTCCCCATAACTTCTGGCTGGAAAAACCAGCAGGAACTGAGGCTCAGGGAGGCTGAAGCGGCTGGAGCCCCAGGCAGCTCCCTAAAGGGCCCGCACAGGGACTTATCGGACTCTCTCCCTCTAAGCTTGGAGGGGAGGCCACTCGAGGGGCACCAGAGACACACAGGGAAGCACTGAGCTGTTTGGCACTGGAGCGAGGGCTGGAGAGGGGGCTTTCTCTGGGACAAACCTGCTGTCAGAGGCCTTTGTTCCTTTGGTGAGCCCTTCCCTGGGGCGGCAGAAGGCCACCATATCTGGGACTCCAGCAACCTGGCTCACACTGGTGACTCCCTGAGGCCCTGCCCCACCCAACTTTCAGGCCCACCCAAGCTGTTGCCAGTTGCTTAATCATAGGATTGGCCTGTCTTGGATCCTGCTTCAGGTTTTCCTAAATTCTTTCAAACAAGCAGCATCTGGTCTCAGCTAGCCCCATACCTCTCCTTAAGTAATACACTGAAACAAACACAGGGAGGCAGCCAAAATGAGGGGACAAAGAAACAGGTCCCAAATGAAAGAACAGAACAAAACCCCAAGAAAAGAACTAAGCGAAATGGAGATAAGCAACCTAACATATGCTGAGTTCAAAATACTGCTTATAAGGATGCTCAATGAACTTAGTGAGAACCTCAGTGAACTTAGTGAGGGCCTCAAGAGCATAAAAAAGGACCAGTCAGAAATCATGGATGCACAGTTAGAATTGAAGGAACAAACCATCAATTTGGAATATAAGGAAGCAAAAAATCCCCAATCAGAACAGCAAAAAGAAAAAGGAATCCAAAAAAATGAGGATAGTGTAAGGAGCCTCTGGGACAACTTCAAGCGTGCCAACATTCACATCTTGGGGGTGCCGGAAGGAGAAGAGAGAGAACAAGAAATTGAAAACCTGTTTGAAACAATAATGGCAGAGAACTTTGTTAACTTGGTGAAGGAAAGAGAGATACAAGTCCAGGAAGCACAGAGTGCCCCAAACAAGATGAACCCCAAGAGGCCAACACCAAGACACATCATCATCAAAATGCAAAAGGTTCAAGACAAGGAGAGAATCTTAAAAGCAGCAAGACAAAGGCAGCTAGTTACCTACAAGGGAGCTCCCATAAGGCTGTCAGCTGATTTCTCAAAAGAAACTTTGCAGGCCAGAAGGGAGTGGCAAGAAATATTCACAGTGATGAAAAGCAAGAACCTACAACCAAGATTACTCTATCCTGCAAAGCTGTCATTTAGAATCGATGGCCATATAAAGACTTTCCCAGACAAGAGAAAGTTAAAGGAGTTCATCACCACCAAACCGTTATATGAAATGATGAAGGGTCTTTTTGAAGAAAAAGATAAAATATATGAACAAACAAAATGGCAATGAATACATATCTATCGGCAATGGAATCTACAAACAAAATGAACAGGTAGAAAAGAAACATTCTCATAGATACAGAGAACATTTTGTTGGTTGCCAGTTGGGAGGGGGGTTGGGGGAATGGGTGAAAAGGGTGAAGGGATTAAGAAGTACAAATTCATTGCTAGACTGACAAACCTCAAAGGGAAAGGGGTTGGGGGAGGGGGGGAAGAAATAAACCAAAGAACTTATATGCATAACCAGTGGACACAGACAATAGTGTGGGAAAAGGCGGGAGGGGGGCGGGAGCAGGGAGGGTAATGGAGGAAAAATGTGGAACATCTGTAATACATTTTACATTCAACAATAAAGATTTAAAAATAAATAAATAAAATAAAATAAAATAAAATAAAATGCATAGACAAAAATGTTCAACCTGAGCAACAAAGATCCACGAATATAAAAACTTTCAAATTATCAGAAAAATAAAAATATGCACATGTATATAATCTAATTTTAGATATGGACAAAGGAGCAGTCATATTTGCTAGTAGAATATAATACTAAATAATATTCTGGAGCACAATTTGATAAAATGTAACAAAGCTCTTTAAATATCTAAAAACTTACTCTAGAATATCTGAAACAATAAATACAGATGTTCTGAGAGATTTAAGTACAAACATAATCTCATATTTTTGTGCACTAGAAAAGTGTAAAGAAGTAAATGCTTACTGATAAGGGATTAATAAAAAATAGCATATATATTCATTAGATTTGATCTTTTAAGTATTTACTGACATATAAAGATATAAAGATATTCTCAAGTGAAGGGAAAAAAAATAAAGGCCCAACAAAGTAGTTGTTTTTATGGGTAAATTCTATGTAAATGAGTGCCTAGAAAAATATGAAAAAAATAATTTAGCAAGAGATTTTATATATATATATATATGATCTCTTTTTATCTTCACCCAAGGACTTTTTTTTTTGCATTTATCTTGAGATAGAGCAGGAGGGAGAGAGGGAGGAAGAGAAAAAGAAACATCGATGTGAGAGAGACACATTGAGTGGTTGCCACCCACATGACCCCAACTGGGGCCTGGGACAAATTGCAACCAAGATACGTGCCCTTAGTGGGAACTGAACCTGGGCTTCTCTGGCCCGAGGGTCAATGCTCCAACCACTGAGCCAAACCGGCCAGGACAAGATTATATATTTTTAAGTTAACCTTTTTCTTAATTCATGTTTTGCATATTCTCAATATAAATGCAGGTATAGGTATATAGGTTTGTAATGGAGAGAAAGTGTAATATAATGGAAAGTGTAATAGCATGACCTTTGCACAGAGTCACATCAGGCATGAAAGCCAGTTCTACCAAGAAGAATCTTCTTAATCTCTTCAATTATTAGTGTTTTAAAGTCTAATAATAGCATTCACATTACAGAGTCATGTATATATTAAACAAGATAATGCATGTAAAGTGCTTGAGACAATGATTGGCACATGGTGAGTAATCAATAAATATTTGAAGGTTGACTGTGTAGACACTTGATTTGTAAGCGCTTTAAACTTTTGAATATTAGAAAACATGTTTTTAATATCCCTGGAACCTAAAGTAGTATTAAATACAGAGTAGTAGAGTGTGAAATGGAAGGAAGCATAAATGCGTGATATGAGAATATGCTCCTAGTGTCCATACCTGGATCCTTTGGTTTTTCAGGCACTTACCCAAGTTTTCATTTATGACTCTAACTCCAGATTTTTGCTCCATAGTGCTTTTATCTTTATCTGATTCAAGTAATTATTGGTTCTCAGTTTTGATTTCTACCTTGGACTTTGCTTTTTTGCCGAATTACATGTGATATTTGACTAATGTTCATCCAACATAGCAATTTTTGTTTTTCTTTGGAGATATGAGAATAATATTCATTCATTCATTCATTCATTCATTCAGAAGAGAAAGAAATCCTAATAGAAGCTATGCATCAGAAGGATCTTGCCTAGCACTTATCAAGATTAAAAACCATGGTATTCCTTAGGCAGTCAGGCACACATGCAGTGACAAGAACTGGACACACTGTCCAGCACAACCTCGTTCTTGCATAGAGGATGAAACCTCACCCTTGAAAGCTAAGGCATCTACCTGTCCTTGGTTAAACAGTTAATTAATAAGAGAACTGAGTGCAAGCCTACTTATTCCCAGGCCATTGCCCTTTTAACAATATCTTGGAACTTAAAAATAGACACAATGATGCTGAAACATATTGGTTTTGTTTTTAGAATGTATTCCAGTTGACAATATCTAAGGCAAAAGTCAACCCCACATATTTTTTTCTGAAGAAAATAAAACTTAGTTCTACTTTAGAAAGTTGCAATTAACTTGGTAAAAATTTTGTCTCCTATATGCTAAATCAACTTCAATATTGTAGTTCTTATGGGAAGCATATCTTTCAAATCATACATAATCGCATTATGCAATATCAGTGATATATATATATATATATATTTTATCCTCACCAGAGGATATTTTCCCATTTTTTTGTTCAGATAGAGTGGGAAGGAAAGATAGGGAGAAAGAGAGAGAGAAACATCGACGTGAAAGGGACATATCGAGTGGCTGCCACCTGCACAACCCAACCAGGGCTGGGGACAAACTGAAACCGAAGTACGTGCCCTTAGCGGGAATCGAACCCGGGTCTCTCAGGACCGCAGGCCAACGCTCTAACCACTGAACAAAACCGGCCAGGGCAATATCAGTGATATTTTACTGAAATCAAATTATATTCATAAATATTATTTTATATATTTGTTTATACCCCAAAGCAGTATGTCTCCAGCAACAATGAGCTCAAATGACCCTTTTCTAATAGAGAAGAATAAGTTGAAAAAAAGTATATCTTATGAGTTAGAAATTTAGTGGAGAGTATTTCACCAGGGGATGACAGATCATGCTAAATAGAAGAAAAGACATAGCTTTGAAGTGTTGGAGATCTTTTGACATTTTGAAGCCTTTGAAATGGCAGCTAATTCTTAGAGAAAGAATTTTACAGTATGTACTCTGCTCCATCAGAAGGAAATATTGCCCAGCAGCAGTGGCTCAATGGATTGAGTGCAAACCCGTGGACCGAGAGGTCCCAGTTTATGGGTACAGTTCCCAGCAGGGGGAGCCAATTGATGTTTCTCTCTCACACTGATGTTTCCATCTCTCCTTTTCCCTCTAAAAAAATCAATAAAAGCATATTTTTTAAATAAAGGAAATATCTACAATGCTCACTTTAAAACCACTTTTCCTGCGAGTAAAAGAAATAGCCTCTTTATGGTAAGTATAAACATGATACTTTTTTTCTCAATTAAACTGAACCTTCAAGGAGCACTACATAGAGTCACAATAATTGTCTATCTGAATTATAAGTCAAATAGATGAAGACTTGATCTTGATATAAATTCAGGAATAATTGAAATTGATAGCATCTTCCCTTTGACATAAAGAGTGGAATGATTATGATATAAATTATAATCTGCAATGCTGAACATAATTATTTAATTTTCAAATGAGGCTTCAATCAATTCCAAAGCAAGGCCTTACAATAAGGAACATACTGACAACACCTTTAATACTATAGATGATAAACCCAAAGCCAGCTGTGCAATCTATTGAAGAATCTGCTGCCTCCTTTTGGCATCTAATTTTTATTACAGGCACATTTCCTAGAAGCAATTCGTGTCTTATACATAGGGTATAAAAATTTAATGATGTGAACATTACTTTTGATGAAATGTTTTTCTAAATAACATTCATTATCTCATAAGTAAAAAAGTGTATCCACATAGTATATAAATCAAGGTATTCCAGAGAGTATCTATAACATGTCCTATATTCCTTACCTTAGTGATGGTGTCATACCACAAGCTAATCACAAAAATCTCAGTCAGCCTTACACTACTAGTCTATAGTTTCCAGTTCCTAAAAAAAATCTCTCAAATCAAATCATGTCTGCTCCATTTCTACTGCCCTTTCCAATGTTCAGGTTCACATCTTAACTTCTAAAGGTTATGCAATAATACCTTTTCTATTTGCTCTCTCTCTAGGTTCATCCCTTTTATGTCACTTATGATAAATTAGACATAAAAATAGTAAATAATGTGGTTTCTTAACAGAGAAAATGACTTAAATATTTTATTTATTTAGATGTTATTTCAGGCCTAATGTATTTCCATCCTTAATATTTATTTTTCAATTTCTAATGAACAGCTTTTTAAAAATTAAGCCAAACTTAGGCCCGTCAGAAGGAGCCACAGACTGTGGATCACTTTGTAGCTCCAAATAAGTTGCCTAGGACAAGTCACAGGTAGTGTCTGACATTAGCCTGTGCTGGAGTCCCTCCCAAGAGACCCCAGGACAGTATACCTAGTTGCCAGCTTCAGACAACATCAGAACATCATCCAGTTAGCTTTTAAAGTGGCATATCAAAAGGCTGATCTTTGCAGGCACCAGATTGTGCTGAGCAAATTCTGCTTTGTTTGGTCAGCATGTACACAGCAGCTTGTACGCTGTGGTTGGAGTCAACTCTCACAGGCAGTCAGCCTAGTCAGCCTGAGGATCAACCCCAGGTTTGAAAAGGACAATTGCAATCAAGACTCAATTACAATAGGAGGGCCCACAAACCCACTCAAGAGACATTCATGGAGCACCCAGATCCAGATCAGCTGATCCAGAAGACTGTTCCACTGGGTCCTACAGAATATCTACTACATAAGTCTTACTTATCAAGACTGGGAATCATAGCAGATCTATCCAATACATAGAAACAAACACAAAGAAGCAGCCAAAATGGGATGAAAAGACACATGACAAAAATAAAAGAACAGGAGAAATCTCTAGAAAAAGAGCTAAATGAAATGCAGACAAGTGATTTACCAGATACAGAGTTCAAAGAAATGGTTATAAGGATGCTCAAGGAACTTAGTGAGAACTTCAACAAAGAGTTAGAAAGCATTAAAAAGGATATGGAAGCTATATATTAAAAAAAAAAGTCATAAGTAAAAAATACAATATCTGGAATAAAGATTACACTAGATGGAATAAACAGTTGGTTGAATCAAGCAGGGCACAGAATCAGCAATATGAAAGACAAGGTAGCAAAAAACACCCAATCAGAGCAGCACAATTAAACAAGAATTAAAAAATGCGAAGATAGTTTAAAGGATTTTTGGAATATGAAGCATAATAACATCTGCATCATAGGGGTACCAGAGGAGAAGACAGCCCAAAGAATCAAAAACCTACACTTTTTGCTTCGACTTTCATGGCTTCATTCCATCGTGTTTTTTTCCCAGTGATCCCACTTCTAGGAATATACCCTAAGAAGCCTGAAACACCAATCAAAAAGAATATATGTACCCCCATGTTCATAGCAGCACTATTTACAATAGCTAAGATCTGGAAACAGCCCAGGTGTCCATCAGTAGACGAATGTATAAAAAAGTGGTGGTACATATACACAATGGAGTACTATGCAGCTGTAAGAAAGAAAGATCTCTTATCCTTTGAGATGACATGGAGGGACCTGGAAAGTGTTATCCTAAGTGAAACAAGCCAAACAGAGAAAGACAAGTATCATATGATCTCACTTATTTGTGGAATATAATGAACATAACAGTTTGAAGAATGGGGTAGTCCCAGAGACATGGAAGTGGGGTACAGACTGACAATCCTCAGAAGAGGGGATCATGGGGGAGAGATACACCACAGAACTTATATGCATGTGTGCTTGAATAATGGACATGAACACCAAAGCTGGGGACAGGGTGGGGAGGGTGGTGGTGGGGGGAACCAGTGGGGGGAAAAGGAGAAACATCTGTAACAAAAATAAATAAATTACATAAATAAATAAATAAATAAATAAATAAATAAATAAATAATAAATATAAGGATATGAGAAAAAAAAAGAAGAAAATAATGAAAATCAGAGCATAAATAAATGACATAAAGACTTAAAAAAAAAAAAAAAGAAAACATAAGTAAAACCACAGATGATTCTTTGAAAAGATAAATAAGATTGACAAACTTTAATTTTTTTTGTAATCAATGTCATCCCAACAAAATCAATAAAATTTTAAAAATAAATAATACAGCCACTTTAAGAAAACCTAGCCAGCCCTGGCCGATTTAGCTGAGCAGTTAGAGCATCGGACAGCAGAACAAAGAGTCACAGTTTCGATTCCAGACAAGGGCATGTACCTCAGTTGTGGTTCATCCCTAGCCCTGGTCAGGGTCATGTGGGAGGCAGCTAGTTGATGTGTCTCTCTCACATTGATGTCTCTCTCTCTCTCTTTCCCTCCCTGCCTCCTACTCTATCTGAAGATAAATGAAAAAATATCTTCGAGTGAGGATTAAAAAAAATTAGCCAAACTTTAGCACATATATAATTAATTCATAAACATACACCCACACAAAACCAAACATTTCGACAGCAGAACTGAACATATTAGGGTTTCCAGTTAAGAACCATATGAATTCGCCCTGGCAGGTTTGGCCCAGTGGTTGGAGTGTCAGCCTGCAGACCAGAATACTGGGTTCGGTTCCTGCTAGGGGCACATAACAAAAAAAAAAAAAAAAGAACCATATGAATTCAACTAGAATAATTTCTACTGGTAGTTAACTGAAGTAATGGGTATTTTAATATATCAAATAAATTATTCCCAGAACACATCTTTTAAGCCTAAGTATCAAAAATTCTAAGAAGTAGTATTTAAAATGTATCTCTAATAAAATGATTTTGTCAATAGCAATAACATTCCATTCTTCATTTATTTTATCACTTGGTAAAAATGATTTTAGGAATTAAAATTTCAAGCAGCAAGTACTAATAATGCAATATGTTTTATTAAAATATAATTTTGATAGTTTACTGTGACATATATGTTATGAAAAAAACTGTATTGTTTTCTAACTATTTTTTCAAAAGTGACAAAGATGAAGTTCATTTTTAACCATTGTTCACAGAGCAGCAAGGAACAAGCAGACTTAGTCCACCAAAACAGGCCCCGAAACACCCACTGTGGCTCCTGAAACCCAGGACACACATGTTGAAGACAAACTGGGAAAGGGAAGATTTCCCCCCTGCAAATAGGAATGAGATATTGTAAATTCCTATAGTAATTAGGACAATATATTATTATAGAAATTCTCACACTATAGACTTAAATAATTCATTTTTTATACTGATAGGAAAACACACCCTAGAAAATTGTTCTTATAGCGATGATTATTTTGCTACTGTCATGGTAATTTCATATTGCGTGAGTAGAAATAGATAAAGGGGTAAAAACCCCTGAGATGTTAGAAATCTTTATATAAGAACTTGCGAACAATGAATACCCTGAGAGGTTCACAGTAAAGACACTGCCACTGTGACTGTGAGTGCCGGAGGCCCAGCGCCTGGTCTGCACTGTGATGCCAGGAAGGGAGCCTTCCTCCTCCCACTGTTTATTTACCTGCTCTGCCACAAAGTGACAGGCGTAAGAGGGAGTCTCATTCTGCAGAGAACCAGTACTACTTCCAGGATGCAGAAAACATTCTCAATTTAGAAACTTTACAAACAGTATGTAACTGAGTTGAGTATCAGAGCTTTGCTTGACAACATTTATGTGATGCACCAGTTTACAGGAAATGAAATTTGCTAATGACATGGCTTCCCATAATGCCAAATAAGATTTACAGATGTAAGGTATTTTGTCCAACATATTAAGATCAAGGGAATGGGTTCTAACAGACACTAATATCCTGAACTACCACTACATTGCTTCCTCGGTGAGTTGATACAGAATGTATGCATAATAGCTCTACTTCAAAAGTACCTGGTCTTTATCAACAGACAAAAGTAATCAAACTATCTCAAAGTGGCATTATCACTTATTAGATACAAAATTGCTCAAGTCCTTTTTATTATCAGATAAATTAAAGTACATAAAAGAAATGCTTTTGCTTAGTTTCTCCATCCTAAATAGAAGGACTTAAGAAATGTTTATTATTTTGACTTGGTAATTCTGCAAAGTACATATGACATCAGGCTTATTTTTCAATGGGTGAAAATTAAGACAGTACAAAAAATACAGAACTTTCATGAGAAGTATCATAAATTATTTCTGAAAAAGAAAGGGAACAATATCCAATGTGTGCTCTATTTGAGAGGCACTATAAATTATTAAAGATAAACAGTTTAAAATTATGAAGGTGATATTGTTACCCCACATATTCATAATGTTAAAGATATACAGGGACTTGAATAAGAAGGGAGCCTTATATGTCATAATTTCAGTAATAGACTATAGTTAACAGATTCTGTAGGTTGAACCTAGATTTTCTAGCTATAGTTCACTATGGGGTGAGTGAAGTGTAGTTCCACAATTAGTTCTTAAAGACTTTATAACCTCTAGGTGAAAAGCCAAAAAAATAAAATAAAAAAGAAGAAGCCTTTAGCTCCGGAAGCACTGAAAGTACTGAATCCCTGATATGTGAGAAAATTATAGGGTCTCAGAAATGATAGAGGTTTAGGGGAAATAGAGGGAAGTTTCCCTAAGACAATAAAGGTTAGAAAGAACTACCAAGTTTTTCTATAGGACAGTTCACAGAACAGCATTTTGTATGACACATGACATCAATCAGTTTCTTACCAACAGTTTTCATTTTCATAATGGGAGTGGTATGGTGTGGTAGAAGGAACAGTGGACTAGAAAATAGTCACAGGTCTAAATAAAAGTATGACCCTGAACATATTACTCATATCTTTCCCTGGGCCTTGGCTTCCTCATTTGACACAGATTGCATTGGATTAAAGTTCACTGTAACTTGAAAAAAATATAAATATCTGTAATTTTTAAATGTAATATAATGCTCATTTGTTTTTACAAATCTTAATTTGAATCTAAGTTTCTAGATTGTGAAACAAGAGAGACATACCATATCATGTCTCTCTTCATTCTCCTTTTAGTAATTCATTAATTCATTCAATAGTATTGACCACCTGTTAATGATTATTCTAACATCTGTGTTGATATACTATAGGAAGCAAAGTGGAATCAGGGAGACCTATAAGGAGACTACAGTTGTCCCTTGCCACGCCATGCTTTGACTTCCGTGGCTTCACTCTACCATGTTTTTTTCAAATACTATACTATACTATACTATACTATACTATACTATACTATACTATACTATACTAATTGAAAAACCAGGATAGAGTGAAGCCACAAAGTGGAAGCGCGAAGTGGCGAGGGACCACTGTATATAAATAAAGAATACTACAGCGATAAACGAGGGCCGACTGTATAGCTGTACTCTGGGCTTGAACCAGGATGTTAGTAGCAGAGGTGATGATAAAATGGTCAGATTCTAGATGAGTTCTAAAGGTACGGCTAAGATTGACTAGAAAACTGAATGCGGGGTAATGAGAAAGAAAACAGGAAGGAAGGAAGGAAGGAAGGAAGGAAGGAAGGGAGAGAGGGAGGGAGGGAGGGAGGGAGGGAGGGAGGGAGGGAGGGAGGGAGGGAGGGAGGGAATAGAAAGAAGGAGAGAAGTAAGGCAGAGGAAGAAACAGGATGTTAGTATAATTTCAATTTCTACAATCCCAACCCTTCCCATCTAAAGATAAATGTATTTTTCCTTTTCAAGTTTGCAATATAGTGACAGTTTTTTGTTTTATGATTTTTTTGTTTGTTTTATAATATTGAACTAATGCTCCATAGCAAACTTTTAAGCTAAAAATTAGTTTAAAAAATTTTTTCCATTGCCCTGGCCAGTGTTGCTCAGTGGGTTAGGGCATTAGCTGGTGCACCAAATGGCCATGTGTTCATTCCAGGTCAAGGGCTGCAGGTTCAATCCCTGGTGGATTTGAGTCATGCGGGAGGCAACCAATAGATGTGTCTCACATTGATATATCTCTCTTTCTCTCCCCTCTCTCCCTTCCACTTTCTCTGAAAAAAAAAAAAAAAAAAAATCAATGGGAAAAATATCCTCAGGTGAGAATTAACAGAACAAAACCAAACCAAAAAAAGGGCTTTTCCCTGATATAATTTCTTTGATCATGCCAATCCTAACTGTGAACATCATAGTTTGAATGCCTTTAATTGACCGCATCTTTTCCTTTCAATTTTAAAACACTTCAAGTCTTTTTAAATTTGCTAAGTTGTATTACTGCTATTCCATATTCCATTTACTTTCAATGACCAAATATCCACCCTCCTTCCTTTACACCTGCTGGCCTGCCTCTGTCAAACTTTAATCAGAAACACGGATGGGCAAGCACCTGCCTCCCTCAGACCCACACAGTCACCACAGCCCTGATCACACTGCTTTGACATTTCTTGTCACTCTTTCTGCCCCATAGTTCTCGTGGTCAAAGTTGACCTTCAGTTTTGAGAGGCTTCCACTTGAAGCATTTCCTTACTTATCTGAGACCCCATTTTGCAAACATTAACAACAGAGCTGCTCTAACCCCTGTCTCAGGGGGCACGGGGCCCACTACAAATGTACAGAGAAGTGCAGACGGCGACAGACAAAGCTGACAGCTCCTGAGTACATCACGGGAGACAAATAGCCATGGCTTCCCATCTGTTAACACGCTCATATTTACCTCGGTCCCCACATGGGCTTCTCTTTACTTTCCCCTCCCACTGGCAAGCTCAGCAGGCAGTGGGTGGTCGCGTCTATTTCCATCTTGTAAGAGCTCTGGAGCCCTGCTTTCTAAACAGCGTGATATCACAAAGACAATTGCCAAGGACGTGTTCCAGCCCCCAAGAAGCCTTCCAGTCTTCCCAGTGCTCAGCAATTTGTAGTTTAACTGCTCATATTGGTGACAAGTGTCTGTGGATGTCAAAACCCTTGAGATGCAAGTTTCTCTAAGCAGCAGCTGTGTCATTCTTGTTTTCGTTGTTTAAAAAATAATTTAAAAAGAACAAAAATTGGCCCTGGCCGGTTTGGCTCAGCGGTTAGAGCGTCGGCCTGCGGCCCTGAGAGACCCAGGTTCGGTTCTTGCTAAGGGCGCGTACCTTGGTTGCAGTTTGTCCCCGGCCCTGGTCGGTCGGTCGTGCGGGTGGCAGCCACTCGATGTGTTCCTTTCACATCGATGTTTCTTTCTGTCTCTCTGTTCCTCTCTCTCCCTCCCACTCTACCTGAACAAAAAAATGGGAAAATGTCCTCGGGTGAGGATAAAAAAAAAAAAAAAAAAAAAAAAATTGTCTAATTATTTGAATAAAATACATTAAAAGGTACAAAACAAAAACCTCAAAATGAAATGTATATGGGTATGTCTCTCTATATTTTTGAGTTAACTATTGTTTTTTTTTTAACTATTTGTTTTTTATTTTGGTTTTTATTGTTCATTTTTTTAGAGAGCGAGGAAGGGAGAGAGATAGAAACATCGATGAGAGAGAACACCGATTGCCCACCTCCTGCATGCCTCCCACTGGGGATTTGGCCCACAACCCAGGCATGTGCCCTGACCGGGAATCCAACCGGTGACCTCTTGGTGCATGGGTGGATGCTCAATGACTGAGTCACACTGGCCAGGCTATTGTTTTTAAGAAAGTTTCAGCTTTGTTATATCAAGCCACATCATAATTATGATATAAAAATTATGGGCCAGGAATTAAAAATACATATTTATTTATATATTTCTAAAGAATCTACATTTAAAAACGCAATTAGATGTGAACAAAACATGTTTGTTTTCAGTGGCATACAACTTAGGAGTATATTTCATATACTTCCAAAATAAAGTATAATGTTTTAGTCCATCCAGTAGAGCAGCTTTTGGTGGCAACTGGAATCATTCATAAATTAATGTTTATGAGCAGAGGAGTCTTGCTTGAGAAACTTGCCAAAATATTTGTTCATTTTAAGGGGGGTTTAATAACAAAGTTTTCTTCAAATTGCCAATGAATGCAAGATTATTTGTTAATTTTGCTCTCCTGCTTGGTGTTAAATTCATGGAGATTTCTGCAGTGAAACAGTTTTTCGGATTTGACATGGGGATAACAACTTAACACTGAAGCTATTTTTTCCTTTATCTCTCTAATGTGTAAAAGTGTCTGAGAAAGTCCACACAGTCACCAATTCACATTAGAAACACAAAACTCTCTGTGTTTACAAATATACCAAGAAAAATAATTGCTCATTTTGAATGTCGAATGATCAATCACTAATTTTATCTCAATCATCTCTTCCTCAGGCAAACCTTGGGAAAACAAACAGCATCACAGTGTGTGCTCAGTGCAAGAAGCTTTATGTAACACTGCTTTATCCAAATCCTCCCGAGAGATGTTCAAATATAGCAACATTGCTGCAGATGATCCCAAGAGACATCTAGTAGATTACATTCAATCAGATACAAGGCTAGACCATCTAGGAAAGACTTTCAGGAGACTTAGTATTTTTCCATAATGAAGAATAGGGCAATATATTATCAACACTTACACCTTGAGTAGGTTAATAAATATTTCTGAGTCTCTGATTTGTCATTCATGAAACAAAAATTATACAACATAATCCACAAAGTTGTATGAGTTGAATGAAATAACTAACAAATGTGGCACAGAGAAGACTCACAATAAATGAAAACTTTCATTATCACTCTTAATTAAATATTCATGGTTGTGAATATTCACACTCACTTAGCACTTAGATCTGTTATCATGTCATCTAAATGCCCTCTTCAGAGTGTGAAAATGAAGAAGAATATCAGATAGTTATTTGAGCCTGACATTGCTTAAGGTTATTTTTACATTTACTGTTTGCTTTTTTCTAAACTTAGAAACAGTACCATAAATAGAAAACACATAACCCTTCACTTGTTGTTTCATAAATCTGGATGAATTGATAATTAACTTTTTTTCCTAGCTTTTTAAATAATTCTCTCACTCAGTTTTGGCAATGCCTTAGATAGGTCCATTATAAGAATCCAATTTGCACTGTTTTTCAAAAAATAAATTAGATTTTAAATTACCACGTATATTTTCATATATCATATAAAGATTTTCTTATCCATGGAGCATTGCTAAAAAATAAAAATAAAATTATCAGTGGGCTAGAAAGTTGGTTTGAATGAAGTTGTCTTCGTCACTTTGTAGGAATTATTTAAAGCAATGGAGCCCTGGGGTTCTCTGAACTGTCTCCATGCTCCGGGATGCTCATTCTCTACCCTTGTGCACTCTAAGTATAAATGCAGATTTCAGTGAATCCAGTAGGTCACCCTATGAGCTGTCTAGTCAGTCAGATGCATGAATTGACGTGAGATTTCAAATCAAGACAGACTGTACTTAGGCCAGAGAAGGAATGCAACCCCTTAAATTTCAAAACTACAGTAAGTAAAATATTTTCACACAGCCAACTTTTGCAAAGCAAGTGGCATAAGCTGAGTAGTTGCTTTGCCCAATGAGCAGACTGGTCTGTGCATTTTTAAATTTTTCCAGCTTTATTGAGATATAATTGATATACAACACTGTGAAAGTATAAGGTGTACAATGTGATAATTTGATATATTGCAAAATAGTTAAAACCAAAAGCTTAACAAACACCTTACATAATTACCATTATTTGTGTTTAGTGAAAACATTTGAGAGCAACCTTTAAGTCTATTAAACATATTGCCAACTATTGTCACCATGGCCTGTGCATTCTGATCATAGATCAAATTCAAGAAAATCATTCTGCCCTTTACATCTGTCTCCTCTAATTTCATTACTTTACATGTGTGCTTTGTGAAGGGTTTAAAGACTTCTAACGATGCACCTGAAAATGCATGATACTCCTTTTATAAAGTTAAATATATACTAATAAATTAATACTATATGAAAAAGAATAAGAGAAAAATGAACATTGGGAGGAAATGAAATGAGAGAGGACCCTCATAACTACAACTAGGTAATGGATGAGGCCCCAGTTTTCATTTAGTGTGGATAGTGAGTGCTTTTTAGAGATGTATAAGTAAACGATAAATAAGTAAATCAAGCCATGCATGGAACAATATTGAAAATATGTATGAACCAAGGACAATAATTCACTTCTATACAACATAGGTTGACTAGGAAAATAAAGAAAAAAATGTGCCATGAGAAACACATATCCTAACCGGCTAAAATAGACAAATGCCTCTTGTTTCTCCTCTTAGCTAATTAGAGGTGCCCTTCATATCAAAGATAGGACAAAGTTATGATCTGATAGTTGACCAAACAATTAGAAAATATGACTTTTTTTGTGCATTATTCTGAATACTCTTTGTTATGCTTTCTAGACCTGGTATTTATTCTGATGTAGGTTTAGCTAAAATTATATCTAGATATGTGGACAACTGGAGTTCCTTGTTATGCTATAATAATTTTGAGGACAGATAGGATCTAATAACATAAATGGTTAAAGAGAAACTAATACTGTAATGCTAAAAGAAAAAAATCTTAGGACTATAATCTTAACAAGTACTTGCATTTAGAAAACTTACCACATTTTAAATAATATTCTTTCCAAAGTGTAATGGAATTCATCAAATAATAATTTTATATTCAATTCATAATCATCTCTTATTGGCATAGCTTTAAGGGCTGACCTATTTACTAAATTGAACAAGCCTTTCAGGTTTTGCTTTATCCCTGAACATCTTACCGCCAAAACTGACAACAAAATTAGTTGAAAAGAAAAAACAAGAGATTTTTCTAAATGCTACTCATTTTGGGTTATCATTTTTACCCTCTGCTGCCCTGCATTTGGTGGAAGGCACAATGGGTAGTAAATTGCCTAAACAGGAGCAGAAAGGCCTAAACACTGTTATTCCAAAGAGCATTTGCCATACACAACATTTGCATAATATAATTTTTTTAAATGTTTTCATTTTTTAAAACATTTTTTCTATTAATTTCAGAGAGGGAGAGAGAGAGAAAAACATCGATGAGAAAAACATCAACTGGTCGCCTCCTGCATGCCCCCCACTGGGGATTGGGCCCACAACCTGGGCATGTGCCCTGACCGGGAATGGAACCAGTGACCAGGCCGGGAATACACTTTAATTTAAAAATTTTTTGTTAATAGTTTTTATCCAATAAAAATGTAGTAAGCCTGCAAACAGCACAATCTCCATCCTATAAAGAAAAAACTGCAACAAATAAAGACTGTCGAAGTCATAGGGGTGTTCAGTGGAAGAGGTGGGTAGCGCCAGGTTCTCTCCACATCTTCTCAAGTTCATTGTACCTTCAGCTCCTTTGCTCCATGGGGTAGGCTTTTCTTTCTTACCTAGCTCAAGCTAATCATCAGTATTCCTCGACAATTTACTGGGTTACTTTCCGAAGACTACACATCTTTCAAGCTCAGAAACTGCTCCGCAGTTTTCACTCTCATCCATTTGTGTGGAAAGTTTTTTCTATGGGGATTCTAACAAAGAATGATTATGTGCACCTCCTTTTAATTTGAAAATGAAAATGAGGCACTGAAGGATGCCTTAATGAGAAATAGCATTGTCAACAGCAGGATAAATCCTAAATGAATGCCTGCAATGAGACTAGTGCATCATTTTGCTCACAAACTATGTAGAAAGTGTAACTCTTGAGGTTAGTTAATAAGAAATGTTTTTTTATTTAATTTAGTTCCTGGGCTTGTTACTGTTATTTATACAAAATTATTTTCCTAGTGATTTTTCTACAAAATCACTTTTGTAGAAAACCTGAATGCCCGGCCGGTGTGGCTCAGTGGTTGAGCGTTGGCCCGTGCACCAAGAGGTCGCCGGTTTGATTCCTGGTCACGGCACATGCCCAGGTTGTGGGCCCGATCCCCAGTGCGGGGCATGCAGGCGGTGGCCAATCGATGTTCTCTCTTCAATGTTTCTCTCTCTCTCTCCTTCTCCCTTCCTCTCTCTCTAAAATCAATAAAGAAAGAAAAAAAAGAAAAGAAAACTTGAACTCTACTGACTATCCTAACAACAGTGTGTATATACAGAGAAATCCTCTTCAGTAATTTTAAAACATTTGATATAAAGCAAATACTATCAGGAAAGCTAAAAAAAAAAATGAAAGAGCTGCAAAAAAGAATACATTTTTCTGAGTATTCTGAATACATTTCAAGATAAAGGCTGCTGTTCAATAACTGGTGACTGACAGCAGCATACAATACCTCTTTGAAGACTAAATTAAGCTTTATTTTGAAACCAATTCAGATGGTGTAGTCTGTCTCCTGTACGCATTAACTCAGAAATTGACAAATCTCACTTTCACATTATATGTATTTGTGCGACAAAAAAAAAGAGGTGCTAACAAGCTATAATAGAAGCAACGTTGGAAATGTTGCATTGTAGGATGTTAAGTGAAAGGATATATGGAATAAGAATGTATAAAAGAGAATACTTTGAAAATCTAAAAACATGAGTTAAGTGGTCATGAAGAATATTAGATTAGAGGCAATAAGCAAACACTACCTTGTTCCGGGGACTCTGGAGAATCCCCTCCAAGGATCCTATGGCTCATTGCTAGTCTGAGAGACCTTTTCCCCTTCTTACAAAAACAAGTTGTTAGATTGAGGGCAGGTGCTGCTTCTGGTTATAAGCCACACATGTGCACTATAAGAGAAGAACATTAAAAGTCTTCCTTGTTTAGAAAGTATTTATTATCTGTCTTTATTTGTCTGTTAAAGAACTGAGAGAATGGACCATTGATATTCTGACAGCAGGTAGAGGTATAGAGAGGTGGACAGTGAAGGGGAGCAGTGTATGCCGCCCCAAATATATCACTCTGGCATGTGGATTATTTTGAGTTTTAGGCAATTAAGGCCCAGCAGACTCAAGAAAAACTTTTATCTCTCCCCTAACTTCCTAAAATAACTTAGCTAGGGGACCTCTACTACAAAGAGCTACTACCAGCGGTAATTTCTTTATGTGAAAGACCTACCTGCATGGCAGGGTAAAGTTCTAATTACCATACATCTGCTCGTTTTATCCTCCTGTGAATTACTCTCCCCTGCCTTTGGAAGCCTAGGCCCTGGCCCATTCCTTAGCTCAGGATGGCATGCAAGCCTCAACTGCCCACCTTGCCCTTGAGTCATATCTTTGGGCTCCCATATGTACAAAATTAAATTTGTTTATCTCCTGTTAATCTTTCTAATTTCAATTTAATTATTAGACCAGCCTTCTATTAGAACCTAGAAGGAAAGCAGGAAATATTTTGTCACCCCTACACTCGCTAGATAAACAAATCTAATCACTTTCTAAAGATAAATTAATTTTAGGAAGTAATTATAACAGGATGTTAAGTGGATTTGTTTCTGTTATCCCAGAATTATGACTAAGGCTCACAACTGAACATAAAATTCATATCCTATCTTACATTCCAAAGAGATGTGCAAGAATTCAAAGAGTCAGGACCAAATGCCATGCAGGGTTCACTAAGCAAGGCACAGCCAGCCTCACTATTGCCAAATAGCAATGCAGGGACTCCTCCCCAGAATGTCTTTGAAAATTAATTTTAGACTGTAATAAAGAATAAAAAGCATTTATTTGAGCAAAAAGCGGCTGCAGCCTGGGAGACACAGATCCAGGTAGAAACCTAAATTGTGCTTCCCTGAGACAAAGGGTAAGTCATCCTTTATAGCAAAAGTTCTCACCCAGGTTCTCAATTAGGTCCGTTTAATGTAAACAAGGTATTACAATTGTGCAGTTCTGATTGGATGGGGCTGGTCTCAGTCTGTGGTTGGAAAGATGGAAGTAGGGTTTCCCCAGTGGTTGGCTCCTAAGCATAAATAAATGGGGCATGGTGGGGGAAGCCGAGGGTTCAGTCCAAGGCTTTTCCTGGTCTACAGAGCACATGAGAAATCCCTGTCAGTAAATGTCCACTAGATTCTTATTATTTATAAAATTTGGCCCTGGGTTGGCCATGAGGAATCCATCTTAGCAGATAAATTTCTTCTCAGCATTCACATCAAATGAATCTTTCTTCCTGGGCTCCACAAAGGTCTTCTGAGACATGCAGATTCACAGTGAGAAGGATTCTCTTTTCTCTCTGGGAAGAAGGAGAGAAAGGAACTTTTCCCTACATGATGAAAGGACACCAATGAATCAATCATGAAGATGAAGGTGCTTCCAGGAAGGAGAGGCTACTGTTCAGCACCCAGAATCTCTGCTTAAGCAAGAGACTTGCTAGTCAGCCTAAAGAAGCAGACAGATTTCAGGATGACCAACATGGAGATCGAATGGAGCCCTAAAAGGGTGTAGTTGTTTTGTTTTTTCAGTTGAACTGGTGACTTGGATGTACAGCCATGGTTAAAAAAAAAATTATCTATTTCTCCCCAGGAATACTACCAGGTTGATAAATTTCTACTGTCAATAAATAATGACTTTGGACAATTATTACTTTATGTGTTTATAGATGCTATGTAAGGAGTCTGATTTCAAGAGAAAATCTTAAAGTTATTAATTTTTAAAGAATACAGTAGTCTCTCTTTAAAAAAATTATCTAACAAAAAGTTACCACATTGATAGTGCGATAGTATTTTCATATGTCCTGGCAATATCCATTCAATAAATATATTGTTCTTCTGTTTATTACAATGACATTGTTTACAAGCTAAGTTAGACCAGCAAGTGTGTTTATCTATAGAGTCTCCAGCAATTTGTAACCATTCAAACATTTGCCTTTTGAATCAGGTACCATAAACTAAGTTTCTCTTTCCTTCTAACATTTCCTCAAGCCAAGAACCCCCACTCCCTCAAGTGTATCTGAGTAACTGCACACTTGTTTCCAATTTACATTTACTTTTTTATTTTCCTGTATTAATGTTAATAATATTGACTTTATTATAATGTACCCAATATGCCAGTCCAATTTGCTATGATTTCTGGTTTCAAAGCCAGCACATTAGTGATGAACAGATGGTGATGATCATTCATTCATTCATTCATTCATTCATCTTTTAAAAAAATTTTGTCTCTATCTCTGCACTGTTGTGATTTACAAGAAGTATTTGGTCTTTGTACACAGTTTCTGGTTCCAAGCTCCCAGAACCCTTGACATTTTCTGAGCCATAAGAGCAATGGGAGCTACTTCTGTTAGACTATTTCCTGAAAATGACTCAGAGCCATAGAGTTGAAATGATTATCTTGTTATTCAATACAAGACACTTTCCACCACATGTGGGTTTATGTTAACTAGGCGACCTTAGGTTGGGGCTGGTTTCCAGGAAAGCCAACCACAAAGAAAATATTGAAAGCTTCAGTACCACTCCCTGATTTCTGGGTAGGAGAGAGGGGCTGGAGGTTGAATCAATCATTAATAATTGAATATTTAAACCATCCTGCCTAAAGCCTCCATTAAAACCTAAAAAAGATGGTGTTTGCAGAGCTTCCCGGCTGGTGAACATGTGATGATTTGGGGAGAATGACATGCTTGAAGAGGGCACGGAACCCCCATGTCTTTTCCTACTCACCTCTTCCATTGGGCTGTTCCTGAGTTATATTCTTTATTTATTTATTTATTTATTTATTTATTTATTATCCTCACCCGAGGACATTTTTCCATTTTTTGCACAGATAGAGTGGGAGGGAGAGAGAGGAAGAGAGAGAGAGAGAGAAACATCGATGTGAAAGGGACACATCGAGTGGCTGCCACCCGCACGACCAACCAGGGCCGGGAACAAACTGCAACCGAGGTACATGCCCTTAGCAGGAACCGAACCCGGGTCTCTCCGTACGGCGGGCGGATGCTCTAACCGCTGAGCCAAACCGGCCAGGGCCTGAGTTATATTCTTTTATAATAAACCAATAAAAATGTTTCTCTGAGTTCTGTGAGCCACCCTAGCAAATTAATCAAACCCAGAAAGGGGGTCCTGGAAATATCTAATTTATAGCCAGTAGATAAGAAATACAGATAACAACCTGGACTTGCAATTGGTGCTAAACTCCAAAGAAGGTGTCATTTGAAACTCCAGTCTGTAGCAGTGGGTCAGAAGCGCAGATGGCCATCTGAAGCTTGGGGCCATATGGTAAGTCTGAGCCTTAACCTTGTGGGATCTGATGCTATTTCCAATTGGACAGTGTCAGAATTGAGTTAAATTGCAGAACACACAGCTGGTGTGGAAGTGCTCGCTTGGTGGTATAGAAAGCCCTCCCTCTTCCACATGTTGAAAAATGGTGCTAGAATCCCCTAATCTCCTTTAAGCACTTAAGCACAATGTTCACGCTTGGTTCTTCAGACAATATAAGCATTAATTAGACAGAGATAATGCTCTCAATGAGCTCACAATATGAGTGGTCACAGCATATATGTCCAAAATTATGATGCAGAAAAAATGACAAAAAAGGTAACAGAGAAAATGCTTGATACTTCAGTGGAAGGAAAGATGATTTATGGCTGGTTGGGTTCCTTAATTCATTTCAATAAAGGTTAGATTATACGTGATTTTTTTATTATGGTAGATAAGTTAAAATATAGTCAATTTCAGACCACACTACCTGAGCTTATTTTTAATATTATTCTGATTTTTTCAAAAGCATACAAAAAACTTTTAAAACATGTTCTCAAACCTCATCCAAGACCAATATGAACAATTTATTATATGAACAATAATAAAATTACTTACATGATATTAGATTTATAAATATATATATATTTTAGTTCATAATTCAAGACTAGTCAGCCATCTAAAAGAATCAAAGCAAAAACTTGAATAATATTTACTTTACATGAATCTAGAGAAATTTTGTTTCACTTTCTCATTTTCTCCAAAACTGCAGATGTTTACCTTTTGCTCTTTATATTCTTGAGACAATTTTAAAAACAACTGTACCTTTAATAATATTTTAGTATAAGATCAATATGCTGCAGTGATTGCTCTCATAAATATGGCTTACTAACATTTGTTAATTGAATATTTTAAACTTTCTATGAAATATTTAATATTATGGTCTCAATGTTTTCAGATAAAACTTCTAAAGGGAAGCCAAATATAGAATACGTATGACTCATTCAATTATTTATCCATCTCAGAGAGTTTTTAATAGACATGTATAATATTTTTACATTAAAATGTGTCTTTAACTCTGATATATTAAAATAGGTTTTAAGTATAAATCTAACATTATATCTAAACAAGTAACCTTCATATAGTTTTAAAACTCTACCTGGGAATATTTTCCTATCCCATAGATAATCAATGATAACTCTCAAATGACTATGTGCGTTTTTTGTCATTATCAATGTATATGACATATCCAATGGAACTTATAATTTAAACATTTTAAATATAATCTACAAGGCTCTGGAAAGAAGGCATTAAGCATCCCTTTAAGAGAAAGTTATAGGTGTAGATCACTGTGAACATATGTAATTCAGTTTTATAGAAATCTGTGTAAGGGTGTTACAATAAATTTAGTCTTTCTGTAATTTATTCCATAATGACCATAGTTGGGTGAGTAGCCTACTATTCTGAAATTGTAGCTAATAAATGACCAGTGCTACATTCCCTCAGAGGATCCAGAACAACACTTTTAGAAAGACATTTGGCAATACTGCTATGGTAAATAGCTGCTTTGACTTTAGATACCTCCACAGATAATTGCCTCGTAAATCGTATCAACCAAGATTGAAGTCAGACAACCCTATTTTCAAATACTGTATCCCTATTTACCATCTTCATGGTACTAAGCTATTTTATTTTCTTTATGGCCTTTGTTTTCTGTCTCCAAAATGGAATAGAACTACTATTCCTATGGTCATGGAATGGCATTTGTGATGATTAAATGTTATTTTGTGTCTAATGTAGCAGAGTAACCCTTTGAGTAGTCTTACAGTACATGTAATGAGGATGGTGATCATTCAGTAGGTGTGCTCATGATGTCTTTCTCACCACAGCAGATGCAAGAGAAATGGCACTTCATAAAAGGAACGGAAAAAAACTTGCCTTCAAGAACCCACCAATAAAACATCTGTTAAAGATACACTCTTAAAGTCAAGGAAAAAAACATGGAATTATTTAAATTATTATTAAATGCACTGGAATTGGTGTTACCACAGTAGTAAAGCGTATGAAAGAAAGGCACCCTATACTGAGCAAAATAAAAATATTAAGAAACAGACCTGTCAACACTTTCACTGAAAGATAGAAAAATGTAATTTTAATGGGAAGGATTTCAGCACTGTTCAGCATGTAAATACCCTGTGTATCATTACATATTTTGCTCTGAAAACTTAAATTTAAAGAAAAAAGTTTCCTCATTCTTGTTATGACACAACCATTCACACTTAATAAAACCCCAATTTATGATCATGTAACAGGAAAGTAGTCATGCAGGATTTTACTAGTTAACAATTTCACATTTTTTTCTCTTTTGTAGGATATGTTTTCATTGTATCATGTGCTAATATGTTCAGATTTCTCCAAGATAGCTAGTGCTAGCCCATTTTTAAAACCAACAATGTATGTTTATTAATTAAGCATATTTCTCCCTAATCATTCTAGCTGGAGCTGATCCATAATGTAATGGAACAAAGTTGCATAAAATGAGCCTGGCTCCCTTCCCACTGACTGGTCTTTGCTAGATTGAGATTCCTTAGGTCTACTGTATAGCACACCCTGGAGGATGGGAGATATCAAGGGGAACTCTTTCTTTAATATCTACAACTTGTATATCTATCTCTGTTCTTGAAAAATAATTAAAATTATTTTACATTTTTGGTTCAATATGCAAATATAGTTTTATCTTCTATTTATGCAGAATTATCACCATTCAATCATATTAGTGCCCTTCTACTTAAAGGCACAAGATACGTAAACTCCATTCTTGTTCTTCTAGGCTAAGAAAGTGTTTTACAGATGTTAAGCAGGTAATTAATTTATTTTAATGAGTACTGCTAGAATCTCAGTGCATTGAACTGCAGCTCCCTAGAACTCTCAGTCTCTATAACCCACAGCTTCTGGCGGCAGAGATGAGCACAGATTGGCTAATTCCAAAGACGATGAGAGGAATAAAAACCACAACAGGAGCAGAAACCACACTTACCTTTTGTACTTCCTAAATCAGAACATCCAGGATCTGCCTTCTGAGAAAAGCCAGTTCATAGGCACTGTAATTCCGTGCCTGAGAATTTACAAATCGATTTTCTTTTTCAGTCAGATCTTATTCAGTCTACTAAAACTGTGCATTCTCTGGTTCTGTGTCCTGGAATTTATCCTTTCCCAGATATCCACAGGGATATATGTGCTTATATTTAACTTGAAGATGAAAGAACATGTGAAATTTATTGTTAAAAAATAAATTTTTCAGGATACTATAGATATTGTTGAAAAATATACCAACACTTGAAGTATTTAAAGTTTTTTTTTTTTTTAAATCTGTAAGTCTACTTCTATTAAATAATCACTTGCAGATGTTCACAAAACAACATGAAAACATATACATGAAAACATGTAATCACACATAAGTCTGAAGCTCAAATAGTTTTGAATTTAGGGCAAAATCTATGTTGTACAAATTTCCTCGTATCCTCCTAATGACTTAACTTCTTGGTTATTCTAAAAGTTCTTACAAAAGTTCAAATAATCCTGTGACTGAAGGACAACTTAATGGCCCAAATTAGTGACAGGAATTCCTTCTCTATGTAGACTATTTTGGATACTACAATTGTAACTAGGAGTCTTCGCTATTTGTTGAGATAAGAAAATTAAGACTACAAAAAAAAAAATAAAGATCAAAATTGATAACTGAAAATATATACTGATTTAGATATTTGAGCTAAACTTTAATAAAAATGACTTCATTAAAAATAAAAATTCAACACCTAGTACCAAGGCTATGTTATCCGGATACTAATTCCATTAGAGGAACCAGAGCTTTTTGGAGAAAGCCAATTTCTGGACTAGAAGAACATACATAAAAGATGAGTCTAGCAAGCATGTAAGTTGCCAGAAACAAGCATATAGGGCTGTATCTGGTCCAAGATGAGATAATTTTAGTATCAAAAGGAATTATGACTACAACTGATCAAACACAACAAATAGTTTAAAATCCATATATTCACAGTGGTATTAACATAAACAAGGTCTCACTTATTCATGGAATGTAATAAACAAATAAACTGATGATCAAAATAGATCCAGACACATGGAAGCAGGAAACAGACTGACAAACCTCAGCGGGAAGGGGGGCGGGAGGGAAGAGGTAAACCAAAGAACTTATATGCATATGTGCATAACCACTGGAAACAGACAACAGTGTGGGAAAAGCAAGAGGAGAGTGGGAGTGGGAGGAGAGGATCAGTGGGGGGAAAAGGAGGGATCATCTGTAATACTTTTAACAATCAAGGAAAAAACTAAAATAAATAAATTAAATTAAATAAGATAAAATCCATATATTCACAATGATATTAACATGAGTTACTAGAACCAAATAAAATTCAAGTTACTTAGAACAAAGTTACTATATTGAAAGTTAGTAAATAAAGAAACTGTGTCAGGATATTCTGGATAATGAGGAAGAGTTTTACTTTAAGATTTCTGCTAAAATATGAAAGAAGTAATAGAATTAGAACATTGATATTTTGCAACCCTTATAAAATAGTAGACTTGGATAATAATTATCAGTGAGTTCTACTATATTAAATATTGATGGGGAATTTATAATACAGAAATAAGGTGAATTTTGGCATCATTATAAGTGGCTTCCTGATATGATCCAGAATGAAAAAATCTGAACTTGAATATGATTAATCCTGTGGATATATGTAATATCCAGTTTATACATAATAAGCGATAGCAGAATAAGTTACATGACACCATGAGAAATTACTCAGTCATCCAAAATGTGCAACATTCTATAAGACAAATGAATCACTTGACAAATCAATGGCATTTATAAAACTAAACAAAAAAGATGGATATGGTCAACTGCAGAATAAAAAAGCCATCACAAATAAGAGTAATGTGTGGATATTGGCTCTGATTTGAACAAATCAACTCCACAAAGATATTTTAAAGTAAAATAAGAAAACCAGAATAGTAACCAGGCATTAGACACCATTAAGGATTTTGTTAGTGTAATAATGGTGTTGAAAGGATTACTGCTTATTATGTAAACTTACTTTTGCCCCACTCTGTATGTATTCCTCCAATGCACATATTCTTCATCTTCCATCATATTTTACATATTATATGACATATATCATATATTATAATATAATATAATGTAGTAGAGTGCAAGAATTGCATTTGTCTTGTTCATGCTGTATCTGAATACCTAGAATGATGACTGCTGCATCATGAAGCACTCAATAAGTGTTTGTTGAATGAATACATTGTGTAACTTAATTAGTTAGGTTATTCAACAGAAGAAATTGAAGATGTAATCAAGACTCTCCCAGCAAACGAAAGCCCAGGCCCAGATGGCTTCACGGGGGAGTTTTACTGAGCATTCAAAGAAGAAATAACACCCATTCTCCTCAAACTATTTCAAAAAATTCAAGAAGAAGGAAGACTTCCAAGCTCGTTTTATGAAGCCAGCATAATTCTATTTCCAAAACTAGAAAAGGACATTACAAGGACAGAAAACTATAGGCCAATATCCCTGATGAACATAGACACCAAAATCCTGAACAAAAAACTAGCAAATCGGATCCAGCAATACACCAAAAAAATTATCTACCATAACCAAGTGGGATTCATCCCAGGGATGCAAGGCTGCTACAATATTCACAAATCAATAAACGTGATACACAACATAAATAAAATGAAGAATAAAAACCAAATGATCATATCAATAGATGCCTAAAAAGCCTTCAACAAAATCCAGCATCCATTTCTGATAAAAATGCTCAGCAATGTGGGAATAGAGGGATCATAGCTCTACATAATAAATGCCATATATGAAAGACCTACAGCCAACATCATACTCAATGGGCAAAAACTAAAAGCATTTCCCTTAAGAACAGGAACAAGGCAAGGATGCCCACTTTTGCCACTCTTATTTAATATAGTACTGGAAGTCTTAACCACAGTAATCAGACAGGAAGAAAAAATAAAAGGGATCCAAATTGGAAAGGAGGAAGTGAAACTGTCATTATTTGCAGATGACATGATACTATACATAGAAAACCCCAAAGACTCCATCAAAAATTTACTAGACTTAATAAATGAATTTGGCAAAGTAGCAGGATACAAAATTAACGTCAAGTAATCGATGACATTCTTATAAACCAATGATGAACTCACAGAAAGAGAAACTAAGAAAACAATCCCATTTATCATTGTGGTAAAAAAAATTAAGATACCTAGGAATAAACTTAACCAAAGAAATAAAGGACCTATTCGCAGAAAACTACAGGTCATTGAAAAAAGAAATAGAGGAAGATATAAAAAAAATGGAAGCACATACCCTGTTCATGGATTGGAATAATTAACATCATTAAAATGTCCATATTACCCAAAGCAATCTATAGATTTAATGCAATCCCCTTCAAATTACCAATGGCATACTTCACAGAATTAGAACAAGTACTTCAAAAGTTCATATGGAACCAAAAAAGACCTCAAATAGCCACAGCAATCTTAAAAAAGAACAAAGTTGGAGGGATCACATTACCAGATTTCAGGTTATATTGCAAAGCCACTGTAATCAAAACAGCCTGGTCCTGGCACAAGAACAGGCATATAGACCAGTGGAATAGAACAGAGAACCCAGAAATGGACCCAAGGCAATATGCTTAATTAATATTTGACAAAGGTGGCAAGAGCACACAGTGGAGTAAGGACAGCCTCTTTAATAAATGGTGTTGGGAAAATTGGGCAGCTACATGCAGAAAAATGAAACTAGACCATCAACTTACACCCTATACAAGAATAAACTCAAAATGGATAAAAGACTTAAATGTGACTTATGAATCCATGAACATCCTATAAGAAACTATAGGCAACAAAATTTCAGACATCATACACAGCAGAGTTTTCACTGATACATCCCCTAAGGCAATAGAAACAAAGGAGAAAATGAACACATGGGACTACATCAAACTCAAAAGCTTCTGCACAGCAAAAGATACAATCATCAAAAAGGAAAGGCAACCCACTGTATGGGAGAGCATAACTGCCCATGATTTATCAGATAAGGAGTTAATTTTCAATATATATATAGAGTGCTCAAACACCTCAACAAAAGGAAGACAAAGAACTCAATTAAAAAATGGGCAGAGGAACTAAATAGACACCTCTCCAAACAGGACATACAAATGGCTAAGAACATTTGAAGAAATGCTCAACATCACTAATCATCAGAGAGATGCAAATAAAAACAACAATGAGGTATCACCTCACACCTGTAAGAAGGGCCGCCATCAACAAATCGTCAAACAACAAGTGTTGGCAAGGGTGTGGAGAAAAGGGGACTCTAGTACACTGCTGGTGGGATTGCAGACTGGTGCAGCCACTATGGAAAACAATATGGTGTTACCTCAAAAAATTGAAAATTGAACTTCCATTTGACCCAGTGATCCCACTTCTGAATGGTGAAACACCAATCAGAAAGAATATAGGTACCCCCATGTTCATAGCAGCACTATTTACAATAACTAAGATCTGGAAACAGCCCAAATGTCCATCAGTAGATGAATGGATAAAAAAGCAGTGGTACATATACACAATGGAGTACTATATCGCTGTAAGAAAGAAAGATCTCTTATCCTTTGAGATGACATGGAAGGACCTGGAAAGTGTTATCCTAAGTGAAACAAGCCAAACAGAGAAAGACAAGTATCATATGAACTCACTTATTTGTGAAATATAATGAACATAACAGTCTGAGGAATGGGGTAGTCCCAATGACGTGGAAGTGGGGTACAAACTGACAATCCCCAGAAGAGGGGGTGGTGGGGGAGAGATAAACCACAGAACTTATATGCATGTATGCATGAACAATAGACATGGACAACAAAGCTGGGGACAGGGCAGGGAGGGGGAGGGAGGGGGGAGTCAGTGGGGGGGGGGGAGGAGAATCATCTGTAACAAAATTTAATTAATAAAAAATTAGTTTGGTTATTAAAACCCATTCTAATAAAAAAAAAAATGCTAAGAAGTTTTATACCATTATTTTCAATATGCAGACTAATCCTGCCCTTATTTTCATGTAAACCCCAGATTTCAACCTACATTACAATCTCTCATAACAGTAAAATAATTAATGGAGGACTGTAATTTGAATTCAAAATCAGAGTCATTTATCAATGGACTAATTCCTAATCCCTAACAAGGCCTTCATTTATTCTATGTATTTCCATTATGTGTTATGTTTACTGACTTTTCGTTCTGTTGAACCTAAGTTTAGAAAAATAATAATCACTTTACTCATGTAATCATTGAATTAATACTGAACAGAAATGATACACAAAGCAAACTATTTTCAGTGGAGTGGGAGAAAATTATTAATAAGATGAAGGTTCTGTTATCTTTGAACAAACAGCTTGTAGGAGAGATCAGGCATGCACTTAAATAACTAATAAAATATAGAAAGTTTTAGTGATGAGAGAGTATAGCCAAAGAACTATGGGAGTTCAGTAGGTTATTATTACCTGAAATAATCAGCATATTCTCTGCTAAATAGCATGTCTGCATTAAGTGATAGGGCAATCAGAGTTTGGATGGCAGAGAAGACATCCAAATAGACTGACCAGCATGAGCAAATGCATAGGGCTGCGGTGATACATAAGATATTGAACAGCCCCGCCGGTGTGGCTCAGTGGATGAGCGCTGACCCATGCACCAAGGGGTCACTGATCGATTCCCCATCAGGGCACCTTCCCAGGTTGTGGACTCAATTCCCAGTGATGGGCATGCAGGAGGTGGTTAATCGATGTTCTCGCTCATTGATGTTTCTCTTTCTCCCTTTCTCTCTCTCTAACATCAATAAAGAAAAATTTTTTTAAAAAAGATAGTGAACAAAAGAAAATGGAAATGAAAGACACAGTTTATTGTCTCCTCAGAAATGTATTTTACCCTTGGCCACCCATCTGGAAACTGTATTTCCCAATGTTGTTTGCAGTTAGATGTGGCCATATGACCAATTTCTTGTCATGACACACAAAGACAAATTCTATATGTAAATTCCTTTTTGATGATTCAAATAAAATTCTTGCCCTGATTGATTTTCCTTGTTTCTATCACTTTATCTTTTTCATGAGCTGGAAATTGTGGCATTTGAATAGGCTTCAAAAACACATGTGAGGAAAACGCTCTTAAATATGGAGCCACGAGAAGGAGGGAACCGAGGTCCTTGGGGAATTTCCTGGAGCAGAGCCAGCCCAGACCTCTGACATCCAGACTTTATGCTATGGCCTTAAATGCCAGGCTGAGCTCAGACTTTTTGTTTACTTGTTTTCATAGTCTTCAGTAGGTAGAGAAAGAAGACATAAAAAATTTCTTTTTTTGGTGGGTTTTTTTGGATACACTTACCTTGTGCCATCACTGTGCTCTTTCTAAGTTATTTCATTATAATTGAGAAGAATTTGCTGGCATTTGGGCTTGATGAACGGAAGTAAGGATAGATAAAAAGATCAAATCAGTTAACATAATAACTGAGGATGTAGAAAAGGAAAACAGAAAGGGGAATTGCAGAGAATGAGGAATTATTGTTATAACAGATTATCTACCTGCAATATTAGGCTAGGAGAAAATAGAGACTGGGCTCTTTTGAATTAGGTAACACAGAATAAAGAAAATAATTTGGAGAGGAAATTATAAAAAGAGTTTATAAAAACATATATTCAGTGATGAGTAAAAATTTCAGAGGAGGAACTGACAAGAAAACAGGAATGAAAAGGAGAAACACCTGCAACAAAAGAAAAGAAAAGAAAGCACGAATGAAACTTTGGTTTAGAAGAAATTTGCGTAAAAATACGTTGAGAAAATAAGCTTAGTATATCACCAATTGTGAAGGGTATACAAAACAGGCCAGATCAGTGAAGCAAGAGGACAGGATTTCACATATCCATGTTTGATCTTTAATAAAAAAAAAAAAAAAGAACTGATAAACCTCTCACTTTAAATTCCTTTCAAGTTGCTATAACATGCTAGCTATAGGTTATCAGACAGCAGAAGAAAGGTTTGAACAGTGATTTCAACTATTCCCTCGTGATAACAGTCATGCATTATTCTCTTAGTGTTCTCCTATATGCCTAAAGGATTTTTTTTCCCAGCTAATACTCACGTGAGTCTTATCTTCATTGTCAGAACTGCCTAAATAATTCATATAAAAATTTTGTTGCTGCCGAGATCCTGTCAGTAACTGAAGAAAACCAAATTCAGGCTTAAGCTCTCTCAGTTTATAGCCTGCGTTGCTCTTTACTCCATTCCAACGCAGAATCAGGGCATTGAAACACTGATTGTAAGGCTAGTGTAGTTCAACTCATCATCATGCTTGGATCCCTCTACACCTCTCTTGACAAGTCTTGCCTCTAGCTAAAGATCACCAGGTACTTCCTATCATGAGAGACACAGATTCCTGTTTTTGAATAGCTCTATTAGGAAGTCTTCCTGATATAGTAGTATAATCATTTCAATCCTCCATAGAAGGCTCCCAAAATGAAGATAATTCATTTTCAATATGATTACAAATACTCATCTCCTATATATCTTTTTTTCAGACTAAGTACTTCCATCCTTAAGCCGTCTCTTGCACAGCTGTTTGCCTGACTTTTACCATTCATTATGAAGCATGCATCTGTATGCTCATATTTTGCAAACACCTAACAGGAATTACAAAGTTAAAAGAGAGTTTGATCAGTGAAGAATAGTAAGACACTGTCCTTTTATCCATTATAATCAATCCACTATTTTAAAACTAGTTCAATATTCTTCTGTCCTCAAACCTTACTAGGGGCCCTTCCTTTATAACAAAATACAATAACAACACAAGAAAGTTAGTCATTTTAAATTATAAACTCTTTAACAATATGCTGCTGTTAGTACGTATGGAGTTAAATTTTTATCTAAGCAAAATATTTTAGTTTTTATTCAATTTCACTTTGATTGATTCATTCTGTTATTCCAACCTGAGAAAATAAGCGCATCCCAACCCCATGCCCAGGTTATTCATCACTGCTTTATCTGTATGCTATCAGCCTCCCTTTGCCTTTTGGAACAAAAGAGTGAAGTCATCATCTAAGTGATGTGAGGACAAATGAAAGCTCCCCAAGAGCTCACCATTGTTATTGCCATAAAATCCAAACTCCTTGCTGCTATAGGTATGTCCTTACCTAAGCAGGTCCTGCCTCTCTGGCCTCACCACATTTTACTTTCCATCAAATATGCCTTCCTTGGACCCTGGCACACTCGGACACATTCCTGCCTGGGGGAATTCGCACTCCATCTGTACTCAGTCTGGAAAGGGAGTGCTTTGTTCCCGTGGTTTAGGTCTCAGCTCAAATGTTATTTTTTTGGTACAGAATTACCTATCTCAGCTAACACAAACAGCCAGCCCCCTACAAGTTATTACTCTTCCATTGTTCGGTCTTAGTTTCTTCATGACAGATATCATTATTTACAGTTTTCTTATTTTCACTGGCTTGTGTCTACCAACCCACCCACACATGTTAGCTCCTTGAAGGTAAAGGCCATGTGTCATCTGTTACTGTACCTTAGATCTTGACCAAACAGGAAGAAGACCCGCAGTAAACAAAGCTCATTAAAATGAATTAGTGAGTGAATGAAGACAACTTATACTATGGAAACTTCATTACTAGTGAAAAAGGAATTGAATTTTGAAAGACTGTACTATAAGGGAGTATCAAATATGTTTAAAGAAGAAAAAGCATTTATAATACAGAAATTATCCATTAAACATTTAAAAAAATACAGTTTAAGTGCAGTTAACAGGTAAAGGGTTTTTGTTTTTATGTCCTTTTTTATTGTTTCAACACTAATGGACCTAAACAGGAGGTATATTTCCTTAAGAACAAAAATGTTTCCACTCACTTATTTGAAATAGTTGAGTACTGCACACAAGGAAGAGAGAGAGGAAATATAGCAAATAAACACAGACCACAGACACACCAACTTGCTTTTAAACCAGAAATATCAGTGCGGCTGGCGAAGCGGCCGGTTTAAGCAGGAGTCTCTTCCTCGCACTGCATATGCGTGAAGAGCCTGAGGGCAGCGAACACAGACCAGCTCTGCAGCTACACGCGTTACGACTCCACATAATCAGGTCTACTTCTCAAAGAAACAGTCTCCTTTTGTTTTACGATGAACACTTGCAGGCCGACATACCACAACTGTTCTAGCGTCTTGAATACATAGTAAGCACAACAATTCACAAATAAGAAAACTGGCTCAGCAGCGTGAAGTCCTTGCCAAGGGCTGTGGAGCTGGTATGTGCTCCTGTTTTCATGGGACATCATAAGAACTACTGAAAATTGCCCTGTGAACACAGGCATATCAACTGATTTATTTGTGGCTTTCTTTCTAAGAGCAGGTAACATATTTGTACACATCAACAAATCGAAATTCAGATGGAAAAAAACAAATAAGTGGACCTGTAAATTTGCCCATTTTAAATCTGATTTCTCTGCATTAGAAAAGTCACTAAAATTTGGGGTATATATATATTAATTTGCCGAATATAAACATTTAATATGGTCTCAATCCAACTATAGTTCAAAATAGCTCATAAAGATTCAAACAGATCCACAGATTAGAAGACTATAAAATCATAAATCAAATTCTCCACTTTACTTACTGAAATGGTGTCAACCTTTCAAGTGCCAAAGATTTGAATGACTTATGAAGAAATGCCTTGTTCTACAGACATCATAAATCTGTCATAGTCTATGCCAAGGTCCAAACTTAACTGCACTTCAACTGTGAAATGCTAATTTAAATCCACAGTTCAATGATTTTGTTAAGAGATGACAGCATAATGTTGGAATTATTGATGTCAGTCTCTCACACAGCAGACGGCCTGCAGAGTCCCTCAAATCCACGCTCTCTCGCTGTGAGGGTGCTGGCCAGCTTTGAGTTGGATGAAAGGATGGGAAGAAAATGGGATTCAGGCTATTACACGCATCTCACATACCTTCTCTTCTAAATTTCACCACTATTCAGAGCTGAACTTTGAATCTCAGTTATATTTCTACACAATGCAATGCAAAATTGACTACATGGCATTCAAGGAACATTTTTAAAATACCGTATATTCTTCCAAAAATTATTATGTAATTTATTTCAAGTACATTTGATAAGCATTGTTTTATCTTGCCTGATTGTGTCTATTCACTCAATGTTTATAGAATGTATATCGTATGTTTATAGTATGTGTACACTTTTTTAAACAAATCTAATGCAAAGTGAGCATTTTATAAAAACAATATTGCTTAAATAGCTGTGTTAATGAAGTGAAGTTTGTATTGAGAGAATATGCTAGTTAGTTGCAAATAGGAAATTTAACAAATGATGAGAAGTATTTGCTCAAATTCTTCAAATATTTATCGAGAACTTGCTATATGCCCGACAGAGCAGTGAATTAAACAGTTATAGTACAGTTTGTGTCCTAATGGAAAGTACAATGAAGGAATGAGTCTAACATAATTACTAAAACAAACTCATGGGATGATTTACTATTTTTGTGATCGGTTCCTGATATAAAAAAAAAATGTATCATTATACTCTTTCTTACTTAGTATTTTCAGTGATCTTTTTTCTACCCACACTGAGAAACAGAGTAATAATTTTGGATCTTAAAATATGAATGGGTAAATGAGCATTTCATCAGTAATACAGAATAGAATCAATTACAACATAAATACTTCCTAGCATGTAAATTATAATACATAATGTCCCTAAAGCTAAGAACCATACATGTGATAGCTGCAGAATGTTTGAAATTCAAAGAAGTAAAAAGCACATTAAGTTAGCATTATCTATGTCTGATTTACAAATTAATTGACCTCTGTTGCTAATGATTTGTCCAAATTAAGACAGGTCAGTAACTCGTAAATCAATCTGACATGCACTGGTTATGCACCTTCCCTCATTTTTAAAGCATGCTGAGATGCTATTGGGATGCACTGACATAATGTGTAATATTTGAAATATTGCAAATGCTCAACAAACCTTGTTGATCTCTAGGAAGAGTCTA